>NC_138753.1:21276255-21916671 GCF_965113315.1 Podarcis vaucheri | reverse complement strand
ATAATTAAAAACAATTAAACACTGATAGAATTAAAACTATATACCTATATAAAGGTAAAGAGACCCCGACCATTAGGGTCCAGTTGCGGACAATTCTGGGGTTGTGGCACTCATCTCACTTTATTGGCTGAGGGAGCCAGCGTACAGCTTCCGGGTCATGTGGCCAGCATGACTAAGCCACTTCTGGCGAACCAGAGCAGCACACGGAAATGCTGTTTACCTTCCAGCCGGAGTGGTACCTATTTATCTACTTGCACTTTAATGTGCTTTCGAACTGCTAGGTTGGCAGGAACTGGGACCGAGCAATGGGAACTCACCCCGTCGCGAGGAATCAAACCGCCGACATTCTGATCAGCAAGCCCTAGCCTCTGTGGTTTAACCCTCAGCTATGTACAACCTATTAAATATACCTGTTCAAGGACCAAAAAAGGCACCAGGATATGTAGAGCAAAGCTGGTGAGGGATGTGTCTTGGGGAGCCAGATGGAGAGGGATGCCTCTAGGCCTAAGGCCTGCTATAAATCTCTGCTATAAATTGATCATTGGCCTAGAACATGTAGAAGTGGAATGAGGAATTCCACCAGCATTCCTTGGAAAGGCCAAAGAGGGAGACTTACCTCTGAAAAGACAGAAACATCCACACAAGAGATTTACTTACTGGTGACACCGCCCTACTCCAGCAGTAGAAACCAGCCTCACACCGACCACTTGGGGTTGTCTGTCCAGGAGCACCGCAGTAAAAACCTGCTCTACACGGGCTGCAGTCTTGCAGGCCTGCCAACCCCTTCCTGTTGCCATAGGTGCCTGCCGGACAAGGCTCAGGCTGGGATTGGCCACTGACACAGAAAGACCCCTAGAAAACAAAGCCACCATCTTATGGCCATTGGTCCCAAGATGCTGCATAGCCTCTATACTAATGGTGAACTCCATCTCTCAGTCTCTTCTGCAGCCAAAAACAAGGAGAGGTACCAGAAGGCTTGAGACAACCCCATGAGAAGAAGAAGAAGAAGAAGAAGAAGAAGAAGAAGAAGAAGAAGAAGAAGAAGAAGAAGAAGAGGAGGAGGAGGAGGAGGAGGAGGGGGAGGAGGAGGAAGAGGTTAAGAAAAATCCTGTAAGCGTGGAAAAATCTCCAGAATGACTTAATGAGGACAGAGCATGCTTATCAGAGTATGGGATGCTGGCTGACTGTTGGACGAGAAGGGAGAAAACAGAGAAACTGGAGTGGTGGTGAATGGAATGGAGTATCTGGGGAGAGGGCATGGCTTGCTAGCTGGAACCCTGTGCAACATTCTGATGCAGGTACCATTCCCCACCACCACCATTCCACTCTTCCCCAGCAACTTACCAATGGACACACTTTGGGTTGGGTCACAGCAACAGAGTCACAGTAGAATCCAGCTGGGCATGGTTTGCATATATCTCCTCCCCCCACAGTGGAATTATCCCAGTAGGAGCCTGGCAGGCATGGGAAAGAGAAGGGGAACCCAGTTCCTAGAGGACAGATGTATCCAGGGGGACAAGTCCCAGTCTAAGAAAGGAAACACATACGGAGAGTCACACACAAGTAGGCTGTTAATTGGGTGAAGTTCTCATGGTAAGGATGAGAGAATCCAGCCTGACAACACAATTAGTGAGGCAATTATACAATCAGGAAATAGAAGGGGGAGGCGTGTTGCATAAGAATTCAAGGAGAACTGGGAGGGTGCATGCTTAAGGAGAAGATGGGGCATGAGTACTCACGGGCTGGGATATTCCTTGGGATTCTCGCCCTCCCCTGTAGCAGTACTTGCCCTTGGGGCACAGCAAGCACTGGTCAGCTCTGCCCAGTCCCCTCTGGCCACTGTAAGTCCCATTAGGGCACGGCCTGGCAGGTGGGTGCTGGAGGCAACAAGAGGAATGAAGCTGATTCTTGAAGAAAACAACAGCCATAACACATTTGATACAGTACTTTAGAGTGTTCAGGCTCAATAAGCTCAATTCTAATTGTGCAGCTTCCTCTTCCACAACAGCTGTCCTATTAACATAGCAAAGGTAAGAAAAGTGTGCAATTATGAGAGGTGCCTAGGCTGAATAATGTGGCAAATCAGGGTTATTTGGAGGTCTTTTCTCCTCCCAAGTTGATGTATGAGGTCAATCATGCCCACAGGGATCAGTGTCCCTGTGAAGCCATAGAGTGCCTTGTTGCTGTTTTTCTGTACCTTCTCCTCCTCCTTCTTTTTGTACAGAATAGCTGTGCATTTTTATATCACTCCTTATTTCTCCATGGGCTGTGCAAGAAGTGAGGCTGTCCAAAACATTGCCTGCTTGTTTTCTTAGCACAGCAGTGGAGGATTGTGTTATATATATATATATATATATAGAGAGAGAGAGAGAGAGAGAGAGAGATATAAAGGTTGAATTTAAGTGTTGTTGTTTTAAAAAACACACATTGTTCTGCTTTCACAAAAAGGACCCCACAGCTCTTCAGAGTCCTACAGGCAGTGTTCTAGACAGTGTTCTGTTGTACAATTTATATCGGAGGCCTATGGCTTATTGAGGATCTCAGACAAGGCTTACAAATCCTATTGCAATGCATCAGAAATTAGGGTCAGTGTGAAACTGCATATAGGTATATATCTCCAAGATATCATAGAGGAAAGCAAATTTCTTTTTATTTCCATCTATTTGAATACAATCTGATAATCCTAATCCACTCTGGAGGGGTTCCCATGTCTGTAAATTTCATCCACTTTGGCCAAAAAGTGAAACAGTTATAGCAATTTATTGATTTTTCTATCATAGTGAACTGGGAGACACAGAGCACCTCAAGAGCCAAACTATACCTTGAATGGGAGATTGCACAGAGTGACTCAGAAAGAAACTGGAATTTTTAAAAAGTGGAAACCTTCATGGGTGCCCTAACACATGCAGGCATCAGGTTGGCAACTCCTGCTCTAGACCTGTAGGCATTAAGCTCTCTGTAGCAATTTCATTCCATGGGATCCCAGCATAGAGAATCATAGGAAAAGGGGGAAACAGTAAGTAAAGATGATCGAAGCAAAGTACTTACACCATCACCCCGTGGGCAATAATAACCTCTTGGGCAGGCATGGCCGCTAGTATTTGGAGCGGCTGTCAATCCTTCAGGGCAAAGCAGACCTGCTGGGCAGACCATCGTAAGAAGCATGACCTCCCTGCTGGTGTTGATGTGTGCACAGTAATGCCCAATGAGGCAGGGTGAGCAAGAAGTGGATCCAGGGTCCTGCACAACAGGAGGAGGGGATTATCATTGTAGCATCATTTTAAACTCAGAGCTGGACTAATGTTGACCTACCTTTGAGGGTTGTTGGAAGGGTTCCCTAGGTACAATGAATCCAAAGGAGAGGCAAAGGTACTATGACAATAGGATAGTCTGCTGAAATGTGACTCAATTCACTCACCAAGGATTGCATCAGATAGGGCCAGTGCCAGCAATCAAATGCACACTCTGTGGTGTTAGACCCATAAGTGCCATAAGGGCAGGACTTTAGAGCTGATGTCAAGGCCCTACTAGGCAAAATGAGCAGGAGGCTCAAGGATGAGAACCCGCTTCATCAGATGTGTTCAGTGAAGCAGACTTTGGTCCACAAAAACTTATGCCACAATAAATCCGTGGCTCTTTAAGGTGCCACAAAACTCTTTGTTGTTTTGGCTGTGACAGACCAGCAAGGCTGCTCCCTACAGTGAGAAACAAAGCCTTTCCTTTGGGCAGCCTTTCAGAATTGGCGGGGAATCATGTCCCTCACCCTACCTTGCTGAGTGCTTTTGCACTCAGGTCAGGCTTGTGGGCTTTCCATAGTCATCTAGCCAACCACTGTAAGATCTCGATGCTGCCCTAGATGGGCCTTTGACCTGATTCAGCAGAGCTCTTCTGATATTCTGATATGGAATGCGGTGCAAATGACAACCGGTACCATTGCCCTAAGTTCAGTCTCCTAGCAGCTCCTGCAAAACGAAGCAGGGAGAAGTTGCAAATGTGCAGATCAATGTTTCTTCCTGAATCTCCCTTGCTTGGATTTCAAGGCTGTTATTTCTGCTTCCTCTATAACCTCTGCAGTATGCTCCCTTAAGCCTGCCTCCAATCGCTTGTTGACCTGCCTCTCTATTTTAAAGCAGGTCTAGCCTTGTTTTTGCCCTAGAAATAATCCCTGTGAGTCTTACTTACTCAGCCTACAGCCCAGGTAAAAAGACAAAACAGGTGAGACAATCTATGCCTGTCTATCACAGGGCTCTAACTCATCATTCATTCCATATCTCTGATCGCAAAAATGGTTCTTCTAAAATGATAAATTGCCAACATTCTGAAGCTGCAGAAAAGCAGCCTGGATGGGAACAATACGTGCATATAACAGAGAGCGGAAGTGTTTTGTTTTTGTTCTCCATCAGTATGGAAATGTTTCTCATCACAATTTAGCCACAGAGTTTGCCATTTGCTTGTCAGAAGACCCATGCTGCTCATCTCCAATTTTGTGGCTTTAACATTCATTTTCTTTTCTTTTCTTTTCTTTTCTTTTCTTTTCTTTTCTTTTCTTTCCTTTTAAAAAAATCTTTGATGGCAAAATGAGCATTCAGTTGAATTGTAATTTCTACCCTCCCCAGGAGCCAACCAGGAATAGTAAAATATGCTCCATTCTTTTCTGGAGTTTTAACCATCCTGACAACGAGGAGGAGAAAATAGTCCAAATGACACATTTCTTCAAAATGGCAAGTGGCCAGCTGGGTGACCAGACCCTATTAAAAATCACAGCAATTTCTATGTCTACTATCTTAAAAAAAACCCACCCCTCCTATGGTTTGCATTAATGATCATGGATGGGTTACTAGATCACTGTAGAGCTAGTGCTATGCTGTGGGTGGGGCTGCTTGCTAAAACACAGCCTTCAAGACCATTGCCTCCCCAGTTGCAAAAATGGACCCAGAGATGGTCACTTTTCATCTGTTACCATGAAACAGTAGTACCAATCTAAACAAAGGCCACCTGGTATAGCCTGGCTGCAGTTAGTCAAGTGCAAAAATTGATCATCATTTTAATGCAAATTTATCCTAATATTATTGTATGCAATTTTATTTAATATACATAGTTTTGCAAAGCAATTTTACTTAATGTAATTCATCTGTGTATCTTATTTTTACCAGTACATGCATTTTTAATGCAAACTTTTACCCTAGTATATGCATTTTTCTACCCATTATTCAGCAGGAGAAAATGCATTGCAAAATTCAGAGAATTTCAACTCTTGAAGGATGGTTGTGTTTCAGCTTGCCTATTGTTTCGGGAAGTGCAGTTTAGGTAGGTTCAAACTGAACCAAATTTCTCCTCCACCCCTATAAAGTCATTCCCACTGCCTAAGAAATCTGGTGGTACTTACTGAAAATCGGCCAGCTCCACATGCATACGGAGTTATGGTGCCCAATTCAGGGCAGTGATACCCTCCAGGGCAGGGTATGCAGTCTCTAGTTGATTTTGCTCCTTGTTCTGAATGGTAAGTCCCCCTACATAAGGAAGCAGGAGAAGACGGAAGACAGTTACCATTAAGAGCAGCCAGGGAAGGGGAAATTCATCAGTGCTGCCATCTGGTGGCGAAAAGGGACCCTATGCTTTGTGGTGTGGGCTTCCTGCTGTCCCTTTCCACTGCCCTCAAGTGGGGTTGCCTCATTTATTAGCACCACAATGAGATCTGGAATTACTGTCCTTTTCAAAATGGTCCATAGTTCACAGGAGGGCATGGGGCACGGAAATGCTTCTGGGTTTAATAAGTTTGTAATATAAAGTGAGTGCCTAAAACTAGGTGTCTTTTTATTTTATTTTTTTAAAAAAAGACATAGATGGACAGTTTTTGCCCTAGGAAGCTCCTATGTCATTGACTCATTATTGTAGCTTACCTAGCATTATGATTAATCTATTGTGATTCATGTTACAATATGAAAGTATTGCCCAGTATGGGTCGTATCCAATGGTAGTCATGTTCAGAGTAGACCCACTGAAATTATTGAACACAACTAACTTTGGATCTTTTAATTCCAATGGTTCTACTCTGAGTAGCTAGTCATTTGCTTCGTTCTTCTTCCTTTACTTACGGTGGGCAGAGCACTGGTTTGGCAGTTCCTTCTGGGCAGTAAGCTCCTCTGGGGCAAGCTACACAGTCATCCATCTTACCATTCCCAAGCCTGGTGCTGAAGGTCCCTTCTGGGCAAGGGAACTGAGTGCTTGTCTGAGTACCTTTCCCAAAGAGAAAGAGGGAACAGGGCAAAGCAAATGTAAAAGAAAGCTATCTTGAATGAAGTAAACTAAAAAGTTAGTTCATTGGCAGAAACAGATTATTGTCATCAGTGATATTTCTAGCCTGCTTTTCTCCCATGGAACTCAATGGGGTTCCTGGTGACCTCTCATCTAGGCACTACTTTGCAAGGTTGTTCCACCATGTGTTCTCAGACCATGCTCATGAATCAAGCTTTGTTTGCTAAGATAGTCAGTCCAAGTGGGACCTGCAACAAAATGTTATAGTATAGGCTGCTTTTGTTCAGGGTTCCAGCCAGGCAGACCTTTCCCCTTCTCAGGATACTGTATTCCACCACCCTATTTTCCTCTCCAAGAGACACAAAGACACTGTAGTCCCTGAGAATGCTGAATTTAGCTGTCTTGATTCCCCACCGCCCCACCCCCAAACACTCTCCAATTGTCTTTTTTCCTCCCAAAGTGCTTTGAAGCATTTCAGACTGTGCCATTCCTTCAACCCTTGTGTATAGAAGGTGCCATTTTGACAACACAAAGCATCAGAACTTGGAGACTTGCTAAATTTGCTATTAGCTGGTGGGGTAACTGAGAGATACATCCTCAAAGGAGAAGAGTCATGACTCAACCAAAGTAGGAAACCCCAAGCTCAAATCTCCTAAGTGATCAGTCTTGGGGAGGGGAACTGTGAAAGCCCCCATCCCAGCTGAGATCCTAGGGAAGCAGCTGACCTTTAGACAAGGCAACTCTGGGATAGACGCATCAAAAGTCTGTTCAGAGCTAGGCATATTCCCACACTGGGAGAGGAAAGGGCTATTGATGATTACAAGTCATGATGGCTATGCTTTGCCTTCATGGTCAGAAGCAGTAATGCTTCTTTATACGAGTTGCTTGAAACTGCAGGGTGTGTGTGTGCTCTTGTGCTTGGGTCCTGGTTGAGGGTTTCCCATAGGCATCTGGTTGGCCACTGTGAGAACAGGATACCAGAATGAAATGGGCCATTGGCCCCATCCAGCAAGGCTGTTCTTACATTCTTATCAAGAGCATTCCTAAATTTGAGGCTGCCCAAAACTGCAGCATGCCATATTGGCCGTGTGTCTTACTCATTTCCAGTTATGGCTGTTCTCGAGAGCCAAGACATTCAGCTAGGCACAACATAGGTCTGGCACAGCAAGGCAGCTCTTGTGTGTCCTTATGCGTGAGTTAACTAAAGCGTTGACAACAAGCTAGAACAGTGGAAGGCATTTGGAATTGCAAAGACTTATATCGTATCCCCAGTTTTCATATCCATGTGTATTTGAAATGTCGGGTGGGTGAAAAGATAGGCTCAACCCTCTTGAGGGTGTGTCTTGATGCTTCTCTTGGACCCGTGGCCTCTTATTTATTTTTTTTCAAAAAATAATTATTCATTTTATAACACAAATAAACAACACAAACAGGAAAACAAACAATAGAAACAGATTATTGCCTTATCCTTATTTTTTCTAAACATTATTAGGTGGGCTTCCCCAAGTCCCCGCATCTGATTTTCATTTTACCTCATCTTTAGCAGTTTACATATATCATAATTTCTAACCATTTTTTAATCATACTTACTTTAACCATAAAAATCTTCACATTTTATCACTTGCAAATAATACTATTTTAAAATACACTATCTTCTACTTCTAGCCCTACAGCCTAAATCCACTTCCAAAGCTCTTAGGGGCCCTGATCCTGCCAAGCCCTGCATTGGTCCTAATTTACTGGCAAGCACACATTCTCCACAAAAAAGGCACTGGGAAAACATCAGTCATGACCAAGAGTATGAAAAAGAGATAGCAACCTGGTCAATTTCTCCTTACCTTCTGGGCAGAAGTGACCGGCACTGCAGCTTCCAGAAGGTCCATGAGCCCCTGCCATGCAAAACCATCCTGCTGGGCATGGAACACACTCGTCTTCGGCAGCTAACCCAGTCTTGTTGCTCCATGTGCCAGGGGCACATTTGTACTGTGTTGGGTGCTTGGTTCCTGGTGGACAATAGTGACCAGCTGGGCAGGGGACAGGGGGCTTTTGCTTCCCTCCTGAGCCTGCAGAAAGACAGATGGGTAGTCAGCAGTGAAGCCCAGCCTAACACATGTAATCAAGGTCAGCTGCCCTGGTCAGAAGGGCAGAACTGCAGCTAAAGTCTGAGTGGGGAGCTGATATGGGAGAAAGGAATAGCTAGCTCTTGAAACAAGTCAGGCATGGGAAGTATCTTCAGCCTGAGAGCTGCATTCCCTTCTTGGAACCGTTCTCAGGGCCACACACCAGTGGTGGTGGTGGGGCAATGAATGTAGAAGGATCAATGAATATAAAACTTGCCTCTCTAAAGTAGGCTAGTCGCTATGCACACTCCCCTCTCTATCCTCCATCCAGGATAGCTCCATTGGTTGCAGCATGGTGCTGATAACAGCAAGGTTGCAGGTTTGATCCCTGTATGGGACAACTGCATATTCCTGCATTGCAGGAAGTTGGACTAGATGATGCTCAGGGTTGCTTCATAGGATTCTATGAAAGCAAGTGGCATTATCAGCATTGAAGGAGGCATTTTAGCCAGGAAAAACACTCAGGGAGGATAGCACACAGACCAAGGAGAGAGGGGATGGCTGGGGAGGCCGTGTGGCTAGGGAGAGTACCAAGGACCAGGTAAAGGCTTAGAGGGCCCATATTTGACTCCAGGTCATGAGATTCTTCACCCCTGAAACCAGACCCAAGAGTAATAATCATCTTTGCAGTTCCCCCAAACAGAGCTGCTACCCACAATTCTTTGGTAGAGAATAAGGATGTCATGACAGCTGCAAAGAGAAGTGTACAGAATATCTGGCAAGTAGGCAGTAAAAAGAGCTGACCTCATCTCTTCCTCAAGTCACTAGTCCCTGACAACGTTATGTCCCACTAGCTAAGAGCCACTTCTCAAATGGCAGGTCTGCTGCCCAGCTTATCCAAGTACAGAATGGCATACCTCTCGTGCAGACAAATCGCTCTGGACAAGTTTCACACTGGGATTTATCAAAGAGGTCAGAGCGGTTGCTGAATGTTCCTGGCGGACAAGCGTTGCTGGGAGCATGAGGGCTAGAGGAACCAACCGGGCAGATGTATCTGATGACATAAAATGTACTCAAGTCATAATCAGATAGAAAGGAGAGAGAGGACTCAAAGCTCCCAGACTACTGTGTTTTGCCACTAGGAAACAGCTTCTCAGCTGCCATGGCCTCTGCTCTTGTTGTGTGGAACAATGGGGTTGCCATAGTCACCACTGTGTGACATCACTAGTGAGGAGTGACACACCTCCCATTCCCTGCCTGCCCTTACCCGTTTGTGACCAAATAAATATATTTATTGCATCACTGTACCACTGTAGCCCTCACCACTGAAGTCCTCTGAACAGTATACAATTATTATTATTAACCACAATCCAACCTTGTAAAAATGGGCTTTTCTTCAGCTAGAACTCACCAGAACTCAGCTTTGGCACCTCTCAGGTGGGCATCATTGCCATTATAAAAGAATAACGGAGGTGTTCATGGTATGCTCTGGCACCTCTTTTTTTAGAAAAACAGCACTGCGTATGACCAATGGTCAGAGGCAATGCTTTTTTCCTCATAAAAAAATGTTGAGGGGTACTCTCATTTTGACTTAAGAAAATTACCATTTTATAGTTCAAACTGGGAAAAATAAATACAGTAAATGGACAAAAGGACAAAGATTCACAAAATGTTTAGGGGTGTGCGTCCCTCTGCGTCCCCCCAGGAAAAAAGCACTGGTCAGAGGTAATGGGGAGAGGTGTCTGAAACATCTGGAGGGCTTCAGGTGGTGAAAGGCTGACCTGGGACACTTTCTCTAAGCAGGGATGGACAATGTTATAGCCTGGTCAAGGGTCAGGTATGGTGGATGTTGGAGTGCACCTAGCAGTACTTGCTGGGGTAAATTCAAGGACACTTATTCCTCTGTACATAAGCTGCAAATATGAGGCTGCTGATATGAATAAAGGCCATAAGAAAGTATCCACTTTTCCCTTTTCATTATAGTACTTTCACTAGCATAGAAGCCTATGAGATCCGTTGGAAGGAGAGGCACCATAGCATGCCAACTGTGAATACCATTTTAAAGGCTCCTGCTTTCAAGCGTATTCACTGCCGCAGCATATATACTGGCAACATGACTCTGACTGCTACTGCTATGCATCTGCTTCACTGCCGGAGTGCTCCCAAAGACAGCACCCAGCTGTGAAGATACGGCTTGAACTCAATGGGAAGAAAGATCTGCCATTTGTGAACGGTGAAAATCATGATGATGCTTCTCTTTCAACAAGGAGGAAACTGTTGCAGAGGACCAAATGAATAATGATAGGCCATCCCTGATTATAAACAGCGGCACAGCTCAAGTTCCAGCAAAGGAAGTGAATTCTGTACCTTCCGAAAGGCTGATCACAAGCCTGAAACTAAGGGTCAGCCCTTGGTTGAGAATCTTCATGTTTTAGCATCAAAGCCAAGGCCATTCCTACCGAGCTCAAATAAAGTTCAAAAACAGTTTCTAGCAGATCCTTTTCACAAGTAGCTGTATGCCACTAAAAAGGAGAGTTACTGTCCATTCAGTGTGCGAGGAAAGCTGTTGTTGCATCATTCTTGGGGAGAAAGAGACACATCTGCCTAAAGGCAATAAAAAATCTTAAGCCATCTGTGCTTTGGGGCTTCAATTTGTTCGGACTTAAACACATGAAGCACAGTTTGAGCTTAAAATGTGAATTGGAAGGCGTGTTAAACATTTCTTTTTTTCTTTTACTAATATAAGGCAATCAAGATTGCACATCCAGCCATCTGTCATGGCAATGAGATTCCTGCATTGCAGTGGGTTGGAATAGATGACCCTTGGAGTCACTTCTAACTCTATAATTCTATGATTCCATGACTCCAGTAAGCCAGTGTGGTGTAGTGGTTAGGGTGTCGGCCAAGGGCCTGGGAGACCAGGGTTCAAATCCCCACTGGGGGGCAGCCACTGTCTCTTATCCTAGCTTACCTCACAGGGTTGTTGTGAGGATAAAATGAGGGAAAGAGCTACACACATCACCTTGAGCTTCTTGAAGGAAAGGTGGGACATAACATAACATAACATAACATAACATAACATAACATAACATAACATAACATAACATAACATAACATAACATAACATAACATAACATAACATAACAACACAACACAACACAACACAACAACATAACATAACATCATAACATAACATAACATAACATCATAACATAACATAACATAACATAACATCATAACATAACATAACATAACATCATAACATAACATAACATAACATAACATCATAACATAACATAACATAACATAACATAACATAACATAACATAACATAACATAACATAACATAACATAACATAACATAACATAACATAACATAACATATATTGGTCTCAGGGTCTTTGTGCCTGCTGTAGACAATCCGCTAAGGTATAGTGGTTGGATTAGGACCAGGGAGACCACAATCGTTGGTAACTGTCAGGGAACTGCCATCGGAGCCAGAGGGAGAGGGAGGGCTCCAGAGGGATTCCGGAGAGCGTCCCGGGAGGGAGAGAAGCAGCACATCTTCTGGGGAAGGAAATCAGCGTAGCACCAGTGGAAAAGGGGGGCAGATGGGGGAATCGGCGAGGTGGCTCCATGACTCCTCGCCGGGGACCAGTGGGGAGAGCAAGGGTCCTCCACTGCCCACACCCTCCCTGCACAGAAGGCTTCCGCGCAGGGAGACTAGGCGGAGACTAGGCGTCAAAGAGCTTCTTTGCTGGAAGAAGTTCAAGAAAAGCCCACTGACGGATTCTGCCAGCGATTGAGACAGCCACGGGCGAGTGGCTGTCCAGACAGAAAGGGTTCACTCAGGCAACCCAGCCAAGGTGTGGCACCGATTTACGCACAAGCAACCCCTAGAACCATTACAGTAACCAACGATTGAGGAGTGGCAGATGAAGATGATGGACTATGCGGAGCTAGCCAAAATGACTGTAAAGATCCAGAACCAAAGCGACCAGAAATTCCAGAGAGATTGGAGTAAATTTATTGAATATTTAAGGGATCATTGCAAAAACGTGAAGACACTAGCAGGAATGATATAAACTCTGTAACACATTATAAAAATAGTATCTGACCATGGATAAATGGAAGGCTTTGACATGTATGGAAGGACAAAAACTGACAGTAGAAATGCGTATGCAATTTATTAAGAAATTGGAAACCAGCTGAAGGGAGAGAGGGAAGTCACGAGCTTGGTGGAGCAAATGTTTTAGAATGGTTATTATAATGTTGTAATATTTTATGTTTTTAAATGGAAAATAATAAAAATTATATTATAACAAGGACCAGGGAGACCAGGGTTCGAACCCCCACTGTTTAGGTGGTCTTGGGCCAGTTACTATCTTTCAGCCTAACCTAATTCACAGAGTTTGCTGTGGGGATAAAATAGCAGTGTACATCATCTTAAGATCCAAGAAGGAAAAGTGGGGTATAAATGTAAACATAATTAAGAATTTTAAAAATAGTGTTCCAAGGGTTGGAGACCAGGATGGCCAAAAGATTATCTCACCCTTTGCATGCTCAACCAGCTGCTGCTGCACTCTGCAAAAGAAGGTCTCCTGCAGATACCAACTTATGACGAGGTTTGTTCCATACAGTGTAAGAATTGGGTCTTTAGTGTAGTGATACACACCCTTTGGAATTCCTTTCTGTCAAACATCAGACAGGAGCTGTCTCCACTGTCTTTTTGGTACCTGTTGAAGTTTTTCCCCTTTTCGACAGGCAAATGGAGATCTCTTTCTCCTAGTCTGTATTGGATCTGAAATTGTTTTTACATCTGAAATGGTGTTGTTATTATTACTATTATTATTAAAATTTATGTACAGCCCTTCATTCGAAGATCACAGGGTGGCTGACAATTGTTTTGAGGTATTTTATGGGAAGTGATTCACAAAGAGAAGCAAATATAGAAGCAAACCCTGGTCAAGCAGGCTTCCCTGAAAGTAAGGAATATAAAAGATGCAAGCACAACAATACTTACCCAGCAATGCACTCAGAGTCTGGCTCAGCCAAACCAGCTTGGGTGCACGCTCTCCCTGCAGGGCAAGGCCTGCAGTCTGCAGATTCATCTTGCCCCTGGAGAGGATTGTGGGACCCCGAAGGGCATGGGCTTGGAAAATTTGCCCCATTTGGGCAGAAATATCCCGCAGGGCACTTCAGGCACTGTTTGACTCCTGGGTGGGGAACAAAAGAAAAAGGCGGTGTCACTGCAATGAAGACAACACCTACTGTTCTGCTGTCTCCCAAGGAGACCTAGTTTTTGGGAGGATGCTGTGGATCCTGCCAGCAATTCCTAGCCCTGCAATAAAACAGCTTTCACTTTGTTAAACGTCTTCAAGCTTGCAAAGCAGTAGGGTGCATTTTCAAGTCAGCAGAGTAGATAACTGACTGCTCGGTGGTCTTTAACTGTTGGATGGGCACACACAGTGCCTGAATCAAAAGGTTGCGGCTTATGGATGCTGCTAAATGTCCCTACTTCCTCTCTCCTCTCTCTGTTGTTCATGTGTACAATCAGGGGAGTGAAGGGATGGATTCTATACACCCCTTCATGGATCAGTTCAAGGTAGTTACTTTAAAGGCAGAACTATATGTGTGCATGTTAGCTGATCAGGCTTAACTAATGCGAGGTATAAAGCTGTGATCTTGGGTATTTGGTGAAACAACCACACAATCAAAACATCTCTTTAAGTACACACACACACACACACACACACACAGAGAGAGAGAGAGAGAGAGAGAGAGAGGTTCCTTTGTGGTACACATCCTGTGGTTCTGCATCAGAATGCCGTAAGAGCAGAAGGCAGCAAGTCCAGAACTTCTGGTTTCCCTTCCAAATTAAAAAGTTTTTAGTCTTTGTCCTGCAAAGAAAATAGGCATTAAGGTTTGCGGTACGGAATGCCTGCTGCAATCTCAAAAGTGCATGCTGGCAAGAGCTCTGGGCAGGGCTTCACTCTCTCTCTCCAATTACAGATAGGTAGCCGTGTTGGTCTGCCATAGTCAAAATAAAAAAATTCCTTCCAGTAGCACCTTAAAGACCAACTAAGTTAGTTCTTGGTATGAGCTTTTGTGTGCATGCACACTTCTTCAGAAGTGTGTATCTGAAGAAGTGTGCATGCACAAAAAAGCTCATACCAAGAACTAACTTAGTTGGTCTTTAAGGTGCTACTGGAAGGAATTTTTTTTATTTTCTCTCTCCAATGCTATTGTTTGCTCCTCCCCAAAACAACAAGAAGCCAGATACAATTATGCAAGCTAATTTTGTTTGCTTTGCACAATTTGTATGGATTCAGCTTTCCTTGGCACAGAACTTGGATTATCCAGAATCAGTATTATGATGTTCACCTAATAATCAGGGATGGTGGGAATTGTCATTCAGTAAAGACTGGGCATTTGGTGCTAGTTAGAAATCCATGTACTTTATTATTATTATTATTATTATTATTATTATTATTATTATTATTATTAGAAAATTACAAACTGAACATCCCCCAGTTTATCCAACCTGAAGGCTTACTTTGATATAAACAATAAAAGCAAAGTTCATATAAGCCCTGAGACAGACTCATACCTGCTAATATCAATATGAAGGAAAATGCTAACACAACTATATATTACAGAATGCAGCAGGTATGCTTTGTCCTGCCTTTGTTCCTGTAGTGGATGAATGACCACTGGTTCGCCATGAAAGCCTCTCAGGTTTTTTTGCCCTCTAGCTGCACAAAGTTTTGCATCAATTTCACAGAAAACTCTACGTCCCAAATTACACAATACCATTTTTGGACATTTAAATACTTTGCTTCTCTCCAGTTGCTAGCTATCAATATCCTCACAAGCATTAATAAGTAACCAATTAAATGGTTTATATAATAAGTGCTGGCTTTCTCCATTGAATATACCCAAGAGTGCTATTTCAGGAAGCTGCTGTTTTTTAAACAGATTTTTCCAGCTTTGTTGTTGTTATTATTTCTATAAATATATCATCTCAGAACTAGCAACTTTGGCACAGTCCCACCACATATACGTGAAGGAACCATGAGCTGCACATCACCTCCAGCAAGCAGGCAAATAGGACTTATTCATTTTAGCTATGCTATATAAAGCCCTTCCTTGTGCTCTTGAACAGTGATGCAGAATCAAGAATTAGGGAACCCACCCCATTCCCACCAGCAGGTGGCATGATTGGACTAGCTGAGCTTTAAATATCATCCGTCTGTGGTTTTCGCCCCCCTCATATGAAAGTGATAAAAAGCAGTCGGGAATTTTGCTCAAAGCCGATCATATGAGAATGAGAAATATTAAACTCAAAGTAAATATACCAGCCTGTTAACACTTGTGGGTATCGGCTGGCTATTGTCTCTTTGTTAATGTAGTTAAAAGCGAGGACACCCGGGGCTGGGACTTCAGAGAGCCAGGTCTGTGCAAAAAGCCAAGTCCACATTCGTATTCAGAATGGAGAGCAATGAATGGGTTTCACAGACCAGCGATAGACTTGGCGCAAACACTCGGATACCTGCATGAATGACAAACATCCTGAATGGGTGGCGGGGTCCTTGGAACTGTGTGACTTAAACAATGGAGCCGGTGCATGATGGGCGCAGACTGGGAGGTTGGCAAGATGAGGGGGAGAGAAAAATAAATGAAGTCTGGCTGGAACTACCCCCCTTCCTAGCCACACATTCAGTGAATGCATTGTCATCGGGCAAGAGGAATTGCACCCCCCCATAAGTGTAAAACCACGCACCCACAGAAACAACTTTCCATTGTAAAGACTGGCAGCACTTCTAACAGAAGAACATTGGAAGCTGCTTTATACTAAGGCAGGCTGTCGGTCCAGTTAGCTCAGTATTGCCAACACTGTCTGGCAGAAGCTCTCCAGGGTTTAAGAAGAGGAACATACGCAGCCCTAGCCAAGGGATTGAACCTGGGACATTCTGCAGGCAAAGCAGATGATCTAGTACTGATCCATGTCTCTTCAGAAAATAAAAGTCTGGCATGGAATAGGCTAAGAATCAAGCTATTGAGGACTCATTTACAGGCCTTCCCCAACTTGGCCTGGGAGGGTGTGGCTCTCATTGACTCCAGCTACAAAAGCTGAGGCTGCTGAACAGACTATTGTTGATGACTACTTTTGTTATGTTGTAATTTTGTATTCTTTTCACCTTGTACATGGTTTGAACTGTGGAAAGGCGGCAAACAGATAAAATTGTGTGTGTATGTTATCTACATTTCAGCCACTGTAGTTCTGGAAGAGGAAGTGGAAACCCCTCTCGGCATCCTCCTCAAACTACAGTTGCCAGGATCCTGTGGGGGAAGCCTCCAGGTGGCTGCGAATGGGTTTCCAGATGTTGATGGACTACCCATAATGCTTGGCGGATGGCCATGGTGGCTTATGCTGATGGGAGCTGGAGTTCAAAGGAATCCCAGCCATGCAAACACATCCGAGGTGTGAAGCAGGACTGGTGAGGGGTGTTTGGCCTGGGGAGTGTTCTGAGGGCCAGATAGGGAATCCCGGAGATATGCATTTAACACACACACCCCAAGTCTGTTCCCCACTCCTGTTGTATCTGGAGGACAGAATGGGGATGGCTACCCTAGGTGGATTCATGCAAGAGGTGCCAAAAAAACCCCTTTTCAAATCCTGCCAGAGAAACCTGGGAGTCTTGTCAACTGAGATAACAGCTTAGAAAATGGCCTGGGAGTGCTCTGCCAAAATCTGCCCCAATGACATCATTCTTATCCATTATCATTCAGTTCCAAAATGGATAGTTTAAACACTAGAATTCCTGGACATCCAAGGAAGCTGAATGTTGGGAGATTCTGGAGAGAGAAAAGAAATCCCTGCACACAGCACATAGTTTAACTATGGAATTCACTCCCATAGGAGGCAGTGACAGCCACCAACTTAAGTGGCTTTAAGATTAGACAATTCATGGAGGAGAGGGCTGTTAGCCATGAAGGCTGTGATCTGCCTCCACGGTCAGATGAAGTGATGCTTCTGAATGCCAGTTTCTGGAAGCCACAGGAGGGAAGAGTGCTCCTGTGTCTGAATCCTGCTTATGGATTTTCCACAGGTATCTGGGTGGTGACTGTGAGAACAGGACATGGACTAGATTGGACTCCCTTAGGCCTCATCCAGCAGGCTTTTCTTGTCCAAGAGAAGCCCCCTCCTGTCAGCTAGATACAGTGGACCCTCCAGATATGAACTTAATTCGTCCCGGGGGTCCGTACTTACCCCAAAAAGTCCATATCCGGAGGTGCCACTTCTGCGCACGCACACAGTGCAATAGAGCACTTCTGTGCACGCACATGCAGTGAAACCCAGAAGTATACACTTCAGGGTTTGCCGCATTCGTAACTCAAAATTACGTTACCCGAAGGTAACATAACCCGAGGTACCACTGTACCATTATTTTCACTGGAAAAAGAACCATATCTCATTCCACTCACTAGCGTGGTATAGGAAAGAATATATAATCAAAGACAAATTACAATTAACAAAATAAATGAAGTGTGTGCAGTTTGTGATGCACCACCATCAGATTATTTTTTTTAATTGAGTTTGCCCAATTACTCGTTAATTTGCAAAACTCGTTTGCATTGAACAAGCTTCCCCGCTCATTATAGCATGACTTCTGAAAACTCCACTGAAAGGATAATAACTGATAATCCAGACGGTAAGTGAAAAAAATAAATAACTTAAAAATAGAAAGAAGGAAAATAAATTTGAGGGAGGAAAATATCTGCAAGTTGGATTCAAAACGAAAGAAAATGCAGCAGCCAATCTGATGAGTCTGGCGTTTTTACATTTTCAATGACAGTGAAATAAAAATGGATGGAAGGCACGTCTATGTTGATGTTATGGAATCCACAAAAGGACCTGTCCTGGATCACGATCGTCTACACTTAGATGTTACAGGAATCAAGATCAGGGATCAGCCTAATACTGCCTGACTTCAGCAGGTAGTGGCTGTCCGAGGTCCTGGGTAGAGGTCGTTGGCCTCAGGGATTTACCCTGTGACCTTACTTAGGCAAAATGAATGGTGTGCCACCATGCTACAGCTTGGCCACCCTCCTTTTGTGCCCATTCTCCCTTTCTTGTTTTCCTTCCATGCACAAAAAATCCTGCTCCTTCTGCCACTGGCACCTGGTGCAAAAAGTCCTAGGTTCAATCCCCAGCATCTCCAGGCAGAGATGACAGAAAACCGCATCCAAAACCCTGGACAAAATAAAAAAAATTCCTTCTAGTAGCACCTTAAAGACCAACTAAGTTAGTTCTTGGTATGAGCTTTCGTGTGCATGCACACTTCTTCAGATACACACGAAAGCTCATACCAAGAACTAACTTAGTTGGTCTTTAAGGTGCTACTAGAAGGAATTTTTTTATTTTGACTATGGCAGACCAACACAGCTACCTATCTGTAACTAAAACCCTGGAGTTATTAAAAACAACTCCTGGAATCAGCTGTGGAGAACGTGGGGCCTCTGCCCAAGGATGGCTTGATTATAAATATTCCTGACTTTTGTGAAACTTGAGGACACTTGTTACCTTGCCAACATATATTAGAAAATGATCAAATTAGTTTCCTTCTATGTAGGCATTCTGCTCAGCTCTGTATATGCTGAGATGCATAATTTTCTACATCCTGTGCTCCTTTAGTTACCAGATAATGATAATGACCATTTACACTTGCAGTCGCCACTTAACTTATACTGTTGTGCTCCCTGAGTTGAAATCCAACATGACCAGCACACACAAAGCACGTGGGATACATATTCATAAAGATGCCCTCTGCTTCAGAGGAGGCTGTTCATGTAGTCAGTTTCATTTAAAATAGGTTTATTTCACTTATAGGTGTTATCCATTAAGGCAAATGCTATGACAAAGGCCATTGGCCAAGCTATCAATCTCCTGTCCTAATGGACATCAAGTGTAAGTAAAATAAACCTGTGTTTTAATGGAATGGATTCCATCAGCTACCTAATCTCTCTGCAACAGGGTTCCCATGGGAATATGCTGCCATCACAATGTGGAGAGGCATGAAAATGTTTGGAGGCAAATGGGATAGAAAGTGGTAAGTCAACCTCCCTGCTTACCTGTTTGTCTTACACTCTGCAAGCTTTTGCTGCATCCGTATTCTAAGCCCCTATCGGATAGACTCCTGAGCTCTGATACTAGCTTGCAACAATAGACTGTGCCTGCAGATGGAGGCTTCAATGAATCTGACCCAGAAATCCTTCTGGTCCCTCTCAGACTCACACTTCATCTCCCTGCCTACACTTCAGTGCACCAATTGCTTATGCCGTTCTGTTCAGATGATGGAGAATGTTCACAGTGACCTTGCGCTATTGAAGTATGCATTACACCAACTGAGCCAGGAAACGACTATTTCAGTTGGAAAATCTGGGGACAGAAACTCATTAGGTATGTTAAGAAGAAGCAGGACCATTCCAAACAGAAGTCACACCAGCGTGACAGTGCGCAAAGGCTGCTTTGAGTTACATCCTAAAAATAATTCGCTGCTTTGGGTTACATTAGCTACATTACAGCAGCTAATGACTTTTAGGACTTCTTAAGAGTCAAGGTTCTGTACAATAAGGGTGTCTAAACTGTAGCCTTCCCAATGTTCTAACCTACAACTCCCATCATCCACAGACAGCATGGACAAGGTGCTCACATTAGTGTTTAAAACCACAAATGACTTAGGTCTCAAATATTAAAAAAAGAACCCACAACTTTATCCCAACCAACCTTGCTTGGGTACTAAGATCTGTAGATGGGGCTCCCATGGTGGTCTCACCACCCTTAGAAGAACAGGGAATGGTGGCCCAGGAGAGTGCTTTCTCTCTGGCACCCCCTAAATTTTGGAGCCCTTATTTTGGAGAGGTGTTCGTGTCATCCTCATTGCACAGCTTCTGCAGTCTGCTGAAGATCCACCTCTTTACCTTGGCCTTCAACAGTTAAAGCATTTTGTTTTGGAGGGGACCCACCTCCTTTGCTGAATTTTTACAGTTCTGTTGCATTTAGAGTGGTTTTCCTTGTTTTATAATTGCAATAGCTTTATAGGTTTTCATTCTATTGCATATTCTATTGCAACAACCTGCCCTGGGGCTTTATGCTGAAGGACAAGTAAGAAATCTTACCAATAAATAAATAAGGAGGTTAGCACCCCTGCTGTAGAAGAACAGTCTATCCCTTCTGCTCTTAGATGTTGATGTTCCTCCTATCAAGCAAGTAATAAAGTTCTGAAATAGCAATTTTGCCTCCTTGAATCATGGGTGCAAATTGTCTTCTATAGTTCTGGCTTACTCGAAGTTCCAGTGGCATCTCAATGAGATTTCAGTGCTTTGGGGCTATCTAGCACCTTTCATGCACCTTCAGTGACTTCCAAGGAAGTTACTATCCAAGTTAACACCTTGTTTTTTTAAAAAAACAAAAGCAAAGAAAGGAAACCAATAATTCTCAGAAGTCTCTGTGTACAAATTTCTAGGAAATTTCCTTGGTGTCTAACATGCCTTGCTTTATGCCAGAGGGTAGTAAATAAGCACTATAACTGTCAGCCACTGTAGAAGAGCCTAATTAGTGGTGTGATTTAGAGCTGAAACAGCTTTCCCCATTGTGCAAAACAGAGATAATATAAGGCACGAACCTGAAAAGGATGAAGAGCCATCGCTGGGCCTCGGGAAATGTTCCTTGGGCTCAAAGCTTCCTGCAGGGCATGGAACTGTCATGAGATCATCAGCACAGAAGTGGCCTGCAAGATGAGAGAAGAATATAAGTAGAACTTGGCTGCTAGATCAAGCCCAATGGCCAAGTCTAGTCCAGCACCCTGTTCTCACAGTGGCTGATGAGATGCTTCTTCTGGGAAGCCTGCAGGCAGGATTTGGGTGCAACAGAGCTATCCTCACTTGGGTTCCCCAGTGGCTTACATTCAGAGGCAACCATTGCACCTCTTGGGACCCAGCCTACAGGCCCCTCCTACAGCAGGCCCCCTGATAATGACTTCAGGTGAGAGTCATCTCCCCAGCAGACCTCACAAAGAGTCTAGTCACAATCAGGAAACCTCATACTTGGACTTTACCACTTCAATCTGCAAGCGGGGCAGCACACATGCAGATGTTCTGCCATAGGGAAATATCTATCTACCCTTTGGAAATCACTCATTCAAACAATCTTCCCCACCTGCTATCTAAAGGGGTACATGCTTGCATAAGCCAGTTAAGAACTATATTTGGGTGTGATGCACCCAGAAGCTAACAATATAAAATCCAAACCCCCAATATCTAAACAATTTTTAAAAGACACAATACAACCAACTTTTAAAAAAGCTGGATTAATTATTACTATTATTATTATATACCATATTTTTCGCTCCATAAGACGCACCAGACCATAAGACGCACCTAGTTTTTGGAGGAGGAAAACAAGGGAAAAAAAATTCTGAATCCCAGAAGCCAGAACAGCAAGAGGGATCGCTGCGCAGCAAAAGCAGCAATCCCTCTTGCTGTTCTGGCTTCTGGAATAGCTGTGCAGCCTGCATTTGCTCCAAAAGATGCACACACATTTCCCCTTAGCTTTTAGGAGGGGAAAAGTGAGTCTTATAGAGCAAAAAATATGGTATTTATTTATGTCCTGCCTTTTCCTCTGACAGGACTCAGGGTGGCTTACAGATAAATACTTGGTTGTATTTATTACAATATTTACCGTAATGAGGATATCACGAGTCACAACTCTGCTTTTTGATTGCAAAATGTTGATAACAAAAATAGCAATTAAGAAGCCAAAGAAAATTGCTAAAAGCAAGCAGAGTAGCAGATGAAAATCCAAAGCAAATTTGCCAAATAGATTTAAGGCCTGTTGTCATAAGCATGTTTTCAGAAGGCAGTTAAAAGCCAACAGAAAGGGTCCATTCTTGAAGCAGGGAGTTCCATAATCCAGGTGTAGCGACAAAGCAGGCCTTCCTTTGAACTATGAAACTTGACTCACTTCTAGTTCCTGTGCATTCCTTCAGACACTGAACACTGACCTGAATTCCACTGTCCACATGGCATCAAATGAAGCCTGTTCACTGGCTCCCCCAAGTACTGTGCAGATAAACAAATCAGTATAATGCAAAAAGGGGGGGGGAGAAGAGTCACCTGAAGGGCAGAGCTGGCACTGAAGGGCTCCAGCAGCATGAGTGGATTCCTGGGCCTGATGCACCTCACCCAGGCCATCTGCAGAGCAGGCACTTCCATTACATCTTGGACTCTCAGTCTGCCTGGGAGTTGGGTCCCAAGAGCCAGGGGGACAGGGGAGGGGCTGAATGGTGCCGGCATGAGGACAAGAATATCCTGAAGGAAAAAGCAAAGTGACAGGATGTGGTGTGGTGGACAAGGGATGCATTCTTGTAGCACTTGCATGATTTCACTGCAGCTGGTGAAATCAGCGAAGGGGCAAGATGGTGTCTATGTTGATAGGAATGGCTCAGAACCTGTGGAGAATGGTTGGCTGGCTAAATGCACTATTCCATTCTTCTTAGTTCTCTGACAACATTTGAAAGTTCTTTCTTTCTTTCTCTCTTTCTCTCTCTCTCTCTCTCTCTCTCTCTCTCTCTCTCTCTCTCTCTTTCTAGAGCTAATGAGCATAAGATGCCAGATTTATTTAAGATAAAGAATGGTACCACACTCCCCTGAACACCAATAAAATGCACACCCACAGTCTGCAGAGCAGTAGGAAACCAAGTGATATCAGAGGTCAAGTCCTCTCGCTGCTCTTCTCCCTAATGATATTGCTTAAAGCAGGAGGTGATGGAGTGAGGAGATATCAGGTCATGACGGCAGTCACTCTTGCAAAGCGTCGATACCTCCACCTTCCCTCAGCAAAGTAGTTGAAAATCATGTTGCTTTGCAAAGTTCGAAGTGAAATCAGAATTAATTTGGAATTAACATCCAGGGAGATGTTGTTTTCAAAGTAGGGATGGAACAGCTGTTAATTTCTGCTTCTCTCAATATCCCATTTTCTCTGCTGCAGCACTGCAGCACTAGTGCCTGTTGAGGCCAGCAATGGGAACAAAGCTGCCTATTGTGAAGGTCAAGGGAAATGCATGCTCTATGCAAAGCCCACGTTCTGTGACTGAGCCATGGCGCCTCCCCTCCTTCTTAAAGGCTTCCTGTGTAGAGAAAGGTGCAGATCCATTTCCTTCTTCACTGTGATGTGGGAAACTGCCCCTGTAGAAATTTTGCCTTCCATGGGGTTCTTAAAAGAGCAGAAATCCCAGATGGGATATGGAAGCTCCATGTTAGGATAATCGAGGGAAGGACCAAAGCTCAGCAGTAGAGAAGAAGCTTAGTGTGCATTAGGCCCTGGTGTCTTGCCATTGATTGGTTCCACTGGTTATATTAAAGCCATGAGGGCATCACAAAATGCATGCATCCTGCTCTTCCCTTCTGTTTGGGGACACTGCACCTTTGCCAAGCTCTAGACCTGACTAGAGAGATCAGTCCTAGAAATGGGGCCATCATTTCCACATGCTCTTCCTCCTTGGCTCCTTCTTATACTCCCTCTTCAAAAGTAGCAACACTATTCCTAGATGTTTGCATACTTCCTGAACGTCCTGACTTCTCCTCCCTTGAACCTCACACTCTGATGACTCAGAAGTTTCAGTTAGCCTCCTGCTGGCCTCCTCAGGGTTATACTGCTCTTCCCCTCCTAAACAGGATGCCCAGACATCTCAGCATTTTCCCTAAGTGTGTCTGGGTGTGGTGTCCCCTCCCAAGTTTAACCTCAAGCACCTCTAGCTAAAGCACCTTGGGGTGCAGGATTGGGAAAGACCCCACCACCACTGTTACTACGAAGTTGGGAAAGCTCCCATCAGTCAGGACACCGACCTAGGTTACTAAAGTTTTGGCACAGTATAAGGCAGCTTCCTACATCCCTACTTTGGACAAAGGCATTTCCATCTCCTATGCCATTCTTCCTCTTATGTGGGTATTTGCAAAGCCTTGCCCAGTTCACAACTTTATCTTACTCTAGAGCTGGACCACAGGACAAGTTACAGCCCCTTCACCAAAATGTTGCACTCCAGCCAAAACCCATTACACACACACACACACACACACACACACACACACACACACACACTTTCATTTATTATATTTCTGTGCCACTTTTGACTCACAAGGCTCATAAGCAAAAAATAACAGTAGCATAATAGAGCATTATAAATACAACATAAATAGTATAGAATAATTAACAAATTATGAGTAAAACAACCACCTTCTACAAAACACTATTAACAAAACAACTAAAAAATAAGCTAAACAGCAAACCCACAACAAAAGTCATATAAGATTCACAAAGCATTACAGCACTCATAATCTACAAAACAATATTAACAAATTAGCAATCCAAAATAAAACACTGTTGAATTCACACATACTCTCTCCCCACCCCCATGACTCATAATCTTCCACTAAGTTCATCAAAAGACACATACACATAATGCCCATGGCAGCAGCTCTGTTCTGAAGGGTCCTAGGGCTGGAGGGTGGGGCAAGGCAGGTGATGATCAACATAAAGTCTCACTCTGCTCATATATATCTGTGTGAGTTTTAGACGCTTTTCCTAGGCTTTGTTGCTAATATTAAGAAAAGACTGGTTTGCAAATGTTTCATTATGTCAAAAATGGCCAATTTCTGTAGACAAAGACTGTGTCTTGCTCTGCCAGAACCGCTCTGAAATGACAATATTCTGTACCAACCTCCAGAGATTGCCTTGGTGCCAGCACACGTTCTCCTAGCTCCATATTTTGCACAATGAATGCTCCCGGGAGTAGGCTGCTCTCTATTCATCGGACACTAATACCAGAAGCCGAAAGCCTGGAAACCCAAGACCCAATGTTATCTGATTTCCATAACAGTGAATTACAGACCACTGCTGGAAGTGAACCACCAAGGCTTTTCATGAAACATCAATCATTCCATTTTGCCTTTTATCAGTCGACATCAAGGCAGCCAGAATACAGGAACACTTCATTATTTAATTAGGAGGATCCTCATTACAGAGATCAGAATCAAGTTACTGACTACACTGGCACAGTGGGAGGTACCTGGATGTGCTCATTAAATACTTTGGCTTCCAATGGAGCAACAAGTCATGAAGAAGGGGAGAGCCTGAAACTCCCCAGGAGATGGAACTTTGGGCCTGGAAGGCCACGAAGCAAACAGCTCCGCAAAGCTTTAGCTGCTTTCATTAAGGAGCTGTCCAGTGCTGAAAGCTACCCTGATGTATTGTGACCAGGGATGCTTAAGAAATTTGATCTTCACAAATTTCAAAGCAAATCGACCTGATCAGCCCCTCCTGGACTTAGCATGAGGACTGGAACATAGCTATCTGTCCAACACAATTCTTGGCTCAAAAACATGCACAAGGTAATATGTCCAAAGGTGTAATTTTGAAAGAAAGTTAATTTTTAAGTTACACATTTAAAACAGAATGTTTTTATATCAGCGTAAATCAGCTGATTGTTAGCATAGCATTTTGCACAGAAGCTCAATGGTCAGCTGATCATCAGGGCTTGCAAAGCACAGTGCTAGCAAAATCCCAGGGATCAGCTGATTCTTGGTGCTTGCAAATCACCATGCCGGGGGTCCCATCAGCTGATTGGTGGTGCCTGAAAATATCATTGTGGCCCAGGCAGACCTTTACCTGCTCCACACTCATTGTCATAAATGATGTCAGATGTGGCCATGGCTTGGCTAAAATGGTCTCACGAGGCTTTACTAGGTCCATGGGCTGGAGAATCCTCACCATTGATTGACACCCTGTGTTTTTCCTTGTCTTAATTTTCACTTTTCCATTACCTCCCTGGAATGCGGGTACCTACCTTACAGCCTTCTCTTACCACCCTATTCCTGTGTGGGAGACCAGCCCTGATATTGCTGGGCTTGTGACCCTGGTCTTCACTGTGCATGTATGCTGAGCCCTTTCTTCCTTGCCCACCCAGAATTCCCAAGACTGATGCTTTTATAGCTTCACATTTATTATTTCATACTAGAGACAGGTAATTTAGAATGGGATAAAAAGAGAAACCGGCAGAAGCTAGAAAGTGTTTAGTCAACTCACCTTGACGAGAGTAAAAAAATAAAAAGCCATTGGTGATGCCTGAAGTGCCGCTGAGTATTTTTACATGCCAACAACCATTCCTAATATGCCTGGGAAGCAGGCAGCACTGAAGCCTTGCAGTTATCTCTGCTGTGCATTTATGGGTTCTAGTTCATACAATTTGCAAAAAAAGAAAACTCCTTTGATTTTGGGTAGTTGTTCAGATCACACTACCAGCCTGTTTGCAAGTGCTTTCATATAATTTGGCAGAGAAAGCCTTGCCTATGGGTGCGTTGGAGAAGAATGCAGTCTTAATGTAATATGAATTTCATAGTCTGTCTGTCTGTCTATCTATCATCTGTCTGTCTGTCTGTCTGTCTGTCTGTCTGTCTATCTATCTATCTATCTATCTATCTTTCTATCTATCTATCAAAACTCACAAGGGTAAGCCACATACATTTGCTTCCCATCTTCTCCCCATAAAAAGTGCTTTGGTGATTTTCACAGATAACTCTTCTCCCATCTCCAGAGGGAAATAAATTTCCAGCATGAATTATTTCAGATATTTGATTCCCTTCCAGCCCGATTTTATGCTGAGAGACAGTGTGCAGTGGGAAGCAACGTCTAATTCTGGTTGCTTGTCTTTCTCTGTAATTTTCTGAGCCATTTCAGCCAATTAATCATCTCTAATAACATTCTACGCTTTCATAATTCTCAAAGGCAATTGTTGCTTTTTAAAACAAAGGTCTGAGCTCCCCTCTGCCCATCCTCCTGTCATATTTGGTTCAGCGCTAATGTCACAGTGATGAATTTGCAACACCCCGATCATTCCCACAATGACAGGCTAGCGATATCCTGAGGATGGGATTATCAAGACGTCTCTGGAATATCAAGCAGGGGGAGGTGTGCAGTAGTTAAGAGCAAGGAGCTCTTTAAATGGCTTATGGAGGACAATTGAGAATTCACTTATTTACTGGTGGAGCACATCTAATCTCCCAGGCTTTACTTTCAGCTTTCCTGAAGACTTAAAAAGTTGAGCCTGCCAAGTTGCTTCAAGTCAAAGAAATGTAGGGCTGTAAAGGACCTGAAAGTCATTCAGGCAAGCCCTCCCCCATTCAGGTGGGCTGGCCTGACCCACAGATTCTCCCAAGCTGAGGTTATTACAAATCAATAAGTTGAAGTCACACAGAATTCCACTTCAGCATCTGCTGAAGACACACAGAGAGATGTGAAACAGACTCAAAGACCTTTCCCCCCAAACATTTATTCCTTACACTGTTAAGCAACTCAAAGCTATTTTACTGGGTAACTCCTGAGATGGACATCAGGAGCTGACTGGGGATATGAAGCTTCATTTCTTTTTAATTGCAAAGTGCATTAATCGTGCCAAAATCTGGAGCCCCAGATCAGAGCACACAAAGTTATTAATGATTATGGCATGTCAAACCAGGGTGTATTCACACACACTTTTTAATATGCTCAAGTCCTCATTTTTTCCCTAAGCCTCACATCTCTCTCTGGGTTGCCAGAAATCACTTTCTCTGAGTCTTTGGCAGAATATGAGAGGCACCATCCATAGAAAAACAACCAGGGACTTTAGCATCTCTGGCTGATTCATCCTGTCTAAATATTGAATAGCATTTATTGTGTTAACTCATATACCAAAGCAGAAACCTGCCTAAATAGTGAGTGTGTGGCCTCCTATCCAGTCGATGATATAAGGACAGGGCTTTTATCTCATATCACTGCACTGTTTACTATGAAAAAGAAAGGGAAGATTACCTCTTTGTCACACAGTATTGTCTTGCTCTCTTGGGATCAACATGGAGCAAATGAAACCTAATTGCTGCTGAAATATCTTCACAACTCTACTGCCCCAGGACTGTCACTGAGCCACTGCTTTAATAAGAACTATTTCAAGGGCTTGGAAGCAAAAGCAGAGAGTTACTATTGATCCAGGGCCTGTCTGTGTTTTGCATCCAAGGTGGCTCAGAAGAACAGCCTACCTGTTGGACAAGGCTGGCACTCTGGACTTCCTTCCATAGAGAAAAAGCCAGGGAAGCAGGCTCTGCAAAAGGTATGGCCAGGATTGGGCTCGTGGCCACCTGGGCAATGCTGAGGAGAGAAAACAGAGAACAATTTGATGAGGGTGCCTTTCCCCAACACAAAATTAACCATACAACAAAAGCCCAATTGATCCTTAATACACAAACAAAATAAATTTGCAACCAAAAATAGAGTTAAGAGGGACATTAAAAAAACTATGTATGTATGAACTCAGCTAGCATTAGGTGTGATACTCTATACCTGTATCTCCTGTCCATCGGGGCAGACATATCCTTTAGGGCATTCCTGACACTCCATCTCTCCAGCAGGCGAATACTGACCAGGGATGCACTTTCGCTGTAGACCCATCTGTGGATCACACCGGTAGCCATCTGGACACACCTGGCACCCAGCTCGGGTGCCCAAGCTGATGTAACCATCTGGGCAGGCCTGCCAAGGAAGTTATGAACCATTAAGAGGTGTGCTGTTAAGTGGAATGGTGTCCCCAAAAGAGTCACAGAAATGCTGCATTCCCAATTGGCCATTACTGGAACCAAGATCTTTATGAATAACATTTCACTAGCAGCCAAATGTCTGGGTATCTGTGACACAACTCATGAACAAGCATTTGCCCTTTATAACACCAACATTTTTGCTTCCATTTTGTGATCTCTTCTTGCTTCATGTGCCAGATCTTTTGGCAACTTTTTAGATCCAACTCATGTGTGGTGGACTCACGTGAACTCCAAGGGCAAAGCCATTAGCACCACTTCAGCTGGTGCATCAATTGTGCTATTCCTGGAAAAGGATAGCCAGGCCACTGTAACTCATACACTGGTAAACTCATGTTTAGACTACTGCAATGCACAGTATGTGGACCTTCCCTTGTGGCTGGTCCAGGGGCTTCAGTTGGTGCTGCATATTGTGGTCTGGGTTGTGAGCAGTGGGTACATTATCACACCAATGCTAAAGGATCTACACTGGTCGCCAAGCCACTTTTAAGGTCAAGTTACTTACATATAAAACCTAAACAACTCTGGACCAGGAAACCAAAAGGACTGACCCCCCACCCACCCAACCTGTCTGGGAACAGGATAAAGATGAATAAATGAAACCCCAGTTAGCCTTGCCATGGCTTGATGATTATTGACATGTCATAATATAGAGGTGGGATTTTTCACTGGTACTGCTGGTGTTATAGAATGCACTCTGTTGACATATACTCTGTATTAGAGAGAAGGATAAACTCAGTGAACTCTTTTTATTTTATTCTGGCAGAAGATGGAAGCAGGGGTGTTTTGTGGGAGCTTACTTGGCACCAGGAATATTTAAGAGGGAAAGAAAGAAAGTCAAAAGCAGAAAAACTGGAGCTCACATTTTGCAATGCCCAAGAGGTTAGAAAACAACCCAAACACATCAGAAACAATCCCATAATATTCTTTTGGGCTCACGTCAGTTCGAGCAGCTGATGAAAGAGTAATTTCTCTTAAATAGCACTGCAGAGATGTGTTAATCACAGGATTTGGGAACACGCCCCATGTTTTGCCTGGCAGAGGGAGAACAACTGAACATATTATTTTAATTCAGAACATCTAATGGCGGAGATTTTGATACCCGGATGATGAAAGTTGCATTTTTTAACTTACAGACCGCTATCTTCTATGCCAAGTACATTTAGAAGGGAGGTAAGAATGGATCTGGACAGGAGCCTGTGTTACCAGCCCCTGAGTTTACAACAGCCTCCAGCTGGCTCTATATGTTTTGAAGATGGCCCTGACAATCTATAGAGCCTCATTACAGGAATGTCTAGGCCCTTCAGCAATGCCACTTCACATAGTTGCTCCCTCATGTTAGCTGCAATAATCAGCAGAGCACTATCCCAGCTGACAGGTTTTACTTTCTGCTCTACCTGCCCCCGCAACCCATGATAAACTGCATGAGATCTGTCTCCCGCTCTACTCCTGGGTACGCTGTGGGCTCCTCAACACACATGGGGGGGGGAGAGAAAGAGAGAGAGATTCCAGCCTTTAAATTTTATTTCAAAAATCAGCTGCTAAATACTTAACTGACCAGTTGTGTCACAGATAACTCAGTTCTGCCCTCCTAAAATAAAGCCTGGCTACGCCTATGGTGGGTGGGACTCCCTGCCTTATTGTTTGAAGAAACAAGAAGGATTCAGCAATTGAGCACCCTCTGAGTATGAACAGAAACCCCATTTTAGCTACTGACTCTCTCCATACTCTCCCTTTTCCCATCCTGTTTCATTTACCTGGCAGGATGCAATATCTTCCTGAGCTGTAAGTTGATTATAGGTTCCTATGGGGCATAAGCGTGGGGCTATCTGACCTCCTGGGCAGCTGCAAAGCAAAGCAACAAAAGTTTGAGTCCAACTGACCATGGCTCCTTGTGAGTTTCACACAGCAAGGGCTAAGCCTCAGCTGAACCTCAATTAGACCTAATAGGCTGACTCTCATACTATCACCCTATAGTGGGACTCAAAGTGAAGGTTTTCTTCCAGTTCACCCACAGGAATGTAGCTTTTTAGGCTCAGTAGGTAGTTTTAACTAAAGTACACATTTCTTGCAAGCCATTTCCCTGATATAAGGTATTTTGTATGTTACTTTCACCGATACATACATTTTTATGCATGCTTTAACTTTGCGTGTGCATTTTGGCAAACACTGGCTGCAGAACTGCAGCAGAAAATTTAGGTAAGTGAGAATTTCAAAGGATAGCTGTGTTCTAGGTTGCATATTGTTTCAGACAGTGTGGCTTTGATATATTTGGCTTTAAAGGCATACTAAATCAAATTTCTTCTCCATCCCCATGATCTGCAAAATCTTCCAAGGTCCTTCTTTCTAACACTTTCATCCCATTTTAAATCCATCCTTCACCCAATTCCGAAATATTGTCCCTTACTATCCTGCTTCTCCACTGTCCCTCCCCTCCCTCCCTTTATGGATTCCCCAATAATGAATTATAGTTTGCATGGACCTCGGGACAGAGCCCTACTTCCTTTTCCTTTTCCCCTGGAAACCTCTGTAAAGTGCCACCTCCCTACTAGCCTCTTCTAAGCACAGAAACAAACCGAAGCTTCTCTGGGATCCCTTTATTCATTTCTAGTTTCATTGTGTAACACACACACACAAAATCACTGGCCTAAGGTGCTCCCTTACAAGAATCCAACAGGACACTCAAGGCAGTTGCCAGAGGTGTGGTAGTATCCTTTTGAGCAGTTAATGAGGCACCGACTCTTACAGATTATATCTTCATCACTCATGGAAAGAGAGAGAGTTCCTGCAAGAAAGAAGAAAATGGTCCCTGGAGATGGCAAGCACAGCAGAGCCAGGATACTAGATCTAGCTTCCCAACAGAAATTGTCTGAAGGTATGTGAGGCCACCACGTTGCTAAAGCTAAGCAGGTCTGGATCAGTACCTGGATTGGAGAGCAACTGGGGACCACATCTGTCTGTGTGTCTGTCTGTCTGTCTGTCTGTCTATCACTTTTATAGTCCACCTTTCCTCCAAAGATCTCAAGGTGACCTACATCGTTCTTCTCCTCCCCCTTTTATCCCCCCAACAACCCTGTGAGGTTGGTTAAGCTGAGAGTGAGTGACTGACCCAAAGTCACCAAGTGAGCTACATGACCGAGTGAGTATTTGAACCCTGGTCTCCCAAATCCTAGTACAACACTCTAACCACTATATACCCCATGTAAGCTGTCTTGGGTTTCATGATGGAGGAAAGGCGGGATATAAATGCAATAAATAAATAAATTGCCCCTCTTTTTCTTCAAGGAGCTCAGGGTGGTGTACATGGTTCTCACTCTCCTCATTTAATCCCCACAACAACCTTGTGTAGTATTTCAGGGTGTCAGGCAGTGACCAGTCCAAGGTCACCCAGTGAGTTTCATGGCTTAGTGGGGATTTGAACACTTGTCTCCCAGGTCTTAGTTTGGCCCTGTATGCCACAATCCTCTCAGTTCAGAAGGTCAGAAGAATGGTGTTACGACTCAATGTCTGAAAGACATGGCCTGGGAGATCTACCAGCAATCCTAGCAATGGGGAGGTTCACAGCGTGGCTTCGCGAAAGGCACTCAACACATGTCCAGAGGCAATTTTATCACATCCCAGGACACAATCTTGCTATCAAGGAGGGATTCTGGAGCTGGCCACAAATCCAGCTCTGCCTAACAGAAGAGCAGAAGCCAACCTGAGAATCCAGAAATATGGCTCCCTTCAGGGGGAAAACTGACACCTGCTTCCAAGAGACTTCAATGCAACTTTAATAATAATAATAATAATAGTAGTAATAATAATAATAGTAATAATAATAATAGTAATAATAATAATAGTAATAATAATAATAGTAATAATAATAATGTTTATTTATACACTGCCCATCTGGCTGGGTTTCCCCAGCCACTCTGGGTGGCTTCCAACAAAATATTAAAATATAATAGTCTGTTAAACATTAAAAGCTTCCCAAAACAAGGCTGTCTTCAGATGTCTTCTAAAAGTCTGGTAGTTGTTTATCTATTTGACATCTGATGGCTGGGTGCTCCACAGGGCGGGTGCCACTACTGAGAAGGCCCTCTGCCTGGTTCCCTGTAACCTGGCTTCTCCCAGTGGGGGAACCGCCAGAAGGCCCTCGGCACTGGACCTCAGTGTCCGGGCAGAGCGATAGGGGTGGAGACGCTCCTTCAGGTATACTGGACAGTTCCCTTTGGGCAAAATGAAGATCATACCACAAGCTCCTTTGTAACAAAAACAAACAAACGCCCTTTTGAAAGAGTGGAATTCACGAATCAACAGTTTGTATTAGGAAATGGGCTTCCTGAACTCAAGGTCTAAAGATTTTAGTGTGAGCACTTGACACTAAAATGCTTCTTTTCTGTGTCCCAACATCATTTCCAGAGCTCAGCCAGTGAGAGCCCATTAGTTTCAATCTAATGAAGGTCTGGCCCACAATCCCTCTGTAACTGTGCCTGGTGCTATGCCTTTTGGAGGACTTGACTCTCGGCACATGTATTCATTATTTGCTTATTAGGCAAGCAGCCCGACAAATGGTGGAGATGTTTGATGCCGGCAGCATGGGCCAGATTGTTCTTTCAGAAATGGACTTTTCTTTCAAACATGCAAACAGAATAGAGCAGAGCAAAAAGGGGCAGGATTGTTCCACTGCCAGAAATTTACTAAGCATGCACAGAAATTAATGCTATATTTACACCATACATTTAAAGGGCATTTAAAGCACACCCCACCCAAAGAATCCTGGGAAGTGTAACCCCTGAGTCATAATTGCAAGCACCCTTAACAAACTACAGTTCCCAGGCTTTTTTTGGGGGGGTAGGGGGAAATGCACTTTTAAGACATGGTGGGCTTATCCATACCATGTAAGGAAGGGGCAGGGACAACAGAAGCATCTCACTATTTAAACATACTGAACAAGAGAAAATGCATTGAATGAAAACAAATTTGCCAAAAGATGGGTGATTTTTATTTCCTTCTTGAATTATGATGTAAAACTGTATTCATTGTTCCCCTTAGCGAAGTCTTATTTTTAAATTTTATGATTAATGAGTATGCACTACTTTTCTCTTCTGAATTATTTTTTTTAAAAAATCTCTATTTTTAAAACAACCACCACCACCAAAAATGCCAACAAGCCATGTAAAAGATTCTCGACTCAGGGTCTTGTCCAGGCTTAAGGAACGGAGGACAGAATGTTCCCTCAAATCTTCTTTTTAGAAAAACAAAAACAAAGACTGCATATGCACACCATATATTTACAGCAAACTACAACTCTTCCACATCCTGGGAATTGTAGTTTGTTAAGGTGATGGAAACTACAGCTTTACTATGGGTAAATTACAGCTCCCAGGATTTGGGGTGTGTGTGCTTTAATTGTATGGTGCGTATGCAGCAATTTAGGTGACAGTGATGAAGGAGAGAATGAGCACATTAAGAAAAATTAAACATACCTCTTGAGAAGAAAGCAAGGGCAGAAAACCAAAGGAACCAGCTCCAAAGTTCAGCCATCAGATCCAGGGAAAGCTGGCTCTGCCTGGCATGGGAGAAACCCAAAACCCATGCAAAAAACTGCCAAGTTCTCTTGCTGCCCCAGCAACTGATGTTTCCTTTGCCGGAGCCAAACGTGTAACCAAATCTCTCCTGGGTAATCACTTTCCAAAAGAGCCTGAAGTGAAATGAACACCGAGCAGCAGAAAAAGATGACAACCCCCCCTCCCCGAGGTCAACGTTGTAAGGATGACCCCAGAATTCAAAAAGGCACAGCAGAGGCACTGGCAAAATGCAGGCCCTTCAAAAGCAGCCCCAAATTGTGACGGCCTGTGGATTGTTTTAAAATCCCAATGTGATCTGCTGCTAAATTAGGCAAAGCCACAGAATTCAGGCCTGCTAAAGGCTATTGGGTAGTAGTCAATTTCCCAAAATTATAACGGATATCACATAACAAAACAACAAACAAAAGCAATGACAATGTAGTCAACTCAGTTTTACTCAGAGTAAACCTGTTGAAATAAATGGTCCTAATGTAACCATGTTGATCAATTTCAATGGGCCTACTCTGAGCAAAGATTTATTGAATACCGCTCATTGTCCACAACTGCAACAATTAAACCTCCATGTTCAGAAGCAGTGTATATCTGACTAAGGCAGGGTAGGCACATTCATCATGTCCTTCCTGTGAGCTCCCCCTGGCACATCCAGCTTGCTGGAATTGCACTTGGAGGCAGAGAGCTAGCTAGGATGGCCAGAGGCAAGGGTGGACTGCACTCCTGTATATTAAAGTAGCATATAGAATGGTGAGTCCTAAACTTTTGTGGACCACTGCTCCCTTGGTTCCATATATTCATCTCCAGAGCCCCCTACTTTATAAAAAGCATTATTCCAAATAGGAGTTTGCACCACACACTAAAGAAGATAAGAACACAATAAAATTTAAAACAGTAATGATTAATTGTATATTTACTCAAAATTAAAACTATTTAGTATAATTAGTTCAATAAAATGGATAAACTTTATGCAGGGATACCAGCTTTTCAAAGTCTGGTAGTCATTGACACCTCCAGGGCTCCTCTGCCTTTCGGCACCCCCCAAGGTAATGTCCCCCCAGAGGCCAATACTGCCTAGTTTGGGAATCATTGATATGGAATATAAAGTTTGGAAGATAGGTGGCTGGAGGGCATTAACACTGGTAGGGTGGAAAGCAAGGAGACCATCAAAGCCAGTGGCAGGCTGAACTACATCCCTGACTTGTTGTAAGGAGGCAGGCAGGTGAGAGTTGACTGAGCTTTGTGGAACACATCACCGTAATGGACCAGCCTCTATTGCAAGGGCACACAACTAGTCAATATTATACCAGTCAAACTGGTATAACAGCAACAAACTCTTTGGCTGGAGGGTCTGAGGCTAGGCCACGGGAAGTAACCTAAGATGAGGCAGCTTTCGGGACAGGCCAGTGGCCAGAGCCAATGAGCAAGTCACAACCAAAAGTCATCAGGATCAGAGAGCAGAAAATAGAAAGGGTGAGGACAGGCTAGCAGGTCATGACTTAGCACTGTCAGACTCAGGCGGACTCTATGCTTAGCATCAGCAAGTGCCTGGGCTAGAATGGGGAACCTCTGCATAGTGACCCCATACAGTAAACTAGAAGATCTGCAGCTTGGATCATCTTCTCAGCTGAAAGAATTCTGGGGCTCTGGCCTGGCTCTGGCCACATCGGTTGCCCATTGGACAGGAAGGGCTATAAAAGGCTTCATATTTGATCTGGTACCTTCCTCAGCTCTGATTAGCTCAGATATGGCACTTAGGCCATGCACAGAAGTTTCCCTGTTCTGATCTCCACAATGCAGAAGGATATGCTATGTTCAAGTTCACTAAAACCCTGTCCAGAAGCAGCTTTTGCAATTACATCAGACAAGATAAAATCCTTCAGTAATAAGAATAAAGAAAAGGTTGGAACTGGGCTGCTTGATGTGAAAATGGGCTGATTGCAATAATACAAAAGTCTGCCCATTTTCATCTGTGAAAAATTCTGGAGAGTACAAAATACACACGTGCCAACTGAACAGAGACTTCTGAAAGGAACACATGAGCTCAGCAGGGAAGAGAACACCCTCCTTCAAGACTCTGAGATGCCACCAAAGGCCTCTGCCACCTGCCCCCTCAGCTAACAAGGATGCCATCTGTTGCACTTTTATAAAGTCTTTAATTAAACTCTTCCAATACATCTCAGATGCATCTGTTTCCTTCCACCCTATAAACAATTCCTGGGAATATCTGCAATTATCTTACATTACAGACAAGAATTGCCAATTAAATCTTTATCAACACAGTGTTAAAGAGAGGCAGCCAGCCAAATTCACTGATATAGTTTCCCTACCCCTCCTCCTCAACAGCTAGCTAGCAGTTGGAGAACACCTGTGGCTTTTATAGGGTGGGGGATGCAGATTTGCCAACCAGACAGCATCATTTTGCTAACTCAGGACAGCTGAGTTCTGGAACAACTAGTGATGCAGATCTGCATACTTCTCAAATACTTTTCTGCCTTATTGTACCAGATTGGCTTTGCCAGGCCTGATCCAATACATGCCAGGTTCTACTCTAGTTCTGTCAGATCCACAGGATCCTACCATAACTCTTCCTTTAACTATCCAGCATCCTTCCTTCCTTCCTTGTCTATATTTTAGGTTATTATTCATGTACAGTAAGGTAATGCTGTGGCTTGAAACTCTACTCCACCCCAATCATTATAGCATCTTACTTTTGGATTAGCAATAGTAATGCAGTTTCAATTCTCCTTTTTTCAACTCTTCACCCCCACCCGGGGAATACAAGAAGCAACTTGCTTGCCAATCCCTTTGGATGCAAGACGAAGTCATTTGCATCTTTTGTACGGGCTTCTGACTGGTGCTGCACCCTGTAATTTTAGCCTTCCAGAGCGATGTTAACACCTCGGGAAGAAGGCAGATCTGACAAGATAATGACATCTCCCCGACAATGATGCCTCAGACACATTTGGGGACAGGCACAAACAGCGCCAATGCTATTTTAGCACCATTCACCATCGAAGCAAGCTTCGCATTGGTGACAAGGATGGTGGGGTGGAAGCTGACGGCAATCAGAGCTGGTGGCATGACCTATTGCATACATGCAAGCACATTTCAGCCCAGCCCACGCAATCCACACTCAGCCTCTGTTCCAGGAAAATTGAAAGCTGTGTCATTTGCTTTACCCTTATAGATTCTCATTTGCTCGGTTAAAAGCAGTAAAGTATAGTACACCCTAGTTTTATTTTGAACACCCTTTGTGCATGCTAATCCTTTCCCTCAACAATTTTTGCAGAATTACACTAACAGATTATAGAGTCAGTAGAACATATATTTAGCCAGTGTGGTCTAGTGCTTCAAGTGCTGGACCTGGGAGACCAGGCTTTGAATCCCCACTTAGCCATGAAGCTCACTGGGTGACCTTGGGCCAATCACTGCCTCTCAGCTTAACCTACCACACAGGGGTGTTGTGGGGTAAAATTGGGAGAATCATATGCACTACCTTGAGCTCCTTGGAGGACATGGTATATAAACATATCCTTGTTTACGAGGTCCACGGTACATGCAATGATTTAAGCAAAAATCAGTTGATTACATAATTGTTACTGCTGCACAATTAATGAAAAAGGAGACTCTGATGAAAGAGTCTCAGCTTGAGCTGTGCTGAATATTCACCAGTCTGAATTTCTGAGCCAAAGATACATAGCAATTTTGGTGGGATGGAAATTCCCTCCTTCCTGGATGAAATACAAGGGTGACTAATTCCTACCAGGGACTATGCAATGAGTGGGATAATGTCACAATGGTATGTAGCCAGTCACATTTGGCTACATTATGCTGCATTCATGAAGACTAATGAGGGCATCTGAAAGCTATTTAAGATGAATATGGGAACATCTCTGTAAGAAGTTCTGAATAAGTGGTGGAGGTGGTGGTGGTTAAAATAAGGATGAGCAGCAGTCAAAAAAAAGAATAACATTCAGAAAATATTTGGAATTGTTTTCGTTCTGCCTTAGTATAGGTATAGTGTGAACAGAGAAGCTGGAAAGGCCAAATACCTCTTACTGGATCCTTGATAGGCTACTTGCAAGCATCATGTCCAGGATCCATTGCCCTGCCCATGGCCTATTAGCATCTTTTCCACTTGTGTGTCCCCTATGCCCCCACAGCCTGACTTAAAACCACATCAACAAGTGACATTACCTTGCAGATTCTGCTGTGTGCGGTATCATAGAAAGGCACATAGGGGATAAAAGGAGAGGATTAGGAAGTGTGTTTTGTGCATTGCTCAGGGGGTAAATAAAGAGATGAAATGCAAAGCAATAAGGGATTTCAGTTTGGTGCTGCTATTTGAGAGCATCGGCAGGATGATTACACTAAAGATTTAGTGAATCAGAGCACAATTTCTGGAAGAGAACTCAAAGGAATTGGGGCTAGGCAGTGCAAAGAATCTATGTCAATGTAATGCTGTAAGAATTCATTATATGAAGCTGTAAGGACATAAGGTGAAGAGGCCGTAATTTGTTGTTCAAGGAAAGTCAACATCAAGAGATACAGAAGTCTGACAGTACAACAGTTGATTGAGATGGAAAGAACAGGGGGATATATATCTTCCTATATCTATATTTGTGCAAGACTGTCATCACACTAAGGTTTATTCTGCACAGGTGTAGGTGGGAAGAGGGAGGAGGAAGTCCTTCACCAGAAACAGGAAGAGGTTCTTGTTTTGGGGAGATAACATGAAGGCAGCCAGCAGTCCATTTTCCCAGAGAGCCTGCATGGTGAAAGAGGCATGAAATGAGGAGTGGGGAACAGCAGCAGCAGCAAACCCAGTCTGAGGTGAGGCTCCAGCTCCCAACCCTCTCTTACCCTTCTCCTCCTTCCCACTTCCTACAACGTATTGGTACTAGTGGCAAAAGTCAGCAAAAAGGAGCTCAACCCCAGTCATGACAATGTTAATAACAGCGATGATAATAGCTGTGATTCCTGCACTGCAGGGTGTTGGACCCTTTGGGTGTCTTCCAATTCTACAGTTCTATCATTCTTTAAGATCTCAGGAAGAAGCAATGGAGGGGGGAGGATGTGAGCAAATCTGAACTTAGGACACAATTCAGACTGTGCTACTACTGCATGCATTGCCCTGCTGTTCTTGTCAATGGTGGAAACTTGAGCGCGCGGGGGGGGCGGCAATCAGAAGCAATCCTTGCACAAACTTGATGCTGGTGCAACCATCAGGTTTGTATCAGACCCAGTGTTGGACATTAATGGCTGTGAGACTGGCTCAAGCTCCCTGGGATCCCAAGCCCCTTCCATTGCATAATCCCATTGGCAGCAGTTGGCAGGAGGCCGGTTCCTAAGTGGAAGAGAACCTCTGTTCAATCCACACACACACCGTTATCCTGTGCAACAGGGGAGATTAGATTGCTCTTATGGTAACTCTTACTCAGAGCAGGCATGGAGGAGAAATGTGATACACTTCACACTTAAAGGCAAACTTACCTGATTCACACTTTTTGAAACAAGATGTGAACAGCCATCTTTTGAAATTCACACATTTCGGAATTTTGCAATGCAGTTCTCAAGCAAACAAATGTGTGCAAAAGTGAATATCTTAGAATAAAGTGTGCACATGAATGCATCTATCAATGAAAATTACTAACAAAAATCGATTGCACATGGGGAAATTGCTTTGCAAAAAATGGCATATTAGGCAAAGCTGAATACAAAAATGTGTACATTGGGAGAAATTTGCACTAAAACACTGGTGAATTTTCATAAAGACTTTGAAAAGCAACACAAACTGATGTGGAAATGTGGAGAGCTGCACTGAAGATTGGGAAAAATGAGAAAGTGGGAGAAAACAAAAATGCCTATTTCCTCATCCCTACTTCAGAGTAAGCATGGATGGGGCTAAGTTGTAAAAAATATAGAGGGACTGGTATTTATGATACAACATAAAATCAGAAGACCCAGAGATGCTTTGCTTAGCTGCAGGGCCTTTGTGTACTGTATTCTGACCCAGGGAGATTCTTTTCCCCCATTCCATTTAGTAATGGAGCGATAAAACCTGCTCTATAGAGGGAATTTATAATGGAAAACACTGCCAAAGCCTTAACTAGTGCATTTTGGACAGCACCCTTCAATAAACCCTGTTTCAGGCTGAATTATTCATAGCTAAATGGACAGAACTCTCTCAACAACAAGGTTAGACCAATAAAATACATGTATTGTATTCCCAAGCCTGTGAAGATTATATGTTTTCTTTGAGTGCTCTGGGCCTTGATAACCAGTGGTGAGTGGAGTAGATGGATGGGGATGTTACATGCTGTACGCTTTGCACTGTAAGTGGGTAGCATTCTCTCAATATCTAGGACAAAAGTTTGAGGGTGTGCTAATCTCCTTCCAGGCATCCCAGTGTGATGGGCAAGGGGGCAGGGAAAGAGAGAGATGGTTTTCTGGGAGCAAATTGCCTTTATTAATATTTAATTGGTTCTCCACAACCACCCTAAGACCCTTGAAACTGTTTACCACAATGCAATCATTTTCTCCATGACCAGTGCTATTTTCCTAGAAAAAGAGATGCAGGAACTCACCATAAACTCCTACCTTGTTAAAATAGCAATGGCACCCATGTGAGAGGTGCCAGAACTGAGTTCTGGCAAGTTCTGGCTGAAGAAAAGCCCTGTCTATAACTAAACTTGAATGACATTTGGGAAGCAGGGTGGAGCCACTTGAAGGTAAGGTGGCACATGTATGTAATGGTTCAAGGGAGACTTACACAATGGACTTACACTTCAGTTGTGAACAACCCTGCCTGTGAACTGCATGGGGTTGGTCATGGCCGAGGACTGAAAAAATAATAATAACATAAACGCTGACACAAATGACAAACTTGAAGCATGGACCACTTCACAGAGAGCCCGTGTGGGATAGTGCAAAGAGTGTCATAAAGCTCACTGGGTGACCTTGGGCCAGTAACTGCCTTTAAGCGTAACCTATCTCACAGGATTGTTGCAGGGATTAAATGAGGATGGGAAGAAGCATGTACCATCTTAAGCTCCTTGCAGGAAAAGGTGGAATATAACTGCAGTAAATTAATTAATTAAAATTAAGCATAAACAGAAACTAGCAGAGAGGTGAGAATGAGGTGACAAGGGAGAAATGAGGAGTTCCCTTTTACTAGCAGTGGAAGGACTAGGAGCTCTGAGATTTCTAAAGCTGTTGAGGTAAACAGCCATTTGTTATATTATCTTTCTCTCTCTGACTCATCATAGGCAGCAGATTGAACTTAAAAGATGGTTCATCAATCACCAAAACAGTAGCAGATGAATGCCAGAGAGCCACAATCCAAATTTCACAATTACACTATGGGCAAATGTTTTAAAGCAAAAAGAATGGCATCAGGATGCAAGCATTTATCACACTGTGGCAGGGGCGTAGGAAGGGGGGTGCAGGCCACCCCAGGTGGCACACCGCGGGGGACTGCACTTACTGTGGGGCTTGGCCTGCAGAGCACCCGAGCCACACGTCTCTCCTGGGAGTGATGCGGTGGCTCGGGGCCCCACCCTGCCTGAAATGGCAGCGTGGGGCTTGCGTCCGCCAGGCGGACTCCATGGACAGCTTACCGCAGTGCCCCCCTGGATGGATTGTCACAGCGCCTCCGTGCGTATATCGCTGTGGTGCCCCCATGGGCAGATCGTCCCACACCCACTGCTCCGGGTGCTGGATCAGCAGCTAGTTACGCCCCTGTACTGTGGGTGACATTTGTCCAACAATGGAGGAGAAGGATCACACACAGGACATTTCCTGAGCTAGACAGTTCACAGTTCAGAGCAGGGATGTCAAACCCATGGTCCTCCTGGTATAGTTGGCCATTATTTCTCATCAGCTGCAGCTAGCATGGCCAACGGTCAGGGATGATCGGAGCTGTAACCTGAGAACATCTGGTTCCCCTCACATGCCCTAGAGAGTTGCAGCTAGTCAGATGGCACTACACTGGGCTCAATGGCCCACTGGTCTGATTTGTGTTGGTTCAAACAAGTACATTAATCACTCCATGACTCCAGCATCAAGCAACGTCTTCCATGTATGAACGGGCCATTGCAGAATCAAACATCACAGATAAGATCCATATCTGACTTGGGTGTTATGCATAGCAAGAAAAATGCATCTTCTCCTCCAGTTCTTCCAAAAGCTTCAGTAAGCATCCTATGAAAAACTGTGGAACTGTCTCCCGCAGCAGGCACTGATGGCCACCAACAGACAGCTTTAAAAGAGGATCAGACAAATTTATGGAGGAGAAAGCTATTGATGACTATTAGGCATAAGACTCTTAATTTCAGAGTTGTGAGTCTGAACCCCACATTGGACAAAGGATTCCTGTATTACAGGGGGTTGGACTAGGTGACTCTCATGGTTCATTCCAACTCTACAATTCTATGATGACTATGATTTGCCATCACAGTCAGAGGCTATTTGCTTCTGAATCCCAACTGCTGGAAACTGCATAAAGGGAGGGTGGTCTTGTGTTCGGGTCCTGCTTGCAGGTTTCTGGCATCTGGGGAGCTACTGTGGGAACAGTATGCTGCACTAGATGGACCAGTGGCCAGATCCACCAGCCAGGCTCTTCTTATTTTCTTAAACACCCTCTTGAACCATCAAAGCAGCAGTGGCAATGACCAAGTTAGGAAAAAGTCACAAATTATTTGCTTCCTTTTTTCCAATTTATATAAAGCAGTTACATGGAAGTATGATTTGAAATCAAGAGGTCACCCTTTAGTGGGTAGTAGAGAGGCCAAAGGATGGGGAAGTATTGGAGGGAGGGAGAGAGGAGGGTGGCAGGCTTAAAATATACTATGTGGCAGATGATTTATCAAAGACTCCCAATGTTACATTAAAAGGGCTGCACGTCGCCCATCCGAGGTGCTCAGTAATGATTCCTCCACCCTTTCATCCTAAAGCAGCGATAAATTAGAAGCTCCTAATATCTGAATCTGAGGATCCCATTAAAATGATTTACAGCCTCGTTGGAGGCTGCGTTATTCACAGGGCAGGATGAATGAAGCCAATGTGTCCGTTCTGCCAGGAGGCAAAACTTAAGGCTGGTCAGATCCCATCAGGAATCTAATTGAAAGATGGGAAGCGTTTTATATACACACATTTGGCACGGAATACCACCCCCTCCCATGCACTGCCCAGGCGCTGAACACGCAACGGCAACAGAATTTATTTGCAAGAGATACCCTCGGCCTCATCATTACTCACAGCCAGGTTCTTTCCTTCTCTCCCTCCAAGATCCCTCTACCTTGCATGCATAAATTGTAGCTACTCCATACAGTTATTGGAAGTTTGATTCATTGACTCTCTCCTTCTCCCCCCCCCCCGCCCTTCCCCAGTTTTCCTGGTGGGAAGGTGAACATGGCGTTGTTGTATTTTGGTGAAAGGCCAAAAAGAAAAACTTGCCCTCTGCTTATTTATATATATTTGTAAATAAAAGGACAAGTCAAAGTAAAGGGAAAGAGGGGGAGGGGAGCCTTCTGGGCAGACGTTGTGCAAGAAATAAGGAAGAATCCATCAATGCTAAATATCTATATCTATTGATATAGATAGGGTGGTATACTAAATAATAAAGGTTGCTTTCCATTTTGGGCCTTGTTGGACCTCAGGAATGGAGGAAGTTTCATTTCTCTTTCCTCACATTTTTAAAACATTTTTAAAACTTTTAAAACTTATTTTGAACACAGGAGGAGCCAGTGTCCAATAGGTGTGCAGATCACACTGTATGAAGTGTTTTCAATATTTTTTTAAAAAATCAGAAAGTGTCTAGGCTTTAAAAATACATTTTTAAACACACACCGGGAGAGCAGTTCACCTTTTCTGAACCTGAAACAAGGTGTCTTTTTCACTTAAGAAGTTCTTTGCCTCCTTCACCTGACTTTGTGCATCCTTTAATGGCAGGCATTGTTCCAAAGGAAGAAGCAAGCTGTGACTACTGAAGTGCAGCTGATCGATCCTGCAAAAAAAAAAAAAAAAGTGCTGTTATTGGCTTTTTAAAAAATGCTTGTGCATACGCTTTGTTTCTTAAAGTTAGAGCTTTTTTCTTTTCATGACTCACTGATCTGATCACAACTGTTACTGTCCTTCTTGTCATTCCCCCCTCCTATCATTATGGATAATTTCCCCCTTTTTTCAAATTCCTACAAACAGAGGATTTGTTTCACATCACTAGAAGTAACATAAAACAAACAACAAACATAACATAACATAACATAACATAACATAACATAACATAACATAACATAACATAGCATAGCATAGCATAGCATAGCATAGCATAGCATAGCATAGCATAGCAGAGCATAACTAAGTCTTATGCCAAGCATATCCACTGAGACTAATAGACATGGCTAATGTAGATTCATTAACTTCAGTGGGTCTACTCTCAGTAGGATTTAGCAGATTACAACCCCCATCTTCTTGTATTCCCTGCTATCTATGTGAACAGTTGAAACTAATATTTGAAAATATTTACTATGTGCTGGGATTTTCAGCTTTGCCATTTACCTGGTGAATGTTGAATTTCAAAGCCAAAAATAGAATTTTCCAGGTGACTCTGAAATTGCACTTCATAAACTGAGATCTTCGAATCTGTCGGTGTCTCACCATCATCACTGTTGTTTTATTTGTATGTTGCATTTTCCATCCAAATGATTATGTTCAAAGTGGCTTACAATAGTGGGAAAAAGAATGTGCCACAAAATAAACACCTGCAAGAATAATTTCATAGTAACAGCAACAGTAAAATAGCAGCATACGACAAATGTAACAAAATTTGAAACCCCTAACATTTCAATGTGATAATATGTGGCAGCATTAGACCTCCTGGAAGCTGCAAAAATAGCAAGAGAGCTTGAACAGTTTCATCTTGGTCCTGGATATAACAGTCCCTGCTGCTTTGTCTGCTATAAATTAGCCAAGAATCAAGCTACAGTAGTGTGATCAGATGTCTAGGCCCTGGTTTCCCAAAGGGCTGCTGCCCCTTTGACATTACCCTTCAGGTAGACGTTCATCCCATGACATTGCTCACAGTCCCGCTCCTGCAACAGTTTCCTGGAAGACAGGCACTGGGAACATTCTGCCCTCCAGCTGTTACTGACCTATAACTCCCATCAGTCCCAGCAAGCATGTCCAATGGCGAGGAATGGCAGGCATTGTAATCCAGCAACATCTGAAGGGTCAAAGGTTCCTCACAAGTGTTGTAAGGCTTCCAAAGGCAGAGGGTGGAGGGTCAGCTGGAATGATTCCTCCAATGACATTTCTCCACCTCTTGATGATTTTGGCAGGCGTCAAATATGAAATATCAGAAGCAGGTCACTGTCAAATAATACATGGGATGTCATCTGTCAATCAGCATTCCACTTGAGTCATTGATGTCTGTAAAATGCAAAGTATCGTGGCATGTTAGTGGTTAGGGTGTTGGATGAGAACCCGAGAGACCAAATCCCCACTCGATCAAGGAGCACGCTGGGTGACATTGGTCACTGTCTCTTTTAGCCTAACATACCGCACTGGGTTGTTGAGGGGATAAAATGAGGAGGGGGAGAACCACAATAATTAATTAAATAATAATAATAATAATAATAATAATAATAATAATATATTTATACCCTGCCCATCTGGCTGGGTTTCCCCAGCCACTCTGGGCGGCTCTCAACTGAATATTAAAAACACAATACAGCATTAAAACAGGGCTGCCTCCAGATATCTTTTAAAAGTAAGAGAGTTGCTTATTGCCTTGACATCGGATGGGTGGGTGTTCCACAGGGCAGGCACCACTACCGAGAAGGCCCTCTGCCTGGTTCCCTGTAACCTCACTTCTCACAGTGCGGGAACTGCCAGAAGGCCCTTGGTGCTGGACCTCAGTGTCCAGGTTGAACAATGGTGGTAGAGACGCATCTTCAGGTATACTGGGCCAAGGCAGTTTAGGACTTTAAAGGTCAACACCAACACTATGAATTGTGCTCGGAAACGTACTGGGAGCCAATGCAGATCTCTCAGGACTGGTGTTATATGATCTCGGCAGCCACTCCCAGCCACCAGTCTGGCTGCCACATCCTGGATTAATTGCAGTTTCCAAGTCACCTTCAAATGTAGCCCCATGTAGAGTGCACTGCAGTAGTCCAAGCAGGAAATAACTAGAGCATGCACCACTCTGGTGAGACAGTCCATGGACAGGTAGGGTCATCTTGAACTCATCGGAGGAAAGAAACTGAGGAGAAATTATGGAGCAACCACAGCGTTTACAGTAAAGGTTTATCACGAGAATAGGCCTGCTCCTCACACTTTCTGCCTTTGGAATGTTGTCTTTACTTATTGAGAGCCTCTTGGTCACAGTTCATGTTAATTATGTATTTTTTTGTTTGTTTTATTACCAAAGCTTGGGTTACAAACAGTCCATACAAGGCATCTGAGGTTTTTTTAAAAAAAACCTTTCCCCTGTTTAGTCTAGTGTGAAATTGTTTTCAGGTAGCGATTAATTCCACTCTGGCATTCCTCCCCCTTGTCAGATCATTCACACTGTTTGAGGGAACGCTTTACTAAATGGTACCCTTCCCTTATCAGAATCTCAATTACAGCTCTGTTGCATCCCAACCAACTCTTGCTATAGGAGGGTGGCAAGTTGCATCCATTGTCCCTTACGGGTGTTCATATCCACTTTCTTTGCTTCTTAATTGTCAGGTAACACATGAGCTTATCTGAAACAAGATAAATGACATGGTGAGGCAAGCTGCTATTTGCTTTGGTGGCCAGGGAGGTGGGAAGAAAGGTAGCTGAGAGTTAGCCTGGGGTGGGCTTAAAGGGTCCTGGAAGGCCCTTTGGAGCAGCCTGGAAACACTAGCCAGGTGCAGAGGTGGAGCTAGCTGCTCTGGGGGGTGGGGTGGGGTGGGGTGACTTCTTTAACTCACCTCCTGTGCTTGGGAGATTCTCTAATGTCTGTTATCATGTCCAATTTGACATTGTCCCATTTGGAAACAATGGCATTAGTCATGATCAGCTTGTTCTATTCTTTTCAAAGGGTTAAAGGTAAAGGGACCCATGACTATTAGGTCCAGTCGTGGCCGACTCTGGGGTTGTGGCGCTCATTTTGCTTTATTGGCCGAGGGAGCTGGTGTACAGCTTCTGGGTCATGTGGCCAGCATGACTAAGCCGCTTCTGGCAAACCAGAGCAGCACACGGAAACACCGCTGGAGTGGTACCTATTTATCTACTTGCACTTTGACGTGCTTTTGAACTGCTAGGTTGGCAGGAGCAGGGACCGAGCAACAGGAGCTCACCCCGTCACAGGAATTCAAACCGCCGACCTTCTGATTGGCAAGTCCTAGGCTCTGTGGTTTAACCCACAGCGCCACCTGCATCCCTTTCAAAGGGTTAGTCTTGACTAATTTTAAGTGGATTGGAACCCAAAAGTTTTATATGGGTTTCCCCTGTCATCATCATTTAAAAAAAAAAAAAAAAAATCCTGAAGACTTCCGGAGGCGGCGCGAAACGAGTAATGGCGGTCCTCTTTGCGCAGCAAAGAGGGGCTCCGCAGGAAAGGGTTGTTCGCTACGGCGAAGCGACGACCCATTAAGTTAAACCACGAGCAGAGTGAGCTCGTGGCCGTGGGATCCGGCGGGCACCGAGAGCGACCCCCAAAACGAAGAAGGGACCCCGTAAGGGGCTCCGGAAGCGCGGAGGGGAAGCGGTGCTGTGGATTCATCGCTCTTTCTGCGGGAGTGAAGCCGCGCGGCTGTTACCGATGAGCGCCGACCTTTCTTCCTTCACATTGGATTACAAATCAACTACTCGTGAGTAGGATTTATTTGAGATTGGATTACAAATTGTGAATTCGGCTGAAAGCGGGAGACGAGAAAAAGGAAGTCCGTCTCCCGGAGGTGCTTAATGATCAAAGGCAAAGGAACTGACAAGCTGGAAGCAGTACAAAAGGGTTTTTAAATGAGAGACAGCATACGCCTGGAGAAGTTTGGAAATTGAAGGGAAAGGCAAGTTATCTTTATTTTTCTGTGATCGTGTCTATTCTGCTTGGGGTTTCTTCTCCGCTAAAACTTTTAAAAACTTTAAAGACTTGAAAATCCCTAGTCCCGGACTTGCAGCGGGCAAAAAGTTGTGTTGCGGATACACTTACAAAGCTGAAACAGATACTTAGAGGCATTACCGGTGGATACAATTAAGTAACTGTATTTTGCACCTTTTAAGAAACTATTGTGGCAAAATTGAGAGGGCTCTGCCAGAGGGAAAAGATCTTCTCTAAGGACACTGATTAATTTAACTAACTGTAGGAACTTTAATGGCGACTGAAACTTTGTTTCTTCTTTCATGAACTGAACAACACTCCCCCTAGTGGAGTTTGGGATTTACAATTTCCTGAGAACTGACTTTGTTTTGTCTCTCTGTGGTCTGGTTACTCACTCTGAGGCCTGTCTTTCCCATGGAACTTTTGACGGCTTGACCTTGAATCCAAAGACAGGTGTGGAATGAGTGTGGAATGAGTGGTAAACCAAAAACAAGAGCTGCGTCGAAAGCAGGGAAAGGCAAATTGGTACAAACAACTTTGGTTTCCCAGGCCCGCAGATCTTCAGTCCCTGCGGTACTACAGGCTGTACCATTACCAACAACCCCAGCTGAAGAATCAGAACAATCAACAAGTGAAGATATGGCAGCTGGGGGATCCAACATTCTCCTAGAGGAAATGCTACAACAATTTGCAATTTTGAACAAAAAAGTGGATGACCAAACTGCAAAAATTGACTTAGCCACATCCTCAATTACCAAACTTTCTGAACAGGTGGCTAAGCATTCACAAGACATTGGAAACCTAAAGGACGTGGTATCCGAAAATCGAAAATTGGCCGAGGCTGCGAATGAAAAAGTAGAAGCAGTAACTAAAGAAGTGGAGGAATTGAAAGGAGAGGTAAGGCCGCTCCATAAACATATTACTGACCAGCAGGCCTATCTGTCTTTGGTGGAACTGCGAAACAGGGAAAATAATTTGAGATTACGCTCTATCCCAGAGATTGAGAAAGAGGACTTGATTGGCTTTTTAACAGCAGAATTTTCTAAATTCTGGGGTATAAACGAAGATACAGACTTCAAAATAACAACTGCATTCAGATTGGGAAGGGTTGCCGGGAAGGACAGACCTAGAGACTGTTTGATTATTTTAAGGACTAAGCAGGAGAGAGACAAGATACTTGACCTACATTTTAATAAAGCACTTGTGATCCAGGACAGAAGAGCACAAATCTACAAGGATATTCCTAAACAATTACTGGATCTAAGATCTAACTACACTGACCTAGCTGGACTTTTGAGAGGTAACGGAATACCTTACAGGTGGGAGTTCCCACAAGGCCTCTCATTCAAATATAAAGGAAAGAAGATAAAAATCAAAACGAAAGAGGATAGCCAGAAGTTCCTACACGACCACGGAGAAGACTTGCAGAAAGGAGCGGCAGCTATTTGGCCACCACCAGAGTCAGGAAAAGAGTTACCACCCTCGGATTTGGACAAAAAAGAAGACACCCAACAAGAGTAACAACAGATTGACACAGGATGTCTCTGCAGCTGTATAGTTGGAACATTAACGGCGCGAATTCCCCAGAAAAACGCAAAAGGATCTTCCATATTCTAAAGAAAGAGAATTTGGATATAATTTGCTTGCAAGAAACCCATGTGACCAGGTCACACAGGAAGGTGTTAACAAATAAAAGATTAGGCCAAGAATTTATTTCATCAGATAGAGTCAAGAAGAGAGGCGTGGTGATTTACGTCAAAGAGAATTTATCACCAAAATTTTTGTTTAAAGATGAACAAGGAAGAATCCTGGCTATTGAAATTTCGACCCAAGGAGAAAAAGTTTTGATATTAGGAATCTATGCACCAAATGAGGGGAAATCAGAATTTTATAAGAAGCTGCATGAGACACTACTGGACTATCTGGACTATTCCAACATCATTATGATGGGAGATATGAATGGGGTCGTCTCTACTTTGATAGATAAGTCACAGAATCAGAATCTGACTAAAGATGGAAGACTACCAAAAACTTTCTTTGAACTAACTGACAATATGGACCTAATTGATTTATGGAGGACGAGAAACCCCCTAGGTAAAGAAGGAACTTTCTTTTCTGAGGCCCACCTGTCATGGACAAGAATCGACCAAATCTGGGCAACTAGAGGGCTGGCACCTAAGACTACAAAAATAGAAATCTGCCCAAAGACTTGCTCCGACCATAACGCTTTGAAAATGGAAATGAGATTTACTACTGCCGACTCCTTCAGATGGAAAATGAATGACAACCTGTTAAGAGATCAAGAGATCGTAAAGAAGGCCCAAAAAACTTTAAAGGATTACTTTGAAATTAACTTGAATACCTCGGTGGAAAAAAGAATTATCTGGGACGCAAGCAAAGCTGTTATGAGAGGGTTTCTGATACAACAGAATACAATCAAGAAAAAACTTTGGAATAGTAAAAAAGACAAGATATTGGAGAAGATAAGTGATGGAGAGAAAAAATTAAGAGTGAATCCAAAATCAAAAGAGACTTTAAGAGAAATCAAATTTCACCAGTCACAATATGCGAAATTGATTAACCAAGAAGTGGAATGGAAAATCAAACAAATGAAACAAAGATCTTTTGAATCTGCGAACAAATGTGGGAAACTGCTCGCTTGGCAGTTGAAAAAGAGACAAAAATTAAATTATGTCACCAACTTAGAAGTTGAAGGGAAAAACATTCAGAAACCGGGAGAAATTAGAAGGTGTTTCCAGAAATACTTTAAAAAACTGTACACACAAGAATCCGAGGAAGCAACTGAGATAGAACAATTCTTGAAAGATAACGGCCTACCAAAATTATCTCAAGAGAAGAGATCAATCTTGAATTGTAAAATAACACAACAGGAAATCGAGGATGCCATTCAGAATATGCAACTAGGCAAATCTCCGGGCCCTGATGGACTCACCTCCAAGTATTACAGGATTTTAAAAGACTATTTGATACAACCATTAATGGAAGTTTGCAACCAGATTATGGGGGGAGGGAGGGCACCAGATACGTGGAAAGAAGCATTCATCACACTGATACCTAAAGTGGAAACTGAAAAGACTCAACTCAAGAACTACCGCCCCATCTCACTCCTAAACGTGGATTACAAAATATTTGCGGATGTTTTGGCTAACAGATTTAAAAAAGTACTAAATGAAGTAATCCATAAGGACCAAGCAGGCTTTCTCCCAGGTAGACATTTGTATGATAATACCAGGAACATTATCGATATTCTGGAACTTTTACAAACAAATATTAACACCAAAGCAGTGTTAATTTTTATTGATGCGGAGAAGGCCTTTGACAACATTTCTTGGAAATTTATGAAGAAAAACTTGGAAGGGATGGGAGTGGGAAGGGGGTTTGAGAATGGAATAGAGGCAATCTATTCAGAACAAAAAGCTAAGTTGATAGTGAACAATGTGGTGACAGAAGAACTTCATATTGAAAAAGGAACACGCCAGGGGTGCCCCCTATCCCCTCTGTTGTTTATTTCAGTCCTGGAGGTTTTGCTGAATATGATAAGGGAGGATCGGCAGGTACAAGGAATACGGGTCGGAGCGAAACAATATAAACTGAAAGCATTTGCAGATGACTTGGTTTTAACATTACAGGAGCCAGAACCTAGTACAAAAAGAGTTTTGGAATTGATTCAGAAATTTGGTCGGGTGGCGGGTTTTAAGCTGAACAAACAAAAAACTAAGGTGTTAGGGAAAAACTTGACGGTTACTGAAACAGAGGGGTTTCAGAAGGAAACAGAACTAAACATTGTTAAAAAAGTGAAATACCTGGGGGTCAATCTGTCTTCTAAGAATTTGAATCTATTTAAAGATAACTATGAAAAATGTTGGTCAGAAGTCAAAAAAGATTTAGAAATTTGGTCAAGATTGAAACTATCCTTGTTAGGCCGAATTGCAGCTATAAAAATGAACGTTTTGCCAAAAATGTTGTTTTTGTTCCAGGCCTTGCAGATTGTGGACAGAGTGGATTGTTTCGGAAAGTGGCAGAAGGACATTTCTAAATTTGTCTGGCAGGGCAAAAAGCCCCGAATAAAGTTTAAAATACTAACTGATGCAAAGGAGAGAGGGGGGTTTGCCCTGCCGGACTTAAGGTTATACTATGAAGCTGCGGCCTTCTGCTGGATGAAAGATTGGATTTTATTGGAAAATACTGATGTCCTAGATCTGGAAGGCTTTAATAATTCGTTAGGTTGGCATGCGTATTTGTGGTATGACAAGGGGAAAACACATGGAATGTTTAAAAACCATATTGTCAGAAAAGCAATATTTATGGTCTGGAAAAAATACAAAGACTTATTGGAAAGTAAAACCCCGAGGTGGATTTCACCAATAGAGGCCAAAGCTCGGAAAACATCCAATATGGAGGCATATTGGCCGAAATATTGGGAAATAATAGAAAACATTGGAGGTAATTGGAGGTTGCAGAGCTTTGAAAAATTAAAGGATAAGGTGCAAAATTGGCTACATTATGCCCAAATTAATGAGGTTTTTAAGCTAGATAAAAAAATAGGATTCCAGGTGGAAAAATCGAAACTTGAGACAGAGTTGTTAGAACCAAAGACCAAGGTAATATCGAGAATGTACAACTTGCTGCTTAAATGGAACACTCAGGATGAGACAGTTAAATCAGCCATGATAAAATGGGCTCAAGACATTGGTTACAATATTATGTCTGAGGACTGGGAAAGGTTATGGACCACCGGTATGAAGTTTACGGCATGTAATGCCTTGAAAGAAAACATTATGAAAATGGTATACAGGTGGTACATGACCCCAGTCAAGCTTGCTAAGATATACCATTTGTCTGATAATAAATGTTGGAAATGCAAGGAGGCTGAAGGGACATTCTTTCACCTCTGGTGGACTTGTCCAAGATTGAAGGCCTTTTGGGAAATGATCTATAACGAGTTAAAAAAGGTGTTTAAGTACACCTTTCCCAAGAAACCAGAGGCCTTCCTTCTGGGCATTGTCGGCCAGAAGGTGTTAAAAAAGGATAGAACTTTTTTCATGTATGCTACAACTGCAGCAAGAATTCTTATCGCCAAGCATTGGAAGACCCAAGATTTGCCCACACTGGAGGAGTGGCAGACGCAATTGATGAACTACATGGAACTGGCCGAGATGACTGCAAGAATCCGAGACCTGGGAGAAGAGGCAATGGAGGAGGACTGGAAAAAATTTAAAGACTATTTGCAAAAGTATTATAAGCTGTATGAAACATAAGACGTCGTATGATTTGGAACGTTAGCCCCAGCAATGAAATTTAATTATCTATGAAATTGCTAACATTTGTGAAAGAATCAAAGTTTAAATGGGTAAAAATGATATTTTTAGAGTAAATGGAGAATAAGAGATCTAAACTTAAATTGCAACTGAAAATATAAAGAAACACACGAAATAAGGGTATAATTTGCTGATGACTTTATTATCAAGAATGCATTATGCGGGAGATGTGGGGAAGTCCAATGGAAATTTGAAATAAGCTGTTGAAATGGATGTGATTTTCTGTTCTTTTTCCTTTTTTTCTTCTATTCTGCTTTTTCTTTCTGTTCTTTTTGTAATTTGGAAAAATGTAATAAAAATTATTATAAAAAAAAAAATAAAAAAATAAAAAAAATCCTAACTTTTGCAGCAGGACGAAATGAAAGGATCCTCATATAGCACTTTTCTCAGCAAAGCAGAGAATGAAAATATATAGAAAGGTGAAAACAACAAATTACTAGAAGCTTCCTGGGAATAGATTCCAGCGAATGGGAAATGGGATTTTTATAATCTCTAAGCAATTTGTTATTTTGACCTTTGCATATTTTTTTGCAAAGCTAAGGTTGGGTGCACACTTTGAATAAAGTGCACTGAGAGTGAGTGATAACAGATTACGCAGCAGCAGAGAGCCTCTTGCATACTAACAGCCCATTTCTGGGTATATCTAATGTGTGTGTCTGTGTGTGTGTGCATTTGTTTTGCATAGGGCACAATTTTTTTTTGGTAAAGGAAGTGTTATGCATGCCCTTGGATAAAAAAGCTCTTCAAATCCAGCAACATTTACAAAGTTTTCTGCTCGGAACTCAAATTCAGGCTTTTGAGTCAGAAGGTGGGGTTTGGCTAATCTCATGCAATATGCAAAACTAGTAACTTTCGCCCATTTCAAAAAAGGATGCACAAGCACCCCTTTGCTTGAAATGGATCGAGTGTTTGCCAGAAATCGGCCTAAGCGCTAGCAAAAGCCCAAAACTTGGGTTGAGTGCTTGAGACTTGAGACCTTGCAAGAGGCCCAATTGATTTTTCCACTTCCTCCACTACAAGGGCCCATAATGCTTCCTTTTTTGGGGGGGGGGAGGAGCCTTGAAGCTACTCATATGTGATGCATGGGCAGTAACAGGTGGAGCATCCTTTCTTGCTGGAATGGGACCCAGACGACAGCTCCCAGCACTCCCATGTGGTTCTATAAGCACTAATTTCCATCAGGGAGAAGACCATATAGATGCCAAAGGGCTTTCTCCCTGATAGAAATGGAACAGCATCATTTTCCTTCTAGGGATGCTGCGCTTTCCCAGTTACATCCTCAGTGAGAAAGAATGCTCTGCCAGGGCTATGAGACACCTGCTACTTTCTTTTAAGCAAGAAACCACTACCTGCCTCCATTTTTTACCCCCAATATCCCAAGATAGTTTGGCTCTTGGGGTTAGTGGTAATGGAGGATGTGGAAGCAGATACTTGATGACCCTTGCTGGCTTGAATGTACTCATGAGGAACTGAACAGGGGCGTCCACTTTTGTTGACATCATTTCTCATGACACCTCCAGTTTCAATTTTTTTTACAGACTGGCAGCAAGGTGTGCCAGCAGATTGAAAGTTACATGCCTCTGAGCGTTCATCCACACTTCCACTTGTTCTGCCACTTTCCCACTTTTTACTGTTGAATTGGAGTAAAGGTCAATCAGGCTTTCTGCTGGTTGACAATTCAATGGTAAAGAGTGTGTTTTTCCGGGGAGAGTGGCAGCACAAATGGAAAACCACTTGGACCTGTTCCTAGAAAGCATGGGACAAGGGAAACATCTCTGCCCCATGTTTTCTAGATGCAGAACAAGTGAAGTGTGAATGAACCTGAGTCACCTGCTATGGGATGTGAATCCAGAGGCTCAGAACTACATGTGGAGATGTATATGGATAGAGTCTGCCCTCTTCAGCATGGAAGCCAACAAAGTGAATAGGTATACAATTTAGAAAGTTGTTGGTTCACAACTCACCGTAATTAACATCTCGCTAGGCTGCCTTAGGCAAGACACCGTTATCCCAGCTTCAGCCCTCCTCCCTCACAATAAGTATACTGGCCTTACAGGATTGTTGTGAGAACTACTGCATATCTAGCAGGCCCTGCCTGCTGCTGGAGAGGAAGCAACATGTGTCTCCCTCCTAAGCCGAGGTACATAATTAGACCAATTGGTTTGGTCTGTGAGGCAGGAAAGCCCACGTCTCCTCTGCTGCCTGATGCATCTGCCTCACTCTGTTTAATGATAGAGCTGGGCCCAAAGTCTTGATTGATTGGTTGAAATGCTCTCTACATGGGTCTCCCATATGGGGATCAAACCTGCAACCTTGGCATTATGTTGTTTGGCTATAGCTCCCACCAGCTCTGGTTAGCACAGCCAATAGTCAAGGAAGATGGAAGTTGCAACCCAGCAATAACTGGAGGTCCCCCACCCCTGCTTGTACCCACACAAGGCTGCTTGACCATTAAGATGAGCATGGCCCCAGCTCCTGAAAAGAGCAGGGTGACAATGAAGAACAGGGTCTTTTTTATTATGGCACCTTGTATAGAGAATGCCTCCTGTCCCTTCATCCAGATCCTCCTTTGCTCACCTTTAGAAAGAATATAAACATACCATTTCCCCCCTGCTGCTTTTAACATGATTTGATGCTGCTGTTTATTTGATTTCTGTTACTGATTGCTTTCCTTATTATTTGTTTTCTCTCTCGCTTCCAAATGCTTTATAGTGATTTGTTTTTATATGCTGTGAGCTGCCTCATTAACCTTTTTGGTTAAGAGGTGGGGTATGAATACAACAAACAAATACAACACAAGCTGCTCTGCAAATGGAAAGCCCTCTATAAATGTGCATCGAGGAACATGACTGATGAGCAGCGTACAATTAGTGCTTTGTCACAAAGTCTGCTAATGGGAAGGGGAAGTTCATATGTAGGGCAGGGAAGGGCAATGATCACAACACAGTAGGGAGCGGTGAAGGCAAAATGTCGGCCTGGATAGCTCCTTTGGTTAGAGTGTGGTGCTGATAACACTAAGGTTGCAGGTTTGATCCCCCTATGGGACAGCTGCATATTCCTGCACTGCAAGGGGTGGGACTAGATGAACCTTGGGGTCCCTTCCAACTCTATCATTCTATTATCTATGAAAATGTGGCTGAGATCAGCATTGCCTCTATGTCAGTTCCTGCCTGGTGCATTGCCTATGCCATTCCATTAAGAACGAAGGATCATGAGATCCTTTGAGTGAAGGGATTTCCTTCCTTGAGAGAGACCAGTGAAGGGTCATTCATACCTGGGGGCCCCTGTAATTCTCACAAGAGGAAGAGAGAGCCTTTTAAAATAAGTCAGCCACTGGCTCTGTTATTCTGATCTCCACCAGCAAAGTATTGTTAACACACTGGAGATATCCAGCTTAATATTCAGGCCTTAGTCATCAACTTCCCCTTTAGCTTTGTCTGGATTCCCTCATTGACTGACTTTCCCCAACTGTTTCTCCTAAATGGCAGTTAACTCCCAACTGTCATTCCCAACCAGCCAGAACCTCTGGCCCCTCGGACTTTGTTGTTTCTCTGCCTATTGAAATGAATTTACCAGAAGCAAGTCCCATTAATAAATATAAAAAAGTTTCTCTCTCTCCTTTCAGAACCTGCCACCAAGCAGCTACTGCTAAGTAGGCCTGCAACACAGTAACAGCACAAGGCCTCCAATCCCATTCCTAGAAAGACTCTGACTGTGGCTGATGACCTTGACAGACTCTGTTAAGTGTCACTACCTAATCTTATTCCTCCAAATTGGTGTGAAGCCAGAACTCAACACCGCATTGAGCTGCTGACAAAAGCAATGAATTTTTTGCCTTGATTTTTCGCTACAAAGCTCGTGTTCTCCATAGAGCCACTGCTAGCACAATACATAGCAGAAGTGATTTAGTCAATCAATTTACACAACCTTACTTGATTGGAAAGGCAAGCATGATTATTTGGGAATAGGGGTCAATTATTTTTTTTAAAAAAAGGATTTTCTTTTTAATTTATATTCTTACTTATGTATTTAGCCTGCCTTTCTTCTATCATGGAACCCAAGGTTGTATACATGTGGCTCTGACACAATCTCTCATCTGGGTATTGGCTAGGTTTGGCCATGCTTAGCTCTATGTTCCTTCAGACCATACTCTGGGGATGGAGATTGGTTGCATCTTAAAATGCATTCCCCTTTTGCTTCCATACACAGGAGAAGATGCCTCTTCTGTTACAATGCAAGAAAGGTGCTTGGAGGTATTCAGCTGGCTGTCTACCTGACTCCAGCCCTTCTTTACAATGCCATCTAGCCATAACAAGTTGACTGGGTGGACCTTGGAGATTATTAATGCTGCAGCCACCTAGAGGGATACAGTTGTGTGGCTACATTTTAAGAAATCTTCTCAGAACCTTGAAGGTCATCAACTCTTGCCTAGTTGCTAATATTCACATTCGGGGCTAGATGCTCAATTTGGGTGGTGGCAGTACGACTCCAGGATCTCTTGGATGATTCAGTTCAGCCTTCTCCAAACTGGTGCTCTTCCAGGTGTTTTGGACTTCAACTCCCATCAACCCCAGCCAGTCTTTTAATAAGACACTGATAAGTGAGGGCTAACACATGCTCTCATGTCTGATTTCCCTTCCCTGTTTCGGCAACGGGAATAAAAGGGGAAAACTTGGGTTGAAACTTGGATGCTAACTAATTGTTAGCATTGTCCCATTAAGGGGTAGATTTGAACCAGGACTGCCAGTTGCTAATGATAACGCTTAGTCTGTTGGAAGTGCAACACCAGAGATCATTCAGTCTTTAACATAAGGGGTTAATTTAGTTCTCAATGCTACTCAACTATCCAAGGGCTGTGTGTGGAGGTGTTGCTTAGCAACCAGTCACAGTGGCATGATCCTCACTGATTGGCTGTGTAGGTCTGAGAGAGTTTTCTTCTATATAGTTAGTTGTTTGTTTCCATGCTATGTGCAAGACCAGAAGTAAGACAAAATTTCTCTGTTCCTTTCTCCTCAAATTATACACTGCATTCAGTTTCCCCACTAAAGAATTATCAGAATTTCTTTTCTCACTGGACTGCATCAACATTATTTTAAGTGACTTGACTAACCTAACCTTGCTGAGAAATTCTACCAGGACCTCTAGGTACAAGGCTCTGAGTAAAATATTTACAACAGCTGAAATACATCTGCATTGATGTATTTCATCCCCTTCCAAATTATAAGGCATATCCGTATCTCCAGATAAAAGGAAGCAATTTCTTCAAAGAGGCTGCATCTCATCCTTCCATGATCTCAGCTTCACCTCCTGCAATCAGAGTGCCATGGGTTCAAGAGGGTGCTAAACCCACCCTTATGCAGGCTTTCCTTTGGCGTCATGACAGCCTCTTCCTATTGTTTGACTTGAGAGGAGAACCTTGCTAATTGGCAGTGTAGCACTGTGCACGGAGGAGAAGAAGAGCAGCTGTGTGTGCCTCTCAGCTTCCTGGAGAGGTTGCAATGGCAAGGCACTTCCAGCTCCTCCAGCGTTTCCCCAGCCAAACAAACAAAAAAGAACCCAGCCAAACAAACATGCAGATGTATATTCATGTGCAGCGTCAAGAGATCTGCTCCTGCCTGCCCAAGGAGAATTGGGATTTGATTTGCATCTTCGGGAACAGAAACTCTTTGTCTCTGAGAAGGGTCTCCAAGCAATTAGCAGATGGAGCAATGGGGCAGATGAATGGGAGTTGGAGGAAGAGGAAGCAGAGAAAGGGACTTCAGCCTCTTGTGAAAATTAGTCCCTAGGTGTGGGTGGGGAGGCTTTTTGAAAACTTCATCTATGTGCTGCCTTTCCAAAGTGGATTTTATCCCAAAGCAAAGCATTTGCACTGCTGTCTCAAACCATGAAAACAATAAGATGATTCCTTGTAATGAATTTTTGAGAGTTTATTTTGAGAATCCTATATACTTCAGAGTTTGTGAATGCGTAGGTGAACCTTGGTGGCAGGAGATGTAGTACGTTTTGGATTTTGATGATGATGGTGATTTTAACAAAAAATGCATACTAGTATTCTTGTTGCTGGCAATTCTAAGAAAGTCATTCATGCTGGCCAAACCAGAGAGAGACAGACAGAGAGAGAGCTAAACCAGATCTTACACAGAAGACATTTTTTAAAATGAAAAATAGATGGGGGTGGGGAGAGATTCCTGGCAATTGGACTGAAAGAGAGGCAGAGAGGAGGAAGGGATGTTTTACCCTTCAGGGATGACCCCCAGGATAGGCCACACACCCCGCACCCCCCTTCCTACACCCCTGGGGGCAGCAAGAGCTGGGATTAAGACTAGCATGGCTCATTTTGTGGGATGCCACGAAACATGGAGTTTTGACCACCAAACATTACAGGGGCCCTTATCCCTGTGTTTGGTGCCACTTTGGAGTGAATTCGATGATGTCGGGCTTTTGGCAAAATCTTGACCCTCACGGGTTAGGGCGCTGAGGGCTCGTTTTGTGGGATGCTGTCAAATGTGGGGTTTTGACTGCCAAACATTGCAGGGGGTCTAGTCCCAGTGTTAGGCACTGCTTTGGAGTGAATTGGACGATGTTGGGCTTTTAGCAAAATCTTGGCCCTGAGGGTTAGGGCCTCCCTGCAGGGTAGGCTCACCCCTGCATTACAGGCTTAGGAGTCTGAGAGAGAGTTGAGATGTTTGCACACATGGTGTAATTTCCCTTAAGCAGTTTAAACATTTGTACAAGCTCTTGAGGCTTGTGTTTCTTAGGTCCTTAGTTGTAGTTACCGTATTGGCCTGAATATAAGCCTCACTTTTCCCCCAAATTCTGACTGTGAAAAGTTAAAGTGCAGCTTATATTTGCGACCTTACGGTATGCAGCCAGGAGCGCAGGGCAAAGAGCATCAGGAGTGCGGCAAAGTGGTGCCTGCCCCATGTGTAGTCCCCCGTCCTCTCCCCCAAGAGTGAGGAAGGGGGAAAAGCTGCCAGCAACGCAGTGTGCCCCCCACTCCATATGCAGCCAGGAGCAGCAAGGAAGGGCGTGCCTTATATTCAGGTATTTCTTCTTTTTTTCTCCCCCCCCCCAATTTTAAAGGTGCAGCTTATATTCAGGTGCTGCTTATATTCGAGCAAATACGGTAATAGAGGGGCCTTGGTTTACCCCCAAATCTGTGTCTTTCCTCCATTTCCAGTCTCCTAACACAATGCCAGTTTCTCTTCTTTTCTTCAGTCTTGAGCTCAGTTCACCACATTCCCACATCAGTTTGCCTTAAAAAAAAGTCTTCATGAAAATTCACCAGCATTTTAATATATATAATATAAATATAAATAAATAAAATAAAATTCAATATACGTTGCTCTTAATATGCACATTTTTTTGTATGCAGTTTCCCCTAATGTCCACATTTTTGTATGCAGTTTCCCCTAATGTCCACATTCTTGCATACAATTTCCCCTAACACATTTTTGGGTTCGAGAACTGCATCACAAAATTTGGAGAAGAGTGAATTTCCAAGGATATCTATATTTTGGTGCCTGCATAGCTATGGATAGCAGAGAAGCCTGCTTCTTTATGTAACCTACTTAGGTTTCTACCAGCCTCTCCTTTGTCCTTCAAATACAGGAGAGGATAAACAGAAGTGCCCAGGTCTGACCTTTTCTTACTCACTGCCATCTTCAATGCTCTCATCTCCGCTCCAGACTAAATTGTCCTAATCTTTTTTAAATCTGTCCTGTTATGGAAATCCCTCCATCCAGGAGACCTCTAATTGCTTTCATTGCCCTCATGCAGGTTACTCCCCTCCTTTCTTTTTATGGGGAAGGTGGTGATCAAAAGGTGTTTGAGACCTGAATGGGAACTCTGTTACAGATTGTTGAGAGACCAGACAACTCAAGGTTACAGGGGACAAGCAGGACACAGATACAAGTCCATTTCATATCAATCAGGAGGATAGACATTTGAATGCTGATGCTAAAAGTGCTGTCTCTATAAAACTCAGAAATTCAGTTCTACATTAGATGCACCATTGGGCTATGTATAAGTTGCTTTTGGAGATGGCCATAGAGATAGCAGTCTTCGGGCTGTAACAGCTGGGAAGGGTCATTCCAAAGAGAATAGGCCCCACCTGCAGATGTTGTCCAGGATTATCTATGAGGATGAAGATGGTGTTGCATGTAAAGCAGATTGTCTAATCCTGTACTATGGACACCTCTAGACTTGGGAGTCTTCTACTGCATTTAAAGGGACATTGGGATTGTCTCCCTTTGGAAAAGTGGCTGAAAGAAGAATGATCTGATATAAAAGCATGAACTCCAAAAGAGAAGATTCAGCAAAGCTGCAGACAGAACAGCAGGTGCTTCAAAGTTCTGAAGAAACATCAGGAGGGACAAGATTGGCCCAGGGTCAAGGTGGGTGGGTTGCCATGGTAACAATGACTTGCCCTCCTTTGTGACATCTCTTGCTTCTCCCTTAAAAGCCACCAGCTATAGGTGTTCACCGTGGGTTAGTGAGGAGAGATAAGGAGAGATAGAGGTGTGGGTGCGGATGGCGGAAGGAGATTTTGTAGAGGCTTTGGATTTGGATTTTCTTATTTTGATTTTCTCATTCTGACTTTTATTTGATTTATTTGATCTCAATTGTTTACATTTAATTTTACTTGCTTTAATTTTTAATACAGTGCATGGCAGTAATCCAGTCTTGAAGCAACCAGGGCATGAACTATGGTAGCCAGGCTCTCTTGGTCCTGGAATGGCAGGAGTTAGTACCTCCTTTCTCTGCAAGCCCTGAATGCTCTTGGCTGCCTCTTTGCAGCTGTTAGGAAGTCCTACAGTTCAGTTCAATGGCAGAAAGATGGAAGCAATTGGTAGGGATGTGCCGGCAGGTCTCTATCAGGCTAAGCGTATTTCTGTTCTGCATCATGTCTTCTACTCTCAGGCGACTGAGAAATTTTCTGACACTAAAAAGGAGCAACAAAGTGGCCCCGCTCCAGCGCCAGGAACAGCCTGTGGCACCAGGTGAGCAAGTGCCCCCCAGCGCCATTTTTGGAAGGGAAGGAATAGGCTAGGGTGACAGCTCAGGGTATAGGATTTGTGGGGGAGGGGAAGCTAGCAAAAAAATATATATCAAAAGAGCCAGACTGCTGGATCTGACCCAAGGCTCATCTGGTCTAGCATCTGGAAACCCACCCCAGTGGCCAGCCAGTTTTGTGGGGTCTGCTGAAGACGCTATTGACTGAGAGAGGAGAGGAAGAATTTCTAGTGGAAGCAAAAGGCAGAGGCAGCTGATAGGACAGGGCTGGGGGACAGTTGTCAACTAGAGGGCCACATTCTCTTGTGAGCCACATTCTGGCCAAGATTGGGCCCCAAGGCCTGGGGTTTTCCACCCCTGTCATAAGAGTGTAGAAGCAGGGAAATCAAGGAGAAGATTCTTGAAATAATCTTGGAAGCTGCTAAGGGATGAACTAATCTGTCCCCATGTCCTTCTCTTGTTGCAGTTGTGCCACAGTTCTTCAAGGCTTTTCCAGAGCCTGAGGTTAGTACTGGGGGAAACAAAAGAGTAGGGACTGGATCCCTCAGGCCCTCTGCCCACTGACTGTGGTCTTTGCCCCCAATTCTGCAGTCTCTGAAGTGGAGAAGTCCTCACCTCACTATGAACTTTTGCCTGACTTTTGCCATTTCAGCCATTGGACCTTGAAAAGCTCTTCTTGGTCCAGATTATAGGGACTTGTATCGAGGCAGCACAGAAGGGCTTCAAAACCATTGAGCTGCCCAAACATCTGGCTGCTGAAGGAATTTTGGTGAGTGCAAAGTTGTGTAAGTTACCCTTACAGTGGGAGAACCAGGGATGGGATTTGGGGAACATGTTGTGGGACTGCCTGAGAGAACCGTGTAGGCATAGGGCATGGAGTTTTCCATTCCTGCAGAAAGCAAAGCCTGGAGTTTGGGGTTGAAGCTGTCCTGATGCCCGCAGAGCAATCTGACTTTTCTCCTCTGCTCTCTTTCAGGATATCCTGGGGCACCTGGACCAGTTTGAGGACCGCCCTGGGATCCTTGCCTTGGCCCTTGAAGCCTTCTTCCAGTTGAGGTGAATTGTGTTTCTTTTAACGGGTGGAGGTTGAGGTGGTAAGGCAGGGCTCTGGGATAAGCTCAGTGTGTGGAATAGTGGTGGGAGGAGGGAGAATGGGACAAGGGACACTTGGAGGAGGCAGAGTCTAACACTCTCCCCTCCACCCCTCCAGCTTCATGAAGCTCACAGGACCATCCTGCATTCTGCCTTTCAGGCAGTTGCAGATGAAGACAATGAAGAGGACCAGGGGGTAAGTTGTTAGTCTTGAGTTCCCTTTATGTGGCTTTTCCTTTCTCCTTCACATATTAAAATGGTAAAGGTAAAGGACCCCTGACAGTTAAGTCCAGTCACAGACGACTCTGGGGTTGCGGCGCTTATCTCGCTTTACAGGCTGAGGAAGCTGGCGTTTGTCCACAGACAGTTTTTCCGGGTCATGTGGCCAGCATGACTAAGCTGCTTCTGGCACAACGGAACACCGAAACCAGAGCAAAGCACGGAAACGCTGTTTACCTTCCCGCCAGAGTGGTACCTATTTATCTACTTGCATTTTTTGGTGTGTTTTCGAACTGCTAGGTTGGCAGGAGCTGGGACCGAACAATGGGAGCTCACCCCATCGTAGGGATTCAAACTGCCAACCTTCTGACTGGCAAGCCCAAGAGGCTCAGTGGTCCAGACCACAGGGCCACCCACGTCCCACACATTACAAGCTCTCAAAATCTCTTCTTTTTCCCCTCCTCCCACTCCGAGGACCCGCTGGGATGAAAATGGGCATCACCCACAGGAGCTCGAGGGGCATCTCCAGCACTTGCTGTGGGGCCTTCTTAGTGAGGCCCCGCATGATGGCAATCTGGTCCTGCTGCTGTTTTTTGCAGATCGGATGCAAAAAGAACACCAACAATTACATTCAAGTTTAAATGTATGCAAAATATGCACCATAACTATTCATGGCAGTGAAGTCACAGTTCATACCTACTGCTAGGAATGGACCCTTTGTTTCTTTTGTAAACATTGAAGCCTTTTCCATCTAACCTGTTTACATTCTTTTTTCTGCACTAGGCATGGGGAACATGTAGCAATCCAGATGTTGTGGGACTCCAACTCTCATCAGCCCCAGCCAGCATGTCCAATGATCAGGGATGATGGGAATTTGAGTCCAAAAGCATCTGGAGGTCCATATGTTCTTCACCCTTGCTCTAGCTCCATATTTACATAGTGACAATGTTTTATGAATCTTATATAGTGGGCTTCAGTCTGTGAAACCTTATGCTTTGCTTTTCCTCTTAGTCTTTAGTTAGGAGCATAGGCAGCAGCTCTTCAGGATTTCAGATGAGGAAAATTCCCAGCCCTACCTGGAGATGCTGGGGATTGAACCTGGGACCTTCTGAATGCAAAACAGATGTTTTCACGCGGAGTTTCAGTCCTTATTATAGAAGGCAGTTCATTATGCTTAGGTTAACTCTATTCCTTTCCAATACAAACTTGTTTTTGTCTGCATTAAGTGTGGCAATGATAGTATGTCAAATCTGGCATCGGAGGGTGGGGAGAGGTGCCTGCATTTTCTGGGTCACTTCCTGCTTTTCCAGTTGTGCGTTGCAACACTGAGTGGCAGCTTCCTTTCCAAACTTCCACTTATGTTGTTTATCTGCTTCTCCTTGGAGAAATTGTATTTCAGGCTGAAATTGGTCATGCTTGGATTCAACCAGAACTGATGTTCCATCTTTGAGAGAATCAAAAAGAAGAAGAGGAAATCCTCTGAGTTATATATTAGTTTGAAGACAAACTGTAAACTCAATGGAGATAGGAGAGCATGCAGGTGACTTCTGCAGCTGTATCATCCTGGGGGGAAAACTTAGCAAGTCAATGTCAGCAGGGTGACCCAACAAACATGGTAGAAGGGACAAGGAACAAACCAGGGCTTCCTGGGCTGCAGCTCAGAAATGCACAATTACTTAGGACTCATCCACACATCTCCTTGAACGGTGTCTAGAAAGCACAAGTCCAAGCAATTGCCCCACCACTTTCATCCAGAAAACCCACTCTTTAGAACAAAATTGAAACAAACAGCAGTCCATGGAAGATCCAATTGCCATTTGTTCTGATTCAGCTCTAAAACATGGGTTTCCCTAGGGGAAAATGGGGCAAACAGATGTGTGGTTGAGCCCTTAGTCTAGTAGCTGCTGTGGGTTCTCCCACTACGCGTTACAAGTTTGCTCAAGGTGGAGTTGTTTCTGTACCATGGCTATACTTGCCATAGCAAGGGGGAGTTGCAACAAAATGTTGCAGCATACCCTTCTTCTTAGGAAGTGTATTTCTTATAGGAAGCAGAAGAAGGTGCCTTCTATTGAATCCATAGGTACCGGGTCCTGCTCCACTTTGTGGGTGCCTGGTGAAAGCCTGTGACATCACACAGGTGGTGCAAGTGTGATGTCACATGGCAGGAGGAGGCCCGTTATGGCAGGAAGGCACAAAAAGGCCTATTGCGGCTGCAGGAAGGCCCGATGGGCCCCATTGGTCCTTCCCGTGGTTGCAGCAGACCTCGTTAGGCCTTCCCACAGCCTTGTTGGGCCTTCCCGCAGCTGTGATGGGCTTCGTTGGGCCTCCAGAAGATAAGGAGGCATGTGGTGGCAGAGGCGGAGCTAGGTGCTCTGGCACCCAGAGTGGTGTGCACCCGGGGGCGGTGCGAGCTTCCTGGGGGGTGCCGCACGTGGTGAGCGGCGGCCCAGGGGGGCAGCACAGCAATGTCAACCCCCTCAGGGAGGGCACCTGGGTCGGACCGCACCCACTGCACCCACCTACCTCCGTCAGTGATTGGTGGTAGTGCACGGAGCCACTCCAGGACCTCCTGGAGTTGGCTGCACCTCTCCTCAACTGGGCAGTGCGGCCGGCTGGGCTGGGAGCAGCGGGCTCCCTTGGGGGTGTGCTCGGCAGGAGCACATGCTCCCCTGCTGGGCCTGCTGACGTTGGGCACACACCCCCTGCAGCATGCATGGCACCGCCACAAAAAATTGTGGGTGCCCTGTCCCTTCATGGGGAATGTGTTGTGGGGGTTGAAGCACCTGAAAGCCCCACACACTCAGCACCTATGACTGAATCAGACCACTGGTCCATCTAGATCCATACTGTTTACATAGAGATGCAGCGGCTTGCCATGTTCCCAAGCAGTATTCCCTTCCAGCCCTACCTGGCGATGCCAGGAAGTGAACCTGGAACCTTCTGCATTCAAGACAGATGCTCTAGCACTGAGCTACAGCCCTTTCCCAGGGTATTAGTGTGTCAATTTCTCCAAGCAGGGCATTCAATTCCCCCTCTGCTTGGTTTTCATATTCCCCCCCACCCCCCACGATGCTATTGGATGATGGGTCAATGGTCAGGCAGTGTGGTGAGCTAGACAGAGTGCTAAATTTGCAGCAGCTAGGAACTGATACTTAAATCCATTGATGGGGCCTTCCAATGAGACTGCATGTTGGAAGACTAGTTGCTAGGAATCACAAATGGGGTAAGTGGTCCTGTGCCTTGCAGGCTTCCCATGGGTATCTGGTTGGCCACTGTGAGAACAGTATGCTGGATGGAATGGCAGTATTAGCCTGATCCATCAGGGCTCTTATTATATTCTTATTTGAACTGAGGAGACTCAAATTCCTGGCTGGATACAAAGCTCACAAAGTCACCATATCTCAACCTTAGTCCACCTCACAAGATGCAAGGGGAAAACCCATGTTTGCTGTACTGAGGTTGCCTGCAAATTTCTGAGCCTTTTTTTAAAAGGTCTGGATCACATTGGCCCTACCTGTGTGTTACCAGTTCATACCTTACATTTACCTATGTGCAGAGAGGATGCTTAAAAGAGAGTATTTGACAGAACCAATTGAATCAGTGGAATGAATGGAGGGGAGGGGGCTGGTTTGCAGACGGCTCATAAAATACAAACACAAACAACCCCCCAATGCCTCTCAATTCTCAAATCCCAAAAGGTCTAATTAGCAGAGTCTGGAAGGAAGCAGGCTGCCTCACAAATGAGTTGACTGGATGCTACCGTTAACACCTTCCTTCCAAGAGCCAATAATAACCCAGTGACTCATCGAGCATATTGCCATTCCCCAGACTCCAAAAGATGTTGCTTGTCCCAAAAAGCTGTCATTCACCCCAATCTCCCCACTGCCCCTTTGGAAGCAGCTGCATATCTCCAGACCCATCTTGAGAAAGGCATCCCCTTCAGCCACCCAGGAGTCAGACTTGCAACTATTAACTTCCTCTGTATGCACATCTGGCTAATGGGCTACCATTTGTCATTATTATTATTGTTATTATTGCTAGCTCTATCATTACCTCTAAATCTAGGTCCCATCCAACTCTACAGTTCTATGAAAACATGTCCTGAAATGATGCACAAACCAAAATGCGGCCATCCTTTGAAATTTGCATATATCGAAATTTTGAGAGGAAGCTCTGCAGCCAAAAAAATGTAGAAAAATACATATATTGGTGAAAAGGACATACAAAAAAAAATACAAAAATGCAATTAATGAGGGAATGTTGCTTTGCAAAAGTGCATATATAAATATGTAGATGCACTCAAATGCTGGTGAATTTTCATGAAGACCTTGTTTTTTAATTGCAAACTGATGCAGAAATGAACTTAAGACTGGAAAAGGGGGAAATGGATAAAAACCAAAACTGAAATTTGTCCATTCCTAGACTCTGTCTTCCTTATTTTTCTACAGTTGCTGATCCATTTACTGCCCCTACCTATGAGCAGTGGCGTAGCGTGGGTTCTCAGCACCCGGGGCAAGGCAAGTAATTTGCGCCCCCTAACCCGTGGATTTTAGCACTCGAGTCTCTTCCGCGCCCCCCCAGATGTTGCGCCAGGTGCGGCAGGCCCCCCCTGCACCCCCCACGCTACGCCACTGCTCCCACCACAAGTCTTCAGGACAGCCATCCGAAGGCTGGCGCGGGGAGAAGGTCTCTCCGCCCCACCGCCAGGCTTCGGAGCATCCTTCCGAAGCCTGGCGGTGGGAGGAGGTCTCTCTGCCCCACCGCCAGGCTTCGGAGGAGGTCCAAGGACAGTGGGGAAGACGCGCTGCGCTTCCCCGCTGTCCCGGAGATTTCCCTATGGACTTTTGTCTTGCGAAGGGCTGGCCAAACGCCCCCCCAATGTTGCGCCCGGTGCGGCCGGCACCCCTGGCACCCCCCACGCTACACCGCTGCGCTGCCTATGAGGAAGGGCCTTAGATTGGTGACAGGGTCTACCTTGCATGCAGAAGGTCCCAGGTTCAATCCCCAATGTCTCCAGGTAAGGATGGGAAAAGACTCCTGCCCATCTGCAGATTTGTGTCTTGATTCTGGAGTATGCGTGTAAATCATAAATGAATTGTGGGATGGGCAGCAGTCGCTTAATTCTGCAGGTTATTGAACAACAAAGCTGGAACTGCAAGGAGGATCCAGATCCAAATTAATTTATCCCGCTGTCTGTGCTTTTGTGTAATAGGAAAAAGGTATCAGCTGTCAATAATAGTACCCCCATGATAATTATTTGTATCCACTTTGTCCCAAACATGTATTGCCAGTATGTGCAAGAAGAAAGAATTGTCAGCAATCAGTATTTATAAAATTGAAGAAGCGGTTTTTGTACTTCCCTAGCCAGGATGCGGGTCAATCCCTTAATCCCTTCAGTGTAAGAATACGTTCAGTTATATTCCTCTTTACTTTCTTTAGATTTATTCATAATGATTCATTTACATTTACTAGTAATGGAGTTACACAGAATGAACACAGTGGAAGCCAGAAAAATCTACATTAAACTAGTTTCCCCCCCCACACATCCTTGGAGTATATAAACAGCACCAGCCTAGCTCCCCTTAGACCTTATTATAAAATAAACAGAACTATATCCAACCTACAACATGCTTCTCTACATTTGCCTCCTGCACCACTTTGTCATTTCCTCCAAACCAAATAATCAGCGGATTCTGCAATTTATCCCAGATAATGCACTTTCAGCTTGCGAAATCAAGGCAACCAATGAAGATCTCAGATATGGATGCACCATAATTTTAATGACGATAACCCCAGGGTGCTGTGAATCCACCAGTGACCTTTGGGTGGTGTTCATGTTGCTTCTCTTTTGGCAAATGTGCTGCCCGACTCTGCCCAAAGTTAAATAAATCCCCACCTTTGCTTCAAAATCATTTATCGCATGTGTTTGTCCCAACTGCTTCCCCTGGCAGAATACTCTACAATCCAATGACGTCTGGAAGGACAAGCATATCCTATTATCTAGTCAAAGCCTCCTGGCACTTCAACAGAAAGGTATATCAACTCACAGCATATTTCCTGCAGCACAGACAAATGAATTCCTCCAAAGGAGCTTCAAATCAATTTGGGTACCAAAGGGACTCTGTGTCAACCATCTTTTTCATATGTGTCTCGCAGCCATCGGAGATGGCACGTGCCCAGAAGCCGGCTATTGTTTGCACATGCAGGTGTATTCATGCTGCCTATTTATTTATTTCAAAGCATGTCTAAACTGCTTCATATTTAAAACCTCTAAGAAGCATGCAAAAATACAGCATAAAAGCAACAATATAATAGCACAAAAACAGAAAAACCACTTTGAGATTTTTTTTGTTTTTTGTTTAGAAACACATACTTCTTAGAGATTTATTTACTGACTGTGTGTGGTACTGTATATCAGTCTTTGTAAATCTGCTCCTGCCAACCTAGCAGTTCGAAAGCACATCAAGTGCAAGTAGATAAATAGGTACCACTCCGGTGGGAAGGTAAACAGTGTTTCCGTGCGCTGCTCTGGTTTCGCCAGAAGTGGCTTAGTCATGCTGGCCACATGACCCGGAAAAACTGTGTGTGGACAAAACGCCGGCTCCCTCGGCCAGTAAAGTGAGATGAGCACCACAACCCCAGAGTCATTTGCGACTGAACTTCATTGTCAGGGGTCCTTTACCTTTAGGCTCTCAACACAGAATACAATTAACAAAGTACAATTATAGCGGGCGGGTTTTCTGGGCCCTACCATCTAACATGTTCCAGGTTCCAGGCTCTTCACTCCAAAGACAGGGGGATGACGGACCCAAAAGATGCCTGGCATATGTTGGCATCTGTCTGTCTTGAGAGGCAAGGGGGTGAACCTCTGGGAGTGAAGTCAAACTGTTGCATTAGCAGCAACAGCATGACCTCCTCAGGGTGCAAGCCTGGGCAGTGTGTTTGTAGGTCCTCAGCTGCCCATACAATAAAAGCTCTGCTCTCAGCCTCGCTAAAGTGGTCCAAGGGAAAACAGAGCAATACAATTGGCACCAGCCTGGCTGCAGGAGTTGCTGGAAGGAGGCTGTTACTGCCTCCTGTCAGAGTGAGTTCTGTAGCTTAACTCTGCATTGTGTGAAGACACGCTTTATTTTGTCTGGCCTGAATCTTTCAACATTCAGCTTCAGTTCTAGACTTATGAGAGATGCAGAAAAACATTTCTCTATCTATTTATCTTAACCCACCTTTTGGACATGATCCTATCCCTTTTCTACTGGGGCAAAATCAACCCAGCCAGATGGGTGGGGTATAAATAACAAAAATCAATAATACGTTTATGAAAGACTGCAAGGATTAAGAGCTCCTTGTAGATGCAAATGCTCCAATTGCCTCGTTCCTTGTTCACAGGGGAGTGTATCTGCAGCCCCATAATGCCTAATAGATGAATAGAATAGATGTTCCAGGTCCTCTCGGTTGATTTTTATTGAGCTGATGTGTATGAAATTACCTAGTCATGGGGAAAAGAGATTGCTCTTCCCCACCCTCTCCCCTGGGGCCCTTCTGAGATGTAATACCACACTCCATATATTGAAAAACCATTGTAATTTGATCAAAACTGTCGTCTCCATCCCATAATTTTCTCCCACCTAAACTAACCACGGTGGAACAACAACAACAAAATCTCAGCCTCTTAAATTTGATCTGCATGGATGTGTTGGAATTGAATGTTGAAATATAAAAGGAGGAGAAAGTGTGCTCACTGACAGCTTAGAGGGAGCCCGCATTTTTTGGTTTCTGTGACAGGGCCAGGACCATTTATTAAGCACTAGTTGGCCGAACTGTCCTGGGGAACTGTCCATGTACATTTTGCAAAGCTGGACAAGCTTTCGTAGGATCTGTCCACATATTCAATAATAACAGTTGTGGAGAAGCTTGAACAGATTATATTTATTGATAAACTTAGGACCAGAATACTGAGACCTGAGGGCATTCACACAAGAGATGGGAAAATGTCCCTTGGAGGCTTTTTCAAAATAAACAAATAAATAAATAAACAAATAAATAAACAAATTGCAAGCTGATGTGGAAATCTGAATTTGATATTGGGGGAAAAACTGAGAAACCCCTAAATGGACCCTTTTACCTACCCCATAGTGGCTTTCAAAAGAGCACATTTGTTTTGAAATCCTGGAGAGGGCTCAGGCACACACACACACACAGAGAGAGAGAGAGTGGCGCTATGGGTTAAACCACAGAGCCTAGGGCTTGCTGATCAGAAGGTCAGCGGTTTGAATCCCCATGATGGGGTGAGCTCCTGTTGCTTGGTCCCTGCTCCTGCCAACCTAGCATGTCGAAAGCATGTCAAAGTGTAAGTAGATAAATAGGTACCACTCCGGTGGGAAGATAAACAGTGCTCCTTACGCTGCTCTGGTTCGCCAGAAGTGGCTTAGTCATGCTGGCCACATGACCCGGAAGCTGTACGCCGGCTCTCTCGGCCAATAAAGCGAGATGAGCATCACAACCCCAGAGTCGGCCACGACTGGATCTAATGGTCAGGGGTCCCTTTACCTTTACCTTACTGATCTTGCGGCCTGAGGCAAGTGGCTCAGCTTGGCTCATGACAGAGCTGGCCCTGACATTCTGTCACAATACTCTTCATGGAAAACAATCCCAGAAACTCAAGGGGGGGAAACCAAAAGTGTCTTGCAGCCAGTCAGAGATGCGAGAACAGTTCCCTCACCTAAAACAAAGAAATTTGATGTAAACAGAATAAATAAATAAACAAATGATGCATTTGTTTACAGTCCCATTAATTGACAGAACAGCTGCCGTCCTGTGCAGGGCAGTCTTATTAAAGTCAGCAGACATAAGATCAATGTTTTTCTTTCCTTTTCCTGAGGAAGATTCTGATGACTATTAATGGGAGGAGGGCTTATTTTGCAAGCTCATCTGCTTCCCTTTTCTCCTTGCCTCTTAACATGCAACCAAAGGAACATAAAGGGACGTTCACCAAATTCCCAGGGGACTTAAGATCAAATGGGCCAGGCGAATGGAAATCTTGACAAATACTTTTAAAGACGGCAGCTTCCTGTTTTCTTCCAATCACCTTCTAAACAAGCTGATATTGAAAGAGCCAGCTAAAATGAGAAGAGGCCTTTGGTAATAAACATAGTTCAAGTGGTTGGCTCCTGTGGGAAAATCAGAAAGAGGGGCTGGAAACCCTCTTCCTTGTCGAAATGGTATAGATTGCAAAGATCTATCCTTTTACTGCTGAAAAAAATGCTCGCCTCCAATTTCCTTCTGCAAAATGTGATGTCAAATACTTTCCAGATATTCTAGGGGTATTTGCCTGATATTGTTTACAAATAGACTATCTGCCTAAGAATATAAGAACAGCCCTCTGAATCAGGTCAATGAGACAAAGGCCATGGCAAGAGATAGTATTTCCAGCCTTTTCCAATTGCTGGAAACTGCTTGTTGTCCTGCTTATGAATTTCTCATAGGCTGGATCCAGTTGGCCACTGTGAGAACAGGATGCTGGACTAGATGAGCCTTTCTCATGATATAGCATGTTGTTGTTGTTTAGTCGTTTAGTCGTGTCCGACTCTTTGTGACCCCATGGACCAGAGCACACCAGGCACTCCTGTCTTCCACTGCCTCCCACAATTTGGTCAAACTCATGCTGGTAGCTTCGAGAACACTATCCAACCATCTCGTCCTCTGTCATCCCCTTCTCCTTGTGCCCTCCATCTTTCCCGACATCAGGGCTTTTCCAGGGAGTCTTCTCTTCTCATGAGGTGGCCAAAGTATTGGAGCCTCAGCTTCAGGATCTGTCCTTCCAGTGAGCACTCAGGGTTGATTTCCTTAAGAATGGATAGGTTTGATCTTCTTGCAGTCTATGGGACTCTCAAGAGTCTCCTCCAGCACCATAATTCAAAAACGATATAGCACAGCTACCCTTATTCTGCACAAATTTGACTAATCTCCCTTGAAAGCCATTCGAGTTGGTGGCCATTACTGTAGTTTGTGGCAACAAATGCCATAGTTTAACCACGTGCTACTATGTGAATTCTTTTCTCCATCCTAAATTTTTTATCGTTCAGTTTCACTGGAAGACTCCAAGTTCTAATATTAAGAAAGAGGGAGGAAAACCTCTGTCTATTCTCTTTCTTCACACCATGCATAATTTAATGTACTTCTATCATGTTTTCCACCTTACACAAGTTTTTTCTTACTATCCTAGAAAGGCTCAAATGTTGCAACAAATCCTGTAAAGCTTTAAAAGACAATTAGACAGATTCAGGAAAGTTTAGGATAAGTACAATAGCCAGTGCTTTAAAAAAAAATGTTTAGGTGTATCCTCTTTTTCCTACTTGTATTGAAATACTGCCCCTCAATGAGGCCAAACTTAGATTCACAAAATGTTTAGGGGTATGCGTCCCCCCAGAAAAAAACAATTGACAGTAACAATCTTTCACCTTTCTTCTTTTTTACACAATTGTATAACAATTGGGGTTTTTTCCATGTCTTATTTTACCTTGTGGATTTATTTTATATTGTGTACAAATATATTCTTTATTTTTCAATAAAGAATGTGTGTGTGTTCTATCTATCTATCTATCTATCTATCTATCTATCTATCTATCCAGTGCTTTTTTCGGGGGGGATGCAGGTGTACGCATACCCCTAAGCATTTTGTGAATCTTTGTACTTTTGTCCATTTACTATATTTATTTCCCCCCGATTTGAACTATAAAATGGTGATTTTCTTGAGTCAAGATGAGAATACCCCTAAACATTTTTTAGAAAAAGCACACTATCTATCTACCTGTATCTAGTGTGTGTGTGTGTGTGTTCATGAAATAGCAAGCTAGGCACAGTATAGTACCTGAGTGTTCATATATATACATTTACCTAAATGTACACCAGAGAAGGATGCACACACACACACACACACACACACACACAGGCCCAACCGGCACTATACATTTAAGGCATTATAATACCACTTTAAACAGCCATAAGCTCTCCCACGTAATCCTGGGAACTGTATGTACTTTGTTAAGGGGGCTGAGAGGTGTTAGGAGACACACACCCCATTCCAGTCACCTATAAATACCAGTGCTTTAATGGTCAATCCCTCTTCCCAGCACCCTTAACAAACTAAATTTCACAGGATTCTTTGGTTGAATCCATTACTGTTTAAAGTGCTGTTTTAATATATAGCACAGATGTGGCCTGATATTCTTAAGATAAGCCTTTGGGAGGAACAGGTGCAACTTGAGTTTAAAGTGATTTATCCAGAATCAAAAAGTCTCCAGTTTTCTCCTGCTGAAACATTCTTCACTTTCCCAATCACAGACACAACAAAGCTTAAGTTCTGTGTGCATGCACAACCACACCACAGCCTTCTGCTACTACAATCAGAACATATTGTGAAAATTAAGCAAATATGCCTGTGTACATGAGATTGAGAGTGGCTGGGAGCTGCCATGAGCTCACCTCAGCTGTTCAGGGGGTTGTGGACGGAGCCTCTGTTGTTAAAATGGCTAATTATGCATTAAGAATTGCAAAATAATTCTCAAGACATGTTCATCTGCATGATAATTAAATTGTCCAGATTCATTTCAATGTTGTTTTTGGACTGCCTTTATTTTTTACTAGATAGAGAGACAGGGGAAAGGATAGAGGGATGTACAGAGTGGGGTTATTTTGGAGTGTTTTTTTAAACCAAGGTATAGAGTACAGTGGCACCTCGGGTTAAGAACTTAATTCGTTCTGGAGGTCCATTCTTAACCTGAAACTGTTCTTAACCTGAAACACCACTTTAGCTAATGGGGCCTCCCGCTGCTGCCGCGCTGCCAGAGCACGATTTCTGTTCTCATCCTGAAGCAAAGTTATTAACTTGAGGTACTATTTCTGGGTTAGCGGAGTCAGTAACCTGAAGCGTATGTAACCTCAAGTGTATGTAACCCAAGGTACCACTGTACTTGATTTCACCATATTTACTCCCATTACAGAAATCTGACATTTTGACCCAGGGATTTTTTTGTGTGTGTGTGTGTGGAAGGGAAGAGAGGATGGAGGAAAAAAGTTGGAGTTGACTTGTGAAAGAGGACAGTGTCCCAACTGCCATTAAGAAAGGAGGGCCTAATAGCTAGGGGCGGAGGAAGGGGGGTGCTGCGGGGGTGGGTCGCCCCAGGTGTCACCACTGAGGGGGGTGACAAAATGCTGGGCGGCACTCACAGCGGGGCCTGCAGTGCACCGAGCCACGCGTCTCTCCTGGGAGTGACGTGGTGGCTTAGGTGCCCGCAGGCTCCGCTCTGCCCCAGATGGTCCACCCACCGCCTCCCCCTCAGCTGTAGGGCAGCTGAGTGGGAGGAGGCTGGCAGACTCCTTGGAGGCCCCATGGAGTGTCCTGCTCTGGCTCACCCCGCCCTGCAGTTGGCTGGCCCTGCCCCTGGGCGCAGGGCACACACGCCGCCCCAGGCGCCCGATTGGCTTGCTCCGCCATTGCTAATAGCCATGCTGTCTCCCCCCTTTGAGTGTTTGCTTAATCGGTGATGATGGAAGTTGGAGCCCAACAACACCTGTAGGGCACCACCTTATCTGCCCCTGATGTAGAATCATTACCAGGACACTGTGCAGGGGGGAAAATTGTGTCTTCCATGGGCTACCCATAGTGCTTCAGTAATGAGATCACATAGTGATGCTCTCAAGAGTTTTAGTGGCTCTGTTTCTCAAGTACCTCAGAAGTTGTGCTGCTGAGCACCCTGTGTCTGAGTCTTACTTTCATTATAAAAGCTCTAGCAGACAGTAGTCAGTGCTGCTTGGGGATGCTAAGAAACCAAAACATATTGAGATTTATAAATGAAAAAAACTCCCAGGTTTTTTATTTCTTAATTTCCCTTCTAATGCTATTAAGGAAAGTGCAATGCACAATCCTGCCAGTGCAGTTTGGAAAGGTTCAGCCTGCCATCTTAATTCAACATGGAATCCAACGGTATACAAACATAGACCAAAACTTGCCTGATTTTGGGAATTGCCATGCTAAATCTGGTGATGATCCTTAAGACGTGTTTGAATGCATATGGAGCAGGCAGACATCTTTCCAAAATTTATAGAAGAGAGAGAAGGGGGGGAACAGTCCCTCAAACCAGTTCACACAAGGGTCAGTAACTGAGGTGGGCATCCTCATCCAATCTTACATAATTTTCCTGTCCCTCCTATTCACCCAAATGCCCTAGAATTCCCGCCCCTTCCATTCTGTACAAAGCTCTGACACAATACAAGTGGGCAGGGAAGGTTCTTACAGAGTCGAGATAACAATGGGTTTGCCCTCTGAACCTCATGGCACTGTATTTAATCCATATTGGAATAGCTCTCCACAAAGTACTGGGTCCCTGTTCAGCTGAGGCAGAGCAAGGATAATGAATCTGGACAATTTAATTTGTATGCAGATGAAGGTGTCATGAGGGTTACTTCTGTAGTGCTTAATGAGTAATTAGCAGATTGAATGGGAAAGACACACCTCTGTAACCTTCTGTGTGACTCAGGCAAGGATTCAGCACATACCAGTCATTCCCAATTCCAAACAACCTGCCCATTGCTGCCACTGGCCCTCCACTAAGAGACAATTTGTATTCGTCACTTGCTTTGGCTTCGATGTCTTATCGGTCGTAATCTCCTCTTCACTCCATCTTGCTCTGAGCAGCATTTCATTAGCCTGTTGTCATGCAGGGTGTAGACAGGGGCAGGCCTGTCCCATTTTAGTGCCTGAGGCAAGCCAGGAAGTTGCCGCTCCCCTCACAGAAGCCTCACTTATTGAGGTTGTGTGGCAGCGGCTTCCAGTAAGTTCTCACTGGAGGGCATCTCCATGCAACCCCAGCGGAAGTGGCAGTGTCATTGGGGGCCCATGGAGGTGCCACCCCATGGGATTCCAGCATCCAAGGTGGCTGCTTCAGTCTATCTAATGGGCTGACTGGCCCTGGGTGGGGAGATACCCTGAGTCAAAGCCTTTCTCTTATTGTCACAGCTAAAAGCAGGTAAAAAATTGAAAGCATCAGCATTGGGGCATGTCCCAGTCACTTGGGCATTTTCATTTTTTAAAAAGTTTCACTAATTATATACAAAGTTGCCATAAAACACTCAGAAAGATTCAGAGTTATGGAAGAAAGCTTCTATTTATGAAAATATAACAACAGCGAGGAACTGCAAAATAAGTAATGCAAATTAATAAAATCAAAACTGGGCTGGGAAGGTACTTGATACAGAAGGCATTCTGTATTAGGGCATGTTTATAGGTATTGCCAAAGCAGAGACATCGCCTTGCAGACAAAGGTCCATATAGTTAAAGCTATGGTTTTCCCGGTAGTGATGTATGGAAGTGAGATCTGGACCATAAAGAAGGCTGATTGCTGAAGAATTGATGTTTTTGAATTATGGTGCTGGAGGAGACTCTTGAGAGTCCCATGGACTGCAAGAAGATCAAACCTATCCATTCTGAAGGAAATCAGCCCTGAGTGCTCACTGGAAGGACAGATCCTGAAGCTGAGGCTCCAATACTTTGGCCACCTCATGAGAAGAGAAGGCTCCCTGGAAAAGACCCTGATGTTGGGAAAGATTGAGGGCACAAGGAGAAGGGAACGACAAAGGACGAGATGGCTGGATACTGTTCTCGAAGCTACCAGCACGAGTTTGACCAAACTGTGGGAGGCAGTGGAAGGCAGAAGTGCCTGGCGTGCTCTGGTCCATGGGGTCACGAAGTGTCAGACACGATTAAATGACTAAACAACAAAATGGCCCCGAAGACAAGGATCAAGCTGAAAACTTCATTGCAAAATTTGGAGAAGTGCAAACTCCAAAGAACTGAACTTTGATCTGCACATCAAGAGGCATGGAATGGTTCAGTCTGGGGCAGGCCATGTTGAAATTTAAAATGAATGAATTCAGGGGTGTTGGGTTGCTCAAAGCACTCTTTCTCCATACAGCTTGGAGCAGTTTTCCTCTAATCCTCCAATGCTGTGGTTTTGTTTGTATTGATTTATGGCATTTTACTGTATTCTGCTTTAGCATGTGGTTCACCATCTGGGGGGCCTCCGGGCTGAAAAGTGGTATATAAATCATCCTCATCTTCCCTACTTATACCATATAGAGATACTCCCTGCTACGCAGCATGGATGTATTGGAATTGTCTGGAATGAGGAACTGAGGTTGACTTGAAGAGGGTTTTTTTTTCTTCTTCACTCTCCCAACACATCAAATGAGCTAGAGGTATGAGGGTATTTCCTTTCCCCTCCAGCATGTGGCTGCATGCATTGCACATTTAGATATTTTGACTGAGCACTCAAAAATTGCATGAAAGACAAAATTTGCATGAAAGACAAAGGGCTCATCGGATACAGTTTGTGTCACTTCAAGCCAACTGTGGCTGTGCCAGCCAGGCTGATATAAAGGTAAGGAGATTCTGTATGGGGGGAAATGTAAATTGTGTCTGTTATTATTATTACTATCTCTCTTGTGAGTTTTATTTATTTGCTTTCCCTTGATTTATGGACCACACAAATCTGCTCATACTCCAGACTCAGGGAATTGGCCAATTATTTAACATGACAAACTAAATATGGTTTAATCAGCTCCCTGCATCTATCACACAGATGCTCATAACTATTCATACACCTCATTCATCACTGGATCTCGTAGCCAAGCTACGCAATCTGCAGGCTTCTGTGATGCATCTGTTGCTGGACTATCACCTGAGATGGCAAGTGTGGGTATCAATGTTTTGAATGATCTTCCTTAAAGAAAGCTACTGCACATGGCTAGGCTAAATCTTGTCACCCTGACAGGGCAATTCTGTTACTATTTTTAAAAAAATTATGGGAAAGAAGTCAAACATTTTATTTCCCCCTCCTTGGATGAAATGCCATATTCCAGGAATGGCTACAGCACACTGATCTTCTGCTTCCTCATTTCAGGTCTGCCTTCTTCCATATATCTTGTTGTTGTTGTTCCATCTTTTCTGCTACAAAGACATCCTAAAATTTTTAAAGAACCAATACAATTAAATGGCAAAACAACATTTAATATCATGAAATAGCAGCAATAAGATGACAAAGTTAACATCAGAGCAAACTTTAAAAGCAGCAGGTCACTAGTCATTAAAAGTGCACATTGAAGAATGAACAGAGAAGAAGCCTGGTAGATCTTTATAGAGAAAGCATTTGAGAGTTTTGGTGTCACCAGTGAAAAGGCCAAATTTCTGCTACTTGTCTTTCTAACCTCACAAGATAATGGGACAGAGCAAGGCCTCTGAAACCAGTATTACAATATGAACAGTCACGTGGGAGAATGCAGTTCTTGAAGTACTTTGATCCTAGACCATTATGAGCTTTCAAGGTTAATGCTAGCACTTTCTGAAATGAGCTGAGAAAGAGATAACTTGTGTAGCTAGGAAAGATTAGAGTGATATCTTCCAATTGTTGGACCTAGGACAACAATCTGATGGCAGCATTTATATCTAAACCCGTCAAAATCCTCTTCAAACACAGAACAGAAGGGTGTCTGCATTGGCCTCTGTGATGGCGTAGACTGTAGCCTGTACTGTGTGAGGGAAGGAAACCAGCAAACCAACAAAACCACTCCTCTATCCCACACTAACTCTTCAAGTTTCTGACTTCACAAGCTGCTGCTGTGTTTAATTCTGCAGCTAACTACCCTATTTTCCAACTCAGCTTATATACAGTATTTTTACTCCCCTTCTCAGACAGAAATAAAATAGATTGCTATTTCCCCTAGCTGAACTATTGACCCTCCTGTACAGACCTTCCTGTGCAAAATGTCCCCTTAACACTTTTGACCTTCCTTTTGACCTTCCCGTGCAAGACAGCCATTAAACAAAAAAACCAGCAATTTTACAATCCAACTTTTACAGCCCCAAACTAAACACAAATTGGTGGAGAGTCTTATTCTTTCCCTGACCATATGATTGGTGGGCATGTGGTGCTTCTGGACTGGCTAGGTCAATCCTAGGATCCTCTCCTGGTCATAAACAGAACAGGAGCTCCTGCTTGAATTCTAGGCTCAAACTCCAAGTTCATATGCCTGAAATTTACTGCAGGGACCTGGAGCCAAAAATACATGTTCCCATAATATTCTGTGGCTATAATTACATTTGCATTTTTCTCCCATATAATGAGAAAAAAATGGGCATGCACACATATTTTTAAGAAAAGAGAGTGAAAGCCATCTTAATAACTGGATCTAAATCTGTCCAGATCACGCAAAAGGGAAATGAAGGATCTATAAAAGAGCTTTTGTTCTAATATTATCTGGTAAACTGATAGCAAGATGATAGTCTTGCTACAAACAACAATTTAGATTTGAAGGTGGTATATACCTGAAAGCTCTGAGCTGCGAGGTCTGCAGAGTGCTGCTCAGCCATTTTCTGCCTTTGATCAAAATCCCTTTCATCTGAAGGTCTCTGAGCCCTTTAGTTAAGCATCACAGCTCTTCCTCTTAGTGAGAGGCAGAAGAAAACACTCACCCTGTTTCATTGATGGGCAAACTGGTAGGTGGATGCAGATGGTGATTTGCCAAATAGCAATTTATTATGTGGTTCATTAGGGCAAATGGGGAACTGGCCCAACAACCTAAGACTGCCTTCAGCCAGCTCCCACCTGCCTTCTTCTGTACAACTCGATTAGGGGTTGGCCCTGGCTGTCAGCTTCTTCCTCCTTAATCTTACTGAAATCAGCAGAGAGAAGGATGGGGACAAAACCAGGGTTTGTTGGCTCCACTCAACATTGCCCTTTCTCCAACCTGTCATGGACTCTGGTGCTACCTGCTGTTGGCCTCCTTGCCTTCTGCCTTTCCAGTCCCGGTGTGGCCTAGCCACCACTGGTTGTACATGTAACGGCGTAGAAAGTGGGTTGTCGGAGCTCACAGAAATACTATGAGCTCAGACAATCTTGGGCTCTGCAGGTGAGCTCAGTTGCCTGTATCACACTGCCAAGTGGCTTTTATTTTTTGCTTTTTATTTTTTTAAAAAAAACACATGGCAGGTGCAGCTGCATGGCAAACTATGTGTCAAAACAGTAATCTGTGCAGGCTCCATGTACTGTTCTGCCAAGTGTTGATTTTTTAAAATAAGACATCTGCCTAAAGAGTTTTACCATACACCCAGGGCAAATGTGTGCAAAAATGATTACCTGTATGGGTTCTCTATCACCCTTCCAAGCAAGAAGGGACATTTTCCCACACTTTGGGGGCAGTAAATGTGTAGTGAAATAGTCATCAGCATCCACCAGAGTGGCCTAGCAATTGCAGTTGTGACTAGGGATGCAAGAGAATTCTGATGGAAACAATGTTTGTTTATTCATCCCATGACAAGAACAGAAATCAATCCAGTAAATATGATTAGTATTTGCTGTTGCTGTTGCTTTCGGTCCACAAACAACACATAATAATTATGTTTTTCTCCATTTGCATTGCATTTCCTTTGCATTGAAATTAATGCGGTGGAATAATGTGATGGCAATGTGATATACGTAATTAATTACATAATTAATTTATGTAATTCATTGCATAAATTGTGCAAGTTATGTGATTTCACAGGGGACAGTGAGATGAATGGCAGAGGTTTTTTGGCAGAAGATGAACTGCAGTGGAGCAGAAACAGTGCTGCATGTGATGAATACAGGGCAGAGAATAAAACGACTTTCCTTGTTCTGACCCCTATTCTTTCTTTTCAATAGACCTAACGGGGTCACAGTTTATATTAGGGCATGGAAACCTGATGTCCTCCAGACTTTGTTGGACTCCCTATTTCATCAGCCCCAGCCAGCATGGCCAATAGTCAGGGCTTGTGAGATTTGTAGTCCAGCAGTAAAGTAAAGTAAAGTAAATCTGGAGGACCAAGGTTTCCCCAGTCCTGGTGTATGTTCTGTGAAACCTTGAACCTCAGCTGCTTCTAGGTCTAAGCTAGCCTTGTTCCTGTCCTCCAGATGTTGATGAACTCCAATGTCCGTCAACCCCAGCCAGCATGGTCAATGTTCAGGGATTATGGGAGTTGTAGTTCAACATCTGGAGGGTCACAGATTCCCCATCCCTGGCCTAGCTATCAAAAGGCACAAAATGGATTGTGGAGAAACATCTCTCTCTGTGTGTCTCTCTGTTTCTTTTGTTCCTTCATGCCATCATTTTGCTCTGCTGACTCAAATCAAGGCTGCCAACTTCCCATGCCACCCCTTCACCTTATATCCCAACAGGACAAATGACTTGTTTGATCTGAACAGCAACCAGCTTTGTAAGGGAGAGGGAGAGCGCCGTTGTCAAGAGTGCTAGTGATGTCATGGGTTTCTAAGCAACAGCCATTTAGCTCTGCATAACATTCTGGGTGAGAAGGCAGATTAAAGTTTGTGGCTAGACATCCATTTTGCCAAGCAAGAAAGAAGAAGTTTGGCTGTTGTTGCTCTGCTGAGTCAGGAACATACTCTCTTTCCTCCGCTACCCTGCCTCATTCCTCTTCACAGCTCATGAAGCAGTTGCTGTAGAAATTCTACCATAGTCTTTGTATTTGGAATCTGTTTGGATCTCACTGGAATGCTAGAAAATAAAAAAAAATGTGGAGCCAAAAAACCCTGCACTGAATACAATCTGCTGTGAATGTGGCCTGTTTGGGCAATGTGACAGGTCTTGTGCAACTAGTTCCTTGTGATGCTTTAATTTTATCCTGGTCTCAGCACAGACCTTTCATGAGTGCAATTGTTGTGAGTGCAGTTCCTGCATGACTTTGAAAAAGTGATAACTGTGATACTGCACTCACATGTAATGCTAAGGTTCAGTGGGAATGCTCTAAAGTGTAGCATCCCAGAGAGAAGATCGCTAGCTTGTTCTTGGCTATAGTTTGTGCTTAAGGAGAAGAGGGTTTACCTGTGAGTCCAGGTTCAGATAGCATGCTAAGCCAGCCTTTGCCATACTGGTATGCTTCAGATGTCAACTGATAGGAGTTGGAGCCCAAAACTTTTGGAGAACACCAGATCTGTGAGGGCTGCACTAAGACAACCCTTGGTTTAGCTGTTGTCCCACACAGAAATAAAAGGATTGAGGTGGGTCAAAGCAGATGTGAGCTCTTCTCCATGAGCCAGCGCATTCATGTGATCCTGGTAAACCATAGTTTGACTCAGCATAGTCTAACAATCACATATAAATGCAGCCAGTGTGTCTATGTTCCGAGTGAGGTAGGTGGGTGAGAAAACAAGTATCCCAAGAGCAGTAGATGGATGTGTATATTTGTTAAATCCACAAAATGTGCTATGGCCTGACATTTCTAGAGATAGATTTTCTCTGGGCATCATTCCTGAAAAATATGATAATATAAACCAGTGTTTCCCAAGCGGTGTTCCGCGGCACACTAGTGTGCCGCGAGACGTTGCCTGGTGTGCCGTGGGAGGGAGGCGTGCGAGTCGGGCGGCGAGAGGCGGGGCGGCGGCGGTGAGGAGAGGCCGCCCAGCGCGGGGCTCTCGCCGTCTGCCTGCCTGGCTGCGTGCGTGGCGCTGACGTCACGGGGCTGTAACGTGCCCCACATAGGCACACGCGGGGGGGGGCGAGCTCCCTCCCTCCCACATCCCATCACCGCTCGCTTCGGCCGGCCTACTGGGCTGTCGCAGGTGGAAGGCCTGCGCATGCGCGAGGTTTTCGTGCCTTCGGGATTCCCTTCACGCCTTCCTCCTCCCGGGTCCTTGAGAGCGCGGGAAGCGGCAGCGCGAGACCGGCGTTGAGCCTGGTAGGTATTGCGCTTGCCAAGGCAGTCATTTGGGAAATGAAAACTTGCAAAGCAAGCAACCAGTTCAATCTGAAGTACGTGTATGCTTAATATCCTGTATCTGAAACCTGTTCTGCCCCCTCCCCCACACTTGATGCCATTTTCATCTACACATGCAGCAGAGTAAGTTGACCCAGAATAGTACCAATTCAGATGGCAGATGGGAGAATGACAGTGCTGAATGCTTTCCCATGTAGAACAGTCCCTGCAAATAAAAACCTAGCATATTTGGAAGAGGGATGCTAGCCTAACCATTACCTTCTATGCTGTTACTATTTTTTTATTTTTTTTTTACATAAGTAAAAAGTGACCTTTCCCCATCTGGCATGGTGGTGTGCCTCAAGATTTTTTTCATGAAACAAGTGTGCCTTTGCCCAAAAAAGGTTGGGAAACACTGATATAAACTAATGGAAGGAAGGCACATATCATCACATATACTGAAACAGATCATTGGTCCGTTCAGCTCGGTATTGTCTCTACGTTGACTACAAGTAGCTCTCTGGGGTTTGGAGTCGGGACACTGTCAGCAGAATCAGAATGGGCTGGGGATTGAACATGGGACAACTCTGAGCTACAGGCTTGATGAAGGGAGTTGAAAAGATACTGGAGGCCCTGTTTCTGGTGACCATCAACTTGATCATTTCTAATAGCAGGTCAGAAAGTGAAGCCTTGTAGGCAGATCTTAAGGCAGCGGCTGGTTCATAAGGCCATAAGAGCTTTAGTTGGGAGGTAGAGAATGATGAAAGTGAGAACCAGTTATCTACTGTGACAATAAGTCACCCAAGTGTTTGCTGCTTTCCAGTTGACTCAATATATTGTTGGCAGTGCCTTCAGTGATCTCCATTACACATACAGTTCTGTAATGCCTTACCCGCAGGCATTGTTAGGTGAGTACTGATAAAACAAATGGAATCCAGGTTTATTTTACTACTGCTCCAAGTTTACTTCAAAGCCTTGGCATGGGATATTTGTGCTGCCCTAGTAATCCACACTCCCCAGTGCCTGTGGTCATATTACAACATGTTTTCCCCCACAATAGTTATCATCTGGAAGTCAGGATCCAAGACCACTCCAAGAAACTGAATTGTGGCTTAAATTGATAGCTCCTAGAGCTCTGCGTCAAGACAATGCCAGGGAGGAGAAAATAAACAAACAGAAAACCCCAATATCAGCATGCCAGCCATGTGCATGAGACCTCTGCACTGCTGGAACCTTTGCACTCATCAGGCAGGTGTAGAAAAGGGCCATTTTCAATGCAGGGGGGCTCTGCTTTGTTTTCTTCCCAGAGCTCTCATTTTCAAGCCAGAGACCATTTTGCTGCCTAAACAAACATGCTAAAAGAAAGCCTCTCTTGAAGGAGAACACTCACGGTGAAAGCAGTCACTGCCTTCCCAAAACCTTGCAAAATAAGAAGTTTGGAAGAAAGTCTGGATTGAGTTTTCTGAAAGTCACTGCAGGCACAGGAACTAATTTTGGACACCTGGTTGTGACCTGCATACTCCAAGCCTACAACTCAGTGTCAAGACTCAACCTTGGGCAGTTGGAAGAAGAGAATTGAGGGACAGAGCTGTGAGTCACAATGATGGAGTATGCCAGAACATGCTAAAGCTAGGATGGATGCTGTTGCTCATGAAAACATGCAGCCTAAACAAGAATCCCTTCCGATGCAGAAGGGACACATGGCCAGTCTATGTGGGCAGAACCAGCCCAGACTCTGAGAATTTAAGCTTATAAGAAGCTGGTATTCAGAAGCTCGTCTTCAGCTCAATAGCCACATACCCTTCTGAACAAACATCTAGGAGCCATATGCCAATGGTGGGCAGAGCCAGAAAGAAAAATGGGTGGCACAACAAATATAAATGTTGCCTTTCTACAGAAGGCTACTTTCATACCTTTCAACATTTCTCCGAGGATGATAATAATAATAATAATAATAATAATAATAATAATAATAATAATAATAATTCTTCATATGCTGCCTATTTGCCCTAATCACTCTGGGTGGCTTCCAACAGAATTAAAAACATAATAAAACAATAAACATTTAAAAACTTCCCTATACAAGGCTGCCTTCATATGTCTTCTAAAGGTTGTATAGTTACATATCTCTGCATAACTTCATACCCTCCAACATTTCTCTGATGAAAACAGGGACATCCTAAGAAAAAGTGGGACATTCTTGGATCAAATCAGAAACTGGGACGGCTTCTGTAAATCCAGGACTGTCCCTGGAAAATAGGGACACTTGGAGGTCTGTACTTTCTGCACACTCATCTCTCCTTCATTCAGGTGAGCAAGAGATCAAGGATACATTTGGCCAGACAAAAATGTTCAAGGGGTGTGTAAATCATGGATGGTGAGGGGGGCAGCTTGTGGGGAGGAGGAAGTTGCTGAGGAGGGGAGGTGACCATGGTCATACAAAAATCCATACAGTCATACAAAATCCATACAGAGAGGACCGGAGAGCCACATTTAGCTCCCAGGGCTGAGGTTTCCCACTCCTGATTTCCCCTAACAATGAATGAATTTATGTTTTCTTAAGTGCCGGCATTTGGGAAGGGGGGCATATGAGTCAAATATAAACGCTCCATTTTGCTATTGTCCTCTTGATCCAGCCTTACATTTTTAGGTAGAAAACTCTGCTCCTCATAACATCTGAGCTACCGGTTGTTGTTGTTTTCCCCTCAGTTAGTAATGCAAATATGTCATTGTTTCATGACTCAGCAGCCAATGTTCTGCCCAAAATTTTAAGGGTGCTGAGAAAAATGCTTTGGAAGAAATTCCTAGCCTTCCTTATAACAGCTACAATTCTCAGAGTGCCTTGGTGAGGGAATAATTACAAAAGCATTTGATGCCTGTAGTGTAGATATGTTCCTTAAGGCTCATTCATATGCTATGTGCAAATAACCCTTCAAGACCTCTGTGGTTATATGAAGATATAAATGCAACCACAAGAAATGCTCATGCAAAATAAATAGGGGCCGGTCCATTGTCCCTCAGCCCTTGTGGGGGGCCAGACTATATTTTGAAAAAATAATGAACAAATTCCTATGCCCCACAAATTACCCAGAGATGAATTTTAAATAAAAGGACACATTCTACTCATGTAAAAACATGCTGATTCCCAGACCATCCTCAGGCCGGATTTAGAAGGCGATTGAGCCGGATCTGGCCCCCAGGCCTTAGTTTGCCTATCCATGGCTGTGAATTTCTATTACAAAGCTCTCATGGAATCTCTTTGCTTCCCTGTTACTGAAACCAGAAATAGGACCATTGTGGCTACATTCACATGACAGTTAATTTCATTCCCTCAACTGTTCATTTCCACATTCTATATGAGCTTTCACATGATGTAAAAGCAACATCTGGAAAACTAATGGAATATAGCACATGCTTAGCACTCATCCCCATGTTATTTGATTGCAGGAAAAAAAAAATTGCAGCCACTTAACCTGGAAAATGGTTAAAGTGGCAAAATATGGGGCAGAGTACCAGCATAAAATTATTTCCTGCCATTTTCACGGGGGCAGAAAAGCATTCAGGCACAGAAAGGTTGGGGAATAGCAAAATTATACAAATATATTCATTGCTGCACCATGCCATGCCCACTGGGGTGAATGAAATTTTGTGTGACATTCCCATGTATCAGTCAAAAAGCCGGTGTTTCATAATGCAGCAGGTACTGACTGCCATGTGGAAGTAACAACAGACAGCAGGACAGAAGTGCCAGCATTATAATCGGGAAAATGAACACAATAGTCCCCATGTCTGAATGCAGCCTCTGTGTATCAACAGTTATGGTGGCCACTTATGCATTGCTCCCAAATTCATTTCCAAAAAAGAGAACATCAGTTTACATACCACTTGCCTATGTTAGCTTATGGACAGAGATGCAGATCTAGAAATGAAAGCTAGTGACAATCTCCCTAAACAGGGCTTGCTTTCTCTAAGTTTTTAGTATACTGTATTTTTCGCCCTATAGGGCGCACCGGCCCATAGGACGCACCTCATTTTTTTGGGGGGGGGGGAATGAATAAAAAAATATATCCCCCCCCAGCCCCCAGAACAGGCTGCTGCCCACAAGCCTTGCGAGCCCGGTGGCAACTCCTGCCAGCCGCGCAAGGCTTGGGAACAAGCCTTGCGAGCCCGCGGGAACTCCTGCTGGGCTCGTAAGGCTTGCGGATAGCTTCCTGAAGCCTGGAGAGCGAGAGGGGTCGGTGCACACCGACGCCTCTTGCTCTCCAGGCTTCAGCAAAAGCCTGCATTCGCCCCATAGGGTGCACACACATTTCCCCTTCATTTTTTGAGGGGGAAAAGTGCGTCCTATAGGGCGAAAAATATGGTATGTGCTGCTGAAGTGAGCACCTTTCTTTAAGTTTTTGATTGGACTGTTAGCTTTCCTGCACAGAGTTGTTGCCTCTGTGGATCAGTTTTGTGAACATTCATTAAATATGGCCCCAGTTCGCTTATTTGCACCTGGTCTCCTTAACTGGCTGTTAGTTGCTCACAATGCAAAGCAAAATCACACACACACTTAGGGAACATAGGAAGCTGCCACATACTGATTCCAACCATTGTCCATCTTGCTTAGTATTATTTCCCAAGGAAACCCATAAACTGGAACCAGCACTGCTGAAGTATAGGATCAAAGTGAGTAAAAGCTCTCTCTCTCTCTCTCTCTCTCTCTCTCTCTGTGTGTGTGTGTGTGTGTAAAAGTAAGAAACTGTCACTTATCACTTAAATGCCAAGACAGTCTTATATTCTGCCCAAGGAGCAAAGAAATGTTGGAAGAACAGAAAGTTGTTTGCTTTTCTTTCTTTCTTTTTTCATAGCATGAAAAGTGCAGAACAAAAGAATCGAGATTGTCACATCTGACAGCACACTGTCAAAAGCAGCAATGCTTCTGAATACCAGTTGCTGGAAACAACAGGAGGGAAGAGTGCTCTTGAGCACAGGTCCTGCTTTTGGACATCCCATAGGCATTGGGGGGGGGGGCGCACTGTGACAACAGGATGCTAGTCTACATGGGCTACTGGCCTGATCCAACAGAGCTATTCTTAGGGATCAGCTGCCATTATGACAAGCTGCAGAAGAAGATGCTGGCATCAGAGAAAGGTGATGAGGTGCAACTAGCCACATCAGAGGAGCAAAGAACCTGTAGGCTTCAGCCTTTCCAATCATAGTGAAAGCTTTGACATATGTCTTGCTGTCATCTTGATGAATGTGTTTTTCCCTGATTCTCCAGAAATGTTTGCTGCTATTCACACTGCCTCTCTAAATTTCTGGGGCTCATACTTCCATGGCAGTAGGGCAGCCATCCTCTCTCTTGCCATGCCATTTTGATCAGAAACTTGAAAGCTTCTGGAATAAAGGAAGCTGCCTTACACTGAGACAGAGTGCTGGTCCATCTAACACTGTCTTCATTGACTGGTAGTCCAGGGTGTCTTTCAGTTCTCTATCTGGAGATGTTCGGGATCAAACCTGGCACATTTTGCATACAAGGGATGTGCTCCACCGCTCACCTGAAGCCTTTCGCTGAAATATAAGAAGAACCTTGGAGGATCAGACCTGTATTCTGACTTACCACAGGCAGAGCATGGAGGCTGCAGAACTCTTCTGCTGTTGCTCCCTAGCATCTTGGTTTCAGAGGCGTGTAGCTTCTGAGACTGGAAGATCCATATAACCCGTCATGGCTAGTACCCATCAATAGACCTGTGATGGCCTTATGGTGATAGATTTGTGTTGGAGAGAGCTGCATCTTGCAGCACACCATTTTAAAAGCTCTGTATGCCTCTCTAAGCTATTTACCCAATTTAGAGAGGCCTTAAGATCTATTATACATATATATAACCTATTACCTGCTGCCAGGCTTGGTTGTTGAAGATTCAACCATCCCTGGTGCTGAAAAAGCAACTTCAGAAAAGGAGGTGCTGGCTGATAAATGGTAGGTTTCACACTGATGTCACTAAGGTACAACCAGCTGAGATAAATAGGCAGTCATGAACATCCGAATAGGATTTAAACACAAAAAACCCCGTCAAAATCAATTGCAAATGGACTGGTAACTGGTGGAGGGAGACAGAGAGAAAAAGGAACACATTCATATTTCCTCATTGCCACCAGCTACGCAACTGTGTTTTGGAATGGCATTAGCAAATTATCGAGCAATTTCAGAGAACAAAGAATTACAATAATCAATTCCTGGAGTAATAAAAGGCCCAAGCTAAGCACTCTGCTTCAGTAATGTTCACGCGGCCCATAATTTCAGAGATATTGTGTCAGCAAAGGAGAGGGAAAGCGGTGCTCAGTTATTTATCTGCAATTACTTTCCCCCCCTTTGTGAATACATATTTATTAGATTTTATGCAAATAAACATTAGGAGCAAAAAAAAAGTGGGGGGAACTACAGAAAAATCAATCTTGTATATAAACCTAATAATGGATTTCCAGAAGGTAAAGTGAAAAGGAAAGGACAATAGAACATTCTGTAACCTCTTAATGGTTATGTCACCTCCCTCTCTATAATCGCCCTCCCCTTTCCCAATTACACCACTTTATTGCAGAAAAGGAAAATTAATTTCCTCCATAAATTGAACTACAATAGTTTAGAGCACAGCTCCTACAAAATGCAGATCTGATCAGCAAATCAGAAGGTAGAGAAACAAACATGGTAGTTGAGTACATGAGTAAAAAAAAGTCAGTGTGCATCTGTAATAGCATGGTCTTCCCCATCCTGTTGTGTTGGACTACAGGTCCCATCAACCTTGACCATTGGCCATGGTGGTAAAGAGATGGTTCATGAAATACGGGTCTTCCATTGTAGACAAGCACTGGGAGAATGGATTCTCTCTTTCCATGCCTGCTTATATAATGTGCCCTAAACGAAAGAACTTCATAGCATTCTTTGTCAATTGGTGTCCATGCTTTCACCAGGGACTCTTTCACTGAGGAACTAGGACTTATTGTCCATCCACTGAATACACTTCTACACCACAACTTGCATATTTAATAATATTAGCATGGGCAACTATGGGCCAAATGTGGGGTCTCTGATTTTACAGTATACTCCTTCACTTCTTGTTCCCTTGAAGCCAGAAATCAAGACCTCATTGGCTGGAGACAGATGATACCTTTTTTTAAAAAAAGGTGTTGAAGACGATATGATGTTTACAAAGGCATAGAGACATAGGAAGCTGTCTTTTATGGAGTATCCATCCACTTAGCTCAGTATTAGGTTCACCAGGTGTGACTAGGGTCTTGTCCACATCTATTGTTTGCTCTGCTTTTTCCAGTCACACGTCCACACTTTAAAACTTCATGTCCAAGTGCTATTTTTTTTTTAAAAAAGTAGCACAGAGCTTTTCGGGGGGGGGCCCTACTCTATAAAGGTGAAGTGCAACAAATGACAATTCAGGATTCCTACGGATTGCTGTTTGCTTTGATTCAGCTTTAAAGAGTGGGTTTTCATGGGGAAAGCTCTGGAGGGGAAAGAAATCAAAACAATAAAGAGTGCTCAGACATGAAGCTTTAAAGCATGAACCATGCCAGCAAAGTGCAGGGGAGAGGTAAGTTTGGATAAGCCCTAAGATGTGGCCGAATGCCCATTATCCCTGACCATTGGCTATGCTGACTGGGACTGATGGATGTTTTGGTTCAGCAACATCTGGATACTCACATGTTAGCTACCCTTGATCTAGACTGACTTAGCAGTGGCCCTCAAAGATCCAAATCAGAATTTTTCTAAGTCCTGCACAGAGATTCTGGGGATTGAACCTTCTGCAGTCAACACTGCTTTCGTATTGTGCACTCATACTAGTGTTAACCCCCCCACCCCCACCCAGGAACTAAAATAGTAGTGGGGAGGAGAGAGGAGCAAAACTGTTGAATTTTCAGAGGGGAGAGAACTGAGGTCCTCCAGCCTTGGCAAATGTGGTCTCAAGCGGAATGGCATGACAGTACAAAGAAAATAGAAAAATGTTTTACAATCATGGCCATTTCATTAGAGTTTAACTTAGGCATTTTAATTGAAGATAGCTACATGGACATCCTTGTTGTAATTTGCAGAGTTCTGTTAATGGACTCTTGGAATGTACTTTCCCCCCAGTTGCTTCTTCTATGTCCTGCGGTTTTAGCCCTTCAGTGGATATACTCCTTCCTCACACTGTTAAATTTTGAAGTACGGAAGCTCATAATGGCAGCTTCTTTGCAGGAAGTTCTGTTCATCGGTTGCACACACACACACACCACCACAGACCAGCAGCATATAATACGATAACCCATTGATTAGGATCAACTGACAGTCATAGAATAGTAAACTGGCCTCATTTTCTGACTTCTTCTATGCTAACCTATCACAAGCAATGATTCATCTTGAAAGCCTTGTTATCAGCAGAACCAGTTCTCTCTCTTTTTTTCCTAGGAAAAGAGGTGCCAGAACTCACAATGAACACCTCCCTTGATCTCATAGAATGGCAATGGCGCCCACCTGAGAGGTGATGAAACTGAGTTCTGGTGAGTTCCTGCTGAAATAAAAGCCCTGACCAGAACATGGGTGGTCTGTCAGATATCTTGGCACATCCGCGAATGATGTCATACTCCTGCTTCAGAAATCCTGGAAGGGCACCCCTCCCTCTCCAATACATCCCTGCTGATTAGTTATCAGGCAGAGGAAGCTTACTCCAGAATGTGCAATTCTATTCTGTAGAAAGTGCTAACTGTTGTGTCTGGAAGTAACCAGAAATAAGTCCCAACTTTGTTCATACCAGGAAGCACAGCGCCAAGATAGGGTCAAAATGAACTCCCTCCAACAGAGAATGCTGGTCACACCCTTGAGTGGGAGCGAATTTGCTGCACCTCAACTCTCTCTTGAAGAAGAATCAAGTTGGTCTTCTGCTGGGGAGGAGCTGGACTAGGCACATGGAGGCCATTGAGCCAATCAGGAAGGGGCGGACACCATGCTTTATAAGCTGGCTCCTCCCCAGAATCTCCACTCCTCTTTGCCTTTGCAGTGTGGGCTTTGCTAATTGCCTATTTGGGGGGTTGAACAGGATTTTTCTGATTGGCCTTAGGACTTCTTCATATTGCTGGGAGTTCTCTCATCTTTCATTTGGCTGAAACTAGCTTTTTGTCTGGGCACGAAAGAGATGTATATGATCTTGTGGGCTATAGACCTGAGACATTAATGGGTCACCTTACACTGCATTGGCTTTGTAGGTCCTCAGGAGAGCCCTTTAGGCTTGGCATGTGCACTGGGATGAATGCTGACCTCTAGGACTATGGTGAGATTGTCATAAGGAGCTTACCTGCCTGGGCTATGTCAATTTGGCTAAGTTCATTTAATTTGTTGTTTGCAGATTCTCGGTGGTTTTTAATATTTAAATAAATACAGCATTTCCCACCATGGTTATGGTGTCTTGAGTCTCCTTTATAGATGTGATGGCAATGACAACAGTACATACATCTTGTAAGTTGATCTCTGGGGGTGATGAGCATTCAGATAATTTGTGTGTACAGTGAATTTCCTGCCCCATCTGGGAAATCAATTTTGCAGAATTTTGCTAGGTTGGCAAGAGCTGGGACAGAGCAATAGGAGATCACCCTGTTGCAGGGATTCGAACTGCCGACCTTCTGACTAGCAAGCCCAAGAGACTCAGTGGCTTAGTCCACAGCGCCACCCATGTCTGTAACCTGTGTACATGCTAGTGGAGAGGTAAAGCTGACATCAATTTGACTGCTGAAAGTGCAACTTGCTGCATCCAAAGCAATGTTGCCTTTATCCTCATGACTTGGCCTTTCAGACAGCCAAATTGGCAGATTTGAAAGCAGTGTGAGATCTGAATTAGAGGAATTTTATAAATAAACACCTGCACATCATTTACACTGGGCACCAATCTTTCCCCTCTCTTTTTGCATTTGCATTTGCAAGCACATTCACAGAAGGGGGTTATTAAACAATTAGCCCAACATTTGGCCACGACTGACCCTGTAAGGTCCCAGAGGCGATAACCAGCGAAGCTGAATGACTTAAATTACACACCAAAGTAGGAGCAGCTGATGGCAATCAAGGAATGCTTTTTGATGCCCACAGGCTGCACAATCAATTAGATCAATGCAAGGGAGAGTTTCACAAGGGAGAGAGAATCACCCCCACTGAAGACTGCTCAGCGCCTGAACTGATAATCAGCTGTCAAGGGTGGTTTTGATATTGAGCTGAGAGGCATCCTGCCACCAAGTTGGCAGGGCCAGAGTTGACAAGCCGAGTGTTGTTTTGCAAAGTGGTTGCTTTCCCTGATTTGGCATCTGCATTAGGTTCACCTTGCAAAATGAGCCGTGCAGTGTGAGTTTATTACCTGAGAAGGAAGTTCCAAATAGCCCCCGGCTTAACAGTCATTGGACACAACAGCAGAAGAGTTACTCGATGAAGCTGCTGGCATCATGCAATTGTCAGCTACCTAATGCAGAGGAAAACCATCCTTATATCCCGTACCTAAGTCAGTGGAACTCAAGGTTGCAATATGTTACCTCTGAGCCCTCTCTGATCTCCTTTCACCATTGCAAAAGTCTGTACATTGTACTTTGTACTTACTGGTATGGAAACCTTATGGCCACTGACCCATCTAGTCCAGCATCCTGTTCTCTCACAGTAGCCAACCAGATGCCTGTGAGAAACCTGCAAGCGAGATTGGAGCACTAGAGCACGCTCCCCTCCTGTGGTTTCCAGCAACTGGTATTCAAATCAAAATCAAATTAAGCTTTATTGTACTAGCCAAAAGCCATGACAAAACCATAAGAACACTGTCATGGAAAGAAATATCTATATAACTATATAGCTGTATATAAAAATCAGAGCCACTGACTGAACCATCAAGATCATAAAATGCAGATGTACGTGTAGATTGGGGACACAGCATACAATATTGAACTGTTATTCAGAAGCATTACTATCTGAATTTCATCCATGTTTACCAACATCCCTTCAATGTTGTCATTTCCTTGCTTCTTTGATCCCCCCCCCCATACATGTGCTTTCACTCACAGGCACAGTGAATGCATCATGGGTTTTGTTGTCTTAAATGAACTTTGCCTATACACACATACAGAGAGAGAGAGAGAGAGAGAGAGAGAGGTATATATGCGCATCTGCCATTTTCCCTTAAAGTTGACCCTGACACTGAAGATTGTTTGAGATTGTAGGAGACAGCTGAATGAGAAAGAAGTAATATATTTGGCAGATGAAGGTGATGGACTACATGGAACTGGCGGAAATGACTGGCAGAATCCGAGACCAGGGAGAAGAGTCGGTGGAAGAAGATTGGAAGAATTTTAAAGACTATTTACAGAAATACTGCAAAATTAATGAATGTTAGAATGATGTCAGAATGAAGTTAAGTGGTTTTAGCAGCACTGTTATAAAGGAGTATGTAAAAATGGTTTGTTAACAGGTGAGAATCCAAAGTTACAATATATTAAGTTAAAGGATTAGTATAAAAACAAAGAGGGAAAGGATTTGCTGAATTAACTAACTGAACTGGAATACAAAAAAGGGAGGTGTGAGGAGGTCAGGGAAACAAGTAAATGAAAGACAAGACATGGAAAGATTGATTTGTTTTTAAGTCTTTTTATTTTTCTGTATTTTGTATTTTTTCTTTTCTTTTTTCCCCTTTTTCTTATTTTTGTAACCTTTTTTGAAACTTTAATAAATATCATTTAAAAAAAGAGAGAGAAAGAAGTAATATATTGCCAGGAGGGAGCTAGTTTGACATGAAGTCTTAAAATATTGAAAATGCTGTTATCTCAATATTTTATTTTATTTTAAAAATACTTTTTGATGTACGGTAAGTTTGACAATAAAAACTTCCGAAGATGGGCATATGAGGATGCATCAGAAACACAGAACGTTTTTTGGTATGGCCACCAGAAATTTTAAAGAAGAAAAAATCCTTGCCAATTTCAGTGGAAAATAAAGTGTTGCCTAGAATGATTGCCAGCTTGAATAACTGGAGGCTGCTTTCCAAATACCATTCTACCCCCCCCCCCAGCTCTTCCTTGTCCATTTTTATCAGCAGTAAACATTAAGGCGTAGAGTCCACGGAGCTGGAAATATGAGCACAGTAATGGCTTTTTCATGTGTAGTCCTGATGCAATCCCTAATTTAATAACTAACAATGTGAAATTTCTGGCTGGTTTGGAAGCAGAACTTGTTTAATGCTTTAATTGGTACTTATTCCAAACAGTTCATTAGAAAGGCTGCTCCTTCTGCCTGCTTTTATAGTTGAGCTGACCTGACAAGCAGGAGGCCAGCAACTCTGATCAAGCAAAGATGCTAATTAACAAGCCTGGGGTCAGGCCTGTGTTTGTGAACACATTAGGTGCTCTGGGGAGGTCAGGAGTGGGGAACAGACACAGATGTCAAAATATGGTAGAAGCATATCAGGCTGTAGGGTGGTTCCCCCCCCCCTTCCAATCCACTTTTTCTGGCAGTGTAACACACAGGATTGATAGCATAGGACGCTACCTCTGACATCCCTGGAATGGATTCCATTTGGCTACAGGCCAGCACTTGGAATTTTAATTGGCAAATAAGAGACCTTGTGCTATTGCTCAAATGTAAGCCAGGGATGGGGAACCTCTTCAGACGTTGATGGACTCCAGCTCCCATCTGCCCCAAGCAGCATAGCCAATGATAGAGATGATGGCAATTGTAGTCCAGCAACATTTTAGGGCCATACATGTTCCCTGCCTCCATGCTTCTACAATATGGCTGGTTTGCACTATTACCAGTAGAAGGTGCCTGGTTCAGTCCCTGGCATCTCCAGGTAAAGTTTCCTACTTGTGGGCTTCCCATAATGGACATCTGGTTGACCCCTGTGTGAAGAGGATGCTGTATTCGCTGGACCATTGGAAGATCCAGCAGGCTCTTCTTATGTTCTTATGATTGGGAGAGAGCCCTGTCTGAAATCCTGGACAGCTTCTATTGAACAGTGTCAACAGGATTGAGCTAGAATTGGACCGATGGTCCTCCTTCGCTATAAGGCTGCTTCCTTTTGTTCTGCTCTCTCACTTGGGGGGATTTTATGATGATAGCTCTACTTGGGCTCTGACACCCTACCATTATTTTTAATGTCTGGAGTACAAAGAGCGGAATGAATCATGGCAGCCTGTCGCCTTGGTATCTGAATCCCATAGCTCATCTTGTACAGGTGGGCTAAACCCTTTCATTACCACTTGTCACGGTTCCACAGGCCAAGTTGCTGAGAGATGGGGCATCACACTGAAAAACAAAGGAGAGATTTGCCTCCTGAGATAAGGATGAAGGACTGCCAAGCAGATGGCCCTAGATGGAAATAAATGCAACAAGGATGCCAGCCCGTTCATCTCCCACCATATCAAACTCTCCAGTGTGCATCTGTGATTAGGCTTAAAAAACGTGTCAGCCACCTATTGCCAAGTGGCAAACGCCACTCAGAGGTGATGTGTAGATACAGATCAATCTTGCACTGTGCAGGGCTTGTAGGACTACGCTTGCAATGACAGCACAGATACTAAAACTGCAAAGATGCAGATAGGATCAGCATGGCCCTCTCGCTGGGATGCCATGCACATCCAATAAACATTCCATATTTTCATAGCTCAGTGGCAAAACATCTGCTTTGCTCCTGGTTAAGTCCCTGGCATCTCCAGGTAGGGCTAGAAAAATCCAGGCAGCCATCCTATAAGACTCTCCTGGGAGCAAAACCCATTGAAATCAATGGGGCTTATATATGCATCAGAAACAGAAAGGAGGAAGCAGTGTGGATTTGGGAAGGGATGTAGCTTATCGGCTGAGCTTTTGCTTTGCATACAGAAGGTCCCAGGTCCTATCCCCAGTGACACCTCAAGATACAATTAGGACAGGATCCCAGCAGGAAACCATTGAAGACCACTAGCAGTCACAGTAGACAACACTGAGCTAGATGGACATGTGGGACTGTCTCAGTATAAGGTACCTATTTTTCCATGGCTATGTTTTTAAAATTGTGAAAGAGGAGGGATATGTGCTCAAATCCTCCTTAATGTGAAAAAAAGAAACCTAGGACAATGAGTCGAAAATTAAGCCACTTGCAGACATTGTATGAATGAGTGGAGAGGGGGGAGGAGATGTGTTTTTTTATCTTCATTGTAAGGTCTGATAAAAGCTCTGTGTGTGTCGAATTGTGCAAGGGCTCTATGCTAGCAGGCACTATTTAAACCAGCAGCTGGCAGAGGAAGGAGCTGGAGAAGGGAGTGTGTATGGTGTCTCCCCCTAGCAATTTGCTCCATCCCTGGGGAACAGAATAAATCCTCCCCCCACACACGAGATATGTGGCCCATGAATGAGGCTGTGAAAAAGGAGAGGGAGTTTTAACATAGCCCTGTCTGTTGCATTTTTCCAGTATTTCTTTAATCAATGAATAACCAACCTCTGGAGTTTGAAAGAATCAGAAGGCAAGTTAGAGCAGGGTAAACAAAGTCAGGGCATGGAAGGTGGAGTGGAACCTTTTGCCCTGCATAGGGATGGGCAAATATATCCATTTCAGTTTCTTATAGATAGGAGTTGAGATCTAACAACCAGGTTGGGGAAGGTTGTTTAGGCCTAGGGGCTAGATGTGGCCCTCCAGGTGCCTCGCTATGACCTCTGAAACTACAACTAATCCAGAACATGGCAGCTAGACTGGTGACTGGGAGCGGCCGCCAAAACCACATAATACCAGTCTTGAAAGACCTACATTGGCTCCCAGTACATTTCCGAGCACAATTCAAAGTGTTGGTGCTGACCTTTAAAGCCCTAAATGGCCTCAGCCCAGTATACCTGAAGAAGCGTCTCCACCCCCATCGTTCAACCCAGACACTGAGGTCCAGCACCGAGGGCCTTCTGGCAGTTCCCTCACTGCGAGAAGCCAGGTTACAGGGAACCAGGCTAAGGGCCTTCTCGGTAGTGGTGCCTGCCATGTGGAACGCCCTCTCATCAGATGTCAAAGAAATAAACAACTATCTGACGTTTAGAAGACATCTGAAGGCATCCCTGTTCAGGGAAGCTTTTAATGACTGATGTTTTAATGTATTTTTAATCTTTTGTTGGAAGCCACCCAGAGTGGCTGGGGAAACCCAGCCAGATGGGCAGGGTAGAAATAATAAATTATTATTATTACTATTACAGTGGTACCTCGGGTTACAGGCGCTTCAGGTTACAGATGCTTCAGGTTACAGACTCCGCTAACCCAGAAATAGTACCTCAGGTTAAGAACTTTGCTTCAGGATGAGAACAGAAATCGCACGGTGGTGGCAGAGGGAGGCCCCATTAGCTAAAGTGGTGCTTCAGGTTAAGAACAGTTTCAGGTTAAGAACGGACCTCTAGAATGAATTAAGTTCTTAACCCGAGGTACCACTGTATATGTCTCTGCAGCCACACCTTTTGGCATCCCTACTTGCACCTTTCCGGAGTTTTGTTTTTGCCAGACTGGATTTGTCCTTAACTTCTGAGACTGCTTCCTCTTGCCTTGATGGAGTGTGTGTGTATGTGTAGAAACTAGCTACTGTACAAAGGTAATATTTACATCTATAGCTGCACTCACTTTTGCCTCTGGCCCCATCTGTCGCTAGCATGTAGCTGCCAGAAGGATGCCTAGGAGGGATATTGCTATCATCATCATCATCATCATTTCTACCCCACTTGTCAGGCAAGAACTCTTCTAAACTCTTTTAGCTTACACATTATCAAAACAAGACAGTACTTAACTGGATGCTAGGGCAAAGGGACAGGGAAGTAAGAGGAAAATAAAAACCTAGGCACCAAATTCTAAACAGTAGTTCCTGTAATGACTAGTTGGCACAGTTCAGGGGCAGGAGGTGCCTGATGGAGCTGGACCTCCAGCAAAGCTGATGGAACGAGCCTATTGCTTCCTCTCTCTCCCACTGAGGCAGTCAGAGGGAATGGCTGCCCCCATATGACAGTTGAAGGGAGAGGGGGCCTGATGGAGGAGAATGTGGCCCTCGGGTTGAATAAAGTTCCTCACCCTGTGTCTACATAAATAAAATCCCAGTGAAGGTATAGAATGTCTCATCAAAATGAGAGAACCCATGAGTAGTGCTCAATAACTTGTTCTAATTTGGGCTGCCTCTTGTCGCTGCGCATTTTCAAGGTGAAAGGGGAGACCATTCTTGCTTGATTCCAAACACCCTCATCCATATGAAAACTGCTAATATTAATGTCCTAAAAGGGAGGGGGGAATAGTGCTCATCATTGTCTAAGTTCCTTTCTTTGATATCTTTAATACTGCCATATTTCAAACTCATAAAATCCATGACAGGAGAAATTAAACCTATTCATACTTAATACAATATACCCACAGATTAATTTCCTGTTTAATCAATTATAACCATGTTTCAAAAATGATTTCCCCCTTCCTCTTAAAAAAAATAAAAAAATAAAAAGAAAGAAAGAAAGGCAAGAAGCTGAAAAGGTTTTCCAAACAGTTGTCAAATCTTTATTTGGCAACTCTTCGTTTTTAATATATGTTTAAGAAGCAAAATCTTTTGATCGAGAAATTGCATGTTATGGTGAGATTGAATATCTATTATAAATGATTGTATCAGACACTGCACACTTGCTCTACATTTATTTTGCGTTATATTTAATTAAATTGTGCTTTTTTTAAAAAAAAAATCCATACAGGGTGAAAAATCCAGTGCGATTCACAGATGAACATACTGTGTAACATAGGGAGGCACTGTTGTCAAAAGTGGAAATGCGCATCTTCCGTAATATGTAGCTCCTTTGTAACATGACATTGGAGACTGGTACATTAGGGCAAATAAAGTATTGCCCCACCTACCTTAGTCCACCGCCGCTTGACTGCATTCTGTCCATGGCTCTGTCCAGGGGAAGATTTACGGCTATGCGAATGGGGTACATGCACTAGGTGCTGAGCCCAGGGGGAACCATCTCAAAGCCTGGTAAGCAAGGTGCTGGGCTTTGGGAAAGAGGTGTGAGGCTCTGACAGCGTCCTAGAGTCCTCCCTTCTCCTTCCCAAAGCCTAGCTAGTGTTTTCCCAGCTTTGGTAAGGAGGTAGGGCTCTAGGACCCTGCCTGAGCCCTTGCAACTGCTTCCCAAAGCGGGGATCCTCCTTACCCACCTTTGGGAAGGCAGCACAAGGGCTGGGAAGGGGCGTGCCAAATGTTGGCCTTGCACAGGATGCCATAGTACCCAAGTCCACCACTCCTCTGTCTCTCATTGGCTCTGGCCCCACCCACTGTTGCTTGACTTGTCTTCCACTCCACTAGGGCCACTGGGGACCTGCCACCACTGTACTGACTATTGTTCCATCTGCTCTAGTGCCTGCCTACTCCGCCTACTCTTACTCTGATGGGAAGCAGTTCTCCAGGGTCTTAGTGATGGCTCCACCCCCCCCCCCCGAAAAATAGGTACTGGTACTCACCATGAAGATATTGCAGTAAGTGCCACACACCCTTTTGAGGTACTGGTACTGTGTACCCTTGAATACCCCTGGGGAAGCACTGGTCTTAATCAAGCTACTCTTCCCCTGACCTGCCATTTTTACTGACATGGGCAAACCTCAACCCTTCAGCTACAGCTACTCTACATTTGATACAATTCCTTTCTACCCCTTTCTGTCCACATCCACATCATACATTTTAAGCACTATAATATCACTTTAAAAAGTCTGAACAGTCATGCTTCCCCCCAAAAAATTCTGGGAGTTTGTTAAGGGTGCTGAGAGCTGTGGGGAGGCTTGCATTCCCCTTTGAGAGCTACCTCTTCCCAGGAAATTCTTTTTTTATGATATTTATTAAAATTTCAAAAACTTTTAACTTAATATATTGTAACTTTGGATTCTCACCTGTTAACAAACCATTTTTACATACTCCTTTATAATATTGCTGCTAAAACCACTTAACTTCATTCTGACATCATTCTAACATTCATTAATTTTGCAGTATTTCTGTAAATAGTCTTTAAATTTCTTCCAATCTTCTTCCACCGACTCTTTTCCCTGGTCTCGGATTCTGCCAGTCATTTCCGCCAGTTCCATGTAGTCCATCACCTTCATCTGCCATTCTTCCAGGGTGGGTAGATCTTGTGTCCTCTTCCCAGGAAATTCTGGGGGGGTCTCCTAAGAACTCTCAGCAACTTTGACAAACTACAGCTCCCAGAATCCTTTGGTGGAAGCCATGACACTTCAAAGTGGCATTATAGGGCTTTAAATGTATAGTGTGGCTGTGGCCTCAGGTAAACATACTGGCACTATACCTTGTGATGTTGCACTCATTTATATAAGAGCTCCTGCACATCTCATCCATTTTTAAAAATTAGTTTGGGTGCCTTCTGCAACAAAAACCTGGGATACCTCAGTTGGTAGAGCACAAGACTCTTAATCTCAGGATTAAGAGTTCAAGCCCCACGTTGGGCAAAAGATTCCTGCATTGCAGGAGTGGTCCCTTCCAACCTACCATTCCATGATTCCATAATGCTGTGATTTCATGAGGACGAGGCCATTCACATTTAATTGTCCAGGAGACACTGATGTACAGGCCATGCACTACCAGAGGGAATGGGGATATTGTGGCCATCCAAGTATTATAGGACTACAGCACCCATACCTGTCAACGTTTCCCTTTTTTAAAGAGAAATTCCCTTATTCCGAATAGGATTCCTCGCAAGAAAAGGAAAAGTTGATAGCTATGACAGCACCCATCATCCCTCACCACTGGCCATGCTGGCCGGGGCTGATGAGTGTTGGGATCCAACAACAGCAGGGGGCTACATTTCCCATCTCCTGCTCCCCTAGTAACTATCTCAGAAATTAATAATCTTATCTCTAAGCTCTAAAGAGGCAAGGCAATACTTTGTCCTGAAGTATTTAAATCCATCGCCTGCTCTAGAAATATTTCACAGATGAAAACAGGGGCTCCTATCTGTATGAACTATCTGTATGTAGGACCACTGCCTGAATCCTACTTTCATTAGTACATGTGGTTGAAAGCCTTAGTCTACTTGCAAAAAATGTCATGCTGTTTACTCTTCAACAGCTTGTCCTATGAAAAATTAAAAAGGAAAGCAGGTTGTTGCTCTGAATTCAAGGCACACTAGGAAAACACAGTCTTTGGACTATATATTATTAACAGTTCAAGATATACTCTGCAGCTTCTATGTGTTTAATCCCAGGCTGTGCATTGGATGGTTCAGTCCTTGGGCATCTTTCTATGTGTGTGTGTGTGTGTGCAATAAAGATAAGATGCATCCACCCCTGGAGATTTAGCTTTTGTAGATTCAGGGGATGCATTGAACACATGAAGAATGACAACTAATTCTGGCAACTCACTGAAACAAAGAATTAATAAGGCATTTCCAAAGGACAGGGAACAAGGAGAAAAAATAGAGGTGGGAAATGACAAAACTGAAGTAATTAAAGCAGAGGTTCCACACAAGCACTTAACAGAGCATAATATCACCTAGCAATACCTTTCCCTGTGGCCAAGGTGGTTCTTAATGTCTGCTCACGGGTAAATTCCATTTAGCCTGTAATCCAAACCCCCTTAACTGAGAATAAGCCCTTTTCGGATTCATGAGTAAACATGGTGTCGCCGGAAAACCCCCCCCCCAACTCACTGACACGTGTTACACAAGCACCACACTCACACACGCACGCAACTCCCCTCCCCGACCCTGGGTATGTCTCTTCTAGAGGGCCATCCCCTAAAGCCTTCCGTAAATAAGGAAGCGCTGGCTTGACAGCTTCCCACCATAGCGCTCCACATAGCCCTATTTTTATTACGAGTAGACCGGCCGACCGAGTTCTGCTGTCAATCGGCGGCCGCCTCAGCCAATCAGTGTTACCGAACAGCGCCCCTTGCGGCGGCCACGCAGGTACTGCAGGCTACTGCCGCTCTCTTCCCTACCTTTGACAGCTCTTGATACAAAGTTTCCGGGTTCAATTGACCGTGACTGATTTAATCAAAATGTAGCAAGCCACTTCCTGGAGGCGAAAGTGCTTTGAACTTCAAGGGCAATATTCTTTACAAATCCACTAAAAATCAACCGTACTTCGGATTTTCACCGGACCACTTTTATTCTACTACATACTACAAGGACTATCAAAGGGGGGTGGCCTGATATCAAGCGGCCATAATCCCTTCACCGAGCGGTCACGTACTCTGTGTTCTTTCCTAGTGTACATGACAACCTTGATAGCCATCGGTGATGGGCTCAGACAGAAGGCCATCAGGGACATAATGAACTGCATATCATAGTGTATTCCGCGCGGACTCTTACAAAGGACTGTGACCAGATTCCCCTCAGGGGGCAGGAAACTTCGCCCTTTTCCCTTTGTTCTTGGATATGACTCATGTAGGGAGGGGGAAGGAGGCTCCGGCCAGGTGTCAGGACACTCGAGTTACCTGTGCAGCTCCTCCCCAACCCCTCCTATTTTTAATATAATCATGATGTAAATATGATGTAATTCTGAGGGCGTAGCTAAGGGGATTAGCAACTAATAAAAGTTAGGGTCTCCCTTTGTTCGGGGCTTCCATCTTGCTTCACATCGTGGGCGGTGGGAGTCCTGTCGCGACAGTCTTTCTTGAATAAAGACCGAGCCTACTGGCTGCTGTTTTGCTCTGACTTGCTCTGGTCGGTGTCTTCATTTGTCCAAGAGGACCCTTGATTTTCCGTTAACAGTTGGCGACCGCGACTCAGGGACACTTGGTTCTCCTGTAAAGGTGAGAGGGGAGATAGAGGGGATCGGGCGCCACCGGCCACTTTAGCCCGGGGATCCTTTTCTTCCTCTCCCTGCCTCCTCTTTGCGGGCGGTAATCAACCGTCACCAGAAGCCCAACCAGAGAGAGCAAAGGCGAGGTAAAGCCGGCTAAGGAAAGATCCCGGGATCTGCGAGGGACATCAACGGACGTGAGTATGGTTCTGAAGAAAGTACATTGGGAGGAGGGTGGAAAGTAACGTCTCCACAACAGCCAAATCTTTCTCCTTTATTTCCAACGTTGCATCTGCAAATCTTGAACCTCCTTTCCCTTTTTCTCCCCGTTTTCCCTTTCGGAAGTATGGCCAGGAAAACGTGGTACTTATTGTTTCTCTGACGTCCTTTTTCGGAGTCGGCCAAAGGCGTCCTTTACAAATCTCTCCCTCTCCTTTTCTCCCCCGTTTTCCCTTTCGGAAGTGTGGCCAGGGAAGCGCGGTGCCTGTTATTTCTCTGACACCCCTTTCGGAGTCGTCCAGAGGTGTCCTTACAAATCTCTCCCCACCTTATCTGCCTGTGCAAATGAAGCCGCCCCTCCTGCCCGGCGACCTTTGTTAGGGATGACCCGGGTACGTGAGAACGCAAGGTCATTTGCTTCCTTTCAAACCTTTGTTTTTCTCGGAACCCGATCTGGCACTGCACTGCGCAGGCGTCCAGTAGGGAAGCCGAATTTAGTTTAAAGGCTAGGCAGGGGGCTGTTGTGGAGGATAGAGGGGAGGTTCACAACTGGGGCCCCACACTAGGATTAGCATTGAAGCAGTACTGTGGTTTAGGTTTCCGGGCAGAGACCCGTGGTTTAGGTTTCCGGGCAGAGACCCGTGGTTTAGGTTTCCGGGCAGAGACCCGTGGTTTAGGTTTCCGGGCAGAGACCCGTGGTTTAGGTTTCCGGGCAGAGACCCGTGGTTTAGGTTTCCGGGCAGAGACCCGTGGTTTAGGTTTCCGGGCAGAGACCCGTGGTTTAGGTTTCCGGGCAGAGACCCGTGGTTTAGGTTTCCGGGCAGAGACCCGTGGTTTAGGTTTCCGGGCAGAGACCCGTGGTTTAGGTTTCCGGGCAGCGACCCGTGGTTTAAATTTCCGTTCAGGCTCGAGGTTTTAATCAAATAGTTCGTGGTTCAGAAATAAGTAGATATTCCACTAAGATAAGGACATTCCAAAATACTGAAAGGATCTCTTTCTACCCCTTTCTACCCAAACCCTCTTCCCTCTTCCCTTGTGTGTGTACGTCCATCCCTTTCTGCCTTTAGCGTTCTTCGCTAGCGAAACAACAACCTGATAGAGAAGAGAGAATGGGAGCCCAAGCTTCCAAACACTCAGACTGGACTCCTCCCGGCGACAAGGCTTCCGCGGAGCCTTTCCGCCACAGGGAGGACTCTGATACCCCTCTTCAATTCGTCCTCTTAAACTGGAAGGAACTGAAAGGGAGAAAGGGGCTCTCAAAGTCCAAGCTGAGGGACCTTTGTAACATCTCGTGGGTTGCCTTTACCCACCACCTAGAGCCAGCTTCTAGATGGCCATGCCACGGCTCTTTCAATCTTCAAAAAATGCAAGCACTTAAAACTTACCTGGCTGACGAGAGGCCCCGACAACTGTACTACCTAAACGCCTTTGCCGAAGCCCGCGAATTATTTCAACGGCAGCAAGCCCAAATTGTCCGCCAAATGGCTGTTTTAAAAACAAATGGACCCCCCCCATACGATGAGATTAGAGCTCAGGAGGAACAATTGGATCGAACCCTCGTCCCCTTCTACTACCCTGAACCCGAAGCACCCCGACAGCCAGGGCCCGGTGCAGGAGGCAGGACAGGAGCCGGAGGGGGAGGCACAGCAAACCCACCAGGCGCAGGACCAAGGGAGAATGTAACGAACCCACCAGCCACAGCCACTGCCCCTCCCCCAAGCACACCTAACACACTGCCGTCCGATCCTTCCTCAAGCGCATCGAACTCGGCAGAGAACCAGGCAGACGTGGACCTTGGGCCTTTGCTCAGTGGGCAGCTCCTAACTGAAGGAAGAGAGGGACCTGTTTCCAGTAGAACCAGAAACAGGGACAATCTGCTAAACGGAGAAATAGAAGGTGCCTTTCCACTACGTGCATTACCTATACCTCCCGTCAGGGCAGGAGACCCTCCCCGTATGGTTTTTACCCACCAGCCCTTCCTTACCTCTGACCTAATGAACTGGTCCGATAAGATGCCCTCTCTACGAGACGACCCAGACAAATGCCACCGCCAAGTGGCTACCATCTTCTCCACCCACAACCCCACATGGGCGGATGTGCACATGTTGTTGGGAGCCCTCTTTAATGAGGCAGAGAAGAGGGAGATCTTAGCAAAGGCGGGAGAAGCCCTCAACCGGGAAGGATACCAGCCAAACTGTCCCGCCTCAATGACCCCACTGACCACTCAGACGTTACTTAACGACCCTGACTGGAACTATAACACTACCGATGGCCAATGGGGTCTAAAAATTTTCAAGAAGGCCATCCTAGATGGTATTAAAGCTGCAGGACAGCGAACTGTAAACTGGACCAAAGTCCAAGCGGTCCTTCAGGGACCTGACGAACATCCCTCTGACTACTATTCACGGCTAGTCTCCGCTATTAAGACCTGGGGTGGAATAGACCCGGAGAGCCCACAGCACGAAGTGATAGTCAAAGGTTTTTTCAAAGATCAAGCCACCGCCGACATCCGAAAGGCACTAAATTCACATCTCGGATACGATGGTAAAACCGTAAACGAAATTCTTTCCATCGCAAAGTCCATTTTTAACTCGAGGGATGAGAGGAAGAAGAAAGACCAGAAACCAGACACTCCCCGAGTATTAGCTTATGCGGCCGCCGTTCCCACCTTGAAAGAAAAATTTAAATCAGGCGTACCGGAATTACAGGACGAACGCGTCTGTTTCCACTGCGAGGAAGTTGGACACATAAAAAGATACTGTCCCCTTCTGACCAAGAGGTCTGAATATAAAAATACTAAACCATACAGGCCAGAATACAAAGAAGGTGCATATCCTAGGAGTAGGGAACCTATCTCTTCCTACGATGCGAACCGACCCCCAACCCAAATGCAACCCCGTGCGGTACCTCCGCAACCGCGGCCCCGAAACCTACCCTACGGCGCCACCAACCCCTTTAGCCAAGGGAACCATCCTACAAACCCAACCCACGAAATGGTGATAGAAGAATATCAAGAACATTGACAATTAAAAGCAGATCCCGCCTCTTTCTCATTTCTCTGCCCAGTTTTGCAATTATCCTCAACAGACCCCATATGCACTATGCAAATCGATGGACAGTCCTATGACTGTCTCTTGGACACTGGGGCCACTTACTCCACCCTCACAAACAGCCATTTAACCCCAGGAGAGGAAACCAAAACCGTAATGGGGCTCGATGGGATCCCCCGAAATTGTCCTTTATCCAAACCTGCAAAGGTCTCCGTCGGACCGTTATCAGTTAAACATACTTTCCTATTGACCTCCAGCCCGGTCAACCTTCTCGGTAGGGATCTGCTATGTAAACTAAATGCTACTATTCAATGCGGCCAGGAAGGAATTTACTTACATATGCCAAATGATTCCATATTCAACTTCCAAGGAGTCCTGCAAGAAGCTAACAACACACCCATTGATCTTCCTCCTGAACTTCTGAATAGTGTCCCTTCTTGGCTATGGGGAACTGAATCGACCTCCGTTGGACTTCTAAAGTCTGCAACCCCAGTAAAAGTAAACTATAGGAAAGACCTGCCCTTTCCCTGTACTAAACAATATCCCCTACCTCCCGAAGCAATCGACGGTCTCACTCCGATGATCGATGAATTTCTAAAAATGGGAGTTCTAGTTCCCTGTGCCTCACCATGTAATACCCCCCTACTTCCAGTCAAGAAGCCGAATACCAATCCCATAAAATGGCGCTTGGTGCAAGACCTTCGATTGATTAATTCCTTCGTTATTCCCAGGCACGCCGTGGTGGCGAACCCACACCACCTTTTAAGCACCATCCCGGAGGGAACTGTAGTTTATTCCGTAATAGACCTGTGCTCCGCTTTCTTCAGTATCCCCGTGGATCCAGAAAGTCAGTTTCTCTTCGCTTTTACCTGGCAAACAGGCCAATTAACGTGGACCCGGTTACCCCAAGGATATGTAGAGTCCCCAGCGATTTTCTCCTCCATATTACACCAAGATCTCCTTGATGTGAACCTTCCGGGTGGCTCCGCCATCAGACTTTACGTAGATGATATCTTACTCTGCGGGCGAGATTTGGAATCCTGTAAATCAGATACTATAACTCTCCTGACAATATTAGCACATAAAGGTCACAAAGTATCCCCGAAGAAGATACAATACTGCCAAAAGGAGGTAAAATATCTTGGTCACATCCTCGGACAAGGTACCCGTGCCCTCACCACCGATAGGATCGAGGCCATAACAAGATTGCCCCTTCCAAAAACCAAGAGACAACTCAGGGGTTTCATTGGAATGAGTGGATTTTGCCGAGCATGGATCCCCCGTTATGGCGAGTTCACTCGGCCCCTCACTGCAATGACGCATGATAGCGCCCCAGATCAATTGCAATGGACTGCAGAGGCACTCGAAGCCTTTGAATGCATCAAACGGGAATTAAGGTCTTCGCCCGCTCTTGGACTCCCAGACTATAGGCTGCCCTTCTCTTTATTTGTCCACGAAAATAAAGGGGTAGCCTCAGGCGTCCTTACACAACCTTTTCAAGGAAAGAATAGACCCGTGGCGTACTACAGCCTTCAACTAGACACCACCATCATGGGGACTGTTGGATGCCTTAGAGCAGTAGCAGCTGCAGCACTCCTCCTAGAAAAGGCTCAAGAAACTGTACTTGGACATGAGTTAACCTTAAACGTCCCCCACGCTGTCGCTACCCTTCTCAGCTTGCAAGGGTGCCAACGCTTCACGATACAAAGACTCAACAAATACGAAGCCATCCTCCTCAGTCCGTCTAATGTTACCATAAAGAGGGTGAATTCCTTAAATCCCGCAACCCTCCTTCCCCTCCCTGATGACGGCACCCCACACCATGACTGTAGCCAAGTAGTACGACATGCAGAGAAACCACGAGAAGACCTCGACTATGTCCCTTTAGATAACCCCCACTTAGTACTGTACACGGACGGAAGTTCAAAAATAGTAGGAGGAGAGCGAAAGAGCGGATATGCAGTTGTTAGTGACAAAGATATCTTGGAAGCGCGTCCTGTTCACGCCAAGTATAGTGCACAAGCAGCCGAACTCATCGCTTTGATTCGAGCATGCGAGTTAGCGGCAGGAAAAAGAGTCACAATCTACACAGACTCCAAATACTGCTTCGGTTTAGTTCATGCCACGGGACAAATCTGGCTGCAGAGAGGCTTTCTAACTGCTGCGGGCACTAAGATCGCCCATGCACCCCTAGTACAGCGCCTAATGGACTCCATACACCTCCCTGAGGAAATAGCGGTAGTCCACTGTAAAGCTCACACCAAGGGGAAAGACCCAATATCCACAGGGAACCGATGCGCAGATCGCATGGCACAGGAAGCAGCCCTCCAACCACTGTCTTCAGATAATGAATTCCAGGGGCCCCAAGTTCCATCTGACGTAGATTTTGACCTGATGTATAAAACCGCCACCCCCGAAGAAAGGAAAGGGTGGGAAGAGCACGGAGCCGTCCTTGAGAATGGCATCTGGTACCTTCCCGACAAGAGACTTATAATGCCCAGATTATGGGTGCCCAAACACGTAAGAATTTTGCACCGGTGCACCCACTGGGGAAGGGACAAGCTTATAGACTCAGTACAGCGCTGCTGGTATGCCCCTGGACTAGCCCTTGCCGCGAAGACGGCAGTTAAGAACTGTCACACTTGTCAAACATTTAATCCCAAGCATACTGCCAGAAGCCCACCCGGGGCCAGACCATGGGCTTTTGTACCTTTTGAAAGTCTTCAAGTGGATTTCATAGACTTGCCCCCCTGTCAAGGTTACAAGTATGCCCTTGTCATCATTGATCAATTGACCGGATGGGTAGAATGCCTCCCAGCTCGCCGAGCAAATGCCCAAACAGTTGCAAAGACTCTATTGCACGAAATAATACCACGCTTCGGGGTACCGAGACATATAGACAGCGACAGGGGCTCCCACTTCACCTCAGAGATAGTTCAGCAAGTCGCCAAAGCCCTAGGGATCAAATGGAAGCTGCACACCCCATACCACCCCCCATCCTCAGGCCAGGTTGAAAGAATGAATCAACAGCTGAAGTCACAACTAGGGAAGCTCTGTAAAGACACCGGAATCAAGTGGATTAACGCTCTCCCCTTAGTTCTACATAATCTCAGGGCTTGTCCCCGGGGAAACTTAAACCTATCCCCCTATGAAATACTCTTTGGTAGACCCTCCCCGGTATATAATACCCAATTTCCAACTTCCGAATTAGAGGTAGGCGAATCAGAATTGACACAATATGTGATACACCTACAGAGGCAACTCATTCATCTCCACAGATATGCTGCCTCAAGCCAAAACATCCCTCTAGATGAAAACATTCACTCGTACCAACCAGGGGACTGGATATTAGCAAAAACTTATCACAAGGTACCCCTGCAGCCCACCTGGGAGGGCCCCTACCAAGTACTTTTAACCACTCCAACTTCTGTTAAGGTAGCGGAAAAGACTGCCTGGTTGCATCATACCCGCTGCAAGCCGGCTTTACCACCCGAACCCACACCAGACGAGTCACCCTACCACGTCCCACGCCAACCAGCAGACGACGACAGCTACGACGACCAGAAACAACAGACCGGACTAGATCGGGGCACGAATCGAGCCCAACAGACCGGACCAGATCGGGGCACGAATCGAGCCCAACAGACCGGACCAGATCGGGGCACGAATCGAGCCCAACAGACCGGACCAGATCGGGGCACGAATCGGGCCCAACAGACCGGACCGGACTCACCTCACACGTCAACGCTTTGGTCCTCCGAACTCATCACTGCAACAACTCCAAAAGGTCAACCCCCCATCCGTCTGAAACTCCGGAAAGCAACACCATCTCATCGCTCCCCATCTGACAGCTCCGCAGTTTGACAGCTTCACACCATCTCATCGCTCCCCATTTGACAGCTCTGCGGTTTGACAGCTCCACACCATCTCATCGCTCCCCATTTGACAGTTCTGCAGTTTGACAGCTTCACACCATCTCATCGCTCCCCATTTGACAGCTCTGCAGTTTGACAGCTCCACACCATCTCATCGCTCCCCATTTGACAGCTCTGTAGTTTGACAGCTCCACACCACCTCATCACTCCCCATTGAACGATGGCCACCGCCGTACCGACCCTGCTCCTCCTTCAACTCACCGCCGTATTTTCCCAGAACGCTACGATCACACATTCCTATTGCCCTGGATTACAAACTGAATACAAACACCTAAACTATGGGATTGTCGACATGGTGAAACAAGGAACATTAGACCGCCTTGGAGATTTTGAATTCTGCCTGCCAGAGACCCGCGTGCTCCTTCGACACTCCATCTCGCCTATCCTCGCCACACACCAAACCTGGGAACTTTTTGTTCGCTCACCATCTTTCACACCTCTAGGGAAACTCGTCCTCACCAGAGACGGCCCCTGGAACCGTGCTCATTGCCTCAATGGCTCTTACGTGCTTTTTTCTGACGGTACACCTCAACAAGCACTGAACTGGACTGTCCTCGACAACGGTGGCGGAGAGTCAGTTTATACTGACCAGAACCACCCCACGGATCGGTTGATCCACGGATTTTACTGCCAAAGGGTAGATACCACCCCCCGCCAAACCATTTTACAAGGCATCTGCCTCCGAAGGTACTGCTGCGTCTGGGATATTGGATTAGCCTCCGATTGGGACGGCAAGGCATACCTAGAAGGATGGCATTATTCCGTACCTCCAACAACAAAATGGGACACCACCGGCCCCCAGAGATGTGGAGGCCTTGCCACAAACTTAACCTACCTGTTGCGCCAAGACCCCCTTCATCCGGCGGGCACTGCACCTAGACAAAGGGGGGAACTGTCAACGTCCCAAGACCCCAACAACAACTACCTCTTGTCCACCTGGCATTCCAACACCTATGTAAAACTGATCTCCCAAATTGCAAAACGAACAACCACCAACGAATGCTGGATCTGCGCCAACGCTCCTTCACACCTCCACAGTGGCATACCATTCCTTGGAGTGCCCCTCACTTTAGAGCAACACCTTTCCGCTGATGTACGGTCCTGGAACCTGACCGCTGTGAACTTAACCCACCAGTACATCTACCTGACCGGACCCACAACAGGCGACCTCTGCCGGAAATTCAGTGGCAACGACAAAGTTATCGGCGAGAGCACCTGTAAGTACACCCTTGATATTACCTTAAGCGGCAGGATTACCCTATGGCACCAAGGCAAACCCTCCACCCACCCTACCCTATTGTCCGCATGGAAACGTGTGATGAACTTGCCTGACCCCTGGGACCCTTCCCCGATTTCCCAGTGTTTCTTCCGCACCTTCCATACTGGGCGCATAGACTCGTGCCTGCAGGGGCTGTTCTGGGTTTGCGGCCACCGCGGCTATACATGGGCCAGCCCCCACTCCCGTGGCACCTGTTACCTTGGACTAATTTTACCTGGGGTCCGCGTTACCCAAGAACTCCCCCCCGGAAAGAGGCGCAACAAGAGAGCGAAAAGTTTGGCAGAACTCTCCGATGTTGCAGCCAACGGGGAAACCTACGGCCGGGCCCTCTTTCCCGCATATGGGGCCGGCTCCAACCACGTCGATATCCTCAAACTGACCGACATACTGCTAAACTTTATGGAAGAATCCAACGCAGCTACCCAATCCATCTTAACTGAATTAACGGAGGTCAGGCAGAATTCGATCCAGAACCGCCTTGCTTTGGACTACGTACTCGCCTCAACTGGAGGGGTTTGTGCCCTCATAGGAACCGAATGCTGCACGCACGTCACTGACCAGACCTTGAACATCACAGGACACCTTAATAACATCTACAAACTGACCGATAAACTTAGGGATATCCAACATGAAGGTCTGTCGGACACTCAATTCTGGAACTGGCTGCCTGGATCGACTTGGATAAAACAACTTCTGGGGAACGGCCTCTTAATATTGATCACTGTTGCCATCTGCGTTGTTTTCTTCTGCTGCATGATCCACTGTTTCCCGATGTGCTGTCAAACCTGCGGCTCTTGTCTCCCTACCCTACGTCCGCGATCGACCGCCATCTACCGACCACCGACATCAGAAATCCAGTCAACCCCCATCGAGATGGGACCCTTGCACCACCTCCGGACCCTGGACTCTAGGTATGACATGTCAAGCCTCTATTGATTATGCGGAGAAAAGGATTGCGCGGTTTCCCTACCTTCGCAATCTTATCTCCGAAGGGGGGAACTGTCGCCGGAAAACCCCCCCCCCCAACTCACTGACACGTGTTACACAAGCACCACACTCACACACGCACGCAACTCCCCTCCCCGACCCTGGGTATGTCTCTTCTAGAGGGCCATCCCCTAAAGCCTTCCGTAAATAAGGAAGCGCTGGCTTGACAGCTTCCCACCATAGCGCTCCACATAGCCCTATTTTTATTACGAGTAGACCGGCCGACCGAGTTCTGCTGTCAATCGGCGGCCGCCTCAGCCAATCAGTGTTACCGAACAGCGCCCCTTGCGGCGGCCACGCAGGTACTGCAGGCTACTGCCGCTCTCTTCCCTACCTTTGACAGCTCTTGATACAAAGTTTCCGGGTTCAATTGACCGTGACTGATTTAATCAAAATGTAGCAAGCCACTTCCTGGAGGCGAAAGTGCTTTGAACTTCAAGGGCAATATTCTTTACAAATCCACTAAAAATCAACCGTACTTCGGATTTTCACCGGACCACTTTTATTCTACTACATACTACAAGGACTATCAAAGGGGGGTGGCCTGATATCAAGCGGCCATAATCCCTTCACCGAGCGGTCACGTACTCTGTGTTCTTTCCTAGTGTACGTGACAACCTTGATAGCCATCGGTGATGGGCTCAGACAGAAGGCCATCAGGGACATAATGAACTGCATATCATAGTGTATTCCGCGCGGACTCTTACAAAGGACTGTGACCAGATTCCCCTCAGGGGGCAGGAAACTTCGCCCTTTTCCCTTTGTTCTTGGATATGACTCATGTAGGGAGGGGGAAGGAGGCTCCGGCCAGGTGTCAGGACACTCGAGTTACCTGTGCAGCTCCTCCCCAACCCCTCCTATTTTTAATATAATCATGATGTAAATATGATGTAATTCTGAGGGCGTAGCTAAGGGGATTAGCAACTAATAAAAGTTAGGGTCTCCCTTTGTTCGGGGCTTCCATCTTGCTTCACATCGTGGGCGGTGGGAGTCCTGTCGCGACAGTCTTTCTTGAATAAAGACCGAGCCTACTGGCTGCTGTTTTGCTCTGACTTGCTCTGGTCGGTGTCTTCATTTGTCCAAGAGGACCCTTGATTTTCCGTTAACAATGGTTAGGGTTGCACTGTTAAAAAACATCCTTTCTGCTGTTAATTGAAAGCTTCCTGTTGGCAGGACTGGCCCATTTCGTTGCTTTCATAGTCAGCTCAAAGCTGACTAAATAAGCAATCAATCACTCATTCTCCAGAGCAAGAAACCAACAAAATGGACTAAATTTATAAACCGGAAGCTTTCAATTTAAAAGAACAGTTGCCTTAAAATACCTCAATTACGCACAGTCTGTCTACAATGAACAAGCTGATGTAGAAGGGGGGTTTTAAGGCCCTAAATAACCACAGATCAGGTATGATAAAATTACAATGGTATCATGGGTTTCTATGTAAAAAGTGAGTGGAAGGGACTTGGAAACTAAGCCTTATGAGGAACAGTTGAAGGAGCTGAGTATGTTTAGCCTGGAAAAAAGGAGACTGAGAGGAGATATGATAGCCATCTTCAAATGCCTCAAGGGCTGTCACATGGAAGATGGAGCAAGCTTGTTTTCTCCTGCACTGGAGGGTAGGACCTGAACCAATGGTTTCAAGTTACAGGAAAAGACATTCTGACTAAACAACAGAAAAAACTTTCTGATGGTAAGTCTTGTTTGACAGTGGTACAGTCTCCCTCAGGAGGTTGTGGGTTCTCCTTTCTTGGAGGTTTTTATACTGAGGTTGGATGGTCATCTGTCATGGATACTTTAGCTGAGATTCCTACATTGCAGGAAGTTGGAGTAGATGGCCCTTGGGGTCCCTTCCAACTCTAAAATTATATGATTCTGTGATTAAAGAATGGCAGTTTCAGAGCAGAGACCTAGTGTGGACACTTGGAGAAAATAGCAGAGCAAGCCTAGGTGATACTCAAGCTAGCTAACATCAGTGACTAGATGAAGAGGCCTAACTGGCCTGCCAACACATCTATTCACACATCCAAAGGAAGCACAAGATTTTCTTTTCATGTTTTCTAAAGCTCCTTTTCAAGCCCAAACTGCACCACTTGTTGAGAAGTTCTTTGCTAAATTATGTTAGGAATTGTGTTGACCCAATCACTTCTATGCCTGGAAGTAATTCATAAGTGTGATAGTTTCATTATCGGATACCTCACACTACATGCTCAGCGAAGAACGCTGTTTGCACATGATAAATAGGAGGCACTTGTGAATGAATAATGCAACCTTACGGGAGGAGGGTGGCTGTGAAATCAACCAGATGCCAAAGTCCTTGAATGTTGCTGCAGGTGCTGCCTTTCTGCTCTCCCTCCAGGAGGCAGACAAGAAGAAAAGATTAGAGGAAGATGAAAACATAAATCCCTAGCTTTCAGGCAGCAAGTTTTAGGGAGGCCTGCCTAGGGTCAGAGATCAAAAACAATAAACTCTGCAAAACAGTATTACATCTCATTGTCTCTCTGGCGACTCCCTGGAAAGATTTAACAATGAACAATGCCCAGGAATGTTTAGCTAAAACAAGGTCCCATTTACACTAAACATTTAAAGCTGTAACATACCACAGCGCTTCAGATATTTGAAAGCGGCTCCCACTCAGTGGATTTGTAATTGGCTGACTGACCGAACCCAAAGGGTGCTCATCAATGGTTCCTCTTCATCCTGGAGAAGAGTGACTAGTGGGGTGCCACAGGGTTCTGTCTTGGGCCCGGTCTTATTCAACATCTTTATCAATGACTTGGATGATGGACTCAAGGGCATCCTGATCAAATTTGCAGATGACACCAAAATGGGAGGGGTGGCTAACACCCCAGAGGACAGGATCACACTTCAAAACGACCTTGACAGATTAGAGAACTGGGCCAAAACAAACAAGATGAACTTTAACAGGGAGAAATGTAAAGTATTGCACTTGGGCAAAAAAAAATGAGAGGCACAAATACAAGATGGGTGACACCTGGCTTGAGAGCAGTACATGTGAAAAGGATCTAGGAGTCTTGGTTGACCACAAACTTGACATGAGCTAACAGTGTGACACGGCAGCTAAAAAAGCCAATGCAATTCTGGGCTGCATCAATAGGAGTATAGCATCTAGATCAAGGGAAGTAATAGTGTCACTGTATTCTGCTCTGGTCAGACCTCACCTGGAGTACTGTGTCCAGTTCTGGGCACCACAGTTCAAGAAGGACACTGACAAACTGGAACGTGTCCAGAGGAGGGCAACCAAAATGGTCAAAGGCCTGGAAACGATGCCTTATGAGGAACGGCTAAGGGAGCTGGGCATGTTTAGCCTGGAGAAGAGGAGGTTAAGAGGTGATATGATAGCCATGTTCAAATATATAAAAGGATGTCATATAGAGGAGGGAGAAAGGTTGTTTTCTGCTGCTCCAGAGAAGCGGACACGGAGCAATGGATCCAAACTACAAGAAAGAAGATTCCACCCAAACATTAGGAAGAACTTCCTGGCAGTAAGAGCTGTTCGACAGTGGAGTTTGCTGCCAAGGAGTGTGGTGGAGTCTCCTACTTTGGAGGTCTTTAAGCAGAGGCTTGACAACCATATGTCAGGAGTGCTCTGATGGTGTTTCCTGCTTGGCAGGGGGTTGGACTCGATGGCCCTTGTGGTCTATTCCAACTCTATGATTCTATGATTCTATTCTATGATTCTATATCACCTCTCAATCTTCTCTAGGCTAAACATACCCTGCTGTCTCAACCATTCCTCATAAGGCTTGGTTTCCAGACCTTTGATTGTATTGATTGCCTTCCTCTTCACATGTTCCAGCTTGTCAACACAGTGGTACCTCAGGTTAAGTACTTACTTCATTCTGGAGGCCCGTTCTTAACCTGAAACTGTTCTTAACCTGAAGCACCACTTTAGCTAATGGGGCCTCCCTCTGTCACCACCGTGCGATTTCTGTTCTCATCCTGAAGCAAAGTTCTTAACCTGAATCACTATTTCTGGGTTAGTGGAGTCTGTAACCTGAAGCATATGTAACCTGAAGCATATGTAACCTGAGGTACCACTGCATACTTCTTAGAATGTGGTGCCCAGAACTGGACACAATACTGCAGGTGGGGTTTGATCAAAGCAGAAAAGAGTGGTCCTATTATTTCCCTGGATTCAGTGAAAAGCAACCTATAAATACTGCACATAAAAAAAATACAAGCTGAATCATAGAATAGTGGGAAGGAACCACAAGGATCATCTAGACCAATCTTTTACCCCACCTGGGGCTCAAACCCATGACCCTGGGATTAAGAGTCTCATGCTCTACCAACAGAACTATCCCTCTACCAACTGAGCTACCCCACCTACTACAGGTGCTCCCTTGAACTCAGCTCCATCAATACTTCTGTTTTGTTCTTGGAAGGGAATTTATTTCATATGTGGTAGACATGTTCTAAGATTAAAGGCTACTGGGATATGATATATAATGAATTGAAAAAGATTTTCAAAAATACCTTTAGTAAAAAACCAGAGGCCTTTTCTATTAGGGATAATAGGGGAATAATTTCCCAAAAAAAACATAAATATATTTATGTATGCTACCACTGCAGCAAGGATACTTTTAGCCCAGAAATGGAAGCAGCAGGAACTTCCAACGTTGGAAGAACGGCAGACGAAGATGATTGAATATGCCAAACTGGAGAGGCTGATGGGGAAAATCCAAAACCAGGGTGATGAACTGTTTGAAAAGGACTGGAGTAAATTTGTACAATATATGAAGGAACATTGTAAACATCTGAAAACATTTGCAGGATTGATTTAAAATATTTTGTTAGGTTATGATTTGATACCTGTTTATAAATATTAGAAGTAAGTTTTTAAAGTATGGAGATAAGGTTAATAGGGTGATTTAGAAATGCTAAGATAAAAGTGATTACATATGGAGGTCAGGGAGGGAGACAGGAGGAAGTCAAAGCTCAATTTGAGCAAAGATATCTGTGATGAAGCAATTTTATTTGGTTGTTATAAGGGGGAAAAAAATTAAGACTTCTGTTTTTTTCTTTTTTCTTTTTATAAATATTTATTAAAGTTTTCACTGTATTACATAATGAAAAAGAAAAAATACAAAATAAAAAACAGTTAAAAATAATTCCATCTTTTCGTCACTTATATTTCATTTACTTGTTTCCCGGACCTCCTCATACCTCCATTTTTTGTATTCCAGTTCAATTTATTAAGTTCAGCAATTCCTTTCCCTCCTTATTATCCTGATCTTTAATCTTAATATATTGTAGCATTATTTTTTTACCTATTAAAAATCCAATTTTTCCATATTCTTTTATACCATTACAGCTAGAAACCACTTAACTTCAATCAAACATCATTCTAACATTCATTAATTTTGCAATATTTCTGTAAATAGTCTTTAAATTTCTTCCAATCTTCTTTCACCGACTCTTCTCCCTGGTCTCGTATTCTGCCAGTCATTTCTGCCAATTCCATGTAGTCCATCATTTTCATCTGCCATTCTTCCAGAGTGGGTAAGTCTTGTGTCTTCCAATACTTTGCAATAAGTATTCTTGCTGCTGTTGTAGCGTACATAAAAAAAGTTCTGTCCTTCTTTAACACCGACTGGCCGACTATGCCCAGGAGAAAGGCCTCTGGTTTCTTCAAGAAGGTATATTTAAATACATTTTTCAATTCATTGTATATCATCTCCCAGAAAGCCTTAATCCTTGGGCACGTAAGACTTCTGTTTTTTTCTTTCTTGGGATTATGTCCCCTGCCACTTTTCAGCCATTTTATCTGAGAACGAGGCAAGGAAGCCAGACTACCCCCTAACTTGGTCTCATCATCAAGTCACTTTTGGCCCAGCCACTTTATACTGGCATGGGCCACTTGCACCATGAAGGTGCTGGAATTTTCCCAGCAGAGCAGGCTCTGATTCTAACTGTGCAATAGGATTCTTGGTCTTTAGATCCTTCCTTTTTGCAAAGCCACTAATTTGCATCAGGGATAAAGGATCCATATTATTGAAATGAGGACAAATTCCTACACATCAGCCAACGAGAAGGCAAAGTTTTCTCACCTCCATCCTAATAGCCTTGTACTGTCTATTGTTAGCAGTGGTATTTGGAACACACGGCCGTAATTCATCCAAGAACTGGTCACTTTTATGTGGTGCAACCAGACATGGGCTGTGAAAAATAGTCAGAAAACACATATTCTTTGAAAGTTAGCAATAAAGCAGAAAATAGCTGCAACAAAACTCTTCTTGATGAAAGCCAGCATATTTGTTTAATGTCAATAATTCAGGTGGCATTTGTAATTTGAGCAGGGCTGGATTCAAGAACGTTGGGGGCCTTCTTGTAACATATACTCTGGAGCTGTTCATCTCTGGCTCATAAAATGTGATGTTCTTGGTGTGAGAGAGCTCATGCATTGCATTTAAATTAATCCGCATCTCCACGATTGACTCCAGGTAAAGAAACTGTGATGCTTTGCTATTGAGTTTTTGGAGGAGACAGTGGTGCAGAATAATCAATTCCTTGGGTTAGTGTACCTTGTGGGGAACTTGTAGCCCTCTATTACTGGACTACAACACCCATCATGCTTAGCCATTGGCCATCCTGGCTGTGGCGGGTCGACTTCCCATCCCATTTTCCATTGTGTTTTCTTTCCCCAACCTTGCTGCACCCTATCTTCTTTATGGCAGTTTTTCCATGACTTCCTCACTTTTATGAATAAGAAGTCTCCTGTAACAAAATATAGCCTCATGTGGACAAATGACTGAAGAGTGGTTTCACGGAATGGGGGCATGCCAAGGAAGAACTATTGCAATACTTAAATTCCTGGGGTATGGGTTCTAATGACATTGTGATGTGATCATTTCATGCCTGTACATTTTCTTTAAAAAGGCATCAATAAGTGTTCTGGGTGGAATTCAGTGTATCACTGAGTGGGGTATGCATATGGGGAACAAGGTCCGCTCAAACAATGCCCTCTACCTCAGCTTGTGCACTCTCACATTGCCCCCCCCCCGTTCTTAGAGTTCCCCCAACCCTCCAGGTCAGATGTAGGTGGTGTGATAGGAAGAGAGAGGGGAACGTCCCATTGCACAAGCAGACCACTTTCCACTCACACAACAAATTAAGCAAACCCTGCTCTCTGTTGAGACCCATTGTGATATAATGGTTAAAGTGCTGGCCTAGGACTTGAAAGACTATGGTTCAAATCCCCCCCCTGATCAATGAATCCCATTGGATAACCTTGGGCCAGTCACCATCACTCAGCCTAACCTACCACACACGGTTGTTGTGAGGATAAAATGAAGAGAGAGAGAATTATGTACACCACCTTGAGCTCATTGGAGAAAATATAAATGTAACAACAACAACAACAAATTCACTGTATTCTAGTTTTCAGTCATTATTTTCATTTATTGTATGAAATTTAATTACACAAATAAACATGTTTAAAGGTAAAGGGACCCCTGACCATTAGGTCCAGTCGTGAACAACTCTGGGGTTGCAGTGCACATCTCACTTTATTGGCCAAGGGAGCCAGCATACAGCTTCCGAGTCATGTGGCCAGCATGACTAAGCCGCTTATGGCGAACCAGAGCAGTGCACGGAAATGCCGTTTACCTTCCTGCTGGAGCAGTACCTATTTATCTACTTGCACTTTGACGTGCTTTCGAACTGCTAGGTTGGCAGGAGCTGGGACGGAACAATGGGAGCTCACCCCATCGCGGGGATTCGAACCGCCGGCCTTCTTATTGGCAAGTCCTAGGCTCTGTGGTTTAACCCACAGCACCACCCGCATCCCTAAACATGTTTAACCCCCCCAAAAAAATCATCAGTGTGGTTTTGAAAGGTACAGCCCACTATTCAAAAGGTTCAGTCTGCCCATGCATATTGAACAGATGAACTCCTTTCCAATAGGTAAGCTTTTTAAAACTCATTCCTGAGTAAGAGCATCAGAATTCACTGTGCAGAGGCCACCATGGCAGGGGCTCCTTCCATTGTCCCATTTTGTTCTGAGCATGTCCCTTGGCCTTTGGTGCAATTTCGGGCAATCCTACATATCTGTCTGAATTTGTTCTGAAGCCATTTCTTTTGATGTCAAAAGCACACGAAAGCAATCTCTTACCGGTCTGAGCACTCGCCTCTACGTGCCAGCACAAGGGACCCACTTGGTGCATGCTCTCTCTCTCCCTGTGTGTGTATGAATTGCTTTGGCCTTTTAAGTTTAATGACTTCTCAAACCGCCAATAGTGGACTCCTTTTGAAATGGTTCCCCTTTAAACACACAATTTGGAAAAGAAAAGAAAAGGCTTGTTTGATTGAACCCATCCCTAGCTGTGCATAAACAGCACGGGAAGACAGGCAGTGGGATTTCCAGTAAGATATGGGTTGGGATGCGGAGTCAAATGTCAATATGTCAAAGGACTAAATTCTGCAGAGAGCCAGTGGCTCATACTTGATGTCAGATCCACAGATTTCATTTTCATTGTCCTGTGGGAATACCAGGATTGCAGGTCTACACTCCACTGGGATGGGTGGATCTGCTTTCATCTGCAAAGGCAACATCTGGTTTTAGGAGGCAAGGCTGCATCCTCCTGCTCAGACTCCTGCTTCCCTCTTTGACCCCCTAACTGGTCAAAGTCCTTCCCAGCCTTCACTGAGGCTTTGCACTTCACAGGCAGGTCCGAGGAGAGAGACAACATCCCTGCTACGCCCCCCCCCAAGTGACTGAAGTGGGGTGATCGCCCTCCTCCAACCCACTTCCCACACTTCAACCCCCTCCTCTGCTTCACCCTCCTATTCCAACAGAGCCTGCCACACCAAGACTGATCCCATCAGCCCAACAGGGTTCATTACATGGGGAAAGGTATTCCACAATCTTTTCCAACACAACAGGACTTAATAGTGCTCTGGACACCCCTTCAGAGGAATCTGCTGTAACAGCAGTCAAGATCCCAGCAATTTTATCCTCTAAATGTGTCACAAACAAGTCACAGTGAGCTACCATTGGTTCTGCCACCTTCTTCAGGCCAGAGTGTGAAAGGCCTAACACTACCTTCACTGCCACTAGGTAAGCTCAGTAATGAGCCCTTACCAGTGATTGCACTTTTTCTTGAATTTTCCTCTCCATTCAATCAGTATCCCAGCTTGTTTCCTCACCCTAAGCTATGGAGTATACCAGGAAGCCAAGCAAGCTCCATGAAGCAGGAGAAGATGCCAAGGACACCAGTCTAACAGGATCACCAGTCATATTAGCTGAGAAATCTGGAAACCAACTGGATCCTTCACCCCTGAGTACAGACCATCCTCATAGGCCCCATACCTTTGCAGAGGGGGAAAGGTGCTGAGACCCTAAAACTCAACAGGAAGTGATCTGACCATGACAAGGGACAGATGTGAATATCCCCCTTTCAGATCAGCCTCTTCCTGCCCAGCTGGAAAAAACAAGGTCCAGAGTGTGACCTGCCACAGAGAAGCTGAATAAGGTTATAGCTAAGCATAGCTGTCAACGTTTCCCTTTTTTAAAGGGGAATTCTCTTATTCTGAATAGGATTCCTCACAAGAAAAGGGGAAAGTTGACAGCTATGTAGCTAAGCTACCCTTAGTTGTTTGTCTCTGCTCATTAGAAGTATGTTGCTTTGAATGTGGAAGTCAGTCAAAATTTATCTGTTCCCTGGCAGCACATCAACACTAGGCTCTGTTCATCTGAGGGGTTTCTCCCCAACCAAAACTCCCAACGGAGTTGCTGCAGTAATCTGCAGCATTCTGCAACATATCCTTCCCCTCCCAGCCACTAGAATGTTTGTGAATATTCTGTGACATCACATCAGCTCAGCCAATGGTAGGGAGCAGGGGCTTGTTGACAAGTGATCAATTTGTTGTGGTGTCTAACTTAATTCTATTAACACCCTTGCGTTTTATAGATGACTTTCCCCACGAGGCGTCAGACAATTTAGCAACACTAATTACCACCTATCTAATGCTTTAGGGTTTTCCAAAGGCTTCTCCTACATTCCCTTGTGAAACCCATTTAACAATCCTGTATCATGTCCATATTGCAAATGAGAAACCATGGATTTCTTAAGAACCCCTAGAGAGTTTATGGCAGAGATGAGGCTTGGTTCACAAACAGCTGCCTCTTTCACAGCCTGGTCTCTTACCTGCTACACTCTGCCATTTATCCCTTTGTTTGATACAACCAAGCCTGCACTGCAGTCTGATTTCTAACCATCACCCTGAAATGTATTTTCATATCACCCAGCAAAAATTAAAATTGTGTGTGTGTGCCTCTTAAGGAATTGCTGTACCATTTCCCCCTACTGTGATTCTTGTAACATCTTTCTTCACAATGAAGCATCACTTTGTTGTGTTTAATGTTTATTGTGCTTAATATTCAGATCAGATGGTGCTTTCAGGAAATATTCCCTACTAACAGCATGTAGATTTATGCAGCACTGGTGCCTGTTTGCACGGTGAAGCCTCCTCTTCGCCCACCAAGTTTGCTTGCTTTACTGTAATTCCTCTGCTGTTTATTTTGTCTTAATATTACTGCAAGGTTAAAAAGCAACTGGGACTGGGACATTCGTTATTAATTTCTCCTAAGTGTTGCCAATTAATTAATTTCTTGGAGCCGAAACTGGAACTTTTATGGTGCTTCTTATGGACTGGAAGCAAACTTTTGATTAATAGAGGGATCAAAATTGTGAGAGTTCAAAACTACCCCATTTGAAAAATTTCCTTGCTTGGTTGGTGTGGACAGGGAGAATAACACAATAGATAGGTGATATTTGCAGTATTGCTCCCCACACTGACTTGTGCCTCAGCTCTGGGAATGGTGATGCATCTCCCTGCAGGCTGCCTCCTCTCCACAGGCAGAGATGAGCACAGGATAAAATAAGTTAGTCAGTCAGTCAATCATTTATCGGGCAGTCACAGACCTGCTGGGAAGCAATTCTCTGCATTTTGCGTAACTAGTTTTATTGCCTCAGGGCTTCCAATCAAGGGGCCAAATGTGGATGGCAATTGCAACATGCCTCAATGGTGCTCATGGCAACATATTCTGCTAGCTAAATAGGTGGCATATTGTCATTATTAACAAGACCAGCTTCTGCGTCCTGGTAATACAAATCCTGTACAAAGAATTCTGCAATCTGTATAAATGATGCAATTTGGGGATATTAGCCAGGCACCTCAACGCTTTGCAGAATTCTGCATTTCTTGTTTTGCACAAATTATTCTGGGTTTGCTCATCATAGGAAGGGAAAACAGTTGGTTACAGCGTGGTTACGGTTTTAATCCCCATATGAGTACATATTCCTGCATTGCAGGGGGTTGGACTAGATGATCCTGAAGGTCCCTTCCAACTCTCTATTATTCTATGAAGGGCATTGGAAGCATGTCCTTCACTCAAAATTCAGCCATTCTGGAAATCCAGAATCCAGAAATTCATGGGTTGCTCGTGCCCAAGCTATAATGACAAGAAGCTTACATTTTTTAATCGGTGAAAGCTGAGAATGTCAAGCAGTTGAATTCTGTGCCCAGTGCCACATTATATGATTTTTAATATTCTGTGCACATGCCTAGTTCTGGCCATTATGTACCTATACAGTGGTACCTCGGGTTACATACTCTTCAGGTTACAGACTCCACTAACCCAGAAATAGTACCTCGGGTTAGGAACTTTGCTTCAGGATGAGAACAGAAATTGTGCTCTGGCGGTGCGGCAGCAGCGGGAGGCCCCATTAGCTAAAGTGGTGCTTCAGGTTAAGAACAGTTTCAGGTTAAGAATGGACCTCCAGAATGAATTAAGTACTTAACCCAAGGTACCACTGTATAGCAGATACTGTCAACTTACACACATAGTGAGAAAGCAACCAGTGCACTCATTAAATACAACTTTACATTAGTGCAGCAGATGCATGGACAAAACGTTTGCCTCTTTGCATGTATTTACTTACCTTTCATCAGATGCTGGCAGTCTGATCTTCCATATTACTGGGAAGATTGCAGTTACAAACTGCCCACCTTCTTTAAGACTTAGCTGCTCCTTTCATTCAGGGTGGGGAGATTGACACTGTGGGATCCACCCAAACAGACAGGACTGGCTTGAGTGCCCAGTTAGGGTTGCCATATTTCAAAGAGTAGAAACCAGGACACCCTAAAAGTTGCTAAGCCTTTCGGAAATTTCCCCCGGACGTCAAGTCCACCTTTGAAATCCCGGTAATGTCCAGGAAAAACTGGATGTATGGCAGCCTTAGCTTAATCATTTCAGCAGGAATGATGAGGTGGAGAAGGACTATCTCATGAGAACATGAGAAGAGCCTACTGGATCAGGCCAATGGCCCATCTAGTCTAGCATCCTGTTATCACAGTAGGCAACCTGATGCCTGTAGGAAACCCACAAGCAGGACTCAGGTACAAGAGCACACTCCCCTCCTGTGGTTTCCAGCATCTGGTATTCAGAAGCACTACTGCCACCTCACCCCAAGTCTAAGAATACACAAGAGGAACAAATAATTTCTTGTGTCCTGTTCTTCTCCCCACCTCAATTAGCCTGGAGAAGCGAGTTGTTTGCTTCTGCCTTTCTCTCCTGCCATTCCAAAGGTTGCAAGAGCATCCAGGCAAACTGTGATCGATTGCAGCTTCAAAATGGCTTTTCAAGGTGTAATTAACCGGGCTAGCAACATTCTGAAATGGCTGTTCGTTTTGCTGCGGTTTGGATAAGTCTTCAGGACATAGTTGCAAAGCAATCAAGGAGATGAGCCTCATGAGTGCAGCCTTTTCAAACAATCTGAGCTAACCAACCTCCCTTGTCTTCAGAAAAGCAAAACTACAATCCTGAAAGGAAGGCTTTGCAAGCTGGATAGTAATCGCAGACCCAGAGTTGAGAGCTTTTTCTAAGCTAAATGGAACACAAACGTAAAAAGACTGGTGTCAGGGAACTGCCATCAGCTCAGAGGTGAGAGGTGGAAGGGCAGCTGGGTTACAGAGAGCCGCCCAAGATCGTGAGAAGCAGCACTTCCTCTGTGGAGGAGGGAAGCCTTGCCTCTAGTGGGGAAGGTATGCAGGGCTCGGAGGATGCAAGAGAGAGCCAAGACACCGTGCATGAGCAAAGCGGGGGGGAGGCAGGTCCCCCTTTAGCCACACCCTCTCTGCACAGTAGGTTTACATGCAGAGAGGAGAGGCGTCGGATGGGGGTCAAGAGACTACTCTGCTGGGGAAAGTTTAAGGACCACCCACTCTCAGATTCTGCTAGTGACTGAGCAAGACATGGGGTTGAGACGTTCTGCACGGTAAATGTTTTTGCACCAATAATAAAGCCTTTGAAAAGACCAGTGGGGATCTTGCGTGTTCGCCCTTGAGCAACCACACCGGCTGGCATAACAACTGGGCTAAATGGAAGAGCACAATAAAGGAAATGTGTAAATGAAGGCAGAATACTATTGTGCTCTTTTCGCTGAATTAAAAGGAAGTGCCCTTCCTCAGATCCATTGTGGGGCAAGATGGTCCTTGATGAAGGAAGATCACTGTCACCATGGGAAAATGGTAGATGTCCCTATTGGTGGCTCTTAGGTAATTCACAAAATGCCCTGCCCTTGCATGGAGTCTTGGGTTTACAGTTTTGGGAGAGGGGAGATGTGGCACTGGGGAGCGGACAGGCTGGTGAGGCTCCCTAGATTTAGAGACCCTAGTTGTCCTGCCCTCACATGAAGTCTTGGGTTTTCAATTTTGGGAGAGGGTAAACTACCCGCTGGGGAGCAGGAGAGCTGGCGAGGCCCCCTAGATTTAGAGGCCCTAGGCTTCAGCCTACTTAGCCTATACATAAATCCAGCACTGTGCAGAGAAGAAAGATGTTCAGAAAAGGGGAATTAAAATGATCGAGGGGATGGAATGACTCTCCTGTGAAGAACAGTCGCAGAGTTTGGAACTTTTTAGTTTAGAGAAAAGGTAAGCAAGAGGTGAGATGGCAGAAGTTATGCATGGCATGGAGAAAGTGGATAGAAGAGAGTTTTTCACCCACTCTCATAACACTAGAAATTCATACATGCATACATAATTTTATTTGTATGCCACTTTTCCATAGTTCCACAGTTCAAACCAGGCTCAAGGCAGCATACAACATGGGAAAAAATATGCAATTGCAAATATAAAAGTAGTTATAAAACATCAAAAAGTACACAACAATACTAAACAATTTCCACATAAATCATAGTAAGATATAAAGTAAATATACAAAAAATAATAATATCAACAACAGCAACAACCCCCACAACAGAAACCTTGAACAATACCCCAACCCAAAGCTCTGTTAAGCACCTCAGTTTTTTGTAGCTGAATCAGTCAGGCCCTTGCCCTCTCAGGCTAGGTGGAAACTAGAGTTGCCATATTTTCAGAAGGAAAATCCGGATACCCCCAAAGTTGTTGAGCTTTTAAAAGGAAATTATGAAAGTTTACTTGCCGAAGATCCAGGACAAACCACCACCTTCCCCTCAGATGTCACTTCTGCCTTTGAAATTCCAGTAAAGTATGGCAGCCATAGAAAAGGCCTGCAAGGCAAGGAGCAGATTTTACAGAACTCATAGCCAAGATGGTCTCTGGATCAAATATCATTACTGGCTGGATACCTCTACCTACAGTTACCTTCTTTCCCTTGCCAGCCAACCCTAGGGTTATGCATGACCCCCAAACTGGTTCAGGGCCTGGATTAAGTTGAGCACACAGTGACTCGACCTGAATCAGGGCCCCACCAGAAGCACTAAAACAGACCTTTGTGTTCATATATTTCTTCCCTGAGCTGCCTGCACCAAACAAAAATAATCTCAGGGGAGGGGAGGGGTGAGAAAGAGAAAGGACCTTCCTAAACTTTTCATATCATGTTATGTTGGGATCTCCGTAATGCTCTGGTGGAGAAGGGTTGCTAGGCAACATCTTAGGTCCCCCCCCCCTTTTTTGGCAACAAAAGCAAAGTGGGAAGAGAAATTTGTTCTAATGGCGATTCTAAAGAGTAGCCACTGCAAGAGAATAATATCCCCTCAGGGGATAATGGGTTGGTTCTTTGTATTGTAGGGTTTCTTTTATCCTGACAGAGAGATGTTATCCTGTTCCTACCCAAGTTGTCCCAGTCACTGTTATCTCCAGATACTTCAGAGCCCGATAATGGCTTGCTAAATGCTGGAAACTATAGTAACAAAGAGATTTGGAAGACCACGCAGGGATCAGACTCATCAATTAGCGGCAGTCTGCAAAGTAGGTTATCTCTGTGTGTAGTATGAAGTAGAAACATTGTCAATGGTATACACCACTCTGGTAAATTTAAATTGGCTTTCAGGATCTTGGGAGACTAGAAAAGTGTCTGGTCCAAATACACCCCCAAAGGGCAGAGTGATTATTAAAGATGCTCAGAATGGCCCCGGGACATTTTGCAGGTATTAAATTCCCGAGCTTATTGCCTAAGTCAGTGGCAGAGAACTAGTGGTCCTCCATTGGCTGTGCTGGCTGTGGCTGATGAGAGTAGGAGTCCAGCAACATCTGTAGGGCCAAATCATTTCCTGCCCTAGTTTATGTCAACTGCATAAAAGACATGGCATTGGGGAAGCAATGCAGGGCATTTAAAATCTGCTGCCACTCTTTCTTTCATGTTGTATATGCTTATATTTTGGCATCATCTGATGACACACTTCAAAAGTATAGTAGAGCTTTACTTATGAGCAAAGATATATTTTTTTTGACAAAATTTTGGAAATGTTATTTTTCGGCATCTTCCTGTACTCCAGTCCTTCACAGGAGAATGCAAGATAAAAATCACCTCCCTGGGATTTCCATATATGACTTTGGGTGAGACTGTAGATGCAGATCTTATCAAGTTTAATCATAGAATTATAGAGTTGGAAGGGTCCCTGCAATGCAGGAATATGCAGCTGTCCCAAGCAAGGATCAAACCTGCAACTTTGACATTATCAGCACCATCCTCTAACCAATTGAACTATCCATCCACTAATGATTAAGGAAGAGCCGTAGCTCAGTGGTTGAATAGCTGCTGCGCGTGCAGAAGGCCCCAGGTGCAATCCCTGGCATTTACAAGTAGGCCTAATAGTGTTCCCTGTCTAGAACCCTGGAGAGCTGCTGCCAGCCTGGCATTGGAGGACCATGGGTTCCCATTTGTTTGTTTGTTTGTTTGGTTGGTTGGTTGGTTGTTTCCCGCCATTTTCCCTGATGGGACTCAAGGCAGCTCATCGCTGTTGTAGGAGCCTTTCACAGATGAAAACAGGGGAGAGCACCTCAAGTGCAGATGACTCTGACATACACCAGTAGATACCTTCCTGATAATGTACCATTTCAGACAGGAAGCAGGAGAAATTGCATGGGGCCATGGTGGATAGATCATTTAAAATACTGACTGTGTGCACCAGCTGTGAAAAAGGCCAATTCCATACAAAGCACTTATTAGGGAAGGAATTGAAGATAAGTCTGAGTGTAAACTAATAACCTTGTGCAAATCTATGTTAGCTTTATAAATAAGCCTGCAAAAGCTACAAGGCTGCAAAAACAAAAAATTACTAGCATACCAGGAGCTGAGAAAGGAGAAACAGAAAGCTCAATTTCTACACTGGGTATGGAAGAAAGGGATATCTTCCTCTAGCAACCCACTTGTTTTCCATTCTGGATGCAGAGAAGTGTAGAGTGCTCCATGCAGCCTCTACCAAACCACTCACTTGTCTGCATGCAGACAAGTGTGGGTGTTTCATGCTGCTGCTGCTGAAGCAAGGAGAAGTGGCTGCTGTGGCTTCCAGGTTCCAGCAAGTTCATAGAATCATAGAATCATAGAATCATAGAATCATAGAATCATAGAATTGGAATAGACCACAAGGGCCATCGAGTCCAACCCCCTGCCAAGCAGGAAACACCATCAGAGCACTCCTGATATATGGTTGTCAAGCCTCTGCTTAAAGACCTCCAAAGCAGGAGACTCCACCACACTCCTTGGCAGCAAATTCCACTGTCGAACAGCTCTTACTGTCAGGAAGATCTTCCTAATGTTTAGGTGGAATCTTCTTTCTTGTAGTTTGGATCCATTGCTCCGTATCCGCTTCTCTGGAGCAGCAGAAAACAACCTTTCTCCCTCCTCTATATGACATCCTTTTATGTATTTGAACATGGCTATCATATCACCCCTTAACCTCCTCTTCTCCAGGCTAAACATGCCCAGCTCCCTTAGCCGTTCCTCATAAGGCATTGTTTCCAGGCCTTTGACCATTTTTGTTGCCCTCCTCTGGACACGTTCCAGTTTGTCAGTTTGTCATGAGAGCACAGCGAAATCTTGTGAAAGCCCCACAAGATCATTTGAGACTCCCACAAGATCATGCTGTGCACCACATGGCTTCATCCTAGGATTCCTTGGAGGCAGCCATGGCAAGTAACTTGGTTTAAAAGAGGAAAACTGGTTGTACTACCAGAACATCCCAATTAAGATCATAGCAGGCCAGGAATGGGAAATGTTAGAAAGGACAGTAGAGGCAGGTGGGAAAGGGCATCTCAACCTATTTGCACTTCCCTCTAAACCAGGGGTTCCCAGACTGTGGCCCATGGACTCTCCATTGGAATTAAAATTGTAAGGCAACAAAACACAATGTACATATAAGAAAGCGAAGAAACAATTAAATACAATTTAAAAGCATCCAGCATTCAGCTTAGTACATTGCAAATTGCTACAATGGGGGGGGGGAGAATCATGAAGTGGTCCACCAGGATTCGCAGCAATTTTGAGAGCCTATGTGATGTAGTGGTTAGAGCTGAACTCAGACCTAGGAGACCCAGGGTTCAAATCCCCATTCAGCCATGAAGCTCATGGTGTGACCTTGGGCAGTCACTGTGTCTTAGCCTAACCTAGTTGTGGGTATTAATTGAGGGGGGGAACCATGTGGACACCATCTTGAGCTCCTTGGAGGAAAAGGGATATAAATGCAATGAATAAAACAACAACACCCTCCTATCTGTTCTAATAACTCTTTATCTTTGAGCCAGACTTCAACCAGACAAGGTGAAGATTCCTTCAATTAGAGGAATGTTCTCTGTTAGGTAGGATACATGGCCACCTTAATGTCAACAGGCATTTATAGAACCAAGGGGACACTGGCCCCAAAACATTTGGGAACCACTGCTCTACAAGATGGCTTCTGCAGCAACAGAGCTCCATTTTCCATCCACTTGGGGTCCATGCACAGAGCAACCCCTCATCAGCACTTTGGACAGCTCATTTGGACTTGGCAGACAGAGAGCTGAGTTAGAAATTCATTTATCCTTGTTGGCAGCATTGACTCGTCCATAACTTTTGATGGTGGCAGAGAATGAAGTGGGAAACTTGACCCTGGAAGCAATTTGCACTTGATCAAGTCCCATATAAGAGACTTAATTCCAGCACCAGTCCTGATTTGATCTGTCAATAACCCCATTCCTGTTTCCCATCTCTGCTTTCTGATGGGCCCTGTAGCCACCTGGGTGCCGAGATGCTGACAGGAGCTGACAATAGTGCGGACAGGCGACTGGACTGCAGCAATCGAGCTCTCAGCCTTAATCACACCCTGCTGGACATGCACTGCTCACTTCACATTATAGGGGAGAAAAAGGTGGACTTCTAGTCAGGCAAGGGAACAACAAGGGAAATTTATGCAGGCTAATCTGGTGCAAAAGGCAGAACGGAAGGCCTGTTGTAAACTTTCTGGAGAGAATTCCCAGCCTAGATCCATTGTCTGTCATTGCTTCAGGGACTGTGCTCAGACTGTGAGCAGTTATTCCAGGAAGAGATTTTGCAACAACTGGGCAAAAGAATTGTTGAATTGTTGAAGCCCTTCATGTTATCACAATATTGCCAAGACTCTGAATGACTCTGTTAATTTTGATTTCTGATTTTGCCAAGTTCACTTTGCCCTATTTTTATATCAATTGTGTGTGTTTTTTTAGTGTTAATTTTTATGCATATTTCCCCTATGCATGTTTGTACACAGTTCTACCATATGCATATTATATGCATATAGTGACAATATTCCCTAATATAATGCATTTTTGTCTATTCTTTTACCAATATAGATGTATTGGTAAACAATATAAACATGCCAACAAATTTTGTTCCCTTGGATATTAACTTTTACCCCAACATATCTACCTTGCTTATCAGAAAACATCAGTTTTGAGCAAAATAAGGAATGTATATATAGAACAACTCCATTCTTTTCTTCAGGTCCTGCAGAGATAAATTCCTCACCTAATTTTTTTTAAATCAAAACTTTTATATTCTTTTTCCTAGTATGTGTTGCTTGTAAAAAAATTAGATCCAATTTCAGTTTTTTCAAATAATGAAGTATCTTTCCCCCCCTATTGAGGAGAATGTGCTCCATTTGTATTCCATGTTAATCCAGAGCTGGGCCGATTATTTTGCCAAACCCGTAGCTACAGCTCCCAATTTTGTTTCTTCAGTCTCATCCATTTGCATTTCTTCCATGTCCAATTAGAATTTCACCGTAGAGTCTCTTGCTTTCTGTACTGAATCCAGGAAAACTCTTTGTTGCTTAAATGTAAAAATAACTCCCCTTGGTCTGTCCTATCTAAATTGGATTGTTTTCTGCTTAAGTTTACTTGTCAAAAAAGGGTAGCCTTTTCTTTTACACAGTACCTCAGTGTGATTTCTTTCAATACAATCTCACTGCTGATTGGCCTGATGGGCCACCTGACCATTCCCCATTTTGAGTCTTCTTCCCAGGGGAGTTGGAATGTGGCAAATTCTCACCCACTCAGGGGTGGGAGCTGCAATTCCCCAGTATGGGTGTTTTTTCATGCATACCTTTGCTGGAGAACTGTATTGCAAAATTATCCAACCAAGATGAGAATTTTGAAGGACAGCCGAATATTGCTTTGCATATCAGGTTAGGGAGTGCAAATTTGTTAGGTTTACATTAAAGTGCAAACCAAACCGCAATTCCTCAAACATTCCAACTTCTGGTATTAAATAAGTAGTAAATGGAAATGGTGCTAAACCAAAACAGAAACATTGTCAAATTGGTTTGAAACCAGTTAGATGACAGCCAACCATGTGGCAAACAAATCCTGGACATGAAGTAAGTTGTGGTTGTGCAGAAATGATGTGAGGATACAATCTTGGTACAGTCTGCATGGATCATTTGGACTCTGCCCAATATTATGTTGCCTGAATGCTTCCAGGATGCTGACCAGATGAAAAGCACTGTTCCAAATCCTGCTTGTAGCTGGCCAAAAAACCCACTCAGAATAAAGGTACACCCCTACTTTTCCCCATTGGGTTCTCCATTCTCCAGGTCTCAGTATTTCATAGTAAATAGCAAAATCTACTCCTTTGTGAAACTTCTGTTGAGACTCACTAGGTTTCCCTTCAGTTTTGCAGAAGATACCTGTCAGGGAACTGACATCGGAGGAAAGGGAAGTGGTAAGGCTCCCAGAGACTGGGAGAGAGTCAACAGCCAAAGCAGGGACCAGCAGGGGGAGCGCCGGGTCTCTGGAGGAGGATCTCAGTAATGCTGAGAGAGACGCAGCAGCCCAGGCAGGAAGCAGCAGGGGAGAGAAAGGGGTGAGAGACACTTCGAGCGAAAATAGCGGGGAGGTGTCAGAAGCAGCTGCAGGGAGACCCATGCTGCGCCGGAAGCTGCCACGTCGTGAGTCCAGGAGACGCGTTTCCGTTAAGGAACTTCTTTGCTGGAAGCGCTTCCGCAGACAGCCACTGTCAGACTCTACTAGTGACTAGAGCAGACATGTCTGAGGAGCTCTGTCACACACAGAGGTTTGTGGGGCCGCACAAACTCTGAAGGGGCACTATTTTAAGCACAAGCAGCTAATCATCCCCTGACAGCAGTCTGACAGTCTCTGTACGCTGCCTGTGCAGGAGAAAGCATCATGAGCAACCCAGTCGGAACCGGAGACGCAGGGGTTGGAGCTGGTCCAAGCTTGGAAGAAAGGTATCAAGCTCTGGAAGTCCAACTTGCGCTGCAGACGGCGAGGCTCGAGGAGAGAAGGGCTCAGGATGCTGACAAAAAGGGGAGAACCACTCAGTTCCCCAGAAAGGTACCAGGATTGGTGCAGAAGTTTGGGGGGGACCCCAAGGATTACCATGCCTTTAGGACTGAGATGCAATATGCCCTGAATGTGCAGTTTGATGAGTTCCCTGATGAGGAATCGCGAGTTGCTTTCGTAATTGGGCATCTTGAGAAGGGGGCGCGGGACTGGGTTCGACCCCTGATGGCAACGCACAACGATATCCTAAAGGACACTATGAAATTCTTTCGTGCAATGGATATCATGTTTTCCAGCGATATTGAGGAAGGGTTGGTGCGCAGACAGCTAATGGCTTGCAAGCAGGGAAGCCGATCTGTCCGTGAGTACTGGACTGAATTTACCATGCTGATTCACTGATTGGGGTGGGATTTAGCGGCAGCACCAATTCAGATGCTATTTGAAGAAGGTCTTTCTTCAGCTGTGAAGGACGAGCTGGCCAGGAGCCCCAGGGCGGTGTCTATGGATCAGCTGACCAAATCTGCGCTGACCATTGGAGCGCGCCAGGAGGCAAGAGCCTTGGAGAGGCGGGAAGGGAGAGGGGAACGTTGGAAGGAGTTACGCATTCCAGACATTCCTGAGCCAGCTTTCCCGCCGGCAGAGCCGATGGAAATCGGAACAGCCCGCGCGCGCGCAGTTTCAAAGCCCAGTGAGGGGGCGAAGAAGGAGGGATAGGGAGCCCGGAAATGCTATCTCTGCCAACAGCCAGGCCACTTTGCCAGAGTCTGCCCCCAGAGGAAGGAATGGCAAGGGATGGTGGGAGCTGTTGAGGGGGAAGAGCAGGGAGAAATGGAGCAGGTAAAAGCCAACGCCTGGTTGCCAGCAGGGCACTGCAGCCAGGCCAAAGAGCAGTGAAAGTGCCCCTTTCCCAAGTGCCAGTGCCAGAAGCTCCTCGACCTGCTCTAGTGATTGAAGTGTCGCTAGAGCTGCAAAATGGACACCCCCTAAAAATAAAGGCGCTGTTGGACTCAGGCAGCTCCTGCAATTTCATGAGCAAGGAGTTTGCTGCTGAACACCAGATACAGACTATCCCTTTAAGCAACCCCCTGCAGGTGACCACGATTGATGGCAGGGAACTGTTGGGAGGAGGCGTCAGCTTGCAGACCGTCCCAATGATAATGAGGGTGGCAAGGCACACAGAACTGATAGCGTTTAATGTGGCCACCTTGGGAGGCGCTCCCATTATTTTGGGAATGAGCTGGCTAGCCCTACATGATCCACTGGTGGGCTGGCATCAAAGAGTGGTTTCCTTCGGTTCCGCACACTGCTTAGAACACTGCAGGGCGGAAAAGGGGTCAGCAGGGGCCCAAGCCACCCTAGCAGGGACGGAAGTGATGGAGAAGGGGAAGGTGCCACCACAGTATGCTGATCTCAGCGACGTGTTCAGCGAGAAGGAAGCGGACCAACTACCCCCGCATAGGCCCTTTGATTGCCAGATCAATTTACTCCCTGGAGCACAGCTTCCTGTAGGCAAGTTGTATGCCATGTCAGACAGGGAGATGCAGGAGTTGAGAGCGTTCATTGACAAGAACCTGAAGAGAGGCTTCATCAGAGAGTCCAAGGCAGCGGGGGGTAGCCCAGTGTTTTTTGTGGATAAAAAAAACACGGACAAGCCGAGGCTGGTATGTGACTTTCGGGCCCTAAATGCAGTGACAGAGCCGGCGGCTTTTCCTATGCCCAGGATTGATGATATTTTGACCAGGGTGCGAAAAGGAAAGATTTTTACAAAGCTGGACCTAAGGGGGGCGTACAACCTGATACGTATAAGGAAAGGGGATGAATGGAAGACCACCATGTTCACCCCTTTGGGGGCATTTGAATATCTCGTTATGCCTTTTGGATTACAAGCAGGCTCCGCGTGTTTTCAAGCCTTTATGAACCATGTACTGGGGCCTTTGCTCTACAAGAATTGCGTGGCCTTCTTAGATGACGTGTTGGTGTATTCGGAGAATGAGGAGCAACATGTGAGAGACGTCAGAGAAGTGTTGAGCAGGCTGCAAGCCAACAGACTGTGGGTGAAACTGGAAAAGTGTCAGTTTCATACCAAGGAGGTGGAATTCCTGGGGTACCGCTTGTCAGACAAGGGGTTGGCCATGGACCCCGGCAAGGTTCAAGCGGTGCTGGAATGGAAAACACCCAAGACCAAGAAGGATGTGCAGAGGTTCCTAGGGTTTGGAAACTTTTATCGTAAGTTCATCCGAAACTTCGCCCACCTGACGGCGCCCATCACGGACTGTCTCAGCAGCAAAAAGAAGTTTGTTTGGATGGGGGAGGCGGAGCGAGCGTTTGAGGAACTGAAAAGGGCCTTCGCCTCTGACGAACAACTTCTACATGTGGATTTACAAAAAAAGCTGAGGGTCGAAACAGACGCTTCGGACAGAGCCATAGGGGCGGTGCTTCTTCTGCAGCCGGGGAAGGAGGGGTCAGAGTGGCGACCGTGTGCCTTCTTTTCGCGAAAGCTGAACAAATCTGAGAGAAACTACACGGTGCACGACCGGGAACTTCTTGCGATTTATGAGGCCTTCCGGAGATGGAGGCATCTACTAATTGGTGCACAACAGAAGGTGCAAGTGTGCACGGACCATAAGAATCTAGAGTATTGGAGAACTGCGCGAGTGCTCAACCAAAGGCAGTTGAGATGGGCCCAGGAGTTCTCCAAATTTAACTTTGAGATTTGTTACGTACCAGGCCCGGAGAACGTTAGGGCGGACGCTCTCTCACGCAAACCTGAATATTTGGAGGGAGAGGGTGCACCCGAAGAGACCTATGTTATTCCCGAGGACCGCTGGGTGTGTGGGGCGGCTTTGGTGGGGCAAAGGGAACTGGTAGAGGGAACGGTGCAGGATGAATACGCCCAGGACAAACTCAGGGGTCTCAGGAGGGAGGGAGACAAACCCGGGGGTTTTGAGGAGAGAAACGGGGCGTTGTACTACAAGGGAGCGTTATACATACCTGAAGGGGAATTGAGGGAAAAGGTACTCAAGCAACTGCACGATAGCCCCACAGCAGGGCATTTTGGGCAACACAAAACCATGTGGCTGGTTACCAGGGAATTCTGGTGGCCCAAGGTCAGGGAAGATGTGCGTGAATATGTGAGAGGGTGTGACCGATGTCAACGAGCCAAGGGGGAGAGGCGGGCACCGGCAGGTTTATTAGAACCACTACCCACGCCGGAAAGACCATGGGAGGCAGTGGCAATAGATTTCATGACTGATCTGCCCAGGTCCAAAGGGAAGACAGCCATTATGGTTGTGGTAGACCTGTTAACCAAGATGGCCCACTTTATAGCCTGCTCACATGCGGTCACAGCAGAAGAAACCGCTAAATTGTTTGTGGAAAATGTGTTTAGGTTGCATGGTGCCCCCTTGAGGGTGGTTTCGGACCGAGGGAAACAATTTACTTCCAGGTTCTGGAGGAAGCTCATGAGCTTATTGCATGTAGAGGTGAATTTTTCCACTGCCCGTCATCCAGAAACCAATGGGCAGGCGGAAAGAGCTAATGGTGTCCTCCAGCAATATTTGAGGTGTTATGTGAATGACAGAGAGAATGATTGGGTGGAGAAGCTGGCGTTGGCAGAATTTGCCTATAACAATGCAGAGAACGTGTCCACGGGGATGAGCCCTTTTTTGGCCAATCACGGGTGTCATCCCCGAGCCTTCCCAGGGGGGGAGGGGGAGAACTGGAGCGTTCCTGCCGCAGAACAGTTCGTTGAAGAAATGGAAGCGATCCATCGCCAGCTCCAACTTAATTTAAACAGGGCGAAGGAGGAATATAAGAGGCAGGCAGACAAAACCAGAAGGGAAGGGGAAAGCATTAGGGTGGGGGACCAGGTGTGGCTGTCCACCCAAGGGTTACCATTTAAAGGAGGTTGTAAGAAGTTAAGACCTAAAAGACTGGGCCCATTTGAAGTCACGCAACAGGTCAACCCAGTGGCTTTCAGACTCCGGTTACCGAACCACATGAAGTTGCACCCAGTGTTCCACAGATCATTGCTGTCACCGTATATAGGGGACAGAGAGGGGAGGGTCAATAGGGGACCAGCTATGGAAGAAAAAGAACACAGCTACCATGTAGCGGAGATTCTCGATTCCAGGTGGAGGGGAGAGCAAGTTGAGTATTTGGTAATGTGGGAAGGGGAGCCGGAGTCGGAAAACACCTGGGTCAAGGCAGAGGAGGTAGATGACGAGGTTTTGATTGAAACTTTTCATCAGAGATTCCCTAGAAAACCCCAGCCAGTGGCGAGGTTCCGGAGGGAATACTTCGCCACCACCGACGACGAAGAAGAGTTGGAGGGGTTCGCTGATTCCGAGGTGGAAGAGGATTCAGCGAGTCGGAACGAAGACCGATGGAGGGAATTGTTCGAGACGTCTGAAGATGAAGAGGATTCTTTTAGGGGTTTCAGCTCCTCACCGCCCAGAGGAGAAAGTAGGGGCGGGGGAGAGGGGGGCCCTGGAGGGGAGGTGGATGTCAGGGAACTGACATCGGAGGAAAGGGAAGTGGTAAGGCTCCCAGAGACTGGGAGAGAGTCAACAGCCAAAGCAGGGACCAGCAGGGGGAGCGCCGGGTCTCTGGAGGAGGATCTCAGTAATGCTGAGAGAGACGCAGCAGCCCAGGCAGGAAGCAGCAGGGGAGAGAAAGGGGTGAGAGACACTTCGAGCGAAAATAGCGGGGAGGTGTCAGAAGCAGCTGCAGGGAGACCCATGCTGCGCCGGAAGCTGCCACGTCGTGAGTCCAGGAGACGCGTTTCCGTTAAGGAACTTCTTTGCTGGAAGCGCTTCCGCAGACAGCCACTGTCAGACTCTACTAGTGACTAGAGCAGACATGTCTGAGGAGCTCTGTCACACACAGAGGTTTGTGGGGCCGCACAAACTCTGAAGGGGCACTATTTTAAGCACAAGCAGCTAATCATCCCCTGACAATACCCTTTGAAATTCACCTTGCATTTTATATGGGATGAAAATCCATGGAAACCTAAACATATCTGAGATGTTTCCTGGGTGTTATCACAGTGCTTTCGATTTCCCCTCAAAAGTTATCAGGTGTTTTGCCTATTCTCTGTTTCCATGGTCAGAAGAAACAATGCTTCTGAAAACCAGTTGCTGAAACCACAGGACCTGAGAGTGCTGCTTGCAGGTTTCCCACAGGCATCCAGTTGGCTACTTTGAGAACAGGATGCTGGACCAGATGGGCCACTGGTCAGATTCAGCAAGTTTCTTCTTATGTTCTTATTAGGAAAGGAATCAATAATTTTGCCTGAGCAGTAACCTCTGAATTCTCCTTGGTTTTTGCTTTAGGTAAAATTCAGTGTCAGCTCTAGTAATTACCCATTCCTGATATAAACAGCTAAGCACATTGCTAACCTTCCCATTGCTGGGCTCAATACCTTTTCATGCTAAACCATCATGGGGAAAATGATGGATTTTGACTTCCATTGACCTTGCCTGCACCTCACTAATGATGCAAAGAGGTGGATGGTTGTGGGAGGGAAAGTTCCCCTGCTGCCTTTGAGTGATGCGCCCATGCCCTGTGATGACCCTCAGCCCATCACATGCAACTACTGATATCATTAGAGATTGTAATGAGTGACCCAACACTGTTTAAAATCCTGCCTCCATCTGTGACCCAATGAACCCATCTGGTGCTATGTTCCATGCAGATTTACAACATATTGCAGGGGTCTCTCTAAATTTTGCTCATGCAAAGGGACAAGCTGCCTTTTTTTGGGGGGGGGGAGACACATCCCATTAGAGGAGAACTCTTGATATTGAGCTCAGTTAAAATAAAGTCACTTATTATCCAGTTTCTGAGCTTGTTCGTAGTGTTATGCTTCAACAGGACACTTCTTTATGCATTTTGTCTGTTTCTCTTTACCCCTTGAAAGTTGACTGCCTCCTTGATGTAGCCAGTAGTTCTGATCCTTCCATTTTAGCAAGTATTCTCAGAGAAGCTCTAGGAAGAGGCTGTTGTGGTTCAAGGTGGTGAGGAGAGGCCTCTGGAGCCTTTCTCTGGTGCCATGGTCAACAGAGAAGGGGGTCAGCGAGTGAAGCCAGCATTGACTTGCGTGGCAAGGCCCCAGACCCCCCAGCTCCCCAAAATAAATACACCAACACAAGTATATTGGGTTAATGGGATAATTAAGGCCACAACTTTATTGGTTACAGATGTGAGCAGTTTGGCTTAGGCAATTGGGTGAAACAAGACTATAACCCGACTCCTGCCTGACTGCAGGAAGTTTCTATAAGGGTCAATCACTGAAAGGGGGGAGCCCTATGATGTACATCAAATGAGCCCCCCCCCCCGGTCACCTTTGGGGTTGTGGTATAGCCCTAGCCCATGCCCAGGCTTCAGACAGGAACCACACACCCGGATCCCTTTAACGGGATCCATTAAAACCCAATTGCCTGGCCCGGGATATGACATGGCCGTGGATGCCTCTGATGTGGGCTGCGTTCCTCCACCCACTACCAGGTCACTGAGAGGACCCAGATTCCCACCCGCAAAGCAGCCCTCCGAAAAAGGAGAGCTGACTTCTCTGCACTTGCTCAGTTTAAAATGTTGCTTCATGAACTGCTAATGCCCTGAACTAATCCACATCTCAAGCTAAACTAGCAAGGGAAATGCTTGTCTCTTTTTATTCGAAGCCCATGTTGGCAAAGGTACATTTTCTAATTGCTTTGCTACAGATCTCTCTCTTGCACAGGTTGCAAGGCCACCGACGATACGAGCTACTTTTGCAAAAGGCTAATGCAACTGCTGCCTGTTTCTGCCTCCCTCCATCCCTCATTTTTTAAAAGTAGGTATTGTGCACCTTTGTTAACAAGAAATGCAAGCCCTTCCATTTTCTTGCAATCAAGCTCCCTCTTCCTGCAAGTGGCCTTGATGGAAGCATGAAAAAAGAAATGGCCATTAATAACCTTTACAGGTAATGAAATGGAAGAGAGGATAGCTGGGGGGGGGGGTAACACTCCCTGGGTGGGTATGCAGAAAAGCCTAGGCAGAAAAAAGGAGAGGACATAATAATATATTATTATTGGAGAAGCATCAAGGCTCAGTGGCTAATCAGAATGTGATCACTTTGTTTGCTTTTAAATGCCCCTCTACTCTTTTATCTGCACAAAGCCTTCCACCGAAATGGGAGGAATGGGTGCCTAAAGTTCTGCATAGCGGTGGGCAGAGAGAGGTCTCATTCCTTGTTGTTGGAGACAAAACTAAGTCTTCCTTCTCTTCTCTTACCACTTCCCCCACCAGAGCCACCCAGCCGCCTGACTGTGCTTGTGTTGCATATGGAAAGGAAGATGGACAGCTTTTATCCTGACAAGTCAGTGGCTCCTGACAGTTCTCCATCAAGCTGGAGAAGCAGCATCAGTGTATGGAAGACATGATGTGCATCTACTGAATGCAGCAGGCAGCCCTTCTTTCAATTCCAGGAAAGGAAGCCCCTGAAGCAGGAAGTGTGTGTTGTGGTGGGCTCTTACATCCAAAGTGTTGGGAAGCAGCATGCCATGAAAGGGAATGAGTATGGTCTCCCCAAGGGGCCTCCTGACTTTCCACTTCATTTCTAGAAAATCTTCTTGCATCCTGCAGAATTTCACAGATGAAGTTGTAACATCTCAATTGTTGCTCCAAGGATCACTAGCCAAGCTTCCCACCCCTTGCCCCAGTTATGTCTTGCAGAAGGCTTTCCTCAGTCTCCTGCATTCACTTCCTCCTTGTTATGGGATCTCTGGGAGACAAATGTGGCCCTCCAAGCCTCTCTGTCTGGCTCTTGAGGGTCTCCCTAGGCCACCTTCCCACCTTCCTTGGCCACACCCCACTGGCCTTGCTATGCACACCCTCCTCCAGTTCTTCTACCTGTCTTCATACCTGAATTGGAATGATGCCTCTTGCTTGCCTGGGTGGGCAGATGTATGTGTAGAAACCTCCAGCTTTTGCATGGCTAAACTGTGGCCTATGGCACAAGGATTAAGAGTTGCACTCATTTTCCAATTCATCATTGGCATGTGGCTCCTGGAAGGTTGCCCACATGAGAATATGGCCCTTGAACTAAAAAGGTTCCCCATCCCTCATTCATTCATCCCTCACTCAACAGCTTATACTTTACTGCTTTTCTTTTTTAAACTGGTTCTTAAGGTTTAAGATAAGTTAGAAAATAGGATGGCCCTGAAATGCATTATCCGTAGAGCTGTACACAGCCCCTGATCTACCCCATGGTCCTAATTTCTGACTTCTAGTTCAAGCTGGTCAACCAACCATCTGTCCCTCCCTGGATCCACCCCCAAAGCAATTCAAGGTCTCCGAAGTCCAACACTCTGACCACAACATTCACACTGAAGAATGATTTACCAGGGACAGAGAGAAGAAAACTGGAACTGTCCCCGGTAATCACGGCAAGTTGGAAAGCAGGTTATTGATGCTTTGGGGAAGATTAGCTTTTAAAAGGAAACTTTCTTTAATATCTGCCATCTCTAGCAGATTCTCCTGCATTATGCATAACTCCATAAGTCTGCTTAAGAAACATCCCTTTTTGAGGTTTATAAAAACCCTAAATTGTGGCCTGCTGGGTGACTTCAGCATTCAAATATAGCAGGGGGATCAGGTTGCTGAAAAATGCATTAAAATATCTGAGTCCCTTTGCAAATCACAGAATCAGCCCAAGACAAGCTCAGTCTGTAATGCAGAAAAGCAATCAGCAGATGATTGACCAATCAATAAGGAACAGCACAAGTGATTGGCAGGTGGATCCCCTGAGATAAGAATTCTATAGCTTGAAGAAGGGACATTCCTGGGAGGTGAGTGTGATTACTGTTCAGGATCACAATCCTTCATAAAGTTTTCTCCTCAACATGCTGTGTTTCAACTGGGCCATGAGAGTCTCTCACGCACATACCCAAACGCACACCTTGTGTAAAAGCCTGTATTCTTAGGGGGATTGCCTGCCGATATATATCTTCACAAGTGAGCCCCAGGGTTTATTTAAGGGTTTGTTGCATGCAGCCACATTGGGGTTCCAGTTAAGAGATGATATGCATGAACAGCAGAATCACACAGTATTGCTTTTCCTGAATTGCATCACTTAAGGCTGCAGGGAGGGGATGGCATGCACAAATGCTCCTCTAATCAGCCATATAAATGCTCTCTGCACATAGAAAACAAACACCATTGTTATTTCTGCTTGAAATAGAATGCTGCCACCCCTTTCTCATTCCTGGATTGTGTCCTAGCACAGCTGGCAGCAACAGAGCTCTGATGGACCTGCTCTGGCTCTTCATCTCTGACCCTTCCCTCTCTTCTCCCCCCAAAACTGCCACATAAAGCTCTTTGTGGGTGTGTTTGTACAACACACATGTATGACTACTGGTTCTCAGGGGTGCTAATTAAGATGGCCAGCATCCTGTCCTGGCTGTGAATAAGAGTCCATAGAGTACTGTAGAACTGGTGGGCTCCTGCTCAAACTGCAGGGCCTTGGATAGCTCCAAGCAGACAACTTGGGCACCATGTTGCCTAGCCTTAGCACTCTCCCCTCTTGCCCCTGCAAGCCTTGGACTGATCGCCTCTTGGGGAGCGATCAGCTCCATGCCGCCATTTCTGAATGGCAGGAAACCAGAAGCCTAAAGCAGTATCACTTTAAGCAGACACGGTTTCCCCCAAGGAATCCTGGGAACCGTAGTTTGTTAAGGGTGCTGAGAGTTGCTACGAGATCCCCTATTCCTGTGACAGAGATATAATGACCAGGATTCCCTGGGAAGAGGGATGACAAACCACTCTGGAAAATTATTTTATCATTGATTGCACTGCATTTTTACCCCACATTTTTCTCAAGGGGGCTCACATAGTTCTCCCCCCTCCTCATTTAATCCACACAACAACCCTGTGAAGTGGGATAGGCTGGGAGGCAGTTGCTGGCTCAAGCCTCATAGCTAAATGGAATTTGAAACCTGGTCTCCCAGGTCCTGGCCTGACACTCTAACAACAGGTTCTCAAAGTTCACACTGAAATTATAGGTCTGTGTGGGGAATAGGGGTCTCCTAGCAGCTCTCAGCACCCTTAACAAACTACACTTCCTAAGATTCTTTGGGGGAAGCCATAACTGTTCAAAGTAGCACAGTATTGCTTTCAGTGTATAGTGCAGATGGGGCCTCGCGCTCATACACCTGTTGGCTGCCCTAATGAAATCTGAAACCATTTCCTGAAAATATACTTCATGGTGTACTACAACCTTCCCCAGTTTGGTGCTCTTCAGATGTTTGGAGCTATAAATCCCAACTTCTGAAACAAATGCAGCTGTTCTGATTGAAATTCTAATCCAAAACACCTGCAAGGCAGCTGGTTGGAGTAAGCTGTCGTCCTTCCATAGCCACTTATCTGGGGACTGGGTTGCTTCCATACAAGTAGACAATCTACAAAAATGCAAACATTTTTGTAGATTGTCACATTTTGCAACACAGGGGTTTGTGTTCATTCCATACAAGTAGAGACAGCTTCTGTTTCTGCAGAAGACCAGAAATCAAGAGTCTGCACCATAACATGACTGTTCATATTGTCCATATGATTCATGAACCTATCCTTTAGTGCCTTCCTCCCCTCACCCACATTTTGACACAGAAATTGCTCAACTGTTTTGAAATAACTGCACAATGTTTATTTATGAGCTTTTAATGATGCTCAATAAAAATAATTGTTACCATCTTAATTAAGACAAGTCATATTTATGAATATTTGAGACACATTTCTGGATAGATAAATAATGCCAGCTAATGTTGCATTGACACATTAAGCCTCCTATTAACATCCTTTGAGGACAGAGTTCATAAAAGTCCCAGGAAGAATTACAATGATGCTCAGTGCTGAAACATAAAAGAAACCACTCTGCAATTTATTTATTTTTTGGCCTGACTTGATACCAAGGCTTCTGACAATATTATTATATTACCCATGATGTATTTCACCAGCAAAGTGAACACTTGCCACTGCCTGTGTTTGACAGCTGGAGTATTTCTCTCTCTCTCTCTCTCTCTCTCTCTCTCTCTCTCTCACACACACACACACACACAAACACACACCTAGCTTAAGAAGTGGACACTTTGTATGGAACATGCCCAAATGAAGTATGTCCCATATAAAGCCGTGACAACTCCTATACCCCTACCCTTTCCAACACTTATACTCTATCCTTTGGGATAGAGGAGATGACGTCAGCCAGTCACACACCTCCAGCAAGTCCTTCCATAGATCACCTGTCCCCTAAACCAGGAACTCTGCTTCAGGATATGTGTGTAATAATAATAGGTTACAGAGTGCCTCAGGGCATGTACAAAGCACAATCCTTCATCATGGACTAACTACTTCTCATATTTGGGTGACTAGAGAATTGGAGCTGCAGTGCAGTCCCACACAATCAATACTAACCTGCAGCACCTGCCCTGTGCAATTGCCTCTCTGCAGGTATTAAACACTGCATTTTTATGCCTGCTGAATACTCAAATAAGAAATAAATAGACAAGCTTTGTAAAAGGATTGGTACCAGCCAGGCATATTGCTCATTTATATGAACTGCAGAAGTGATTCTTATATTGTATGCTGATATTTTTAATTGTTATATGTTGCTTTGAAATTTCTGAAAGATAAGGTGATTTGCAAGAGAGGGCAATGGGGAGAAAAGCAGAAATATAATAATAATAATAATAATAATAATAATAATAATAATAATAATAATAATAATTTATTTATACCCCGCCTATCTGGCTGGATTTCCCCAGCCACTCTGGGCAGCTTCCAACAAAAGATTAAAAATATATTAAAACATCAGTCATTAAAAACTTCACTAAACAGGGCTACCTTCAGATGTCTTCTAAAAATGTCCCTGTCTCCAGTGACCCCCTTGGGTACTTTGCCAGGTCTCGTGGCTATGAGCTACCCTTTCCTGGTTCCTTTTGAACACTCCCAATGAAAAGTGTGTCCTAACTTCATTGGGAAAAGGTTGTGTTCAAGATGCCCTGTTGGGGATATGAAGAATGTTCCATCTGCAATGCCCATTCTGTGATGGCTCATTTACATTCAAAAGTCACCCCTTGAGAGTGCAGTTATCAAATGATAGCAGGCATGTATGAATTGAGGCTTTACTTTATCAGCTCCACTTTGCCTATCTGTTGCTATGATATCCAAAGTGAAAGTAGGAATCACGGTTATTAGAGACTTCAATTGATGCCATTTATAGCTCAGAGCAAATTTGCCAATTATCTTTTTTTGAGGGGAAGTGGGGACCTGTACAGATCTGCATAAATAAACTATGTACACTATTTGCCGTTGAATCTCTTTAGTCTATAGACAGAATCTATAAGCTCTCTAAAGGCCCTTGACAATTCTTCTCCTAATGTTCCATTCAATAGTCTTGGTTCACAAATAGGAAATCCCTGGGCTAATGAATCAATTTAGTCATGCTTGTTATCTTATTAAATGCTCTTGGCTTTAACAAAAATAATTGTGTGTTCAAGAAAGTGAGAGCAGATAACGCCAGCCAGAGATGGCTCTAATGCAGGCTTGTTAGCTACGGGCTTCACAAAATTATCTTGGATTCGATCACAAAACAAATGCTGGCTTCTTAAGACGTGGCTGTATCACTCTAATCAGATGCACTTTTTTGAGTGAATGTGATCCCTGTAAGCACATACAGGGACTGTTGAACCAAAACGGTTTACTTTGCTTACATTTGCCTCTGTGAATGTCAAAATGTACCTCCTAATTTCAGCAATTTCCTGCAATCCTTGTATCAGCGATCCCCCCCCAACTGCTTTTCTTGGCATCCTTTTCCTTTTTCATTGCCCTTGCCAGATCCCCTCTCCTGATCAAGGAGACCTCTTCTGAGGAAGAGGTGTGGGACCCCTTGAAGAAACCCAGTACAACTGAGGACCTGGAGAAACTGCAAGTCCCAAGGCAGTCTGAAGTGCCCCATCTCAAGGATGTCTCACCAAGGTTTCCTGATAGCTCCCCCAACCACATCCCAAGTAGTGCCTTGACCCCCAGTTTCCACATTTTGTCCCACAGAAGCAAACGTGGTAGCAAACTTGATGGGAAGCTCTATCCCCAGGGGTCTTCTCATGGGAAAAGGAGGAAGATTCAGTTGTTGGAATGGAGAAAATGGACAGGGAGACATATTTATCCCCCTCTTGTTATAGGCTGGTTTTTTTTGGGAGAGGGGGGGTCAGGCTATATGGGTCCCTTCCAAACCTGTGATTCTGTATCAAGGAGGCTTAGAATCTTTCAGAAGAGGCGGCTGAAGTGGTCAGAGCAATTCCTTTGTTAATGGTCAGTTAAGTACCCTGTTTCTGTAGAGACAAATGTGTGGGCCTTTTCCCACCTCACCTGGCTGGATGCCATATCATCTTAGGAAGAAGAACCATAAACTAGGCAAGTTTGGTTTGGTGTGTATTTTGGCTGTTGCTGGAAGCTGGAGACACAGAGGTTTGCCTTGCTCTGTGCTGGACCCAAAGCTGTGGCTTGGGGTTTCCATGGAAACCTATTGGGGAAGCAAGATCTGTATACCTGAAGGAGCCTCTCCACCCCCATCGTTCAGCCCAGACACTGAGATCCAGTGCTGAGGGCCTTCTGGTTGTTCCCTCACTATGAGAAGTGAGATTACAGGAAACCAGGCAGAGGGCCTTCTTGGTAGTGGCGTGTGGAACACCCTCCCATCAGATGTCAAGGAAATAAGCAACTATCTGACTTTCAGAAGACATCTGAAAGCAGCCCTGTTCAGGGAAGTTTTTAATGTTTGATATTTTAATGTGTTTTTAGTATTCTGTTGGGAGCTGCCCAGAGTGGATGGGGAAAAACAACAACAACAACAACAACAACAACAACAACAACAACAACAACAACAACTGGAGTGTATCTGAAGAAGTGTGCATGTACACGAAAGCTCATACCAAGAACTAACTTAGTTGGTCTTTAAGGTGCTACTGGAAGGAATTTTTTAATTTTGACTATGGCAGACCAACACGGCTACCTACCTGTAACAACTAGAGTGTTGATGTTGTCAGCCCTTCCATCCTATGCTCAGGTTGTATATATATATATATAAATAAAACCGTATATTGTAAATACACCACAGTCTCCATTGACCTTCATTCCAAGGGAACCAAACCATGGGTAACTGCTGGAACCCCTTTCCTGCTCAGAGATTAGGGTGCACAAAGCAATATAATTGCAATAGTCACTTCAGAAGTAGTGACAGTGCAGAACAAAACTGCTGGCAAATGGTCATCTCACTGAATATTCATGTTCTTTTAGTGCTGTTCTGGAACTTATTGTGCCCTCTGGCTGCTGATGCTGCTTCTTGGCACCATTCTTCTTCTCCTCAGCTTCACTGTGCCATTTCATCCTATTGGGCTATGGCAACCAATGTTCATGGAGTTATCTTGTGCAGTGTAGTGTTATGTTGTGTTGTGTTGCACCATCGACAAAGCCACATGGGTTGCCACAGGCAATAGAAATAAAGCATCAGTGTGGGCAAATGAGGGTGAGGACAGAGATGTCCATGACCATCATCTAGTGTGGTAGCTAGAACTTGAGCTAGAGCTGAGCAAGGGAACTGAATAGGGAGCTGTTGACCTAGCAAAGGTCTAGAGGAGACTGAAAGATGTATGCATCATTTATGTAAGAACCATTGTTTTCTGTGCTCTTATTGCACACACAAAAATGCATTGCTAAAATACAGATAAATGTGGACCCAGCTGAGACTGGCATTGTGATCCAAAAAAGTACGTTTGGAAACATTGGGTCAAGTTGGCCCACTGTGAAAAAAGGACTGCTTCTATCTCGAGATGAACTACATGAACCATTTGCAGTATTTCAAAGTACAAATCCTGCCCCAATTGTCAGATGCACAGTAGACATAAGCAAAGCAATCACTTCTTTCCTACCCTTTCTTGCCATGTCTTCCGGGGTCTTTGAACTGGCATTTGATTTTGTTTCTCCCATAATCTACCATTGTCAGGAGGCAGAGAGGAAGAAATGCAAATGAGGGGAAAACAGCAAGTGTAGGAACTCACTCATTTTGAGGGGAAAATAACTCATTTGGCAGAAATCATTTAGAGAACTAAATGCCGGCACAGCCAGAAGTCAAACAGTAAATAAGCCTTCCCCAATTTAGACTTGTAGCAGCTTAAAACACATCCCTCATGCTAATGTGCACTTTAAGTACTTAGGGAAATTGCCAAGAAAGTGTCAAAACAGGGGAAAGAAGTTAGGAAAATAATAGAAGATGACATACAAATATCAGGTCTGGAGAGAAAAAATATTGGAACCCAAGGCATCAGCTGTGCCAATATTTGCAGGGCCAGAAGAAAATTCCTAGGAGCTGGGCTTGCAGTGGTTTGAAACTGAATGCAAAATTCCTAGGATTTTCCTCCAAACCTCCAAATATTCTCCTTCACTCCCTCTCTTTTGCTGTGCTCCCAAAACATTTGAAGACACATTTTGCATCCATAGAATAAATGAATGAAGCTTCCCAGTGGTGAATGTTGAGGCAAAGGACAGGGCAAGGAATGGTAGGTGGAGCCAGGACTAACAAGAGGCAGAATAATAAACCAAGCATATTTCCCATCCACAGATGCAGAAAATGGCAAGGTTCTTGCAGCTCAGTCATGCAATAAATGACATTTCAGTTGGTTTTGCTTGCAGGACAACCTGCCATCTTCTCATAGCTGCTACAACCCCCTTTCAGGACTCTGAATAGGGTAGGAGACAGCTAACACCCAACTTTGGACTGTCTTATGGCTAAGTCAAGTCAATACTTGGATAGTGGCTGACCCTTTGCTTTCAGTCTCACCAGGGTCTCTGGTCCTCAAAGTCAATCTCCTTCTAAGGTGGTCCATTCCACTGCTGAGCATTGCCAAGGTTGAAGTAAGCCTGCCAGCCCAATCAGCTTCTCTGGATGGAATGGGGGAGGAGCATCTTGTCCTTCAACTCAAGCAGCAAAACACCTTGGGCAAGACCTGGGGTTGCCAAGGCTATTTCCCACCAGGTGCTCTATTTCTTCATACCCTGCATCCTCCCTGCTGCCTCCCAGGTATTCTGCATCTCCATAAGCTATCTGTTGGCTTTTCTCACAGTTTTATTAGCAGCAGCCTAAATCTCTCGCATGCCATGACCACCCAGCACAAGAGTGCATGAGCACCGCATGGCTTCCATTGAATTAATATACCAGCCCAAATGTGAACATCAGGGTACTGCTGCTGACATTTCTCTAAGGCTGGCATTCGTTCCAAAGGCTACACAATTTCTTTCTGTGCTACACAGCGCCTCCAATTTTGATTGTCCATTTGCATTCATTTATTCTGATAGGTCGGAGGGAAATACGCCCTGGCATCTTATCTTATAAAACACATTTTTGTCCATGAAATATAAAGCAGTTTGGGGTCTGGTGCACATAATAAGCAGCCCAGAGACATCGTAAATGATATAATGATCTTTCCCCCTCTCTTCTTGTTTTTTGAAAAGTTGCATTGCAAAGAGGTTGGAATAAGTGAAAAAGTAACAGTGATTATTCTATCCATTATAAGCAAAAGCATACTGAATTCAGCTTGTAAATAACATTTGTTTTGATTTATGCCTTGCATTACATGGAATGACAATGACAGGGTATGGGGGTGGGGAGGGACTGAGTCCAAAATACACCGGTTGTCTAATCCTTTGCTAGAGATTCAGGAGGAGAAAAAGGTTTGCATATAAGAAAACTCCAGTTACACTCAGTAGCCCTTCAGTCCCTTGTGATTTATATAGAGCTGAACTTCATACAGCAACAATACAACGGCATGTAAGATGATGTTAAATTATTGCTTAGAAATTAACTTCGGCAGTTTTCTTAGGATAGCCTCTGAAGACATGAGCAATCAGTTTTGGAAGGGTGGCTATTTTATACACTGGCAGCTGGTGCCCATTGGGGCTGGTAGGACAGAAGGCTGGGAGACCAACCAGAGGTGGAGTCAGAGACAATGACAGGCAGAGCCACCCCCTGATTGGCTGTAAGCAAGAAATCAGGCAGATGAGGGCCAAATGAGGTTGGTGGCTATTGCCCCATTAGCTCCAATGATCCATCTTCTACTGATCTCATCCATAGTAATGGAACAAAGCTTTTCTGAACTATACATAAAATGGAGTTCACAAAAGACGTTTGAAGCAGAAATTGTTTGACACATCCCTGCAGATGGAGAGAACAACTATATCCATTTAGAAAATAGCACCATTGTACAGTACAGTATAAGAATTTTCCTAACATTCATTTTGTATTATCTTATTATTTTCAGAAGGATTTTCAGAAACTGAGAGATAGGATGGCCTTTACTAAAGCTCAGATAAATCTGATGCCTTTGGCTGTTTTAGATTTTAAAAAGGTACATATGTAAGCCATATTCTGAGCATACCTGTCTTTGAAGTTAAAAATAAGTTGAAGCCCGGGTTACAAACACTCTGACTGGGATGCCTTGGGACTAATAGTAGTTATCAAGGACCAAGTAGATTATTTTAGGGATGTTTTCCAGTTTTCTCCTCATCTAAATTTCTCCCCAGATTTCAGAGCTCTGAATCACCAGGTCTTTGTTTCCAAGGTGGACCCAGCACAATAGGAATTTTCTGTTGCTCTGAATTTTAATTTCCAGCTGTTGTGCAAAAACTGGTCAGGTTCAATTGGCCACACCTCCCAGTCAGCTACTTCACATGCATAGCCCCCCCCCCAAGTTACCAAAGTGCATTGATAAAAATTTCAGATTTATTTTTAAAGAAACCAGCATACCCGACAATTGTGATGCATTTGTGTCTCGGATTACATCAAGATCCTTTTTGTGTTGTGCTTAAAGCACAGGGGCAATAAAACAGTGCACAAAAAGAATCTCGATGCAATTAAAGGGACTGCCACATTGGTTCAAAAAAGCCTTGTTTATTGCCATTTCCGAAATGCTAACACAATGGGTCATGAGGGGCAATGCAGACCTTGAGGACTTTGTTGCTGACTGGTGACATTATGTGACCTCACTCAAACAGCTAATTCCAGTCCACCAAAATAAGAGTCTATTTTGGGGAACTTTCAATCTCATTTTGTTTCTTTTGTCCTGACTGATCAGATCCTTCCTGTATCTTTATCACATATATTTTTTTCTCATTATCATTCCTTCTTTTGCCTGTACTCTGCCAGCCTTACAGATGATTGTTACTGATGTGAAGTTTTGATTTGTAATCCCATGGAAGGCTTTAATCTTTGTTGTGATATATATATTCATTTACAATAAAATATTCAAATACTTCTGCTTCTCCACTCATTGTATAATCAGTACACACAGGTGTGTTGGTAAGGAGGGAGGGAGAAGCTAAAAATTAGTGGTGCAGTGTAAATTTTGAAGTCAGGAGCACGTTGTGACAGTCCCCAAAGCCAAGCCTCCAAGGAGAATCAAATAAATGCAGACAGCTGTATAAAGAAATTTTACTGCAAGAATTAAGGAAGAACGACTAGACTTTCAAGAAGAATTTCTGTGGCACCATGAAGACTAAACTTTTTTTAGAACATAAGACGAATCTGCTGGGTCAGGCCAGTGGCCCATCTAGTCCAACGTCCTGTTCTCACAATGGCCAACCAGATGCCAATGGGAAACCTGCAAGCAGGATCCAGGCACAGGAGCACTCTCTCCTCCTGAAGTTTCCAGCAACTAGTATTCAAAAGCATTACTGCCTCTGTGGAAACCTTCTGACTAGTAGCCATTAATTCTGTAGCATGCCTGTGCTCATCTCTGTAGCTTTCTGGTGGTCAACTCTAAAAAAAACTTATTTGTGCTTACTCGGACTGCTTTGGTTAAACTTGCAAGCAGAAGTGAGCTTTAACAAATTATCTCCAACCAGTTCGAATGCAACCTTTTAGCTTTTTGCTGGAAATGCAACCAATGTTGCAACAAAGTGCTACCATTTAAATGACTAACATGAAGTAGGTACCCTATCAAAGAAAAGGACCTGAAAGTGGCCATCAATTACTCTGGTGCAGCAGCTGGTGATGTCATCATTCCTGCTCTGATAAATAGTTCCACAGCTGTTCTCTTCTGTATAAACCCCCTCTCCCCCCCATGTCAAACTAAGCATGCTACAATCCTGTAGTTAATTTTAGAATTGATTCTAGTTTAAACCAGAATTAGGGAGGGTGGATCAAAGAGCAGAATGAAGCAGAGGGACAAAATGCAGGAGACCTTCATTTGTTGGTGAACTACAGCTTCCACCATCCCTGGCTATTGGCTGTGTCAACTGGGATTCATGAGAGTTGGTGTCTGATAGTATCTAGAAGGCATCAGTTTGTCTACCCCATCTGTAGTGATTTAACAGAATGGAGAAGAGTTTGTGGCAGTGTTCACATTTCTCTTGGGCACTGCTTGTGCCTATTTGGGTGGGTCCAGTTCAGAATTGATGAACCCTGGATATGGCTTGTGATTGATTCTGGACCAGCTCCATCTGCACAGATGGAAGGGGCTGAGACAACTGCTTACAGCTCCCATCTGTTGAGACCTTACAAGCTCACAATCTCCCTATTTGTTACAAGAGAAGGGCACTCTGAGTCATGACTTTCCCTTTAGGAATGTTGCAAGGAAGACGGTGATAAAGACTTGAGGAAAGCTATATAAATGATTCATCATAGTCAGACTTTTGGGAGCAATATGCAGCTACAGCTAATCTGTTCAAAAGCTGCCCAAGAATGGAAGATACAAACCAGTGGCCTGACTGCATCACCAGACTTGCTACAGCATAAAGGTAGAGGAGACTATGTACACACTCTAGAATTCCCAGCACCCTAAAGAAACTACAGTAGTGGAAGCAGCTGAAATTGTTGATGGGGACGTAACTATAGACTGATGGCATATATAGGATACACTCTGCACAAACCAGCCTTAGATTGATGGGGTATGGGATACAGGGAGGAACTTCAGGACTGGGGGCCAAACCCAAGGGCAGCCATTCCAGTAGTGGGAGAGTTGGAGAGCAGAGCTCCCTCCATCAGCTCTGCTGTGACAAGACAGCTCCATCAGGCCTCCTCTTCCTGCAACTGTCGTCTGGGGGCAGCCATTCCACCAGGCTGCCTCAATGGGAGAGATAGGGCCCACTCCATCAGTTTTGCTGAGCTCCATCAGGCACTTCCTGCCCCTGAACTGTGCCAGATAGACATTATAGGAACAGCTGTTTAGAAATCAGTGCCTGAGTTTTGATTTTGATTTCCCTTATCCTCCATGTACCCTCTATTTTCCCTTGTGTGTTATGTTTGTAATCCTGTGCTTAGCAACTGTCTTGCTTTAATTTCTTGTATGCAAGCCACTCTGGGAACCTTTTTGGCTGAGGGTAAAGGTAAAGGGTCTCCTGACCGTTAGGTCCAGTCGCGGACGACTCTTGGGTTGTGGCGCTCATCTTGTTTTACTGGCCGAGGGAGCCGGCGTACAGCTTTTGGGTCATGTGGCCAGCATGACTAAGCCACTTCTGGCAAAACCAGAGCAGCGCACGGAAACAATGTTTACCTTCCTGCCGGAAGTATTTAGCTACTTGCACTTTGATGTGCTTTCGAACTGCTAGGTTGGCAGGAGCTGGGACCGAGCAACAGGAGCTCACCCTGTCTCAGGGATTTGAACTGCCAGCCTTCTGATCGGCAAGCCCTAGGTCAATGGTTTAACCCACAGCGCCACCCACGTTTTGGCTGAAGAGTAGGGTGCAAATGCTATAAATGAACAACAAACTTTTTTCAGCCCAAGAGCCTGACCAATCTTCGAGGGGCCACATGCTAGTGCTGGGTGGAGCCTTCTGCCCTCACACTTCTCTTTCTACCCTCCATTCAGGCAAGCAAGAAACTTTATCAAGCATCACAGGTACATCCTGGTGAGGACAAAACACTCAGAATTTTTGGAAACAGGGCTTCTGAGGGGTGTGGTCTGGAGAAAAGGGGGTATGGCCAGGTAAGACTCTTGAGGGCCAGACAGAGATGTCTGGAGGGCCGCACTCTGTTATAACCCCCTCAGTCGGTGAATCTCAAGTACAGGATTGCACCATGTTGTTTTGAATAAATAAGCAAACCAGATAAATGGTTCATATCTGGATGGGGTCCTACTTTTTCTTCCTCATCTGAAGAGTAGTGGATAGATTGGCTTGGGGATTAATTGCACAGCAGTGTCTAGGTTTTAATAGACCAACTCCATGGAAACAAACAAAAAAATTCTATTAAAGGAACATAGACTGCTTGTTTTCAGCAGGAACTCTTTAATGTGGTTCTTAGGTTGCATTTCAAACCTGTGTCCTCGAGAGAAAACACTTGGTCCCTGTTGTAAGCAGATTACAAAACTGGCTGCAGCCTTCCTAGCTCCCCTTGCCATAGCGCCTTTAATCAGATGCAAATGCATGCAACTCGTTTAGATATTTGCATAATAAATGTTTCTGTAAAATGTCTTTGCCACTAACTCCCAAATGTTTTGTTATTAATTATGTTTGCAAAGGAAAAGGAATAGGAAAAAAATGTTCAGGGGAAAAATAAAACCCTTGCTTTGAATGTTTCTGCTCTTTGTACTGAAAAAAGGCAACCTGAAAAGGAAGCCTGCGATTTGGGGCAAATTATCCTGAAGGATGAATTACTGGCTATCTTTCCCTAATGACACAGTAATGAAGGTTGTGGCAATGAGTTTTGATTAAAAATATGAAAGGACAGGCAGGTGGCCAGGTCCTGTGTCACCCTACAGAAGGTGCATTGAACTTGTAGGTCTCCTGATGTTTTAGTACTCTGACTCTGGCCATCCCTAACCACTGGCCATGCTGGCTGGGGCTGATGGGAACTGGAGTCCAACAGCATCTGGAGGTCCACAGGTGTCCTATACCTCTCCTGCTGGCTGGTTATTCCAAGGTCTCAGCAACTCCAATACCACAAACTATGACAAAATGCTCCCAGTCTTGATTTCTCCCCAAGTTATGGTGTTCTTGGAGAGGCCCCAATTCATTATCCGCCTGCAGTTCTTCCATTTGTTTTTATTTTATTTTACGGGGGGGGGGGTCAAACCATTTTTTTAAAAAAATCCAATGCAGCTTTTGCATTGATTTAATCAGAGTGCAAAAACAAATCCTGATGCAATCAACATTCACTTTTGCACAGTGCTTTGACCACTAGTGGACATTTCTGCTCATGCATGTTGGTAACTTGCAAGGAGAGATTGTGTGGCAAGTCCCCTCCCCCATGTGAAATGAAGACACTGGACACGTTATTTAAGGTTAATGGGCATAAAAAGGCCACAACTTTATTGATTACAGAATTGAAAGGTATTGGCCTTAGGCATTGGCTCCTATCGACTACCCGGCATGGAGACCGGGAAGGGTTATCCACAAGCCGTGGGAGTCCTGTTGAAGTACGCCAACTATGATCCCACGGGTGTCACTGCTCGGGGGCGTGCCGGAGGCCCTTACCTCCCTAGGTTTGGGACAAGGCAACGCCCCCCGGAGTCCTCTACCGGACTACCCTTTTTCTTGGGGGAAGGTGATGGCGCTCAGCTGGAAAGGGGAAAGAGGGTGGTCCCCGGGCATGCCTGGCCTTAAGTAGGCTAGGCCACGCCTCCCCAGCCTGCCGATTGGCGGGCCATGTCGAAGACACGCCCAGGGATTCCCTGGATCTTGCGGGGGCAAAAGGCCAGCCCCCGCGTGTGTGGGAGGGGGTAGCCCACAATCCCCTCTCCTCCCGAGCTCGGAAATGGCTTTCTCAAACTGAAAACCATGGCCAACTGCAGATGTGGCGATTCCCTAATTAACTTTAGAAATTCACCAACTTAAACCCAAAGACAGGCAGACTGGAATGCTCTGCCAGCCCACAGAACATTAGTGAAATAGGATCTGATGCTTTTGCTCATGTCCAATGAAAACCAAACCAGCTCTCCAACAATGCTTTCCTCTCCACTTGTGGCAAAGACAGGAATAATGTTTTAAGAATGGGAATGGCAGTTTGATAATACTGCTATCGGAAAGATGGGTTTTGCAGGTTTTCAGTGTGGTTCAGTTTCAGCTGGGGAAAATCTGGCTGTGACAAATACTGATTGGCTAGCACCCATCAGCAGAACTCTCACCAGACCTTGGAGCAGTTTTGAAATTGTTTTAAAATGTGTGTGTATGTACAAGGGTGAATGTATATGCACACAAACACACTATTATGCATAGCATGTGACATAAAAACCAGGTTGACTTAAAAGACATCTATTTGGGCAGGTGGGCTGGCTAGTCATGTGGCCTTCTGAGAGAATTGCCTTAGAATACCACCATGATAGGGGATGTGGGTGGCGCTGTGGGTTAAACCACAGAGCCTAGGACTTGCCGATCAAAAGGTTGGATCCCCATGACAGGGTGAGCTCCCGTTGCTCGGTCCCTGCTCCTGCCAACCTAGCAGTTTGAAAGCACATCAAAGTGCAAGTAGATAAATATGTACCGCTCCGGCGGGAAGGTAAACGGCATTTCCGTGTGCTGCTCTGGTTCACCAGAAGCAGCTTAGTCATGCTGGCCACATGACCCGGAAGCTGTACACCGGCTCCCTTGGCCAATAAAGCAAGATGAGCACCGCAACCCCAGAGTCGTCCGCGACTAGACCTAACGATCAGGGGTTCCTTTACCTTTACCTTCAGCCAAAAAGGTTCCCAGAGTGGCTTGCATACAAGAAAATAAAGCAAGACAGTTGCTAAGCACAGGATTACAAACAAAACACACAAGGGAAAATAATAATAATAATAATAATAATAATAATAATAATAATAATAATAATAATAATAATTTATTATTTATACCCCGCCCATCTGGCTGGGTCTCCCCAGCCACTCTGGGCGGCTTCCACAGAAACCAAAAAACACTAAAATATCATACATTAAAAGCTTCCCTGAATAGGGCCGCCTTAAGATGTTTTCTGAATGTCAGGTAGTTTTCCATCACCTTGACATCCGATGGGAGGGCATTCCACAGGGCGGGCGCCATAGAGGGTACATGGAGGGTAAGACCCCAGAGTCGGTCACAACTGGACCTAATGATCAGGGGTCCCTTTACCTTTACTTTTCCCACCATGATTTCAGTTTCCTATAGTCAAAGCAGGGGTCTCATGCTCATCACATTGCTAGCATGTTTCTTTCTTATCGGAGTCATTCAAACAACCTTTTTCACCCAGAGGAATGTGAGGTCAAAGAAGAGCATCAGAGGATGGAAAAGGAAATGCCACATTTCTTGAAAACTACTTTGGACATAGCTCAGAGGAGGAAAGCTGTGGGGAAGGTGTCACATAAATATAATTAATCAGTCATTTCAGGAAAGGTCGCAGCATCTCGAGCTTTTTCGTTTAGAGAAGAAGCAAGAGGTGACATAATAGAACTTTATACCATTAAGCACAGTGGATAGAGAAAAGTTTTTCTCCCTCTCTCATAACACTAGAACTCAAGGACATCCAGTGAAAGCTGAATGTGGGGAAATTCAGGACCCATAAATGGAAGGACTTTCACATGCAGTACATAAACAATGGAACTTTCTCCTGCAGGAGGCAGTGTTGGCCATCAACTTGGATGGCTTTAAAAGAGGATTAGCCTGATTCATGGAGGACAAGGCTCACAGTGGCTACTAGCCATGATAGCTATGCTCTGCCTCTACTGTCAAAGGCAATAAAGCTTCAGTTGCTGGAAAATGCAGGAGAGAAGCGTGCTCTTGTGCTCAGGTCCTGCTTGAGGGTTTCTCACAGGCATCTGGGTGACCACTGTGAGAAGACGATACTGAACTGGATGGGTCACTAGCCTGATCCAGCTGCCTTATCTTATGTTTGCTATGTAATAATCAATCAATCAATCAATCAATCAAAAGTTGGTATTTGCACCCATTCTTCACAGAAAGCAGCGCTGCCTTCTGCAAAAAGCTGCCCCAAGGACAAGAAGGTGAAGAGATGATAAATATTAAGTTATCTTTAGTATGCTGAGTCACTCAAGACAAAACCTGGGAATGAGGCCAGTGCACCTCAAAGGTGATGAGAGGATCTATATTCAGGAGGATGAGCCAGCAGAATGGGTGAACTGACACCTCCCACCCACTCCCTGCCCATCACAAAATAGGCAGCAATCTGGCAAGAAATATAGTTTCTGAACCAAGCTCCCTAAGAATGCAAGGCTTTACCCGAGCTGTCCAAGGAAATTCAAGATCTGAAGTGTCATGAGAGAGAAAACCATGCCATATTATTTAAAAATGCTAAAGAGTCTTTGTAAAATGATGGCTTATTTCCACCAGGGAGTTTCCAGCTGCAGAGGATGATAACTGAGCTCTCTCTCACACACGTGCGCATGCAGATGGACACTTTTGCACATTTAATGCCTTTCTCTCCTTTGCTTTTTAACCTCTTCCACCAAGATAATGAATTATGGAAACAATGAATTGAGAAGGCCCTTTCCATATGCAAATGGAATAGGGAAGCAGGGGGGAGACTAGCTAATTAGCTTGATGTTTGTCACAGAGAAAGAACAGAGAAGTGTGATAGTTTGCTACAGAAATGCATCTTTTTGAATTTGAAAATAGTTTACATTAGCTTTGAATGTCAGGATCCTGCCAGATCATGACCCTGGAGAGACCTGCTCAGAGAAAGAGGAAAGGGATCCCAATGAGAAATCTAACAGTGCTGGAAACTTAGAAGAACCCACTAGAATTCTAAGGCACCCCTAGGTATCTAATGCTATGAGTCCTGCAGAGATGGCATGGAGAAGATGGTTAGATCCTGAGCAGGAATAGGGGGAGCTCAGGAAGTTGGAGCTGGGTGACCCCAAGGAGGGGGCTCCTAGCAGGAAAGGGGTGGTGAAATAGGGGACCCAAGAAGTGTTTGAGCCAAGGGAGAAGGCCAGTAGTCTAGGATATGGAGAGCTGGATCCAACGTAGACACCAAGAGGATTGGGAGAGGAATGTTCCACCCTTGTTACATCAGACATCACCCCACTTAGATACCTTCTGCTGTTGAGCTACCCTGGCACCTCATTCTGCTAGTGAGGAACCTCCTCTTTCTGGGGAGGTGACTAAGAGTAAATCAGATGCTGTGCAGGTGCAAACAAACCTCGCAAACCCATCCCACTCAAAGTTGCACCTGTTTGCTTGCTCAGTTAAGGGACTCTGGGTACTTGCCATGCTAAGAGCTCTTTCCACCCCACTCCTTGGAGGAAAGATGGAATATAAACTCAATAAATAAAAAGAGTGGGCCCATGCAATTGTTTATATGGGGGTGGGAAACCCTTTGCCCTCCAGGCGCTGTTAGAGTCCATCTCCTATCAGACCTAGGCAGCATGGCCAACAGTCAAGGATCAGAGGAGCTGTGGTCCAGAAACACATAGAAGGCACATTGATCTACATGTGGCGGAGCTGTAAAGAGATCAGAGAATTTGGGGAGATGATCTATAACTTTTTTTTTTAAAATGCCACAATTTGGCCCAATTGCTCGAATTGCCTTAAGGTCAGTCCTGATGAGACTGTGCAGCAGTTGGACTGACAAGCCCTGCCCCTTCTACCGCAGGCCAATTAGTGCTTTTGGCTAGAAGTTCAAAGTCCACCCTTACTGGCAATTAATTAGGGACTGGCAAGCTTCCTAGGGCAATGAGCACATACTTCTCATCAATCTTCTTGACATGCAGAGAAGATAAGCTGCATTCCGGTCTGGGCCCATAACCAAAAATGTTGGAGGTTCCGTACGATCGAACTGAAATAGCTCTCTTCCTCATCGTACTTCAGAATCCATCAGGCTCTCCTCCTCCAATGGTGATTAACGACCTAAGCCTTTGATGAGGCTTCAGGCACATTCCCATTCCGCAGAGTATCCAAACAGCAGCAAAAGGAGCCAAGAAATGTGCGCTACATTGCTAGGTTTATTGCCAACTATGCAGGACAGAAAAGAAAAGCATCCACTCTCTGTGAGAGACAGTGAACAACTGAACAAAGAAACAGGAAACCAGTAACATCAACATCCGTCTCCCGTGAGACTTCCAACAGTCTGGAATGTAAACAGAGTCTTGTGACTCCAAAAACTGCACAGTGGCATAACAGAAATCTAACAGTAGGTCCCCGGTGTCAGTATTCAGAGTACAGATTCAAGGACTTGTTATGGAAATAAGGGGGGGCACTTATTGGAAATCAGTTTTGTCACCTCCCCCCCCCAAAGCCCGAGACAATGAGCCCAGCCACCTTATGCCACTGTCCCTGTCCTGCTTCATATCAAAGGTTACCCAACCAGGATGCTGTCCAATAATACTGGTGCACCTGAAGTGGGGAGGAGAGAGAATGGTATGTGGTTGGAAACACAGGGGGGTAGGAGAGGAAAAATCTTCCCCTGTCCTCTCGTAAGTGAAACCACACATTAAAAAATAAACTGATGTGAAATGTAACCTTTTATCAGCCTCCTCCATTCATCACTTCACTGCAAATATTCACATAAGCTTCACTGGCAATGTTAGTATCTGATAAATTGCTCAGCTTCCTTATGCTTGCTACTGCGGAGAACAAGTGTATTAAAAATGAGCATATGTGTGATAACCCAAGAGCTGTGTGTGATCTCCCCATATTTAATTTTCAAATCCATAGCTTTCATTTCATTTTTTTATTTTTTCCCCAGTACAGGACCTGCTACCATCTCCGAAGCCAAGAATCTACCAATTTTAGGAGATGCTGGCCCCCAGAGCCATCTAAATCTTGCCTGCCTTGGCCATGACAACAAATTAATCAGCCAGCATCAAACCCATGGAGGTTCCCTGACATTTGTTTCACTGCCAGATGCTATCTCTCCATCGATATTTGCAAAGTATGTACTAGGAAATAGAAAGCATCCAATGGGTTATGCTACAAGCTCCATGTCCTGCATCCAGGTGTCATACGCGTGCACCCAAAAATATATTGCAAAATAAAAATAAAGCATCCCATGATGCAGTACATTATGCAGTTTTATTCAGAAGGAAATCAACTGAAATGTAACATCATTCTCCTATCCCTTGATTGCTGAGAGTTATTCTCATAGAGATTTATTTTTTTAAAAAAATACTTCAAAATCTACTTATTAATCAGTATAGCTTCACATCCATAAGAACCTTGCAGGAAGTGAGGCAAAGGAATGCATGGATATATACAACTTGAATAAAACATTTGGGGGGGGCAGGTAAGCACCACCCCACATAATTGATCACATGACATGGCACATACACACCATTTGAATGGCAATGCCCATCAACTTTTGGGGGCCCCTGGTCCCCTCAAATATTTTATTGGGACCTTGGCTCCTAGGATTTGGCTCCTATGGCAATGTACAAGCTTATCTCCCTCCCGCCCAGTGCTTTTTCGGGGGGGGGGCGTAGAGGTACGCATACCCCTAAACATTTTGTGAATCTAAGTTTGGCCTCATTGAGAGGTAGTATTTCAATATGAGTAGGAAAATGAGAGTATCCCCTAAACATTTTTTATTTTTAAAAAAAGCACTGCTCCCGCCCATATTTTATGCTTACAACAGCTCTGCAAGATAGGTTTAGGTCAAAAGAGAGCAACTGGCTGAAGCTCACCCAATGAGCCTCATGGCTGTGTGGGGATTTGAATCTGGGTCTTTGGGAGACAGGGCTTTTTGTTATAGTCATGCTGCACTGTGATGCACCACCTAAGAACATAGGAAGGGCCTGCTGGATCAGGCCAATGGCAGGAACCCAGCACAAGTGCCCTCTCCCCTCCTGTGGCTTCCAGGAGCTGGTATTCAGAAACATTACTGCCTGCAACTGCAGGGGCAGCATACGACCATCATGGCTAGTACCGTATTTTTTGCACCATAACACTCACTTTTTTCCTCCTAGAAAGTAAGGGGAAATGTCTGTGCGTGTTATGGAGGGAATGCCTACAGGTGGCATGCCTACGGATTTTCCTCCTCTAAAAACTACGTGCGTGTTATGGTCGGGTGCGTGTTATACAGTGAAAAATACGGTATATTCAATCAAGATACAAATTCACACTGCAAATGGCAATCACCCGAGGGCTCACAACAAAGGCGAATGAGAATGAATCAGTTGCCCTTTTAAGAGCAATCATTGCTCTTCCCACACCATTGCCACCAGCATTGAGGCACGTACACTGAGAGGAGTGGAATTAGTATAAATGATCTCTATAAATAATAATGATGTTTGTTCTCCTGTTACTAATTAGCAACAATAATATAATGACTTTTTTCCCTTTGTTAACAAGGAAACAGAAGTTGCTTAAATGTGCAATTATTCCGTCAGCTATTTTCAAATCATACATATGCATTTCCTTTGAGATGCAGAGTTCAAATGGTGCTTAGGAACTGATACGCCATATGTAAATGTGATTAGCATACTGACACACGGCATCACACTAAAGTTTCTAAAGTGATCACTGCAGCCAGGTGTTCTTTGACAATATCTAATGAGCCATTTACTTACTTACTTACTTACTTACTTACTTACTTACTTACTTACTTACTTACAAATGCCTACCCAGAGCTGTGTGTAAGTTGCCACAATCCTATGGGACCAGAGAAAAGTCACAGAACATGATGCTAGATCACAGAATCTCAGCTATCTCGGCTTTCTGAAATGAAAGAGCAAGTTTTCCAAATGAAAGAACAAGTTTCTAGGCCCTGTGAATGCATATCAACATGTCTCTCCCCACTGTTCATTTATTATTGATGGACTGCATTTATACCTTACCCTTTTCTCCAAGCAGTTCAAGGAGGTGTACATGGTTTATACATGGTTCTCCCATTTCTCATTTAATCCCCACAGGAGCCCTGTGAGGTTAAGGCCAAGAGGCAGTGACTGGCCCAAGCTCACCCAGTGAGCTTCATTGAAGTGGAGTAGCATGGGTTGCCAGTGCCCGGGGCCATGTGGAGCAATGTAGGTGGGAGGGAGGGAAATGGATGGGGTACACTTGCACTTTCAACTGCCTAATGGCATCTGCATCACCCAGGAGATTGCAGCTGCAGAGATAAGAAGAGTTGTTCTGTTGCCTGGAGAGGACATTTCCTGCTTTGCATGGAGAAGCCATTTTCAACAGATCCCCGTGATGGAAGTACACAAATGGGAAGGGCGCCACTACCGAGAAGGCCCTCTGCCTGGTTCCCTGTAACTTCACTTCTCGCAGTGAGAGAACCCTCAGAGGAGGAGCTCAGTGCCCAGGCTGAGTGATGGATGTGGAGATGCTCCTTCACATTTGTGTTTTTGAGTGAGTGCTGTGGGGGCCAACCCTTCTGGACACTTCAGTAGAATTTATCTGAGCCTTGGAAAGTCCATAGAGCTGAAAGAGGAAGCGAGATAGATTTCACCCATCCATCAGCTCTATGTACTTTTCAATGGAAGAAAAGGTAACCACCTCATAACCAAGAGAGCAATGATGGAGGTGGGGGAGACTTGGGAACTTGGGCACTAGGGGAAGACCTCCAGAGTGCTATTGTGCCCACAGGCATCACATTAGCAACCCATGCCCTAGATCCTTAATGAGCACACCAACAGGGCACCTGACAGGTAAAGGGGAGAAATTGAACTTGACACCATAGGGACAATCTTCTTACTTTCTTCTCTGTGCTAACAACACTCCATTATTCATATAGACAAGGCAGAGAGAGGCTTGATAACAGTTTAAGTCTTTAAGTATGAAAACACTCTAAGATTCCAGCTTGGGTCACCTTTCACTTCCCAATGATACACAGAGTACAAATTGTCTTCACCTATACCCTCCATATATATATATATATATAAATAATCTGATGCAAAGAGCAACCTTTGTTTTGCCCCTTAGTCCCTAGGCAGGGGCAGTTTATCCCTTGGATGACCCAGAATGCATCCATTATGCCTCTGTGGATTTTAACGAAGCACAGCTCTTAACCTTTCAGCATGAAACAAATCTTTCTTTTAACACTGCAGTTTCCTCTCTCTGCCCAAAATTACATGCTCTCTGGGGTAATGGTATTCCTCTTGTAATGAGGAGGGTAAGGAAGATCACTGGAGGTCGAAAGGAAGAGTGATATCCAAAGATGTAGAGGTTCCCTTTAAGGGTTAATTGCCACACTCAAAGCAGCTGTCCATCACTGATGCAATTCTGACCACAGAGGGGTACAATGCAGTGAATCTCCAACTGCTAATATACCGGGGCTCTTCAGGGTTAGGGTTGCAGCATTAGGCTTTTCTGCAATCAGCCAGAAGTGGACATGTCACGGAGTGTTTGTGCGTTTAAATAATGGCCTGAAAAAATGTGGAACATGACACTATAGGGACCTATCCTGTAGGGATATTGGTAACCACTGGAATCCCATCAGAGTGATGCTTCTGCTTAGTTAAATAGAAGAGACAAGGTTTTGAGTAAAGGAACGAGCTGTTGATTGCTCTTTCAGTGGACTCATAGAATCATAGAATCATAGAGTTGGAACAGACCACAAGGGCCATCGAGTCCAACCCCCTGCCAAGCAGGAAACACCATCAGAGCACTCCTGACATATGGTTGTCAAGCCTCTGCTTAAAGACCTCCAAAGGGGACTCCACCACACTCCTTGGCAGCAAATTCCACTGTCGAACAGCTCTTACTGTCAGGAAGTTCTTCCTAATGTTTAGGTGGAATCTTCTTTCTTGTAGTTTGGATCCATTGCTCCGTGTCCACTTCTCTGGAGCAGCAGAAAACAACCTTTCTCCCTCCTCTATGTGACATCCTTTTATATATTTGAACATGGCTATCATATCACCCCTTAACCTCCTCTTCTCCAGGCTAAACATGCCCAGCTCCCTTAGCCGTTCCTCATAAGGCATCGTTTCCAGGCCTTTGACTATTTTGGTTGCCCTCCTCTGGACACGTTCCAGCTTGTCAGTGTCCTTCTTGAACTGTGGTGCCCAGAACTGGACACAGTACTCCAGGTGAGGTCTGACCAGAGCAGAATACAGTGGCACTATTACTTCCCTTGATCTAGATGCTATACTCCTATTGATGCAGCCCATAATTACATTGGCTTTTTTAGCTGCTGCGTCACACTGTTGGCTCATGTCAAGTTTGTGGTCAACCAAGACTCCTAGATCCTTTTCACATGTACTGCTCTCAAGCCAGGTGTCCCCCATCTTGTATTTGTGCCTCTCATTTTTTTTGCCCAAGTGCAATACTTTACATTTCTCCCTGTTAAAGTTCATCTTGTTTGTTTTTGCCCAGTTCTGTAATCTGTCAAGGTCGTTTTGAAGTGTGATCCTGTCCTCTGGGGTGTTAGCCACCCCTCCCAGTTTGGTGTCATCTGCAAATTTGATCAGGATGCCCTTGAGTCCATCATCCAAGTCATTGATAAAGATGTTGAATAAGACCGGGCCCAAGACAGAACCCTGTGGCACCCCACTAGTCACTCTTCTCCAGGATGAAGAGGAACCATTGATGAGCACCCTTTGGGTTCGGTCAGTCAGCCAGTTACAAATCCACTGAGTGGTAGCATAGTCAAGACCGCATTTTACCAGCTTCTTTACAAGAATATCATGGGGCACCTTGTCAAATGCCTTGCTGACTGCATTGTCAAGCTCCTTCAACCCCCCCCACACACACACCAATGAATTTCCCATTGTTCTGATTCAACATTAAATAGTGAGTTTTGACTGAGAAAGTGGGGAGGGGGGGAGAACTCAGAAATGGTATCTAGAAAAAGCACAGTACAAAAGGAAGTCTGGATAAACCTACCTCTCTCTCCCCTCACTTCATCCCTCCCCAGACATTTTCCATCAGATAATATTCATTCTCTATGTACACAACTCCCCAGGAATTTCCTCTCAATTTGTCAATATTTCCAGTGTTGTTGCATATGACATGGTTTGTCACATTACACTATCTCCATTGTATCACACTGCTGCTGAAAAAATTGCACTTGCTGCAGAGTCAGAGGCAGGGATGCTTGTGAATACTAGTTGCTAGGAGCTACAGTAAGGAAGAGTTGCTCTTTCCCTCAGGTCCTGCTTGAGGGATATCCATAGTTGACCACTATGAGAACAGGAAGCTGGACTAGATGGACCTTTGGCCTGATCCCACAGGGCTCTACTTATGTTCTCATGAAGTCCATCCACCCTGTGAGAATAAAGAAGAAAGGAAGGGATGCAAAGACAAGATCAGGACCTTCTCGAGTTGGATGGTCTCCCTCCAGCCCTGGGTTGTTGTAAGGAAGAATTGCTGTAATAATTGTGTGACATGTGTTGTGCATGCTAAGAAAGACACACACACACAGAGAGAGAGAGAGAGAGAGAGAGAGAGAGAGAGAGATTATCCATTTTGTAGTCCTTTTTGCCAGAGTGTCCAAGAGGAAACATATCAGGATATCTCTACCATGTGTAAATCTGGCAATCTTTAAAGAACAGACCAGCATAGTATCATCATTTGCACATCACATTTAAGGCAGATGATTAAAGCATCCTTTTCCTCCCAGACAACATCACAAAAAGGCTCCATCCCAGAGAGAGGGCCAAATGGATCTTTTGAAAAGAGCATACCACTCCGAGAAAAGCGCGGCAACCCAGCTGCTGCCGAAGTCACTTGATAGGCACTTGAGACAGAGATGAATTAACTCCATTACTCAAAATACAGCCGATGTGACATGCATACATTTCTCTTGAAACAGACAGAGATAAAAGGGGCTTGTGGGGGAATGTTTTGTGTCTGGTGTCTCTGCATCCTTTCAGAAACTTCAATGCTTTGGGCTAGTGGGTAAAAAAAGGAGACAAGGAAAAGGAGGAATAAAAATGGCAAGGAACTGCTGTTTATCTTAGCTAAGGGAGCTGCATGACACCTTGCAAGCCTCTTTTAAAGAAGAAGCCTGATATTCCATCAGCTCAGCAGAAAGGCTGGCTCCATCAGGTCTCCACAGAATACTAAGACCTGGAAGGTTGAAAGGAACCCTCAAATGTCATGTAGTCCAATCCCCTGCAATGCAAGAATCACAGCTATAAAATTCCTGACAGATGGCCATCCAACCTGTGTTCAGAACATAGCTGTCAACTTTTCCCTTTTCTTGCAAGGAATCCTATTCGGAATAAGGAAATTTCCCTTTTAAAAAAGGGAACCGTTGACAGCTATGAAGTTCAGAAACCTCCAAGGAAGGAGAGTCTACCATCTACTATTTCACTGCTGAACAACTCTTACCATCAGAAAGCTTTTCCTAATGCTTAGTCAGACCATCCTGTCTTGTCATTTGATCCTCTCCCTCATCACTTGGCAGCGGCCATTCCAGCAGGCTGCCTCTGGGAAAGAAGAGAACCAGGGCTCATTCCATCTGCTCGGCTGAAAGATCAGCTCCATTGGGGTCCTCCTCACCCTGAACTGTCATTCTTGTCTGAGGTTGCTTTCCCCCACCTCTTCCCTACCTGTTCCATTTTCTTTGTATGTTGCACCTTTCAGATTGTTAGCTTGTCTTGTTTTAACTGATTGTATGTAAGTGTCAGGCTTCAGAGAAATGGCTTCCTCCCCCCCCCCACTTTGGTCGTGCATCAGCAGAACAAAACAATTAGTTTAAGAGTGTTTAATGATCAGAGCAAAAGAACAACACAGCTATCTTGGAGTAAAGGTGCTCCCAATTAAGCTTCCATGGTGAGTCCCCCCCCCAGTGGAAATAAAGACACATGACACAATTATTTAAGGTTAATGGGCTAAATATGGCCACAACTTTATTGGTTACAGGTGATGAGCGGTATTGGCTTAGGCATCGGTCCTTACCGACTATCCGGCTTCAGCCTGCCCGCTTGAAGTCTGGGAAGGGTCAACCACCAGTAGAGGGAGATCCCTGGCCACTCCTGCGTTAAATAGGGCAGGCCACACCCCCTGAGCCAGCTGACTGGCTGTCCAGGGGACGACGTGGCCGGGGTTTCCCTCAATCGAGTGGAGGCTGAGAGTGTGCACCCCACAACCCCACCTCCTCTTAAGGCAGAAGTGGCTTTCCCTCCTACTTTCCCCCAAGGTATCTCCATCACTTCCCCCTTCATGCAACTTGATCTCGCAATCATTGAGCCTTCTGCATAGCAACCTTATCAGCTCTCCTTGCCCTTGGAGATATAGGCTGGACACTTTCCAGCAAAGGGGAGTCAGTTATCTCTCTCTCTCTTGCTGTTCTGCTTCTCCTAGCTGTTTCCCACTCAGCTCTGCCCAGCTGTTGTTTCCCGAACTATGTCCCTCTGCAAACCAAGTCTCTAAATCTATGCTGCTCCACTGTTCCTGGGCAGCATCAGCTCCTGGTCAGGAGCAGGAAGAGGGGGAGGTTCCCACTATTCCTCATCAGAGATGTAATTCTCAGTCTGACAGTAAGTTGCTGTGGGACCCCTCCTTTTTTAAAAAAACCTGAAGAGTGAATAGCCAGTGCTCTAAATACAGAAATATATAATATTCTACACCACTCCTTAGCCATAGAATTCTGTAGCAGAAATCTTGCATTCATTGGAACATACAGAGCTGAAATGAATTTGCCTCCAGAAATTCTGTGTTACTGCATGTTTTTGCTACATTTGAATACTTGCTCAATATTTTCCAGCTATATTTTAGGGCTTTGCACAGCTCCCCTGATCCACCAAGGGGCCCTGATCTGTGCCTCCCCCCATTAGGCTGATCTACCCAGTGGTGCCCCAGGGCCCACCCACCCTACCCTAGATCTGTTCCCATCTATTATCAGCTAGCAAGTGGGAGGATTTAATCCTGGGTGGTCAGAGCTGGCCCACTCACAAGTCAAATCCAGAGCACAGTCTTCCCATGTTTGGCATCTGTTGGTGAAACAGAATATCAGAGTCCAACACCAGATAATGGAATCAATATTAGAAATCTGACGATGAGTATTGAATGATAGCTGGCATCAGGTGGTTGAAAGCAGTAGGGTATTCTGTGCAAAGGAATCCCTGTTGCCAGTAAAATTCTCATTTCCATCATGTTATGTTTATGGTATCCTTTGTTCTATTTTTTTTAACCATGCCTTTGCAAAACAGCCTCAGTGCAGCTTACCATAAAGTAGCAACAATAAAACATAAAAGAGAAGAATAAAAATAGCAGATTGAAAAGACAGTGGGGGCTAGCAAATAACGGTGGTAGCCAGATCAAAAGAAGTGGATAAGGTGATTTTTTAAAGGGTCAGACATAATTCCAAATCACAAATGACACAAGAGGAAACAACCTGCTTTACCTGTCATAGAAACAAATTTTTTGTGTGCAAATGATAGAACAGGGAAGACACCAGCTGAACGTGTTTTGGGGTCCCCAACATTCTTTGTGGAGTCCTTCCTTCAGGTAAGGATGGGAGAATCTTATTTTATTTTATGCATTTTCATACACATTACTTGGCTAGAGAACTGCATTGCAGAAATTGGGGGAGGGTGGATTTCAAAGGACGGCTGCAGTTCAGTTCATGTATAGTTTTTTGGAACATTGGGACTCCTTGCCCTCAGCTGTCACCTGGAAGCAGTACGTCCAGCCGCAGGAGAGCTGGGAAGCAGAGCTCACTCTATCAGCTCTGCTGTGACAGGCCAGCTCCATCAGGGCTCCTCTCCCCTTGGGTGTATTTCAGAAAGAAATTTACACAAGTAGCAGGTTCCCTTCTCTTCAAATTGTTTCCATCCAGGGCAAGAATGGAAGGTAAGCAGCAGAGAGAGGCTAGGGGGTTCTGATGGTGAGGAGAAAATGTGGCTTAAAAAAGGAAATGCTCCTGGTGTTGAATGCCATCCAAGTCCTCTCCCCAGTCCCAGCCTAACCTGCAAATGAGGACGTAGCCCTGAATGACGGTAAGGAGATTTAAAGCTAGGAAGCTCTCTGTATAATGCCAATGTGTTTGTTTCATTTCCTGGAGCTGCATGCAATATTATTTGTTGACAGGTAATGTACATGATCTAAATCGCTCTCTCTCTCTGTTGCTCCTTCAGATAAAATCAGTTATCATTTCGAAAAGTAATGAATCTGCCAGTCAGGAAATTCCCGCAAGGTCTCGATAAAAATCAACCTCTCTTGATTTTTATCTAACCTTCCCACATCTTTGAGGAGCTGAAACATCTCACACTGAGCCAACGCTGCAGATGGAACACTCAGTTACATGGTGACAGGTGGGCATCAAGAACTATTTTTATTTATTAATTTATATAGCACTTAGTGGCCAAGTTGGCTTCTGAGTGGTTTACAAATATAAAACACACAGAGACACACACACAAATAAGTTAGACAATAAACCAGTTTCATCAAAACATTAAAAATAAACATCCACAATTAAAATGTATAGTAAGACAGGCCAATTAAAATAGCACAATAATTAAAAGAGTTAAAAGCAACAATCAAGAACAATTAAAGCAGGAGGTTTAGGTCAGGAGTTCAGGGGAATGCTTGCCTAGACAGGTGTGTCTTTGAGAGCTGGCAGAATGCCAATACTGATGGGGTCTCTCACATTTCAGTAAGGAGAGCATTCCACAATCCTAGTGTCAGCAATGAAAAGGCCAATCTTGCTGTTACCACAATCGGATAATTATCAGGAATGGGGGGAATACACAAATATTTTCAAGTGGTGAAAGTTGGTTACATTCATCTCTGGCTTTGAGATGTACCACATGAGAACTTAATCAAAAGATATGCTTCTAGTGCCAGAATTAAACCTGTATACCCAATAAATAATATAGTTTGTATACCTGCTGCTGAATACCAGTTGTTGGAGAGCAGCAACAGAGGAGGGCTCAGAAGCACCTGATTGGTCACTGTGAGAAGAAGATGCTTTGCTAGATGAGCCTCTGGCCTAATCCTGCAGCCAGGCTTTTCTTGTGTTCTTATGGTGGACCAATGCATGCAATGGATTCTCTCAATACCTGTCAACTTCCCAGCTACTTCTGGCATGCTGTAGTTCACATGCCTGTCCTGTTGGGGAGCCAGTCATGAATATAATACACTCCAAAAATGTATATTGAGAGTGGTTTAAGGGAGACATCCTCCCTCTGAATCAACAGGATCAGGACTTCAAGTGACTGTCCAAACATTAAAATAAAATGAAGGGGGGTGGAAACATTTTCCACTCCTGCACAAGATTTTCATGCATGCAGGCAAGCAAACTTGAATAAGATAAACTTAATTAATCTGATTAAATTTTATGGGGGAGGGTAAACTAATAAGGAATAGTACACACAGCAAAAGATTTAATGAATTCATTAACTACCCATAAATATTCAGAGGTAAGCCTCATGTCATGGCATCACAGCCACACTTCAGATTGAAAATGCTTTGCTGCTTCAGCAAACCACTCTGCTTCTGACCGCCCGCTTGTATTTTTTCAATCACAGTGAAGATAACACAGTATTGGGAACCAATCTACTGTAGACACATCTGAGAAAGGCAACTTTTCAATCATCCCTGATGTAAGTACCATGGACAGCGCCTCCAGCTCAGCCTGTGCTATCCCTGGCTGTATTACCAAGATAGGACTCCTATCACACAGCCAGACAAACAATGAGCACAAAACCAAAATGTTACCCTAACTCCCTTCTCAGAATTCCATTACAAAGACCCTTGCTACATGTAAGCAAACAGTTGCTTCCATTGTTTGATTTTGGAATATGATGTTAGTCCTTTACACAAGAAAATGTGATGACATAGCAGATGGATGTTAAAACAAAGTATGTACAGTGAGCATGAGCATGGTCTCACTGCATGGTCTTGGATAATCACAACTTCAGTTCTGTCAGTGTCGGGTTTCGGGTGGTGTGGTCATTTTCCCCGCACAGTACACAGACCTAAGGGGGAACAAAATAGAGAAGATCCACAATTGAGAAGATCTATTTGAAGGGGCCAAATTTTGGGCTCACACATGGTGCCATATTACGAAAGATTACCAAAGTCTGCTCCTGGTCCTATATCTGTAAAATGGGAATAATAAATCTTTCCACCAGCCACCCAACTGGACATTACTCCAATGTTTTGTAAGCAATGCCAGATTACCAAATAGAGTAGGCCAATAGGCCCCACACCTTTTAGAGACACTGCAACAATGGATCAAAACAATATTGATTTGATCTTGAAAGAAAATTACAAACATGTATTAGGGGATAGTTTGTGAGAGGGGCCCTGAGATTTTAACTGCCTAGAGGCCTCCACAGGGTCTTATCTAGCACTGTTTGTAAGGATGAACTCATTTAGCCTTCAATTTCTTCAGAGTTAAGCCATCAGGAGGATGACTTATATATGTTGACCTGCACTTATCATGTCATAGTACCATGAAAGGTTAAGAAATGGAGAACCAATGGCCCTCCAGATGCTTTGGACTACAACTCCCATCAGCCCCAGCTATCATGCCCAATCCTTGAGGGTGATCATTCATGAAGATAGTGGGAAACCCAAATAATCCCACCACACCTTTCCAGTACAGACTCTACCAGGCAAGAAATGCTTGTTCATCTATTGCAGGCTTCCTCAACCTCAGCCCTCCAGATGTTTTGAGACTACAGTTCCCATCATCCCTGACCACTGGTCCTGCTAGCTAGGGATCATGGGAGGTTGTAGGCCAAAAACATCTGGAGGGCCGAGGTTGAGGAAGCCTGATCTATTGCTAAACAACTGCTTCATATGTGGTATATTAAATTATTGACCATAAAACAGTGGTGCAAATTTGAATTGTAATCAGGTGAGCAGTGGCATTGATGAAAGTGAGTGGAGGCTTTAACATCATTTCTGGAGACATTTGTATCCAAATATTCATCATTCTTTAAATTTAAAATTTCATCCAATTTTTTAAAAGCTGTAGTTCTGGCTTTACCATTTCAGTCAAGTCTCAGGATACATGTTAATATTTAAATGACAATGAGGGAGAAGGATTTGCCTTGTAGCCTGCCTGACCCTCCAACAGACATTCATGTTCAATATGACATCGGCAAGGCAACCTTTGCTGCTGTGTATCTGCTCAGCAAGCTCAATCTCTCCAGCAAAGTCACTGCGGCTCCAATGAACCACTGAATGTAGCAGAAGTTTCCCCTGACAGCTTGACATAAGAGAAAACAGAGTGAAGGGCAAGGGGGAGTCAGACATAGTTCACCCACAAAACAAAGCAGACATGTGAAGAGATACAAACCTGTAGCTCCCCCCCCCCCATCTCTCCCTCGTGTTTTCATCCTTGCCTTTCAGCTTTGTTGCTCTCCTTTCTGAAAACAGCTCCCTACTGTTCATCAGTCATGCTCCTTTCAAAGTAATCAGGGCAAGTTTTACCCCTGTGCACCCACATCCCACAACAGGTGCCTGCAACAAGTGATGACTTTTGTATGGGAGGCTGCTATCGCAATAGATTACAATCCCAAAGAGTTGGGAATGCTGAAGCACATTTTAATGATACATTCTGCTCTAGCTCCTGCTGTGTCGACTGGAAAAGTGCCACCTCCAACCAGATAATAAACAACCCAACTATCTTGTTGCATCATAACCTGTGCAATGCAAGAACGTATGTGAAGGGTTCATTACCTGGCACTGCCAGGCGGGGCTAGGAGAGGCCCTTGTCTGAAATTCTGGATAGTTGTTGCCAGGCAGTGCACAAAGGATTGAGCTAGACTGACCATCCCTCTGACTCTGTATCCTAGGAGGAAGTCAGTCCTGCCCTGTCATCTTCAGTGTTATATGATTGACTTTGCTTTGTCTGCAGTAGGCTAGTGGCCTGTCAGATGTACCAGATTAATATCTACAAGAATGCCCTGCAATCCCAATGAATCAATACAAGCTCTGACACAGACCGGCATGCTGAATTAAGCAAAGCTGACGATGGGTTGTAAGCACACAATGTTTAACGATTAGATGGGGCCTTCTCCTCTCTCTCTCTTTCTAACAAGAGCACTGCACTTATTTTGTTGTCACAGAACGTTTGCTGTTGATATAATCCTGCTTTGACAACCAACATGTCTCTCCCATCCCTATAAATAGCCAGACTCACCTCCTTGTTACTGGGAGACACAGCAGCTTGGTGCCAGAAGTAAACAGGAGGAAAACTCACCAAGGGGATGAAATGAGCAATATTCTGTGAATTGATGGACACATGCACCTACCTATTTAAAATCTGGTTCAGACAATTGGTCCACCAATCCAGTAAGGATTGGAGAACTGACTAGAAATGGTTTACCAACCTTGCTACCTGAGATCCATTTAGATCAGGGGTAGGAATCATTTTTTTGGCCTGGGTGGACACATTCCTTCTTACCAACCATATGGAGGCTACATGTCATACAGTGGTACCTCGAGTTAAGTACTTAATTCGTTCTGGAGGTCCGTTCTTAACCTGAAACTGTTCTTAACCTGAAGTACCACTTTAGCTAATGGGGCCTCCTGCTGCCACCACACCGCCGGAGCATGATTTCTGTTCTCATCCTGAAGCAAAGTTCTTAACTCAATGTACTATTTTTGGGTTAGCAGAGTCTGTAACCTGAAGCGTATGTAACCTGAAGCGTATGTAACCCAAGGTACCACTGTATAGGCATAACCATAGCAGCATACAGGTGGGATTGGGTCAAAGAGGAAGAGGGCTTGGGGGATCAGTTTGTGTGTGGAGGGTTGGATGAGCAGGATAGGATAGGAGGTGAATTCTACACTGCCTGGGATTAAAACCTGGGTGTGGGAGAAGAGTCATAATTCTTGCTTTGTACCTGAAGCCAAGAATGATGTAAGAACATGAAAAGAGCCCTGTTCGATCAGGCACATCTGGTCCAGGAACCTCTTCTCACAGTGGCCATACAGATGCCCATGCAGAAACCAAAAGCAAGAACTGAGTGCAACATCACTCTCCACATTTATGCTTTCCAAGCAATTGGTATTCAGAGCCACAGGACTTATAATCTTGGAGGTGGTGCATAGTTATCATGGCTACTAGCTCTTTATAGTCTTATGTGCCATGAATAGCTTTAAGCCCATTTTAAAGCCATAGAAGTTGGTGGTCACGACTACATCTAATGGTGGTGGATTTCATCACTCATTCATTCATTTATTTTATTCAAGTCATATCCCACCTTTCCTCCCAAAAGAACCCAGGGTACCATATCTTAACTATGCAATGTATGAAGTACTTACCTTACAACAATCACAGGAGCTTTCTATTTTGGAGTCTAGAGAGATGAATCTCAGTAACGTCACTAATGAAAAAATAATAAATCATTCTCTTGCACTAATAGTGATATTCTATTTGCTTTTCTGTTGTGATTCTCCATCACCAACCCAGAATTACTTTTTATTGTGTGACCTGCATCCTTTTACAATAGCCTTTGATGTGCATCCTCATTTGAACTGATTGAGTTGCCTTTAGCAAATTCCTTCCCCAGAGTAGCCTCCTACTTGCACCCTGTTGAAAAACTCCATTGTGCCTTGCAGTTCTTCATCCCAAGCATTAAGCCATCCATCTGAAGGATTTCCTCTAACTAGTTTATTTGGATTTCCCTTTCCACATCAGGATAAAATGGAAATTAGGAGAAGAGAGATAGAGCTGAGTAAAAATTTTTGAGAGAGATAATTTATAAGATTATGGGTGTGTGCTACTATGTGCCATCTTGTTTATGAAGCAGTGCTCAACAGTTTTCTTAATATAGAATTTGGGAGAATACTGAAAATGGCATTAAGAACATTGGTTGTTCCATATCTTTTGTTTAGGGGACAGAATATAGATTTATGATTTTGCATCTAAAAGTTCCTCCATTTTAAACCCAATTCTCTTCTAGGTGGTACTTTGGTCCAACTTCAGCTTTTTGCAGTTCTCTCTTGACTCTACTTGGAAGTGTGGTGGTTGTGAGGCCACACTGAGGAATTGCAATATGAGGGGCTACATGTTATATACTTTGTACCCCCGTTCACACAAAAAGCTAACATGTCAAGGAGAAGGCTAGCATCTTTCTCTCAGCAACTAAAACCAGACCTTAGCCAGAAGTATGTTAACCTTAGGGAAGAAGGTTTTTTTTTTTTTAAGTTCTCTGAGCTAGCATGATACTTATTTATAAATCTTTCAAGTACAATGTAAGATTAGTAAAAATAGCAACACAGACAATGCTGTCATACTATAAATTTCTCTGTACATTGAAACTGCTCGGATGCATCTCACCTGTGGAAGAAAACTGAATAAGAAATGAATTCAGTGAATACAATGATAGTACATCACATATATCTTTTTTTAAAGTTAAAAACAGACTAGGCTTTTAGAAATATAGAGCGAGCCAGCATCAGGTCTCTGGCTAATGTGGCTGTTCTGCAATTGCATATATTCATAAATATAGAAGACTCCATATTATCCTGGGTTTTATGAGTTAACCTCAGTTGCCTGGCAGTTTCCAGCATATCTCAAAGTTGCCTAGGAGCTAAAGCAGGGGTGGCTAAACTATGATCCTCCATATGTTTCTGGACTACAAGTCCCATCATCCTTGACCATTGCCCATGCAGACTGGAGCCCACCAACATCCAGAGTGCCACAGATTCCCCAAGCCTGCATTGGGGTTTCAGATAAGGGCATTCTAGTGTGGCATGAAACATTTGCCTTCTATTGGGATGGGGAAACTGAGCAATAAGAGTGTCTTAAGAGCAGGACCTGTTTGCCCCATGCTCCTTTGTCTCCTGCCAGCTAAAGCCTAATATAGCCTTTGTGTGACTTTCTCACTCCTCTCTGTTCCTCTGTCTAAGTGTGTTTAATCTGCTGTAAAATTGTTTTCGTGGCTGCAGTCAGTGTTATTGTATCTGTTTTACAATGAGCATTATCTCCACTTTGTTAAGGCTTCTGCTTCTTGTATGCAAATCGGTGACTTACTTGCTGCTGTTCCTCCAAGATGTGCTCTTTCGACAAGCTCAATGCTGAGCAGTTTTAGGGCTACCAGCTGGCAAAGATGCCACGTCCTCTTATGGAAACAGATAAATCACATTAGAGTCAGTTCTACAACAGCAGGCCTGGTATAAAACTCATACAAAAAATGGCTCAAATTCCTGGGCAGCTACATGCCAAGCGTGGCTGTGAGAGACCTGGTTCCCACATGCACATTTATAACTTGATGACTGTAGTGGAAGTTGATGGCTTGCATGTGTGAATGGCCCAACCCAGGTCACAAATACAACTTCCAATATACCATCACATGCCAACACTTTTCAAAATTATGCATAAGTGTGAACCTGATGACAGGCAACTGAATGTCTGTGAACTGACTCCACTGAGAAACACTGCAGATGAAGAGAGAGAAAAATGCCTAATTGTGATATTATGTAGCCTACACACTGCAGGTTATATGAGTCATTCATACATGCAAACAATCATTCTTTCATGCTGCAGTTATGGAGTGAGGAACATGTGTGTTTGAACCAGCTCATCCCTACTAATAATTAGGCATTGTGTGATTAATCTCTGAAACTCATTGCCACAAGATGTTTTGGTGACCATTTGTTCAGATTGTCTAAGAAAAAGATTAGACAAATTTATGGATAATAAAGCCCCAAGTGGCTACTAGAAAGGATGAAAGAGAATTTTGTTGGATCCACATTTTAAAGCATTAAAACCTAATTTGCACATCTAGAACTATTACATACTTGAAAATGTAATTATCCTTCCCATTTTGCACTTCTCTGAATTTTGCAATGTGGCTCTGAACTAAAAATTGTTTTTTTGGTTTCTTTATCAAATTGTGGGGAAATGTGCATTTTAGGATAAAATACATTTAGTAGGGCTGCCATATGTCCAAACATTACTAGGATTCCCAGACATTACCAGGATTTCAAAGGCAGAAACAAAGTCTGGGGGGAATTTCCAAAAGGCGATGCTTTTTCCTGGATGTTAGACAAGTCAATTGAAAAATGCACGCTCTCCCCCCCCCTTTTTTTTTTGCAAGATCTTTCTGTGGTTTCCTAAAAAGAAGAATTTTGGGGTCTTCTTAGAAAAAGCTCAACAACTTTAAAGTATGTGTAGACATACATCTACATAGGAACACAGAAAGCTGCCTTATATGAGTCAGAACCCTGGTCCATCTAGCTCAGTATTATCTATCCTGACTGGCAGAGTCTCTTCCTGTCCTCCCTTGAGAACCCAAAGATTGAACCTGGGACCTTCTGCAGGAGAAGCAGATGTTCTGCCACTGAGCTATGGCCCTTCCAAGTACCAATTTTATACAATATTTCATAATAATTCTCATATGGATTTTCCTCCTCACAGCCCTTAATCAATGGACTTGTGAATATAATCATGGAGTTGAAGAGTTGGATTGTACCTTGAAGGTCTTCCAGCCTCATGCAAGGCAGAAATCACAGCTCAAGAACTGCTGACAGATGGCCATTCAACCTCTGTTTAGAAACCTCCAAGGAAGGAGAATCCACCACCATTTGAGGGAGCCCGTTCCACTGCCACATAGCTCTTCTTGTCAGAAAGTTATTCCTAATGTTTGGTCAGAGTCTCCTTTCTTGTCATGTGAATCCATTGGTTTGGGTCTTTCCCTCTGGAGCAGCAGAAAAGAAGCTTGCTCCATCTTCAGATATTTGAAGATGACTATCACATCACCTCTCAGTCTTCTCTTCTCCAGGCTAAACATAAGAACCCCCACAACCATGTGGAATTGAAATGGACCAGAAATTGAATAAACCATCCACCCCAGCTACAATGGCTATAAGCAACCTCCACTTCCAGTATTCTGAGTACCAGCTGATGGTGAGCAGCCATGGGAAAGGATTGTTGCCTTGGCTTACTGCTTGTGGATTTCCCACAGGCACATAGCTGTCAACTGTCCCTTATTTGGCGGGAAAGTCCCTTATCCCAGCGCTGTGTCCCGCTGCTGTCCCTTATTGATGATGTCCCTTAAATTTCCTGAGTTTCAAAGGAAGCAGCTCCTCTCCCTCCCTCCCTGCCGGCCAAGGAGCAGGGAGGCTCCAACTGTGTTGCTTGGCTGCGTTGCTCACCTAATAAGGAGTCTAAGAACGACTGGGGGGTGGACCTTGCATGCCTTGTGCCGATCAAATCGGCCGCGTTGCCTGGGGACTCGCCTTTGCTCAGTGCTTCCCAGCGGAGAGGTGACTGTGGTTTTCCTTGCTGCACCCCCTTTGCTGGGTTGCTGCACTGTGGGAACCACCGCTTGAGGCTTCGTTTGGCTGTTGGCTGGGCTTTCTGCCTTTGGCTTGGAGGGGCTCAGAAGGTGAACATACCTGTGCTCCGAAAATCCCTTATTTTGGCTGCTGATCCCTTATTTTTAAGGCTGCTGGTCCCTTATTTTCAAATCTGTAAGTTGACAACTATGCACAGGCATCAGTATGGAGGCTGTGGAAAAAATGATGCCAGTGGACTAGGCTGCTGCTGATGGTTGAAATGCCCTCGCTTCTGGCAATAAAAGATTATTATTATATGTGGTGGCAATGTAAGGTAAAGGTAAAGGTACCCCTGACCGTTAGGTCCAGTCGTGGACCACTCTGGGGTTGCGTGCTCATCTCGCTCTATAGGTGGAGGGAGCCAGCGTTTGTTCCCAGACAACTTCTGGGTCATGTGACCAGCATGACTAAGCTGCTTCTGGAGAACCAGAGCAGCACACGGAAATGCTGTTTAACTTCCCACTGGAGCGATACCTATTTATCTACTTGCACTTGATGTGCTTTCGAACTGCTAGGTGGGCAGGAGCAGGGACCGAGCAATGGGAGCTCATCCCATTGAGGGGATTCGAACTGCTGACCTTCTGATTGGCAAGCCCTAGGCTCTGTGGTTTAGACCACAGTGCCACCCACGTCCCATTGTGGCAATGTAAAATCATTTAAAAAGGCCTGAGAGATTGGAAAGGCCTTTTCATATAAAGATTGGAAAGGAATGTAGAAAATGATTGTTGTTTTTTAAAAAATGAAGTTATGATATTGAGGTGTACAGGTTTTGTTGGACTTCTTGAATGAAAGACTTTGTTCCTGTACTTAAGAGTGGATGCCAGGCCAAGACCAGCCAGCTCCAACTGAAGGAAGAAGCCTCTGCCAAAGAAGATAAAGAAGACTGGCAAAATAAATGATTGAACTATGCAGGACAAATCAAGAAACCCAAGACAGGAATATGACTCTGAATTTTTTAAAAAGAGACAAATGTTTAATGCATATCTTTTAAGCTTTGTGTATAGATTTTTACACTGGTATAACTTTTAAAAGTCACTTGTAATAAATTGAATAAGATTTAAAAATTGAAATATTAAGAGTATAAGGTTTTAAGGACATGTGTGAACTAGTATTAAACAATGGAACCAAGAGGGGGAAGGGAGGGAAGTCTAGCAAAAATTATGGTTTAAAAATGTGTTGATGATGCTTTTGTTGTTATTTTTGGAAATTTAATAAAATGTTATCAAAAAAAGAAAAGAAATGCCCTCCCTTCCACCGAAAAGAGCCCTGGATGGCAAACAACTAAGCTGCAGAAATACTTACTCTGATGCAGCAAAGCTCCAACCAACCCAAACATTCCAGGTTTTTATTTTAGCATTTCTAAATTTTTTAAGGTCTCAAATACTCTGAATGTACTAAGGGGCTCTCTCCTGTGCATAGGGGTATTTTTCATTCAGTTGTACGCATTGCTGCAATCTGCTTTTTTCATACGCCTAACCATCACATACTGATTGAAAAGGAGAGGTTTTTTGGCGGGGGGGGGGGAGAAAGGTAATGACTCCCTCGGCTGTTTTGATATGTGCTTTGCCCATTTATAGTACATGAGCTTTATGATCCCAGAGTGCTATTCAGGAAAATAAACTGTTATTTCTTCATCATAGCTGCTGGCGCAAAAGTCTTGGGCACCTTAAAGGCACACACACGAAGCTACCCTGCCAGGAGATACTGGGCCAAGGACGAGCGATGAGATCAGCAGAATCACTGTGCATGGCTCTTTGCTGGATTGTGCTACATCACACTGCAGGAGTGGGAAATGGTGTGAAATCGGCATGGAGAAAGCAAGCATGTCATAAAGAAGACTAGGGTCTTTTGCAAGGAAGGGGAAGCCTCTGCTCAGATAAATGGGGCTGCCACGCCTCTTGCAATCTTGTGGTCCAGGGGCAGGGATAGAATCTATAAGATGAAAACCAGTCAAACTAGTTCCTCTGTTAAGGTAATGACTTTGACTGGCTAGCTAAGTACCTCAATTTACATGTCCAAAGAGGCTGGCAGAGAAACAACTGGGTGGGCCTTTCCTCACCCCTGCTCACCTGGCTGGCAGGTAGAAAGAAGAACAATAGCCAGAGTTGGAGAGAGAGGCATGTTTACTCTGTGCCAGATCGTCTGGTGGGTGAAGCCACTCCAGAGTCTCTCACCACTCAGGCATTGAGGTGGCATGTAACAATATTTAGGGGCAACTTGTTATTTGTGATTTGTATACTTGCATCCACTGCAGCATTGTAAGGGATTATGGGGTGGGCACTATGGATCATACTGTCTACGGACAAACGCCGGCTCCCTCAGCCTGAAGCAAGATGAGTGCAGCATCCCATAGTTGCATTTGACTGGATTTAATCGTTCAGTGGTCCTGTATCTTTACAGACTAGTTGCTTGGTGGTGGTGTGTGTATATGTGAAAGTTCAATTAGCTAAGAAAAATCCACGTGTAGCTGGTTGCTAGAAAGAACGCACTAAAAGGCAGTGCAGAAGAACTTGCACTGAGTTTATATAAAACACACAGCATTTTTACAACATTTCAGGTGCCTTGCCCAAGGACATTTGGTGATTTCATGGCAAAGGCGATTCTCAGCCATGATGCAATGCCAGCTTACAGTGACACTACAAAACTGTATCCGTTTTATACAGGCATTGCTGTCAGAGCTACTGGAAGAGATGGATCAGTGAAAATGTAATCTGGTGATGGCGCAGATATGCTGTTCAAAATGTGTGCTTCTCTGAATTTTGTGGTGCTGTTCTCCAACCCAAACATTGGACAAAAGTGTATATAAAAACACATGTATTAATGAAAATAATGTACAAAACTGCATATTTTGTATAAAATGTGCACAAAAATGTGCATATTAGGCAAAAACTGGAATCAAAATACATATATTATGAGAAAAGTGCACTAAAATGCTAATGAATCTTTGTGGGGGACCTTTTGGGGTAAAAAAATAAGAATTGAAGACTGGTGTGGTGGTGTGATGAAGTGAATTTAAGACTGGAAAAATGAGAAACTGAGAGAAATTGAGGTCAGTAGATCCATACACCCCTGGCTCTGCCTTCAGGGGGAAACAGGGCAGCCCCAGGGTGGCCCATTGTGCAAATCTTATACATGTCTACTCAGACGTAAGCCCTGTTGACTTCCATGGGTTTTACATTCATTTTACTAGCATTGCACCCTCAGTTTTATCATCAGCACCTGGTATATACATACATACACACACACATATGCATACCAAGGCAGGAGGAGTTGGGCCCACCACACATCAGTAATGGAAAGATGTCTTAACTTTATCCTTTGATGCCAACCTGATGCCTGTTCACTGGCCTGTATCCTCTTGAATTTTAACAAGCCAATCCATGCATTTTGCCTTTTTTTTGCTGAGCCACTTAGCTGTGCACCAGAGGAGCAGCTACTGACACAATGCAAATGAGAGGTGTCCGTGTCTGTCATGGGAAGCAGCATAACAATGTTAGCTTAATGGCAGATCCAGAATAAAAAGGAGCTTTAGTGGAGAAAATCACAAAGAAAGCCTTTGCCATTATCACCAATTTCCACCACTTCCCTTCCATCCTAGGATGAACTACCTCAGGCTTTCCTATCTGTTCATATTCATTCAAAGAATATAATATGCCAAGGCTGTCTCTTGCGTTTAATTTGAAGCCTAGAACCAAACCATCTGCAAATGTCGGACTTGACAAGAACGCAGATGCCAATTAGTTTATAGCCCAAGTTTGCATCAAGGTTTTCCATTAATTCCTGCCTTTTGCTTTTAATTTGCTGCCTGTTGATTCCGCTCAGACAAGCAATGCAACTCACTCATTGGATTGTTCTGTTTACGAGGAATGGATAGATAATGGAGAAGCAGCTGGTGCAAAAATTATGATGCTACATGCTGAGTTCTCCAAACTTCATGTGGAGCTTTGCCTCTGACTGTAGATAAAAAATACAGGATTAGGCCACTGTCTCAGGCCCTCCTTGGGCAAATAAGCTGCAAAAATTGATATCCACAATGACTTGTTACATAAATGGTATTTCGCAGAAAATACCATAGAAAGAATGCAGTTATAGGGCTGAACTCTGGTAACTGTTGATCCAATCTTGGTCAAAATAATAGGCTGACATGACTTAACATGGCAAATAATGGACAGCTAGGAATGGGCTGGCTGCCCTTGCTCCATTTTGTGAGTCATAATGCTGACGTTACTTTTGAAGGCAGCAGCCCGGATTCTTGTTTCCAACAATGTCTGGGGGGCACCACGTTGGCCACTCCTGCTGCAGCTAATGGACCTCAGATAACAAGGCTGCAGATTAGTAAGTATCATTTGTTCCAGTAAGGGGGTATATAAATTCTGTTGAAAAAATAAATCTCTGGCGGAATCCTCGGAAAGCAGCTGTCAGTCAGAGTAGGCATCACTGGCTAGATGGAGCAATAGCCTGATTCAGTGTAAGGTGTCTATGCCTTGATGGGTCCATAGCCATTCCCTAGCAAAGACAAGTGCAGTGGCAAGAAAGAATGAAGATTAGCACAAGGCTGGGTAGCTGATCGTGCTTATCTTTGTTCAATTGGCTTCTTACCAAGCAATCTGCCCAACACTTAATAAAATCTAAACAAACATTTGGCCACAGGCACTTTTCTCACCTAATTTGTTTTCCCCACCCCTTTCTTCTTTTTTCTCCAGAAGCCAAGGAGTCACAAGATGTCAGTTTCATAAAATTCTATTACGCCAAGTGTGGGAGAGCAGAAGGAGAAATCGTCTGATATTGCGAATGACCTCGATAAAATATACATGGCTGGGAGTAATGACATGTTTTGCTGCAAACACGCAAGTGCTCTCACTCTCAACAAATTTCCTCTTCGGAAGGAATTTGTTCCTGCTGAGTTGAAAACAAGGGCGGATCTTATCAGCCTTATTCTAAGCCTCTCCCCCCCCCCTGCAAAATACTAGGGTTGGCATTATCATAAAGCAACAGGAAGCAATTGCTTGTGGCAGCAGATTTCAGAAGGGGCACAATTTGCCTGTCTCCACTCTTCATCTCTATGTGCTTAACCCTCCCCCACAACCCCCCCCCAGATATTTCTGTCTAGACAGGGCCAGTTCCAGATCTTAGGTTGCCCGTGGCGAAATGTTGTCTGTACTTTCCTCTCCTCTATCAACAGACATCCTCCTCCATTGGTGGGCCCTGGAGAGTTTACCCAGCAGCAGTCGTGGACAGCAGCAGCAGTATTTTAAGCAAGACCAAGTGTGGTTTGGCCACCATTTTAATTTCCCATAATGCCCCCAATCTAGTGTTGCCCCTGGGCATTGTGGGAAATTAAATTGGCAGCTACTCAGTGAGGCTGCTGTCTCCAGGCAGAAAAACACTGTAACATTGCAAATTGTTTTTCTACCTGGAGAGAGATGGGTGAGACCTCCTAGCCATAGCAATACTTTTGGACTGAGAATGAATGAGTGCTACATGGGGATGTTTCGAAAGTATCCTTTCAGCTAGGATGTGTACCAATAGCTTGTAACTCCCTCAGCCTTACAGGGTCTTGATTCTGTGCAAGCAGACATAGCTATAGATTTGCTGAATGTCTCTGATAGCAGAGCCCTCATTTTAATCCAACTAGCTGGCAGGGCATCCTTGTCCCAGATCCAGGGGAGTTTCCCACTTTATCACGAGAAGCCAATCACAGATCTGGCATCCAGGGGCAAAAGAGTAGCTCCGCAAATGCACTTGGAAAACCTCGGAGTCAAAGAGGCAGACAACTGAGGATTAATGTCAGGCCACAGGGGAAGTTCAGAGAGGACCAAAAAAAGAAAAAAGAGAAAAAAGCATTTCAGACAGCCTGTTTTTGTTGTTAAGAAATTGTGCTCAAAGCCAAGCAGCTTTGGTGAGAGTGGATCAGCTTGGTTTGTGCGTTTTAAGAGGGCCAGCATCAAAGATTGAAAAATGTGTCAAACAGGGAGAGTGGAAAAACACTCTGATTTGATTCATTTCCAGGCTGCAGAGTTTTCCCCTTCCCTCTGAAGTGCCTTTACCAGCACAGAAGGGGGGGTGGGTGTTTGCTGCTGCATCCAATGGATTGCACAGCCCAGGTAGGCTGTCCAACAAGCTTCCTTGTTGGGTCTGGGGGCTCATAACTGTGCTGTCCTTCCCAATAATCCTAATATATTATTTGCATTGGCTCTCTCCACCTTCATAGGCTGCCATTATCGACTCCTTCTTTGCTTCCCTCACCTCGAAATGGATACAGTTCAGCTGGAAAAGGTTCTGGAAAGGGCAACTCAAGTGATTAAGGGGATGCAGTATCTCTCTTAGGAGGAAAGGTTGCAGAGTTTGGGATTTTTTAGATAAAAGTTGAGTAAGAGATGATATGGTTGAAGTTTATAAAATTAAGCATGGTGTGGAGAAAGTGGGTAGAAGTTTTTCTCCCTCTCTCATAACTCTAAGACTCGGGGACATTCAATAAAGCTTATTGTTGGAAGTTTTGAGATGGATAAAAGAGAGAGCTTCTTCATGCAGCTCTGAGTTAAGTTATGGAACTCACTCCCAAAGAAGGCAGTGATGGCTACCAACTTGGATGGGTTTAAAAGAGGAATGGACAAATTCACAGAGATTGGCCATGTTCTACTTCCCCTGCTGTGCTTATAAATACAAGTTGCTGAGAACTGCAAGTGGGAAGTGTGCGGCTGTTGTGCTCATGTCCTGTTTAAATGCTTCCTGTCATCACCTTGCCAACAAAGGTCCGTATAGTTAAAGCTATGGTTTTCCCAGTAGTGATGTACGGAAATGAGAGCTGGACCATAAAGAAGGCTGATCACCAAAGAATTGATGCTTTTGATTTATGGTGCTGGAGGAGACTCTTAAGAGTCCCATGGACTGCAAGAAGATCAAACTTATCCATTTCGAAGGAAATCAGCCCTGAGTGCTCACTGGAAGGACAGATCCTGAAGCTGAGGCTCTAATACTCTGGCACCTCATGAGAAGAGAAGACTCCCTGAAAAAGACCCTGATGTTGGGAAAGATGGAGGGCACAAGGAGAAGGGGACGACAGAGGACGAGATGGCTGGACAGTGTTCTTAAAGCTACAAACATGAGTTTGACCAAACTGTGGGAGGCAGTGGAAGACAGAAGTGCCTGGCGTGCTCTGGTCCATGGGGTCACGAAGAGTCGGACACGACTAAACGACTAAACAACAACAACAAAGGCATCTGATTGACCACTGTGAGGAAAAAGGATGCAGGACAAGATGGGCCACTGACCTGATCTAGCAGGTTCTTCTTATGCTTTTGTGGCTGGAGAACAGGGAGGCAGTGAGGTGCTCAGAGCCAGTGTGGTGTAGTGGTTAAAAGCGGTAGTCACGTAATCTGGGAAACCGGGTTCGTGTCTCCGCTCCTCCACATGCAGCTGCTGGGTGACCTTGGGACAGTCACACTTCTGTGAAGTCTCTCAGCCCCACTCACGTCACAGAGTGTTTGTTGTGGGGGAGGAAGGGAAAGGAGAATGTTAGCCGCTTTGAGACTCCTGAAGGGGAGTGAAAGGCGGGATATCAAATCCAAACTCCTCCTCTTCTTCTTCTTCTTCTTCTTCTTCTTCTTCTTCTTCTTCTTCTTCTTCTCTAAGTGCTCGGCGGAACTTTGTATACCACTAAGGATGGTTATCTAGGCTGTTGTTTCTGGATAATAATCCATACTTTTTGTAGGGTTTTATGCTGCTCTGAAAGTACCATAAATGACTGCCTGACTGATGGAATCAATAATGGACTTAGAGCGGCACATAGGCACATGCATTTGTATTGCTTCAACATTTTGATGCTTGCACCCTTGGGCCCCTTTGGGAGGGTGAGATAGGAATTCAATCAATCAGTCAGTCAGTCAGTTAGTCAGTCAGTCAATTGGACTGTTACCAAGGGATGCTCACCATGATCTACCTAATATAAAAGATCTAGTAACTTCCAGATTGGGCCACTTCAGTGCATTCTAAAGAGAGCTGCCTTTTCACATGAGGTGGACACTTTAACTAGTGCAGAATGCTACTGCATTTTTTGGGGGGGCACAACTGCATTGCACTGCTGCTGTCTTCCAAGACTCATTGTATGACATAGGAGACTGCCTCCTACCAAGTCCATATGATTGGTCCATCTTGCTAAGTGCCATCTACACCAGGGGTGGGAAACACCATGGCCCTCAAGGCTCCAACTTCCATCCACTTTCAGTCAACTTGGCCAATGGTCAGAGATGATGGCAGCTGCATCAACATTTGGAGGGCCAGAGTTTATCCACCTCGGTCCACTCTGGCTCATAGCAGTTCTTCAGGGTTTCAGGTGGAGATCTTACCCAGTCTTACCTAGAGATCTCAGAAACTGAACCATGGACCTTTTCCATGCAAATCTGTCTTCCATTTTCCTTGGGCATTACTTCTTATCCTATAAGCAGAATCTCTTCTACTTACACCTCACTTCCTGTATAGATTGCTCTCCCTAAAGAAGGCCATTGGGCTTAATCATTTCTTGCCATTTAATTAAGACCTTTATGTTCATTGCAACTCTTAGTTAATTAGTTCACACCTCTCTCTTGATATAATGTTTCTCAAATGTTGTTGTTTTTTACAGCTTATAGTTAGATTATATGTTTGCTACAAATGTTCAGTTTGGCTTTGCCTGATATCTTGGGCAACATATTGGAAGGGACTGGTGTCAGGTTCTCATTCCAAAACACTGTGAAAGTAACACTTACTTATGAGTAAGGACGGCACCTTTAATAAGATTAATTTTGGTACAGGCTCAGCAACATGCACAAGGTCCAGAAATCATGTTTCCAAGGTATGTGAGCAAGGCAAGAAGTTAATAACTGAATGGAAATATGTAAATATCCCAGCAGGTGACACATCCCTCCCACCAAGCTTTTGAAGACGAGGTGTGGTGAGCTCACTCACAAAATCTCCTACCTTATGAGCCTGCTGCATGCATGCATTCATACTCTTTCTGGATAGGTGCATCTGATCCCACCTATGAAGGCAGCGCCTGGGTCTCAGTGACAATATTACCTCCTCACTTCTGCCTCTAGCTGTGCCACCTCTTCATCCTGTTCAGCCCCTCCCTCTAGCTGGTCAACCCATGCCTCCCAAAAAAGCTGAGTCTTCCATCAGAGCGGTGGTGAAGATAACTGGCAGACACAGACACACACAGAGAGAGAGATTCCCTCTCACTGACTTATAGAGTCATAAAGGAAGGACGTATCCCTGGGTGCCAGTCTTCCAACCCCCATCTGTTCCTTTTCTCTCCTCTTACTCCTCCTCCATAGTTTGGGGTTGCCAAACTATGCCAAATCCTGATGGACCCAAGGGGCCCATAACAGGTGTCATATAAACAATGTAAGCAACCAGCCAAACAACCAAAGCAGTCCAGTACTTGCTACAGCAAGGGATTAGAGATAATTCCCCATACTAATGCAAGGTGCTGTGTTCTGTGGTGAAGGGACTTAAAATACCAGAGAGTCATTGCAGAACTTCTAGAGCAGGAGTAGTCCATGTCAAACACTCCAAATGTTGCTGGATGATGCATCTCATCATTCTTGAGAACTGACCATGCTGGCTGGCTGGGACTGCTGAGAGTTGGAGTCCAACAACATCTGAGGATATCGCAAGGCCTGCCTCTGAGTTAGAGCATATGTATAGGTCATCTAACATGTTCAAAGTTATGTGTTCTTGGACAATGACTTGCACTGGACACACTCCCAACATCGTGGTGTGTAAGATTGCAGCCTTGATTTTTTTTTAAAAAAAGAAAATAAAATAAACTTAAATTATGTTTTAAAAAATTCAGGCCTAGTGTCTTACTTCTGAGTAATGCATAGGATTGCATTCCCCCCCCCCATTTTTAATGAGAACTGAACACCATAAGAAAGGGCCCAGAATATTCAGGAAGGTCGGCAAATCTCCCTGAATATTCAGGAAGGTCGGCAAGTCTCTCAGTTCTTTCCTTGTCTTCTTCCCCAGCTAACTTAGATAGCAGAATTTATTTCAGCTCTATGCAAGAGGCACCTTTGATAGATTACTTGAGCTCCTTTTGGATACAGAGAGTTGACTTCTCTCTTTTTTTCTGTCTCATTTTGTTTTTCTGCAGCGATTTCCCATGCAGGTTTTGGGTGAAATTCCCCACCGCATACCCTTTATTGAAGAGGCAATTTTGAGCAATGAAAAGGTGTTTTGGCATCCTCTGTGCAACACATCTGCTAATGGAAATCCGGAAGATACCTCTCCATTGTGTTGCCTGAATCCGAACAGGCAAACAATGAACAGGACTGCAAACACCTGATGCCATCAGTGATTTTGTTTTGCCATCAGAACATCAACTCAGCGGGGCTTTGTAATCTGTAACTGAATATGCATATATTTCAATATCATCCTCATCATTCCTGAGAGTGGGGGAGAAGGAGAGAGGAGAGGGGGAGAGAGTTGGGTGGAGTGGGAGGGAGGAGAGAGAGAGAGAAAGAGAGAGAGATAGATAGAGAGAGAGAGAGAGAGAGAGAGACTCTCCTTTGCAGGGGAAGAGGCAAGATACATAGAGACAGCTTTCAGTCTCCGCACCTGCACTCTGTGTGACTGACAGAATGGGGACACAATTGCATATGGTAAATGAGTTTGGGTAAGCAGGCAGTGGGGCGTGTAAAAGAGGAGAGAAATTTGCCTTGATGTGGCAATGGGGCTTAAATTTTTGCAGAGGCTGCAAGCCATTTTTGAACCTGATTCTGGCCTCCAGCTGAAAGGTGTTTATGTGTCTGAGTTGGTGGTGGCTTCTCTCTCCCCCCCCCCTTTCTTTTCTTTTAAATATGGATTTGGAACCTAAGTTATCTTCCCTGACTTAAGCCAAGTTACAAGTTATGCCATAATAAATAATAATAATAATGCTAATAAATACCAAGCCATGCTATAAATACGTGTTCGTTTCCACTTTGCCATGCATATTAGGCATAATGAGCATTCCCTCGCTCTTTTTTGAACCTTAAAATCCCCTGTTTTACAAGCCTTCATTTCGGCATAATGTGCCCATAAAACACAATGGCAGCACAGTGTGGAGAGGGCTAAATTAAAAATTAATGGGCCCTGCCACCGCCTGGCACTCGCAGCGCCAGGCAAAGACAGAAGGGCAGAGAGGAAGCTGCCCTCCATGGCAGAGCAGGATGCAGCCTGCAAACATCTCCCAGCTGCTTCTTAGAGTAGTGCCTTTCTCCCATGCTAACCGCTTCTCTATGTTGCAAATACATGCAACTGTCAACTTTGCATGAATTTTGCATTTTAGCCGACAATTCTTCTTTTCACAAACCTGAGGTAGCTTTCAAGTAGGACCAAGTGAAAATTGTCTCCTATTCACACCATTTGAGCAAAGAAATGGGAGTGTGGAGGCGGGTGGTAGATACATATTTCTGAATACATAGAAATGTAGGAAGCTGCCTTATAGTGAGTCAGGCCAGTCTAGGATTTTGAAGGGGTTCCAACTCTATGGTAAAATATTCATGCAAATGCATGGAAGCCTTAGTTGGACTTAACATTGCTTCAATATTCTGTCAGTATTGGAGAGAAGAAGCTCATGGAGCTCGCACTATGAGCTCCTGAAGTCACCCTGAACATATTTTGCACCATCATGTATTAAAAGACCCTGGGAACCATTTTCAGAAAGGTGGTGTATAAATGCAATGTGATCTATATGAACACTGTGAACTACAGTGGCAAAATAGGAAACAAATGTGAATGCTTTTTGAGTGGCCCTCAAAATATGAGAATATGTTGTGGAAGAGAGAACCATGAGTTGCATCCAGTTAAGTTCTGCTTAGAGTAGACCCACTGAAGTTAATTATCCAAAGTTCACTATGCCCAGTCACTTCAATGGATCTACAATGAATAGGACCAGAATTGGAGAGAGCCCCATATACACCACCTTGAGCTTTTTGAAGGGAAGGTGGTGTAAAAAGGTAATCAATAAATTAATAATAAAAATAAATAAGGAGAATTTCAAAACCATCTCTAAGCTAGTCAATATGAAAGGGGAAAGGGGGGGCGCTTGATATGGGGCATGCTGTGAAAGCCCTGTGCCCTTTGTCATGTTACTTATACCCTTGAAATGCAATTCTGATTATCCGAAACCTGTCTGCTAATTAAGCCAATGAAATACACCAGGCCTTTGTTAGTCAGCATATGCTTCTTCCTTCACACGAGCAAGAGGCATTTTCATTCCCAAAACTATAGGACATCACACATTTCCAGCTCTCACTTCTCCACAGGCTGCAGAATCGGCACTCAAGCACAAATGAGGGACTCTTTTATCCAGGGGATATTTAGGGCTAAGCCGAACAAGACTCCAGGCATGAGTCAGTATAGCTTGATGGAAAACCTCTAAGGACCCCCCAGATGCTTCAGGAATTGGACCTCAGCAGCTCAATAGCCGGCTTTGTTTTTTCTGCATCAGTGTGATATCAATAACCCAGCTTGAGGTTGGTGGGAGCTGCAAGGTGCCATCATTTTCAGATGAGTCATGAAACAAAGTCTGTGCAGTCATTCAAATCCCATGTGTTCAGGACAGCTTCCATCTTTGGGGCATCTGCATTCTGCCTCCCTATATTCTCCTGATTGTTCCTTGCCAGGGGAAAGGAATGAGAGAGTGAGAGGGGGGGCAGACAAATGTTTATTGATGCTCAATGTACCCAAAGAAAACTAGCCATTTATAGAGTGGTGAAAGGAGTGGTGAAATAACACAGAATTCAAATCAATAGTCAGATAAGAATAACCACACATTACAATATCTGGAAATGTTGGGGAAGGGTTGCTTTCTGATTTCAGCATTTAGAGATCATGCACACATTTTTGACACTGCCTGAATTTGACACTGCCAGGTTTTTGGTTCTTCGTTATTTCCTCTTCAACATCCAAAGCTATGGGCCATAGCTCAGTGGTAAGAGCATCTGCTATGCAGGTAAAAGGGCAGATGCAGCCAGTGGGAGAAAAGGACAGATCTTTGAATCTGGGATCTTCTGCTGTCTCTTCAGCTGCACCCTCAAGGGAGCTTATTCCACTTACCCAACATTTCTCTGTTAATTTCTGCATTATATTTGAGCTTTCACATAACATAAAAGCCACTTCTGGAAATCTATAGTGAAATATAGCACACGTTTGGCACCCATTTTCCATGTTATTTGATTCCAGAAACAATCTGCTTGCAGTCCCCTTAACATAGAAAATGAGTAAAGTGATTAAATTTAGGGTGGTATACCATCTTACAATTCTTTCCTGCTGTTTTAAGGTGCGAATCACAGGGGAACAGAAACAAGCGTGTGTGGAAAGGGTGACATTGTTGAAGGTGTCCACTGTTGTTAGTGTAGTTTAGCACAATATGCCATTATATTGGTAAAAAAGCTGAAGTTGCATAACAAAACAGGTACTGCAGTGCAGAAGGAACATTAAGAAAATGGGAGAAAAGTGTTAGCAATATCACTAGAAAAAGTAGCACGAAATCCTCCACATCTGAATGTGCCCTTAGTCATCCTGCTGTTGGTGTAAGGGGAAAAGAAATGAGACAGAAGCCTTCTGGAGACAGATGCTTTCTTGTTAAGCCTAGCTGTGTGTTTTTCAAAGATTGTTTCAAATAGCATGAGAAAAATGTAGAAAAGAAGGCCATTCCAGCAGGTATCTATCTGCTTATGTTACCTTCTATGCATAGGTAAGAAGCGCAACATGAAGGCAACTGACTCTCTCACACGAAAGGATTTTGCCTGAAACTACTCTGCACTTCAAAACCTCTGCCTAATTGACACATTAGACTATGTAGAAGAAGCATCTTCAGAGGAACACACCACATAAAAAGTACAGTCAAAAGAAGATCAAGATTGCAGCCATGCTGTATACACATGCCATGAACATATGCATTCAACATCCTGATAAACTCCACACACCTGTGTAACTAGCAGACAAGTACCCCAGTCCTCTGAAACAGAGCAAGATGTTGATGATAATTATTATTATTGTAACAGTGCCTGATATTTATTTATTTAATTCATTGCATTTCTACTCCAACTTTTTCTCCATGGAGCTCGAGGTGGTGAACATGCTTCTGCCCCCCCCCCCATTTAATCCCTACAACAGCAACCCTGTGTTGTTAGGTTTGGCTGAGAGGCAGTGACAGGTCTAAGGTGAGTCCACATTTTTATGCACAGTTACCTAATCCATCACCTTATCCCCTCAGGCTAACCCACATTTCACGGCATCATTATCCTTCAGATATCATACTCCATCCCACCCCCATGAAACAAAATACTCCATCTCATGCATTACCCACCCACCTTTAAAAAGAAAGTCATAGATGTTTGCTGCCCAAGATTGCTGATTAACCACATTAAAAAGAAACACAGAACCTCACTCGAGCAACTGTGACTTAATATGATTCCTGTACTACTCGTGTGTTGCGCTATATACTATATACCGTGTTTTTAGCCCTCTTTTTTGAGCCCAAAATTATGAAATAAATACTTTAAACACCAAGCAGAACAACTTTGATGTTTTATTAAATATTCAAAACACCTGTATATTTACTACCGTATATTTAAACACTGTCTTATACACGGAAAATACAGTATATAGTACTGGGTTATCTTGAAGTGGGCCCTTTAGCATGGCTAATATATCATACTGAGATATCAAACGAGGAAGAGAAAAAAGACCATTTGACTTAGAGGACCAATCACTGATCATGAATAATGAACACAAAGCAGTTGGAGGCACACTCAAAAGCGGTAATCCTTGATCAACCCAGGGGTTGAACTGAGTATGAATAAAGAACACCTGGAGTGACTTCAAATCAAGAACTTAAAAAAAAAATCAGAAATATGTCTGGCTCAGCTGCAAGGAGAGGAGGTCAAGGTTCATCTAATAAATTATTTCCTGCAAATGCTTAGCCCAACTCTAGCTGTGAAAAGCACTTTTTAAAAAAGTGGGATGTGAACAGAATTGTCTATCAGGAATGGAACACATACTTCACAGAAAAGAACTGGCTGCATCTCTTGAAAAGGTTTCCTTGAAAATCTGATTATATGTCAGCATGAGAGAGGGGAGAAAATATCATGGGCTCAAGAAAAGGAAGGTTAGAAAAGGAAATTGTCTAGAACAGGGACAAGGAAAAATATGCCCCTCCATTATTCTGTTCTACTCAGACTTGCTGGAGAAATACAAGTGATTATGATAGTGTTGGCTATGCCAGACAATTCAGGACCCTGGACAGCTCACCATAGTGGTGGAAGATATTATCTCAAACAGGAGTCAGAGTCATCTGAGAACTTGAGAAGGCTCTTCCCTTCCCATGGCTCCATCCACTTCAAGCACTTTTTAAAAGGCCCATAGACCTGTCTGAATTCACATGCTATTCTGTGGGTGTGGAGCAGGAGAGGCTGCAAGGCTCTGAAGATGATGACTGAACTACATCAGGGTGGTATAGAAGAGGGTGCCAAAGGACTCTCCTTGAGTGGGGTGACTTGTGCATAGTCTGAATCCTCCTGGAACCCTGAGGAGACATGGCATCCATTCATTGTTGGACTCCAATTTCCATCAGATCTAACCAATGTGGCCAATGGTAAGGAATGATGTGAGTTGCAACATCTGGAGAGCAAGCATCTGATTCTCCATCACTGGTATCTAGAGGAATGTGGCAAAGAAGGCCAGATAGAAGAATCTGAGATGGGAAGGAGAATGTGAAGAAAAGTTGGTGAAGTATCTGGGGGGCTGAAGAATAAGGTGACAATATGTTCTAATTCACAGAGGACAGTCCTCTTTTTGAAGCTTTCTCGGGTCCAAGTCTGGCTTAAAGCTTAGGAACCTTAAGGAAGGAGGGAAGGACTCTTGAAGTTGTTCCTCAGCACCTAATAGCACCTGGACAACAAAATGAACAGGAACACAGGTTGCCTGGCCCCAGCCTTCCCCACTGTGGAGAGATGCATTTTTATAGTATTATAAAATTATGTATTATTGTAATTATTACTAAATTTGCACCTCTCCATGTAAATTACCATCTACAAATCTCTGTCATCTTCCATTCTCTTTTTCCTTTGCTATCTTCTTTTTTTCAGTTGGTATGTGGTAGGGTGAGATTGTCATATTGCTTTGAAATAACCAGATAAATATTTTGCTTCAAGTCCCTGGGACCTCTGCAAAGTCACAATGATGGGCACGACATTGTTATTGCCTAAGATCCCCTTATCCAGGGCTACATAGCTGCACTTCTGCTGGAAATCCAAGCACATCATTGTGTGCATGATGTTAAGGCTGGATTCCACTACTGTCAGCCAGGAGGATAGAATGTGCAGCTTAGCATTGCTAACATGCCCACTGCTGTCTGCTGTGTGGAGCGAATGGTCACCTAGGAAACCATTATTGGGATCTGCTGGTGTCCAGGGACATTGTTGGAAAGTGTGCAAGCGTAGCAATTTACTAGGAGGCCTCCACAGCTTGTGTCCTTGGGAGAACCTGCTGGAGAGCTAACAGTTTCCATAGAAACCTGATGGAAAAGCCTTCCTGCCAGTTTCCTCTCAGCTGTTCCTCTTCCAAGTGCAAAGAAAAAGGTCCAGAGATGGCAAATGGAGAGACAATTGATACAAAGAGCAGCTGCTGGCTTCTGCCTCTGGCATCATCAACTGAAACAGCAAAGAGAGGTAACGTGGGTATTTCCTCAGTAAGAAGATAGGAGCCTTGTACTGATTCAAGCCATTAGCTTCAGACAGGGGGCATTCCCAGCCCTACTTGAAGATGCCAGGGGTTGAATTTAGGACCCTCTGCATACAAAGAGATGCTCTATCACTGAGCTATGTGTGGGCTAACCAGCCTCATGTAACAAACATGCTTAAGTTTAATTAATGCATGAAGGGGTTGAAACCATGGACTAAGCTGCCCTCACATGCTTGGCTATGTAACTTACCTTGGGAGGAAAAAGGTAATCAAGCCTTTGTTTTTCGTCCAGTCTACCTGTGAACTCATTGTATGAAGAGGTCTGAGTTGGTTCCTCCAACTCAGCCACATGGCTCTCACTAGCCTCTCTTGTGTTCCTGTACCAATAGTTTAGGAACTTTTAACCATGTTGTAATTAAGCTACATTTTACTGCCTGTGCAACTTTTCTGATTGCTGTATGGAAATGCACATGAATCTGACCTTTGGAAACTTGTAAGTAAACCATTTATATACTGTAATTACCAAATGTGTAGTCTTTTCCGATGCCAGGGGAAAAGAGAAAATTTGGAAGGAACTTTTAAAGGAGTCAATTTTGGGACTCACTTGGAATGACATGTCTTAAAGTTTTTACTGCCTGTATTTACATGCTTTACTTAGCTGCATATTTTGTGATTTTAAATCTCTGCTTGGGTTCTCTCACCAAAGAGTACTCAAACTTGGATCTTGGCATCCAGGAAGTCTCTTTCTTATAAACATATTTTTGAACCATGGCCCTCCCATGGCCCCAATTAGCCAACCAGATGTTGGAGGAAGGTGCTATATCCTTTCACAGTAACCCATACATTGATATGAAAAATATGAGTCAAATACCTTGGGCGATCCCAGAGAAGTTATGTGTGCGGGCAGTCAGGGACTGTATTACAATATAGGAACAAAGTAGTTCTTGGAACATGTTGCCTCCCGGGGAACTGTCAATGATCCTGTTAGTCTTGAAAACTGGCTAATTTCTTGCCTTTCCTTTACATTACCAGCTGCAGCCAGAGTATGTGGCTTCTATTCACCCGCCAGTTTGCCTGAATGTGACTCTACCTTGTCCTGAAAGCTCTGCTTTGCCCTGTGAAGAAAAAAAAACAGCTAAAACTGGACCACTTCAGACAAATGGAACACCAGCATTTAAATTGTGAACATTTCCTATTCCCTTGATCCCTTAAAAGATCTGAAGGGTCTGCTGGTACAAAGCCTAGCATGAGTAAGGGGCAGGGGAACCTTAACCTTTCAAATGTTGTTGTATTTCAACTCCTATCATTCCTGACAATTGGCCATGCTGTCTGAAGCTGATGGGATTTGGATGCATCTGGAAGGCCAACTCAGAGTAGACCCATTGAAGTTAATAAGCACAACCAGCTTTGCTTCATTAACCTCAGTGGCTCTACTCTGAGTAAGACTCCATTGACTGCAACCCATGAGCTGCAGGTTCTTAAGAACAGTTTTGTGGAGAAAGGAAAAGAGCTTCACTCTAATGATTCACACTTCTCAGATGGATTCCTAAAGTAATTCTTCTGAAGTCACTCAACTGACACAGGGGATATATTTGGCCCTAGGACACTACAACCAACTCTATTTATTAATAAGAGGGAAGGAAAACAAACCGTCTACATTGATGAGTTATGCCTGCAACACCCCCTCCTCCTCCCCAGAATTCATTTTGCTGGTGCCACCGCTGATATATCGGTTGGATTAGGCAGGAGGTGTTCTGCGTTCTCACTATAAATTCCATCCCTCAGCTGCTTTCCCAGGGGAAAAGGTGGGGGAAGAATAACATTTGGAAGGTTCATGCTTTAGAACAGAGGTGCAGAGTCAGTGGAAACTGAGTGAACAAATAAAAACGTCATCACATGACCAGAGCTGGCTCCAGAATTATCCCAAACTGACTCCTGGTGGGTTTACTTTATGTAATGTGTGCATGAGACACACTGTTTGTAGAACCCTTCTGAGTGGCTGCTATCTCAAGAGCTGGAAGAAATCTCTTACATCAGTTTAGAAAATGATCACATATATTATCCCAATCTCTGAGTGCTGAGAGATTCCAAGAGTTCCAAAGGCTATACTCAGGGTCCTGTTTAGTTAGACTGAAGGACAGTGGAGACTGTGGTGTTTTTAGGATTTGTGGTTTTATTTTTACATACATGAAACCTGAGCAAAAGATGAAGGGATGCACAGTATTAACACCCTGACAGTTCTTGGTTCTCTGTTAGGTTTCCAGGGGAGCCCCAAAAGTCCAACCAAGAACAAGGCATGCCTGTGTCTCCAGCTTCCAGTCTGCTTCCAGTTCACTGATACACAACTTTACCTATTGTTCCCCTAAGTAGAAGCTAGGTCTGGAGGTTGGCGGAAAGGCCAACTCATTTTTCTCTAGGGCAACAGAACTACTTTGACTGTGCTAAATTGTGGTACTTAACCAGTCAGCCAAAGCCATTACCTTGACAAAGGAATTGGTTTGGCAAACTTCCTCTTGTACAGTCTACCCTCACAGATACAGGATCACATGTCTGGCATGGGAACCAGGGTTGCAATCTGAACTGGTCCCCCAAAAACTCATAATAATATCATTTGGCTCCTGTTATGGGTATGCATACGAGTTGTAAGCCTGATTGTAACATCAAGGGCAAGTGAGTGCATTATTGCAAAAATGGCTTCATGGGCCAAATGGGGAGACCTGGCGGGCTTTAATGAGCCCATGGGCTGGAGGCTCCTAACTAGTGTCTTAATGGAGTATTAGACCATCAACCCTCATATTGTCTGCCCCAACTGGCAGCTGCTCTCTATGGTCTTGTGTAAAGGTATTTCTTAGCCTTGCTCTATTAAATCCTTTTTATCTGAAAATATCAATGAGTGAACCTAGGACCTTGTGTTTGCAATGGCTATGCTCTACCACTGAGCTTTATCCCTTCACATCCAGCCCCATATGTGAAAGTAAAGTCGAGATCTTGAGAACCAAATAAATTGGATGAAAGCAAACTTTGATGAAAATATTCATTTGAAACTGACCTACAAAAGAGGTGGCATGAGCCCCTCTTATTCTTTTTTTCTTGTTGAGGCCTCGTGCCAACAAAGAAAATTATCATCTGGTAACAAGCATGGCCCGGTTGAGTCTCCTGCTGCAGTTTTAAATGAACTTTGTGAGCTGGAGGGAAGTTTTCATCTAACTGTTCTGTTCCCTGTTGTATCATCCACTAGCAGACTGGAAAAGACAGGCCGTAGGTGAGATCTGATGTCCTATATTATGCACACAACCTCAAAGGTTCCAGCAGGAGGTTCCTCTTGGAAAGCATTTGCTTCCTGCATCCTCTCTTGCTTAGCCCAGAGGGTTAAAACATGAGATTTGACTGCTTGGCACCCGGTAAAAAGCCTGCAGCTTCCTGCTTCTTTGACTTTTGAAGCATCAATGCATTTTTCACAGGGATGTCTGATCATGAAAGATTTTCCCGAGTTCGTTTTCTCGCTTCTCATGACGTTTGCTAAAGAAGCAGCAAGCAAATGACAAAAACTGTGGAAATTGCACATATATTATAGACCAGGAGTAGCCAACACAGTGCCCTCCATATGTTTTGCACTACAACTCCCATCGTTCCTGAGCACTGGACGTACTGGCTGGTGGGAGATGGAGGACAACATGTTGGCTACTCTTGTTGTAGACCACGTTATCTCTGATATTTCTACTTTAAAGGCAAATTTGGAGCATCTTCTCCAAGGAAAAAATCTGAAGAGTTTTCAGGAAAAAGAAAATGAGGTTCAGTGGGCTAGATAAATGTATTTATTCATACTTTCAACATGCCCCCCTCCACTTCTTAGCTAAAAAATAAAAAGGCTCCCACAGTGGCTTGTAGTTGTCAGTAATAAGACAGTTCTTGTTTTCAGACTCACAATCTAAAATACATAAGACAAAATGAAGAGCAGGCGCGCCGAGTTGGGCCCAACATTGGGGGGGAGGGGGCCTGTCGTGTGTGCATGACATCACACACATGACAACCCCCCCCCCCAAATTGAGCCATGCCTGCTGGGATGTTCAGCTGTCCCTTTGAGGATTTCCAGAGCACCTTCTCAGAAGGTGCTCTGGTGATTGTGTCAGGGGGCACGGACTGTGAAAGTCGCCCTCTGCACCTCCCACCCACGATTGGCACACTGGTGCTTGCTGGGGTTGCAGGGTACAACAGCCCCCTCAATATTGGGGGGTCAGCATCCTGTTTCGAAATATTGAGGGGGCTGAAGCACCTTCCACCCCCTATAACCTGGTGCCCTGATGGAGAGGGATTGATAGGAAGAAGGAAAAGGCAAGCTCTGGTAATATTTCTTAGTTACAGAACCAGCTGGAATGGAAAGAGTTCAAGGAAAGGAGGAGCCAAAAGTTGCTGGTCTCTTGGTTAAGGGGATGGAGATGTCTTGCAGCTCCATTTTTCCTCTGCTTTATCTTGAAGAGATGGCTGGTGTAGGTGACAGCTGAGAGAGTTTGGCACATCCCTAGATTGTTTCTCAGTTGTATTCCCAGAGTGACCCTCAAAGCAAATCTGGAAGTGAAACATCTCAAGTAAAACATGTCAGGAATGTCAAAGAAGGGACTATAGCACATGGGTATTTGGTGAATGTTTATCTCTGTATTTCCCTATAAGGACTCTGTGACATCCTCAGTTACTAGAAATACCTTGTTTATTGAGATCACTTTGAGAAACAAACTAACCTCAAATATGTCCTTCCTTTGTAACAGGAAGTAGAATCTTCCTACGAGAAATGTCCTTACCTGAAATCTTCCATAAATATCTAGGGCAGGTCTTTCTGTTGCAGGCAATGAAGCATGGAAATTTCTTTTGGGTTGTTTCATGTGTTTGCCCCCTACTCCCCCAGTTGTGAAGATTTCCTATAAACAAGCTGTTTCAGCAAGCACAGAATAATTAAACAGTAATTCCTCTGACGAGCCACAGGGTGGCAGTGCAGTGGCAATTGCGCCCACACCCCAGAATAAAGAAATGAGACACTTATTATTGGGTTGTTGAATGCAACAACTTTATTAACTGTTATGTGCTGTTATAGCCATAAGAGTCCAGTCTTGAGAAGTGCCTTTCAACCCTTTCAGTGCTCAGATATATTCTTTCTTGCATTTGTTGCTCAAAGTCTAACCACAATTGCTATTGCATGGGATAGCCTCTAGGAAGGTAAGGTCCCTAGTTATTCCCTCATTGACCCAGTCTCCTGGCCACCACTCTAAAAGCCAACATCTCATGAAATGAACATAGCTCAAAGCACCATCTATGTGAGGGAACAGCAGGGAGCTTTGCTTATGAGCTGGTGGGAAGAATATGAGATGGTGAGAGGGTTTTGTTTTGTTTTGTTTTTTGACAGGCAGACATGGCAAAATTGCAGATTATACAGCTTGACCTTTAAAACCTTTTGAAGGTATGTGGGAAGCTTTTATAGCTTGTCAATTTCAACTGGCCTTAGAGGCAACTCAAAATGCAATGTTTTATACAGGGAACAGGCTGTCCAAGCCTGCCACATAACACATCTCCATTAATCGGGGCAATGTAAGCTTTCTGAGCATACAAAGAAAATAGCAAAGAGAGCTCATTTGGTTGTCTTTGGCACACTTCTTTGCCCAAGGTTAAAGTGATCAGAAAGAGGGGTTAGGGTCACCTGGAATCACATGCTAGTTATGTAAGAACTTAAGAAGAGCCTTGCTTCCAACATCTGGCAGCCCTGTGTGAATTGCTCTGTGCAGGACTATTCATAGCCAACAGTTTCCTTCCCCACCCTGTTGCTGCTAGGTGTAATTCCTTCTCAACTGATCCCAGCCAAACAGGGACCACATACTGGATTTGGCTACATCACATTGGTAGGTAGCCAATCAGATTTAGCTTGAATTGGTATCATCAAAGGCAAATAAAGCCCACTTGGGGTGAGGCAATGCTTCCTATAATAATCACACAGGCAGTCGTAGCCAATCAGGGATCACTTAATGATCAAACTTTTTTCGAACCAGTTCAGAGTGATTCAAAACAGAACACTAAAAGGGTGATGCCTTTCACTTCTGATGAGCCCTTTTACAAAACCTCTCTTTCCCCATTTTGGCTCAGCAACTCACTGACAAGGGATGGCACTTTTTATTTGACTGTTTGTGGTAGCTGGTGAGATTCCATATTGGATAACTGCCCAAATAAAAGGAATCAAATATATTCCAGCAAATCTAAAGGACTTCGCTTTGAATTGTGAAATAAAATTTATCACTCAAATTGGGCACTTTGTAGTAGACCTCTGAATCCAGCAGTTGACTACATTTCAACCCCTTGCAAGCATTTGTTTCAGTCCTCCAAAAAAGTGGAGTGACAGTTGTCAGCCTCCCAATCTCATAGAAGAATTTGTGGCCTCCTTTTTGTCTCCCCAAGGGTGGCACTGTGGGTTAAACCACAGAGCCTAGGATTTGCCAATCAGAAGGTCGGCGGTTCGAATCCCCGCGACAGGGTGAGCTCCCGTTGCTCGGTCCCTGCTCCTGCCAACCTAGCAGTTCGAAAGCATATCAAAGTGCAAGTAGATAAACAGGTACAGCTCCGGCGGGAAGTTAAACAGCATTTCCGTGCACTGCTCTGGTTCGCCAGAAGCAGCTTAGTCATGCTGGCCACATGACCCGGAAGCTGTACGCCGGCTCCCTCGGCCAATAAAGCAAGATGAGTGCTGCAACCCCAGAGTCGGCCACGACTGGACCTAATGGTCAGGGGTCCCTTTACCTTTTTACTTTTGCCTCTCCATCACTTCCAGATACCATGTTACTGCACAGGCTGCCCCCCCCCCGTCCTGCTTTTTAAAGAAAGTTGATTCCTACCTTTCTGTTACCGCTGGACAGTTTTTGCTGCTGTTTGTTTGCTTTGCACAATGTAGCTGTTTGTTAGTAGAAAGTGACAATTTATCCAGTTTTTCTTCAGGCTCCTGCTGATAGCTGCACAATGTCGAACACCATGGACAGAAAAGCTACTGGGAGAGCAAGGACCTCCCCATTGATATGGTGGCTCTTGCAAACCTATTATTTCTGTTTTGAGTCTGACGCATCAAAAATATTAATACAGCTCATGGAGGGGGGGCAAATATATATTCAGCAAGTCTAGTAATTAGGTTAGTTTCTTTTCATTTCTTTTTGGGAAAAATACCCCAGTTCATATTGACAGGTGGTTTTTTTGGTATGTTTTCCTTACAGCTAACAGATGCTGAGAGAAAGGAACAAGCAAACAACAACAAAAAGCATATCAAACTGAAGCACGACAATCTGCTCACCAGCTCCCAGATTACAAGATGCAAATGATCTGTGTCTTCCCCTAAAATAGGTGACTGATACCCCTTGCCATCTCTCAAAACTGCAAGCTAGGATTCCTGGAAGTACAAAAAGCCCTGAGTCTGGATTGAATTCACCCAGCCCCAGTTCCAATTCCTCCTCCATTATTTCCTCCAGGGCATTGGAGCAGAACCCCAGATGATGATGATAAACCTGCCCTTCACTCCAGTGTCCCAAGGTGGATTTCAACAATCAAAGCACAATATTTTAAACAGATTAAAATTACAGAAATAAGGTGGGCCCTAAAAATATAGACCTTGAGTATCAAAAGCCAGGGTAAAGAGGTATGTCTTCAGCACCTCTCTGATGAAGGAGTTCCACAACTTAGGGGCCACCACAGAGATTGCCCACTCCAGGCCCACCACCCCTCAAGTCACTGGGGGCAGTGGGACAACTACCCCCTCCATTGATCTTAGCACCAGAGATGGTCTGTAGGGAAGGTGGTATTCTTTCAGGTTTTTGAGACCTGCCTCTTTTAAACACTAAATTGAGCACCTTGAATTGAGTCTCAAAATGAACTGGCAATCAGGGCAGATGTTTTAAAACAGGGGTTATATGAGATGTGAAGGGAACCCTAGTAATCTGGCTAGTGCATTTGGGGTTTCTGCGGGTTTTCTTGTTGTTATTCTGTCTCTCACAGCTACAATAAACCCACCATTAAAATTATGGACTGGTCATTTCTTCATCAGGGGGCAAACGGGCAAATTTAGCAGGGGATCAAATACTTCCCCCCCCTCACTGTATTTTTATCTATTATGTTAATATGGCAAGTATTTTTAGAATCCTGCTGATGTATTTACTTGTATACAATGCTTTGTCATATATGCAATAAAAATTTCCCATTCATTTTTAAATTTGTTATCATCCTGATTTCTAAGTCTACCAGTTAGTTTGGCCATCTCTGCATTTCCCATTAACTTAATTTGCCAATCATTTTTTGTGGGATTTTTTTTCTCTTTCCAGCATTGGGCTATCAATATTCGTGCGGCCATAGTTGCATACATGAAAATATTGTTTGTTTGTTTGTTTGTTTGTTTGTTTGTTGGTATTTCTCTTCCTATAATTCCTAATAGGAAGGCGTCTGGTTTTTTAACAAAGGTTATTTTAAACATTTTCTTCACTTTATTATATATCATTTCCCAAAATTTTGTTCTACCTTTACATGTATCCCCTTGTTCTCTCGACCTGAGTCACCTGTTTTGATTGATGCGTCAGTTTAATTGAATTGTTTTATTACATTATGTGTTTTAATTATGGATGTTTACACTTTTATATTTTAATGGGATTGTTTTGTTGTGCATGTCAATTGTGGATGTATATATTTTAATGTTTGTGTAACTGGTTTTTGTACTTTGTAAGCTGCTTAAAGGCCTATTTTTTGCATTAATCTGTATATAATATGATTATACGTTATGTAATTAATATAGTATAGTGCAATATAATAATAAGCCGGGCCGAGGCTTCATAGTCTCAATATCCATATTTTCATCTCTTCTGCATCTGAAGCTGGTCTGAAACCTGAGAAAGTTTAGTGTACAGTCAATGACCTGACTAGTTTAGGTCTGAGATTTAGACCCTGGATTTCCTCTGTCAAGCATACTTTTTAGGATCCAGAGAGAGAGAGAGAGAGAGAGAGAGATGGAGCAAGAAACGATTTGATTTCAATTCTAGCTGTTTCACGATGAAAGCAAGAATTCCACTTGAGAAAAGCAGAGTGCAGTCAAAAGTTCTTTGAATTATCGTCTCATCACTCCTCCATTATTGAGGCTCAAATCATGTTTCCACCGTTAATTTCCAATTATGTCAGCATGCAATTGATGAGGCACTTTGAGCAAATGATTTCCATTAACGAGCTCCTACCTGAGAGAACACTCAAGGCTGTATAGGGCTGGAAATGGCATGGTCCAGTATGGCAGAGGATGCTGACCAACAGACAAGTTGGCTCGGTGGATAAAGTGTTGGGGGTTTAGACCTAGGAAATTTAGATCCATATCCTTGCTTGGTTCTGGAGAGGCTGGGTGGTTATGAGCATTTTATTGTAACTTGTCCTTCGTTCTCTAGGTGACCTACAGTCATTTTAAAAGTGAGGGGTTTTTTATTTTTAATAAAGCAGATCCTTCCCCCTGCCACAAGGGAAAAAAATTCAGTCTTAGCAAAATACATAGAGGTTTTAGCCCTCTTGGCTTTTAGATGGATGTCGCATTTTGTTCTTAATGTCCATATGTAGGAATGAAAGGCAGCAAACACCCTATTCCCCCAAACATGTGACTCTTCTCTTTCATTTTGGTGCTACGCTACAAATTAAATAATGCAGTTTTCAGACTTTGCTAAGGGAGAAATGGTGTATAAATTCTTGAAACTGCATTCTGAACCAGCCGAGGGATCATTACAAGGCATTAGCCCATCAGTTAGAGACACACTTTGCAAAAAGTAAACCAACCAAACAAAGAAAAACAGTCCCCATGAAATAGATATTCATTGCAAGTGCATCTGTTGTTTCTTACAAATGACTAATTGTCACCAAATAATAACTTTTAGTTTCTGGCATGGCTAAGACCATTTGTTCTAATTATGAGCGGTGGATGAGACTTGGGAGGGAGGGGCATATTGCATTTCGTAGGAAAGCAGACCTTTTTAGCTGAACAGGCTATAAATGTCAGATGACTAGAAGGCTCCTAGTCATGGCAGCTATGCTCTACCTCCATAGTTGCTTCTGAATACCAGAAGGGGGAATGCTCTTGTGCCTTGGGTCTTGCTTGCGGGTTTCCCACAGGCACCTGGCTGGCCACTCTAAGAAGAGGCTGCTGGACTAGCTGGGCCATTGGCCTGATCCAGCAGGGCTCTTCTTATGTTAGTTACTATGTTACTACCTGGAGAGAGCTAGGACTTTCTGCATGCAATGCGGGTGCCCAGCCACAGTGGCATGTGGGGCAGGCAATGCTATTTAAGCAGGATAAAAGGAGTGGTATCAGTATTGGCAGTGGAGCTTGAACAATGACGCTCACTATTGTTTTCTATTAGGAGCAACCCAGATACAAGAAGCTGGTTGCAAGAACCAGCACAAAGTGTGGCTTTCATTACAGCTGTTTATAGGCTGTGAACATTTTTTGTTACAAGTGCCTTACATGCTTCCATTTCATTATCCATATGACATCCCCTCCCTCTCTCCCTTGTTTTTCCCCCTCCAGGCTGCCACATGGAACCCAATTAAATCATATTCTAATCCATAATGTATTAAGATAATAATGGGAGCTGAAGTCAGCAGTGGCAGAGCTAGAGAAGGTGCCTGTAATGCTCATTTGATTAGGCCCTTCAGGGTGTGATGTTTGCTGAACATGAGGAATGGGATGAATGTTGCATTATTAACATGGTGACCAGATGCAAGAGAAAAGAGGATTTCAAGGGTTGTGTCAAAGCGAGGATTTCACCCATAATTCATCCACAAGTTGTGTGGATGTCCATCAAAATAGGCAGCATTAAAAGGGGGTTAGAAAAATTCATGGGGGACAAGGCTGCCAGTGGCTGCTAATTATGGCTGCCCATTAAGAGTCCATTAAGAGTAGTCCGCAATTGGACCTAATGGTCAGGGGTCCCTTTACCTTTAATAGTACCTCTTACTGGAGGAGAACAGCATCAGAATATTATTATTGTCTTCCTGGTGGCATCTGGTTTGCAACCTTGGGAAACAGGATGCTGAACTAGACAGCCCTCTGGTTCGATCCAGGAGAGCAGGAGAGTAGTCTTTCTGTTCTTATGACTAGAAGTTCACTACAGCCACACTATTTGCTTCAGACCTAAATTTGTTGCTTTGGAAATCAGTCTGCTTCAGTAAGAGGTGCTGTATAGCCCTCCTGATTCAACTCAGAGTTTGCCAGAGATTGCTTTGTCTCCCCTCACTCCCCCCCCCATTCCACCAATCACTATCCACCCATTTGACAGAAGTGGATAAAATTTGTAGGCCACATCATTCATTCTGAAGGTTTCCTGTCAAATCCCAGCAGGATAGCTGCACTGGTTTCCCTGCAAGGGAAACCATTATAGTTTTAGGGTATTTCTTCCTCTCCCCTAGCATGTTGTGGACAACTGGTCTGAAAATTGCGTGTATGAGAGTGGTGTCCCTGGGTACAGAAAACAGGCCCAGAGACTTTTGTCCTAGGCACATTTAAATTTGGTTTTAAAGTGAGAAGAGCAAGAAGGGATTTTCCAAGTGAAATAGAGAGAGCTTCCAAACATCCAGTTTATTGAGCATCCTGATTTGTTCGTGGAGAGATTAGATGATGCTGGCTATTTATTGGACTAGAAGATGTTGTGTTAAGCTAAAGTTATTCCACACTTTCCAGTGGATCTTCCTGTCAATTTCCATTTCACAAAACATTGATTTTTTGGAGGGGGTGGCAAGTTTGTTGCACAAGAGCTCCAGATCACCTCCCAGCAACAACAACACCTGATGCTAGTTAACAACAACCTTAACCCAAAGGGGTCAGAGTCCCACTTTCCCCTCTGGACCTTTCCACCACTGGCATGCAGCTTCCAGAAGACTGCTAGTGAACACATACATTTCTTTGGGTTCCCCATCCCTGCTTTGAAGCTTCTGCCTTAAAAACAACAAAGCGAAGAATCTCTCCTTCTTGTTAGCAAACTCCAAGATAGGATGTTTTCACTGCAGAGGCCTGGCTGCAAATGTACCTACAACCTAGAATAGGGGAAAAAAAACTTTAGCACATCCTCCTGTTGTTTAGCTCCCTGATGGCTTAATTACCATACATAACAAATGTGACAGATTGCAGGTTGACGGCTTTTTTAATGATGTTTCCCCTGTTATCAGGTATATGTTCATTCTGCTTCTTTCCCCTTCTTTAAACAGAATTAGATTTGATACCTTTTCTCTCCCCCTCCCATCCCACCCAGCTGAACAAAAGCAAAGCAGAATGTTTCTTCGGCATATATGTGTGCAACCCAGGCCCAGGGAGCAAACCTGTTTAGCATTTCCTCGATCACATTTCAGGTCCTTTAACCTGAGCTAATCTCTCTAGACAGAGAGCCAGGGGGATGGAAGGGAAGCTAACACCCTAAGCCACCTTGTCGATGCCAAAATAATTAAACTGGTCCCCCAGGCCCCGTTATATTTCTCCATGTGCTCGTCTGCAAAGATGTTCGGGTGGCATTTGAATGGATTTATTTTGTTTTAATGGATTGGAAATGCTGTGCAAGCCAACACTGCTGCAGACTTCTGACTCTCTTGCTCGCTCTCTTCCCCTGCCCCACCTGCACTTTCTAGGCTATACAGACAGATCTGGAAATAGCTCTCAATAAATTCATGCAAATATTCCTGTGTTTCCAACGTAACTAGAAATATTCCCTTGCCAGACACTGCATTGCAATCCCACTGGTGCTATAATGCTTAGAGCAGTGTAGGAAAAAGATGATTTGGTACACAAAGGAGCATGGAGCTATGGACCTAGATAGGTCCTAAATTATATCCCCTGCTCAGTCCATGATCCCACTCAATTTTATCCCCCCCCCATTTTGTTTTCTTTTCAGATAAACTTATTTACATGTGCAGGGCTAGACTCTGTCCCATCCCAGCAACACTTTTGACCCCTATGCACATGTTCCCAGAGGGCTGCATAGCAGGAGATCTTAAGCAGTTCCTTATGACACATTTGGTACTGCAGCACCAATACCAGTTTAGAAAACATAAGTGCAACATGTCAGCTATGGTTGGTGTCATTTGCACACAGGGTATGCAGAGGAAAGGCTAAACAGAAGAGCTTTGATAATACTGTTGTGTGCACCCCAGTCTCTGAGCAGCAAGAGACTCCAGGAATTCTACTGCTTTCCTACCATTCAGTTTCCTTGGAATGAAGGTCAATGGATACTGTGATTTCTTTAGGATATATGGTTTTAGCTACACATATATACAACCTAAGCATAGGAGGAAGGGCTCATAGCATTAACAGATATTGCTTCCCCCACTGATTCCTAGTCCCTCCCACCTGCAAGGTCATAGCTGTGGATTCAGCAAAGTCAAGAGAGTCAGGCTCCACCTTCCAGCTTCCAGCATGAGTTTGGACTGAACTCACACACACACACACACATAGCCAAGTCTACTGTTTTCCATCCTAGGATGATGTGGCGTCCAGTCAGGTGAGTTGGAAAAAGGCCATTTGTCTCTGTGGCCACAGGGCAACCTTTTTGAATAAGTTATTGGCAGTATTTAACTAGCCTGCTAAGGCTCTTGTCTTATCAAAGGAACTGGTCTGTATGGTTCAGCAGGTCTTGCCTTACAGTTTCTAACCTTACAGATACATGATCATATGTATGGAAGGGATCCATGGATATCATTCAGACTGACCCTTCAACGTTCAGAGCCACAAGGCTACCTCCAATATTTTAGTGCACTGCACCATCCTCTTGACCAGATACTGTTCTTAGAAGGATCATGTTGTCAGGAATGGAAAACATCAGCCTCAAGGGCCAGACATGGCCCTTCAGTCCTAGCCAACTGCCCCTTGGGACTTTCCTCTGGCCACACCCCCTCTCCAAGCTGCACCCCTCCTCTGATCTGCTTTTCACTCTCCTTGACTGTTTGCATCCAACCAGAATGTATCATTGAACTCTGGTAATGCCTTTGGTTCAGTGGATATAGGACAGAGCAGTGTGTGTAGAAACTAGAAAGCTATAGTTTACACTTTGCCTCTGTTCCCACCCACCACTGGCATGTGGTGCCTTTGAAAGATTGCTCAGGAGGGAATGTGACTTTCAGGATGAAAAATAATACCTACCCCTGCTGTAGTTTCTTAACTCAGAGCCCATTTGCTTAGCTGCATTCTGCATGCAAAGCACGTGCTCTGTCATTAAGTTTGGTCTTCCCATTGCATCTGAAGAAGAGTCATGGTGCAATAAGAACATCTCAGGCAGCGTTGAGGCAACTGGGAAAACTTCTCTTAAAGAGACCTGCATAGGTTAAGGAGCGGGCTAGGGCTATACTTCATCCATCATCTGCCCCCAAGAATGTCTTCCTGGTGACGTCACTGGATACCACAGACAGCTCCACACTAATGCTTAGATTCATGACGCCAAACACTGAACCCATCTATTGTTGCATCCACAAGTAACACATATGACTCTGCCTTCATCTCTGGGATCCTCTGCTTTTTCAACTTTTTCAACCCTGCAATCAGGAAAACTTTCCTGTGGGGCTTCTGCAAATCTGGAAGTGCTTGCAGTCAGCTACGTACGTGCCCCTACACAGCAGTAATTCAAACTAATTGGGGACAATGTGTGCACACACAAGCACCATGGTCAATAAGGCTTCCTCTCTTGGCCTTCCCACGTCAAAACTACCTCCAGGGAGAGGATTGATTATCCCCTGAAAACGATCCATCTGGTTTCCCCCCACCCAAAGAACCAGTTAGTTAACGAATCCCCAGGACCCGTCCACCTTCCTAATAACTCTCCTTATTGAACCATTCTGCTTTGAAAGGGGGCTTTAAATTAAACTCCTCAACTGGAACTGTCTGGGCACTTGGAATAAAGGATTTTTCTCTATATTATTAAGCTAAAGTTATTCCTTTTATATTGCAGCTATGATCTGAGTAATTGGTGCTATATAAGTTCTTTCTCCAGTCAACCAATACACCTTTTTTCCCTACATACCTCTCTTACTGTTTGGACTCCTCCAGGTGTCCTTTTTATTGTGCATTCATGATGATTTGCACTCATGAGGGTATCAGGACAGTTATATGAGATCCCACTTTCAATATTGCTCTTGGGGCAGACATGCTGCTTCATTTCCAATCAGCGCATGTTCCTTGACTTTCTGCTGAAATCCTGCAGCTTTCTTTCACCCCAAATGTTGTGGTTTATTTTTAGATCCACTTTTGTTGTGCTAAAGTGCAAGAGTGCCCCTCCAGATGGTGATAATGCAATAACGCTGGGGAAGCATCACACAACAACTAATAAAGCAGAATGATGTGTGGCAGGCCCAGTATAAATCCACCGCTGATGCCCAAGAACATGTTGCAAAATACCTCTGCAGCAAAAGCCAGATGGGGGGGTGTTCTTAAGCTTTATACCAACATAATCTCAAGCAGTGGGTGATGCCCAACCACTCAGACAGGTTTCATGTGTAGACATGTGCCCAGTCTTTGTCAACTAACATCTAATATTATTTTTAATGTGTTTGTGTGAGGGGAGGGGGTTATTGGCTTGTTTTGTTCTTGTTTTTATTATGCATTTTGTGTTTTTATCTTGTATATTTATGCTGTGAACCGCCCTGGAATCTGCAGATGAAGGGTGGTATACAAACCTACTTAATAATAAGGGTAATAGTAATGATAACTTGAAGACAATATAATGAAAAGGGCAGTCCATAGCCTGGGGGAGGGGGGAAATCAGCTCTCCAATTTGCTCAGAGCAGCAAGTAAGCCTGACCCAGAAATGTCACACAGCATCAGGGAGTATTTCCTGCCCTGCTCTAGTCTATAGGCATAAATGGCCCTCGTTGCTTGGTGGCTTACCCCCTTGCAGTTCTCTCCTTTGTTCAGAGCTGGGAGTGATGATGTTCATCGGGGATGCAGGTGGCGCTGTGGTCTAAATCACTGGCTTGCCGATTGGAAGGTCGGTGGTTCGAATCCGTGCAACCAATTCCAATGTTCTGTCCCAGCTCCTGCCAACCTAGCAGTTTGAAAGCACACCAGTGCAAGAAGATAAATAGCTACCGCTGTGGCGGGAAGGTAAACAGTGTTTCCATGCACTCTGGTTTCTGTCATGGTGTCCCATTGTGCCAGAAGCAGTTTAGCCATGCTGGCCACGTGATCCGGAAAGCTGTCTGTGGACAAATGGACACAGCTGTCTGTGGACTCCCTCGGCCTGAAAGTGAGATGAGTGCTGCAACTCCATAGTTGCCTTTGACTAGACTTAACTGTCCAGAGGTCCTTTACCTTTTTTACCATCAGGGACAGAGAACCTGTGGCTATCCAGATTGCCCTCAAGTGCAAACCATGAGAAAATGTGGCCGTTCCCTTATTGCATGTAACATGCAAATTGCAGAATCCCTCTTTTCTTGTTGCAGAACCTAGATCACCTTGGTATACAATTTTAATTCTCTCTCTTTAAGTCTCTCTCTTTTTAGCACAGAGTTTTCATAGCGCTGAAATACACCGCTCCTGTCAGCAAACATCTGTACCCTGTGTAGCACTATGAGAATTGAACGGTTTTATATAAACCAAGTACTGTGCCCCAAATTTTGTGCACAGTGAAAACTATCTGGCAGGAAGCCCCACTGAATAAAGCATTAAGATATAGTATACCGGTAATCATTACCTCTACAGACCAACATTTTGCACTGGAATGCCGAAGAAAATAATTAACCTTAAATGTGGATGTTTCTGTTAGTGAATTTCTAAACAGCATTTTTTAAAGAAGTCTAAGGCTCTCTCTAAATGCCATGCATGACTCTCCCATTCTCTCTCTTTCTGATTTATTTTCCACCTTTCCTCCAAGGTGCTTAAAGTGGCAAACATGGTGTTCTTCCCCTCAACATTTTATCCTCACAACAATCCTATGAGGTATGCTTAGGCTAAAAGTTTGTGACTTGCTCAGTGTCACCCAATAAACAACACAGTGTACGGATGGTTTCACTAGTGGTGCATTAATGCACATAAGGAAACTAGGACCTCAGATTATGCTATAAAAAAACCACATGAAAGTGTTTTTTTAAAGTTTTGTGTCATGTATGGAACACACACAGTATATGTTGTATTGCCTCTTTCCTTCAGTAAGTGCTAAACAGTGTGTGTAAGTGCTCCTGTGTTGCTGCATATTAAAACTTTTCATATTTGCTAAGCAAGAAATCAGAAGGCATTTTCATTTAAAGGGGTTTCATATGCAAAGAGGCTTCATGCAAGGTAGATGTTTTAGTTAGATTTTTAGTTTTTAGCTGCATCCTCACCTATGTACAAATATAAATGTTGATTATTTCTATTTTCATTGCCCTTCATGTCAAAATTATACATTTTGGGGAGCGGGGGATACTGCTCGTCACAGCTTAGGGCTTCAGCACCTCCTAACCTGGCCCGGGGTTTCGCAATTCATTGATAGAGATTGCAAATGTAACAGGAAATCCAGGCCACAGCAATGCAGATCATTCAAACAGCTTTGCTGCAAAGAGAATCTAAAAGGGAATAAAACATGATTTGTTTGCAAATTTACTAGAGAAGTGGGGGGGGAGGAAAAGGGAGGAGCTGGAAAGAATCATGTCCCCTGCAGGCTGAATTCCACCCCTCCCCTCTTTTTTTTACACTTTTTTAAGTCACAGAGATAAACCAATTTGCTTAGGTGGATCAGCTGTGGATTTACAGAAGTGTTACCGCAGCAGAATCTAGCCCCAGATCTGCAGAGACTCCTTCCTTTATCTCTGAAGATGAAGAATAAAGAGGAATCTTTAAAAGAGCTGTTGACTCTTCAATTTGCTTTGCAATTGAGGAACCATTAAGAAATGGTTTGCTAAATGCCAGTCATCCTTTATATGATGGGATCCATGTCAAAAAGAAGAAGAAGAAAAGAGCCCTGAGTTACTCAGTGCTATGGGATTTGCCTGAAGCTGAAAGAGGAAACAGATCCTACTCCCAAAAGCTCATAACTGAGGTTGTTGGTTTTTATTTATTTATTTTATTTGTTTATTATTTTTAGCAACCTACGCTGGCAGATTTCTAAGTGAAATTTCCAAACAGATGCCAACTCCCCCCCCCCAACCCAACCAGGGCTCCTCTATCTTTAAAAGACAAGCAGCGGTTATTCAGCAGGTGAAGCTTTCCCCCAGGAATGTGGATGCAATAATGGTGAGAGCTTCGTCTCCTAAATGTGCGCATAGCGCATTAGAAGTTGAACATCAATTAAAGGTGCAGACACTTTTTAAAAAGTTGGCAATCTCTATTTATCATTTGCACTATAATTGTACACTTATAGTTAACTGTCAGTCTTCTAATGTATTAGGGATGGACTTTATGAAGTTCTCCCCCTCCGTGTGTGTGTGTGTGTGTTCTTGTCTGCATTTCTATGGAACTGTCATTTCCTAATGCACAAGAGCCTCCTTCTCCCATCTCATTACATAGAGGACATTTGGTACTGGGTGTCAGGAATTGCTGACCACTGACAGTTGTGGTGGAGTGAACGGCTGCAGCCTCTCCACAAACACCCTTCCAGGATCTTGACTAGACTAGCTCCACCCACCTAGCTAAGCCATTGGCTGCTCAAGAGAAGGCTGGAGTATATGAGGGCGTCTTGTTGGAGTGGTGCCTGCCTTAAGCTGCAAGTTCTCTCTGAATGTTAATGTGTTTTGTAGTTCTGGCTTTGCATTCTGATTCACCTCCTGATTGCTCATCTGCCTGTCATTGGGTCTGGCTTCACCTATTGTTGGGGTGGATCTACACATAGGAAAAATACGCTATAAATAAGTCAGAAACTGGATTGTTATAACAAAAGGGTGACGTGCATCTTTGCTGGCTGCCATCGCTGGCTGTCCCACTGTGGGCAGCTTGATGCACACACCCAATCCCCATCCCCTCCCACTCAAAGCATGCAGAGGAAGTGACTCACTTAATCTCCTCTCCCCACCCGTCCATTCTCCACTGATGCTCTGTGGGGATCCGTGGCTTGGCTTTTGAAAATTAGGGGGTCCTCAGTGCAGTCATACCTCATGTTACGCTTGCTTCATGTTACGTTTCTTCAGGTTGCATTCCGAGGCGACCTGGAAGTAACCAGAAAGGGTTACTTCCGGGTTTCGCCACTCATGCATGCGCAGTAGCGCTAAATAGTGCTTTGCGCATGTGCACAAGCGCCAAATCGCACCACTCACCTGCGCGGATACAGCGCTTCAGGTTGCGGGCTTTTCACGTTGCAAACGGGCCTCCGTAACGGATCCCGTTCGCAACCAGAGGTACTACAGTAATTAGCTAATTTGGAACCACTGTTCTAGAAGGTTCTTCTGAAGTCAGGGGGCACTCCATTAGCTTTTATTGTCTTCCTTTCTGCAGATCACCTTCCCCTTAATTCTCTGCTTTTGATTTGGAAAAGGTCCAATATGCATAATTTGGTAGGGTCCAGCAGGCAGCAGCAGCAGGAGGAGAAAATCACACAGAGAGCTATGTCTGGAAGTTGTTCAGGAGCATTTAAAAAGGGCTGTGTGTGTGTGTGTGTGTGTGTGTGTGTGTGTGTGTGTGTGATGGGGATGGGGAAGAGCATTGTTACTTGCTTTCATATCCCACTGGTTTCCTCACCTTTCTTCTCCTGGCTTCAAGGATTTAAAGCACCAGTGGGGAGGGGAGTTGTCTTTCAAAAGCAATAAAAACTCGGGCTGATGTTGTACCATTCCTTAAATAAGAAAAAAAGGAGGGGGACTAAGATAAAAGAACCTGGCAGAGATTCAAGAGGCAGGAAAAACCTGCTTTCCATTGGAGAGCTGAGAACATCAGGCTATGTTTCCTCAACCAGGAACTCAGAGACAAAACAAAACAAAAATTTAAAAGAGGCAGCTAAAAGTTAAACATTTGACAGCCGTTTCCTGACGTTAAAGATAATGTGAAAGGTTTCAGGAGAATTCTGAAGTCTAAAAAAAATGGTCCTGTTTTAAGCAGAGTGGTTCAGCTAGAGAAATCAGCCTTGTTAACTCATCCAACAGCTGGAGGCCAGTAGCTTGACATACATGCATTTATTTATTTAAAATTCATAGCTACCCATTTTCCCCCCAAAGAGCATAAAAGGAACTTTATCAATATGTTGCTGCAGCACTCTCTCTTTCTCTCCCTCCCTCCCTCTGTCACTCTTTCCCCTCCCTCTGATTCGCAAACATTACTTGGGTGATCGCAATATAACTCAAACTCAGAACAGACACATTGAAATCAATAGAGTTGGGGTGGGGAACTGGATCTGTCCAACAGGCTGGATCCTTACCTCTCCCCCCTAAACCCCCCCCCCCCAGATTGGGCTGCCAATTTGTCTATCGCCTGACATTGTTATGATATCAGATGCCAACTTGAAATGGGTGCACTGGAACTGTGGTTGCAGTACACCCCTTTGATATCATTTTGCAGGTGAGGTTTTGATGTAAGCTGTGTCTGAAAATGGACAAAGCAGGTTTCACAGCCAAGATATTTAGAGCCCACTGTCAAAGGAGCTAATTGACAGCACCAGTAAACTGATCAGCACTGACAGCAACCCCCTGCAGCTGAACTGAATTCCCTGATTCCTTGTCAGGGAAAAAGGCAGAGAATAAATAAATATGTAATAATAACTAGGATGTTCCCAATGGGGAACTCCTGCCCTAGGATCCTAGGAGGAAGAAAGTGGGATGGTAATATTATAATATGCCACCATGCACTCTGATGTTTGTGTGGGTTGGCCTATGTTCCCTTATGCTGAGAGCCAGTGCAGGGTAGTGGATAGTTAGGCTGCCCAAGTAGACCTGGGAAGACCCCTCTTCCCAAGGAACTCTGGACACTGTGGCTCTGCCCAGGGAATAGGGCCTGCTAAGAACTCTAGCACCCTTCCCATAATTCTTTGAGGGAAGCCATGACTGTTTAAAGTGATATCATAGTGTTTTAAATATATGATGTGAATGCATCCATAAAATGGAACCAGGAACATGTACTGCTTTGTAGAAAGGATGGATGAAAATAAAGCAAACATCTTTTGGAAGTATGCATACTCAGTGTATTTATCCTGAACGGACAGGGAAAGGTATATCTGGAATTAGTGATCCTCTGTGTTTGTTCTGATTGTATGGTTAATTTTAACTGGGTCCCACTTGTAACCCTACTGTACACTGTTTAGAAACTACAGGATTCGGTGGTGTATAAATGACCAAATTAAATGAATGAACCAATGGTGGGTAAGTTTAGTATTCCTGGGGGCCTCTCCATTTGACAGGCAGTGAGTTGGAGGTCAAATATTGAGAATAAGGCTATCAGTGGCTAATAGTGTTGTATGATCTCTTGAATGATAGGAACATGTCTCTGAACACCTGCTGCTTGGAAACAAATGGGGAAGGTCTTATTGTGTTCATGTCCTCCCTGTGGGCTTCCTGTGGGCATCTGGTTGACCATAGTGAGAACCAGAATGATGGACTAGATGGGTCTTTAGTCTGATCCATCAGGGTTCTCCTTATGTTGCCTTGTTCTTCATGTTCACAGTAGCAGGTCAGCAGCAATCACAGCCAGAGCTGAACATGGACCCCAAGAAGATGCCTTATACTGAGTCAGATCTTTGGGACGTCTAGCTCAGTACCATCTACATTGACTGGAAGGGACTTTCTAGGGTTTCAGGCATGGGACATTCCCAGCCCTACCTGGAGCTGCCATTGGAGACAATTAAAACGGGGACCTTGTGCTTGCAAAGGAGATGTTCTACCATTGAGCTTTGGTCCCTCCTTCAAAAGGCTGCAGTTCTGTGGAGCAGGCTGGGGAAATGAGAACCTGAGGACCATATATGGCTCTCCAGGCCTCTCTATCTGGCTCACAAAAGCTCTCCCCAAGTCTCATATAGGAACAAGCATAGGAAGCTGCTTCATACTGAGACCATTGTTCCATCTAGCTCACTATTGTCCTAACTGACTGACAGCAGCTCTCCATGATTTCAGATAGGGGCATTTCCACCCTACCTGGAGATGCTGGGGGTTGAACCTGGGACCTTCTGCTTCTAAAGTGAATGCTCTACCACTGAGCTATGGCCATTCTACAGAAGAAATTCATATGCTCACTGTAGGCAGAGAGGATGGAGGACAAAATCACAGTTTTGCTGGGTTCAGAAAACATCATGCTCAGCAGTTCAGTCCTTGTTGCCCATCCCTGCTGGAGGCAGATGGGAGCTAGACACACAGTTCCCTTTGGAATGACAGAGGAACACATTGCCATCACAAGCAAATGGCTTCCCGGCAGATGGGTATCTGCCTGATGCTGCTCTGTCTTGCTTATTCTGTGTTCATTGCCATGGAGCAACAACCTGGGCAATAAAGGCACTGAAAATCACACAATTCAGGATGGCCCTGGGAGCATTTCCAGGTGATTATTCTAAATGCACTGGGGCTGGGGGGTTGGGAGGGGGGCACCATTCAATTTCTGCTTCTCTGCCACGGTGTCAATTGGAAATAAATGCTTGGGCAAAATTACAGTCATTTGCAGCTGACAGAAAAGGGGCTTTATAATCTGCAGCATCCTAAAAGTCTCCTTTAAAGTACCGTTTGGACCTTTTAAGTACTTAGATATAGAGAGCGATATAAAAGGAGCCCCTGTGCAGAAGCCAGAGTGCGTTCTGTTTTCCATCAAGCCGTGTTACAATTGTTATTCCCCATAAAACCTAAACCAGTTAATAGAGGTGGTGTCGAGGAAAAAAAAGCACACCCCTTAAAGTAATTTATGTCGCATTGCTCTGAACGCTGCTCAAGACAGTGATTTTTTAAGTACCACATTCATTTTACACCGACATTTTGGCTCCAGTGAGGCTTGTGCTTCCCTGTGGCGGAGGCACATGTGTTTACATACTTAACACAGTAATTTGAAGATATACACGGCAAAGGGGATTTGATTAGGAAGGAGGAAAGAGAGGGCTCCTAAATGGTAGTAGATGGAACAAAGCCCTAACTTCTTAGTAAGCTAAGAGTTAATTCTCTTGACAGTTAGTCAGCCAACCAACCAACCAACCAACCAACCAACCAAGAAGGTGGTGCTTCCCTGGGAGGAAGCATTGGTTGTTAAACTACTCAGAGAATTGTAGTTTTGTGAGGAGAACAGGGACCTCCTAAAAAATCTCAGCACCCTAAACAAGCTACAACTCCAATAATTCTTTGGGGGAATGGAGGACTTTTAAAAGTTGTAGCAGTGCTTTAAATGTATGGTGGGAATGTGGTCTAAGGCAGGAATGAGGAATATGTGTCCCTCCAAAGGTTTATGGACTCCAACGTCCATCTTCCCTGACCATTAGGCATGCTAGCTGGGGCTGATGGGAGTTGGAGTCCAACATTACCTGGAACCACAGGTTCCCCATCCTTACAGTAAGAGAGGTGGAAATAAAGAGTGCATCTCATTCAGTTAGAAATACTGTTTATCTTGCATTCCCCCCAAAAAAAATCTATTAAAGGGTATTATGGATGGATGAGCCCAGCCTGTAGCATAATATCTGAACACTATTTTTTATTTTTGCATGCTCAGTAACCTTTTAACTTCTGCATTCTTCCTGACAATGAGTTCAATGAAGCTTCACAAGGTTGGCAGCCCTCAATAAGTGAATCAGGACCATGGAATGGATGTATTTGGATATCTGATCTGAGCTTAGGGCAATACAAAATTCTCCCTTACATCACAGTCCCTTATCCAATTTCTGCATTTCTTTCTGAAATACATTGCATGATGGAATCTCCATTACATTCTTTGGGTGACTGCTCCACAGTCTGATAGATTTGCCATGGGAACATTTGTCCTGATGCCTTGTCTAATTATTCCACAGCTGAATAGTGTACGGTTATCACCCCATCACATGGCAAAAAGAAGCATGACTACACAGGAGGCTGGAAGATTGCAATTGCCTCAGTGACCTTGGGTTAGTTTATTTAAATGGGAGCTGTCATGGGCCCAGTCCTAAGGAGAAGTCAGGGCTAAGATATGGAGGTAGAGGAAGAAGAGGAACTGTTCATTCCCATCTCGTCCACATCCCTAGCAAAGAAGCAAGACCAAGTCCCTGGTTTCAAGTGCAAGACTGGTAGCTTAGAACCTAAGACAAGCATCCCCAAACTTGGCCCTCCAGCTGTTTTCGAACTACAACTCCCATTATCCCTAGCTAACAGGACCAGTGGTCAGGGATGATGGGAATTGTAGTCCCAAAACATATTGAGGACCGAGTTTGGGGATGCCTGACCTAAGACCTCTGAACTAGGGCACCCCCAAAAGCTTCTCCTGAGCTTAACAGTCTTAATGAGTCTTCATACCATACACCTCCCACTCTCCAGCATCTACTCACCAGCACAGAGATTGCACCACAGTGCTCGGTTGCAGCTCCAAGGATTGTCCCTTGAAGGATCTCTTCTACACATTCATGGGGGCAAAAGGTGGGGAGCCTGGAAGTCAGAGCCCAGAAGGCTATAATTCAGGGATGGGGGATGTGTACCCCTCCAGAAGTTGTTAGACTCCCGGCAGTCCCAGCCAGCATGGCCAGTGGTCAGGGGTGATTGGCACCAGAGTCCAACAACATATGGAGGCTACAGGTTGCCCATCCTTGATGCAAAGCCTATTTTGGAGTAAGGTTCTAGCACCCAGTGATCTGTCCATGGTACTGAAAGCCTTGTATGTGTCCCTCTTGGATCTCCTGAATACCACATCTGCCTGTCTGCGACACTGAACATCATACTGAACTGTCTTTCCCAGGCTGCTTGCCAGATTCTCTGTCTCCTTGGCTGTCTATGGGCACTATACCCTCAGAATAGAACAGAAACTGTCAACATTCTTAGAGGATGTTATGGCTCCATTTTAAGAAGACTGAACAGCTCAGCAAATGTTCTTTTTTAAAAAAAACCTTCATCATCTTGAGTACACAGGGCTGATTATATTGACAGCTACATACGCATGCATTTTACTATGCAGGTGATGCCACAAAAGGCACACGGGATTGCACTCAACATTACTCCTATTTTTAGCAGACCCATTGAAATTAATGGAAATGATAAACTAAGGTCCATTACCACCAATGGGTCTACTCAAAGTAGGACTTAGTTGGATGTAGCCCAAGGTCATTTGGCTGGACTTCAAACTGAAATCAATACGAGCTATAAAAGGCCACAACATTGGAAATTACACACACACACACACACACACACACACACACACACACAAAACAAACAAACAAAAAGTCTATTATGAAACTAGTGAGGTTCTTTGATCTCACAACTGTCCTTGAGAAGCAGTTCTGAAATTTTCCACAGCTCACAGTTAATTGAAACCTTCTGATTTCTAAGCTAAGCTTATCTTCCAATTAACGAAGTTTGTGTGTCAACAAACAAATTTTGGTTTTTAACACATCACAGTTTCAGGCAACTTGCTTTCCTCCTACTCTCTTGTTTCTGCTCTCTCACACCCCTGTTGTGTTAACTCTTCTCATGAGTTAAATGTAATCATGCCAAATATCAGCTAATTGATTACCAACACAGGCTTCCTTTTCCACTGATACTTGCATGAGCACACGGTCAGAAGAAGTAATGCTTCTGAATACCAGGTGCTGGAAACTGCACGAGCCGGGAGTGTGCTTGTGTTGGAATCATGCTTGAAGGTTTCCCATAAGCATCTGGTTGGTCACTGTGAGAACAGGATGCTGGACTAGATGGGCCTTTGGCATGATCCAGCACTCTCTTCTGGTGTATTTATGGGTGGTGTTATGGTCTACAGAGAGTTCTAAGGGCCACATAGATAAGCCCTGGGGGCCACATTTGGCCCTCAGCACTGAGGTTCTACAACCATGGTTTATAATAGCCTTTCAATACTCTAATATTTTCTCAGTTTTCTTTTTTTTAATCAACAAGGAGCTTTGACCGATAATAGCTACCATGCCCAAGGACATCTGGGCAGGTATGTAGCAGAGAAGGAAACTGAACTGTGATCACCCTCATCTACTTACAACATGGTACCCAGTGAACTACACCATTCCTCATTATCTGCTAATTGTTCAGTAGACACCTTTCACCTAAAAATCTCCAAGTGGCATGCTTTTCCTTTGTCTGTACCCCCGCCCATATTTCCTCCATCCTATAGCTCTGCTTCTCCAGTACGTGCCCTTATGTACATCTTCCTCTTCCACATGCTGATATGGAGGCGAACGAAAACCCTTCAAGGTCCAATGAACACATCAGCCAACTCGACTGAAAAGAGAAGGGGGGGGAGGAGGACTACAGGCATGCTAATGAGAGGCTAGGACAGGAGCCTCTGTCCCAGCTATTATTAGAAACACTTCAATAGAGGGTGAAGAATAGGAGATGGAGATGGCTGCACTTGCTTTCTGGGATGCTGCTGTCCTGCTTACTGGACCATTAAACGCTGAGCAGACGGAACGGCAGGCCTGTGTGAATATTAATGACAGTGGGACATCTGCAGGGAGGCCAGAAACTACATGCCAGCACTTGACCTACCTAGATAAAGCACAACTGTGTTCGTTTATCACATTTCTATCCCACCTTGCCTCTGATGAGCTCATGACCAGGAATCAAGGGATTTCTATTTTCATCCTTATAGCCAGCCCAGGGGCAGTGGTGGCCTTTGGGTCCTCAAATTTTAGTGGCACCCTGTGCAACACTAAAATTTGGGACCCCCACCTCCCACACTCCATTCTACAGCATTATTTTGACGCCCCCTATAGCACGGCACTTAAAACTTCTTCTGCCAGGGGTGGCACTCCCTAGCGTCTTCCTCTGCCGTAGATTCAGTATTGCCCAACAGGGAGGAAGGTGTGGACAGAACTAGAGTCAGTTGCCTCTGCCTGGCTCTGGCTCTGCGCCACCTACTGTTGGGCTCCATGCCTTCCGCCCCACCAGTCCAAATGGGCACAAGCCACCACTGTGTTTAATTGTCCCTTTTCTGGTGTCCCATTCATCACCAGATATGTTTCTGGTAGTGCTGTTTCTGAAAGTTATCAAAGCTACACATTAATTACCCCACTGCATTTTGTGTGTGTGTGTGTGTGTGTGTGTCCCTCCCCATCATTCCATGTTTCATAAACATTATATTACCATGATCTCTAATAACGTGTCAATTACTTATAGTACTTTGCAGCTGCCACGTGTAATACTTCTATAGATAAGGAAAAAAAGTCCTGCATTCACATTAAACAGCTAATTAACAACCTAATCCTTAGGGTTTGTTTGTTCGCTGTTATATAACTTATTTTAATGAAACTTGTGATTACTTGACAATATTCAATTAAAAAATAATTAAAATCTAATTTGAAACTTGCCCCCAAATCAAATTAATATTTATTTTTCAGTTTGTGTTGGAGCCTATAACAGGTTTTTATGTATGCATTCTACAGCACACACACAAAAGTACAAATTTTGAAACATTAAAGTTGAGTTTTTGAAACATTGAGGGCAAACTTTGTTTTAAGCAAAGCTGGGGGGAGGGTAGGCAAATCCTGAGGATCATACCTTTAAATATGAAGTCTCTAGGAAGGGAGAAATTTGATTCAGTTCACATTTAATGGCAAACCTATCTAAGTTGCAACTCTTAAAAAAACAACTGCAAACCAGAATACAGACATTCTTCCAAATCTGCCCTTTTGCAAAGCAGTTCTCTGGTCCAGGTAACATTTACAGAAATGCATGTACTTGGGTAAAGTGTCACAGAAATGAATTTATTAAGAAAAATAACAGGAAAGCGTGTTCACATTAAAAGAGAGCACGTGTTGCGGTTGGGGCCGAACAAAACCCCATGTTAGTGACCAGGCCATAGATGGCTAGAGGCCTGGGAGCAGATTGGAGGATGTTGTTACTGGGGCAATTTGGATGTTGCCAATTTAGGGGTGGGATCAATGGCTTTATAAGCAGGGTCCACAGCTTTCTCTTTCTCTTTTGCTGTGGACACCGGATCTCCCGCCCGCCCTCCCTTGCTTGGGCTTGCGCCTTGACCTTGCTCTGCCTGTCATGGGGTCGTTCGCCTTGGTGCGGGGGCCCAGTAGGAATTTTTCCAATTGGCTGATTAGTGCGTGCCTTTTGGGTTTTGCCTACTGCTTAGCAAATCGTCACAACTTGTAAGGTTGGCGGTTAGGCATTGGTTAAATTGGTTGGTGGAGGGGTATGGATTGGCTGTGCCTGCCCCTCCAATGCTGCTGCTGACGGGTATTCCGTTAAAGGAATTCTGAAGCTTACCATCCCCTTCGTCCAAACCCTGACGGCAGGGTGCGGGCCGCGTAAGCTTCAAGGAACTTGCGCGGAGTAGCTGAGGGCCTGTGTCGCAGCTCCAGCTGACTCTGTCCCTTGTTCCTCCAGGACTGACTAGGGAGTCAGTGCTGTCCCCCATGGCGGGGGGTGACAGATAGTCATAACCAATGCCTAAGCAACCACTCTCAATTTGTATTCAAATAAAGTTGTGGCCAAAATTATGCCAAAAACCTTAAACAAAAATTATGTGTGATGTGTGAGTTATTGGGAAGGGGGTTTTGGTGGACCTCAACACGCAAATGCATTGTTTAGGGGAAACTGCTTTGCCAAAAAGAGCAAACTGGGCAAAAATTGCATACAAAAATATGTCTGTTTGAAGAATTTCACACTAAGATGCTGGGAAAGGGCACCACTATAACTTTACTTAAAGTTTCAAACTGATGTGGAAAATTGAGAGCAGAAAAATAGGAAACTGAGAGGAACCAAATTGAGAGTTTAGCCTATCCTTAGAGGTGACTAAAGGTCAAGTCTTCACCAAGGCTAACTATCCAGACTGGTCCTACATGGGCCAGAAAAAAGCCAAGGAAGTACCCAAATAGGAGTTCCATCACAGGAGGAGAAATGAAAAAAGAAGAGGGGGAGGGAATCAAATTGATTCCAAGCCAAAGGCCAGGTGGAACAACTCTGTCTTACAGGCCCTGCGGAAAGAAATCAGATAAGGGCCCTGGTCTCATGAGACAGACCATTTCACCAGGCTGGCGCCAATGTTGAAAAGGCCCTGGCTCTGGTTGAGGCTAATCTGACTTCCTTAGGGGCCGGGACCTCTAGGGTGTTCCTATTTAAGTTCCTCCGTGGGGCATACTGAGAGAGGCAGTCCCATTGGTACAAGGGTCCTAGGCCGTGAAGGACTTTAAAGGTCAAAACCAGCACCTTAAATCTGACCCTGTATTCCACCGGGAGTCAGTGCAGCTGGAAAAAAATCTCAGCACCTTTAACAAACTGCAGTTCCCATAATTCTTTGGGGGTAGCCATGGCTGTTTAAAGTTATATCCTAGTGTTTTGAATGTATGATATGAATGTCATTTCAGTATAACACAGCTTCCTATGTATGAGGACAAGGCATCTAAGACAGTCTAATTCATCCTACTTCTAGTCTCATCCAATGTCCTTTCTATGACACTCACAATGTGCACACTCCAAACCAGGTGCAGCTCCAGAGCCTGAAATGCAATGTATGTGTTTGCAGGACTATGGAAACAAAAATAACTATCCATATAATTGTAAGCATCCCCGAAAAACCTTCAATTTGTGCTCTTGAGTGAGGGTTTGTGCCTGGTTATTTTCTCTGAACCAATTTGACAATCACTAGATATAGGAGTGCTGACAATTGATAGCCCAATAAGCCTCTGAACAGTGAAGGCTCTTGATCTCCAGCCCAACCCAGGGGGGAAAGGCATCCTCAGTGGCAAGCCTGCTTTGCTGAGGCCCCCTCTAATTGCACTTGCACCCAGGGAAGCTAATAGGGTCTAGTCTTGCTAGCTAGAGATTTTTCTCCTGTCACCCACAGGGAGAACTAGACTGCAGAGACTTTAAAGCAACAAATAAAAAAAACACAAAACTTTTTTCTCTCCAAATGGTAAATCCCAAAAGTTTCTTTCATTTCTTCTGTTTCTTTTTTCTTTGCTTTGACCTTACTGTGTCAGAAAGATTGATAAAAACAAAACAAAAAAAACCCCACCCACCCTCCAGGTTTGCCCAGAGAAAGACGACATGGCATGTTTTATTTCCTTAGCAATGAGCTTCAAAGGGCTTGAACCAGTAAATCAAAGATAATCAAATACCAGCTTTGGAGGGTGCTTTGGGCGAAACAATTCCTTGGAAAGAGAGAAACTGTGATGCATGCAACTCTCTAGAGATAAATACTGGCTCATATTCATACAGGTGTTCAATGCTACAGCCATGGAATAAAACCTGGGACTCACACGTAGCTTGTACAATAATAGTCATATTATCCCATATGCAAACCAAGGCTACATTTCCTTCTGGGCTCATGATAGGCCATGAAATAAGCAAAAGTGGCCAGAGCAACAAATGTAAAAATTACCTTTGTACTGTAGGCCTGTGTCTACATGTCCCCTCCTGTTCTCCATTCAGGAAAGCATGAAGCAGGTGTGGCCTGGGGAGAGTTCCAAGGGCCAGAGAGAGTGATTTGGAGGGCCACATTTCATTCCTGCTACCCTCCGCAACCCAAGGTCCCCCACCCCTGCAGTATGGCTTTGGCAAATCATGCCTGCAGTTGGTCAGGAATCAGAGAATCATAGAACTGTAGAACTGGAAGCAGCCCAAAGTGCCATCCAGCCTAACCCCATGTAATGCATGAATCACAGCTAAATCACATGAAAACAGATACATCGGGATGTGGTTTCAGCATCAGCTTGGGCAAAATGAGGAAATGACAGGAGAACTGGTCAGACTAGGTGGAGCCAGTTTCAATAACCGACAAAGGCAACTAATTCTGTTTCTGCCCTTGCTCCTCCTTGCTGAGTTATACAGGGGTTGATCCTGAAACTAAGGAGTTGGAGGAGGAAGCTGGCTGGCAGTGTCACACCCTGGGCTGGTTGTAAGTAAGAAGATGGGCAGGTGGCAGGCTAGCTGAGAAAGACTGAGGTTGCCACATGGATCTCTTTTCCTGAGGTTGATGGGGCACTATTGCTTCTGCCCTGATGGACCAGCCTACACTGATAGTCGGTGTGCCTCCATTTGTATAAACCAAACCAGCAGGTTTTTACACACTACTGATGCAAAGAGGAAAACTCATAAAGGTTGATGAACAAATAAAATGCATATCCTTTGAATGTGCCCCCCCCTCCCTTTGAGAGAAAGCTGTGGACCCATAACCAGGCTATGCATATGCCTCTCGCTTCAAGCAGACATCGGCCAAACCGTCATGTGAACATTCTCTCTGGATGTGGCAGCAGCTTGTTCACGTCTCACTTGATGTGGTGTTTTTGCATGTGGGTGTGACATGATGTGGAAGATGGAACGTTTTCCAGAAGGAACATTTGTAGCTTATCACACACTAGACTTAAGTGCATGTGAGAGAGAAACAGACTCTGTGTAGGTATGAAAGCGCTGTGGCTGTCTTTGGATTGCAAGAACAGCATAGTCAAATCCATGCATAGTTCTCTTGACATGCTCACTCAGGCTTTGACGGCTCATTGTTCACTTGTCTAAAATTTTCACTCCAGCAGGGATGACTCCAGACTAACTGGCACCCCAGGCAGAAAATATCTGTGGACCCCTTTCACTTGTTCATATTTTGAATGCCTTATTTTTATTGCATGTCTACCCATTTTCACAAACTCATTTTCATGCATTATTTATCTATCCTATACTGCGATAAATTTGCACACTCTGGACATGAGTTGAGGGACCCTTTCATTCAAGTCTTGAGTTATCCTGATTTGACATCTTGGGATGTACCTGCACACATGAACCAGCAATTAGTGTGTGCATTTTCCAAGCAGGAATATAATTTGCTCCTCCTGAATCTTTTCCTTTTGGCATCCCCTAAAAAACATGGCATGGGGGTATATTAAAATCCAGGGCCACGGATTGAGCCAAGAGGAATGGAACTGATTTAACAAAATTGCCAAGGGAATGTTTATTCAATCCAATTTGCGAAGCACATCAGTAGGAAAGTAATTTGATGACCTTGCTGTTCGTTTGAGAGCCGATTGGCCTGCTTTGGAAGTTGCCAGCTCAAAGCAATATGTCATATGAGCCACAAGACTGTTGCAAACATCAGCGTTGAGCTGGCTTTGTCACCAGAAATCCATTTTTGGGATTGGCTGTTCTGGCAGCAATAGATCTCCCTGCCAATTGAAAAGCTGGACATAAATCCAGCCACGGAAGCAGGCAACCCTGTCAGAGTGGTGTAATCTGCAGAAGTAGGACATATTTATTTGTAAACAAAAGCTTCTTATAGGATTCTGAAAGATGGATGCAAAATCTACTAGGCTGCGCTACACTTGAGCTTTCCAAGATCCAGGGATTCTATCCCTAAGGGAAAGAAACTCAAGTGGCACAGCCTGGCTGACAATCTTGAGTCCCATATAGGTCATTGTATTTCACTCACCTAAGCTGGCAAGGAGTGGTGCCATCAGAATAGGACATTAGGGCATGAATCCAGGGCCCTGCTCAGCAGGTTGAGCAGAAGCCCCTCTCCCACACCCTGCCAATACAGCAGGGCCGATGTACCACCTTTGGAAGTTAAGATGTAATATTGCCATCTAAAGATACCTCCTCCCCACATAAAGACCATTAAACCCAGAGCCCAAAAAGACCTAACTTCACCACAGCTGACAACTCTTCCATTGCCTACATCAGCATTCACCAATGGGTAGGTCTTGATCCCTATGGGATTTTTAGCTGCTCCCACTAGTTCTATCAATTTTTAACTAGGGATGAGTATATGTCTTCCATTATATTCCTTTATTGTTGGATGTGTTCACTCAGTCCCGTGCTCTGTGGCGGGGTGGGGGTGAATTTCAATTTGCATTTTAATAAGAAACAACTTAATTTGCACTTCTTCAATCAATGCGTGAACTGAAAGACAACTATCCTTTGAAATTTGCACTTCTCTGCATTTTACAATGCAGTTTTCCCACCAAACAATGTGTAAAAAAAATATTGCATATATTAATCAGAAGTGTGCATAAAACAAACACAACTCATGTCTGATATGCTATGAGAGTGAGATCCACGTCTGCAAAAGTCTGTGCAAAATTCTGAAATATAATAAAGAAAACATGTCTCTTAATGGAAGAGAATTTCATTTGGTCCACATTTTTAAGTAAGCTGACAAAATTGTGTGTATTTTTTGTCTGCAATTATCTGTCAGATTTCTCACTTCTCTAAAAATTGCAGAATAGTTCTCATCTTTAAAAAAAATCCTACACATATAAAAATGTGTTAAAATGCATATTTTAGGATAAAATACATTTAGAAATGTTTGCAATGAGATAAAATACAACTTTTGGTGTGTGTGTTTTCCAAATCATAGATTAATGCAGAAACATAACAGCATGAACTTCTGGGTGAATACAAATGATACTGGCTGAACACATGTGAAAGTCATCCTTGTTGTCAGTTCCATTGTGGAACTGAAGAAGATCAGTTAATTCAGAACTTCTAATTCCTTGGAGAAATTCAGCATTTCAGGCAAATCCCTTTAACTGTGTTTCATTAGTAAAGAAAATGGCAAAGATATGTCAAAGCTGTAAATATTTACCTATACTGTGCGTATGTGTGTGTGTGTGTGTGTGTGTGTGTATACACACACACACACACACACACACACACACACACTGCATATTTCAATTTTATATTTCTCTTTTAGTTTCATACTTATTATATAAATGAACACACATTGCTCTATCAATGTGAGCTTTGGCATTCATTTTAATAGGAAGCCTGGTTGTTCATGAGGAAAGAAATTCATGCAACAATACCAACAGCCCTGTCCTCTGTCTTGTGAATGGATTGGTCCACAGACATGGAGAAAGTGACCAACCCCTAGCTTATAGAATCACTTAGCCCAAAGATCCCCTCATCATGGCACCAGGGTGGTTACACATGCTCTCACTTTTAATACTGCTTGCACCTGGGAAAGTTTCAGGATGGACATACTGCTATGTTTCCAATCGGTGCATGATCTATAGCTTCTTGCCGGAATCCTGTAACTTTCCATACCACAATGGTTGTCTCTCTGTGTTTGTGTGTGTCCTCTTTATGTTGCACTGACTATAGCATAAGAGCTGCCCTTCCAGATAGCAATAATGCAGTAACATTGGAGAACCATTGCAGAACAACAAATAAAGCAGAATGACTGTGTGGACAGTCCAGTAAAAATCTACCACTCATTCACAATTATTCCATTAATTGCCCATTGTGGAAAATGCATGCAAAAACACAGCAACTCAGTCTGGACTGGCTTATAGAGTTTAAAACTAGATTATTTTGTTCTGTTCACTGTCTAGGATTCCTGCAGAATGATGGGCATATAAACAAACAACCCCCCTCACATTTGTAACCATTGGCTACACTGGATGAGGCTGATAGGATCTGAACCAACAACATCTGAAGGGCTGTCCCTTTCCCACAAGTTTTACGGATAAGCTGCTGACTACCTTTCTCAGGTGCAAGTCTGGGCTCAGCAAAGGATCTCTGCAGGCCTGCAGTGGGTTGGCCTGCCAAGTTTATTGCGGCTTCCCACCACTCTGAGCCATTCATTTATTTCCCGACTTCCAATACACTAAGGACTTTGAGGTTGCGTGTTCAGCTGATTGCTTTCCAAGAGTCAAATGACACTTTCTTAACCGTTGCCTGTCGTGACAGCTTTTACCTTGAGGTTCTGGTGGTAATTGCCATTAATTGCTACAGGAGATGGAAGCATCAGGGCCACAAATCTCGCTGCATGACGGAGCAAATGCTTCGGCTGCTCGGCGAAGCCTGATATGCTGTGACACGGTAAAGTGCCCCACGGGCTTTTATCCTCTGCTCAACTCAGTTTGCATCCCATCCGTTCCCCAAATTAGATCAGAAAATAACTCTCTCTCCGCTGACTGTTTTCTTTCTCCACCGAGCTCGGGTTGATTAACTTGGAACCCTTGAGCGCAGATGCCAAAGTCACGTTGTCGGTGTCCACAGATGGACTGTTGGGTAGTATTTGGGACACAGACACCAGTAGCTCCTCAGGGGAGCCAGGGGGCTTACTTGAATGTCAAGGGAGGTAACATCCCTGAGCCAGCTGCATTCTGGTGACCCTTTTTGCTTGTACGAGTTATATTTAAGTCCTCTGTATTGCTTAGATTTGGGGCAGGTGACATCACTGTGCAAGCAGAAAAGAGGCTGGTATTGCTAGACGCTCCCTGCCCAAAAATTATCTGGCTAGATCGAATACATGTGTCCAAGTCAGCCCACATTCATTACTAGCTCACAATGCTGCAGTGACAATAGATGCCACTATCAAAATTTCTCTTGGGTCCAATGTACAGGCCACAACAGCTCTGCTAGAATCTTAAATGTAGACCTAGCAATCATAGCCTCACATGGTTATGTGGCCCAGGACCTCCAGCCTTCCAATCACCCGCTGCCCTTTTATGTTCTCTGGGGCGGAAATGACTAGGCTGTGGTCCTCCATATGCTAAGAAACTACAATTCCTAGCATCCCAAACCATTTCCCCATGGTGGCTGAGACTGAAGGGAGTTGTACTCTAGGAATAATTGTAGGGCCACAGTATAGCCCACCCTTGCTCTATGTAATGGTTCACCTCAATGAAATGACATTATCCCTTTTCCTCATGGAGACTGGACTACAAATATTATGGGAGCTTAGTTTCCACGACCCCTTTCCCCTGCATTTAGCTTTTAGGAGCTGAAAGTCCCTAGTCCACAACTACCCCCAAATGCCAACATAGAAATTATGAGATGAGGAACAATCATGACCATGGCACCATTTATTTCACAATATCCTCCATGTTTGCTGCTGATCAGTTGTATCTCTGTGCCAGTTTCTGCTCAAATGAATCCTAAAGTGGCTCTCAATCAATTAACAACATAGTTAAAGCATAAGTAGGGATGGATGAATCCGTCTTTTTTCATTTCTCTCAGTTTCTAATTCTTCCAGTCTTAAATTCACTCCACACTCTGAAGCAATCTGTGATTTTTTTATAAAAAAAGAAAACCTTATGAACATTCTTTAGCGTTTTTGTGCAAATTTCTAACAAAAATATTTCCCTGTGCAGTTTTCCGAAATACACATTTTTTTAATCAACTTCCCCTCATATTATGCATTTTAATGTTATTTTCACTAATATATGTGGGGGTTTTGCACATTGGCTGGCTGAAGAACTGCATTGAAAAATTCAGAAAAGTATTAATTTAAAAGGATGGCTCTCTCTGCATATAGTTTGTATAAGTGCAGATTTGCTAAGTTTTCCTTTAAAGGTGAACTGAACCAAATTTCTCCTGCATTCCTAAGCACAAATTATAATTAAGAATTAATAGAACCACAACTAATTATGATCATTGAAACAATACTAACTGAAGTATAGCCAAAAGTAAATGTTACATTGGGACGTTCATCCACCACAAGGACACACTAGATCAATAATCATTCACTGTACTCAGTTCATGCAAATATGCAACCAGCATGCAAGAAGACCCTTAAGTTCAATTTTCTACGTGACCACATCACTTTGCATTTTTTAAAAAAAGTTGTCATGAAAATTCATGAGCAGTTTAGTGTTTCTCCTAGTGCATTTTCAATGCAAATTTGTCTAATATATATACATTTCCGCAAGCAATTTCCCGTGGTACACTGCATTTTTGTCTGTTATTTTCACTAAATAATATAACAACAACAACAACAACAACAACAACAACAACAACAACAACAATTTATTATTTATACCCCGCCCATCTGGCTGAGCTTCCCCAGCCACTCTGGGCGGCTCCCAATCAAGTGTTAAAAACAATACAACGTTACATATTAAAAACTTCCCTGAACAGGGCTGCCTTAAGATGTCTTCTGAATGTCAGGTAATTGTTTATCTCTTTGACATCTGATGGGAGGGTGTTCCACTGAGTGGGTGCCACTACTGAGAAGGCCCTCTGTCTGGTTCCCTGTAGCCTCACTTCTCACAATGAGGGAACCGCCAGAAGGCCCTCGGTGCTGGATCTCAGTGTTCGCGCTAAACGATGGGGGTGGAGACGCTCCTTCAGGTATACAGGACCGAGGCCGTTTAGGGCTTTAAAGGTCAGCACCAACACTTTGAATCGTGCTCAGAAATGTACTGGGAGCCAATGCAGATCTCTCAGAACCGATGTTATGTGGTCCCGACGGCCACTCCCAGTCACCAGTCTAGCTGCCGCATTCTGGATTAATTGCAGTTTCCGGGTCACCTTCAAAGGTAGCCCCACGTAGAGCGCGTTGCAGTAGTCCAAGCATGAGATAACTAGAGCATGCACCACTCTGGCGAGACAGTTCGCGGGCAGGTAGGGTCTTAGCCTGTGTACTAGGTGCAGCTGGTAGACAGCTGCTCTGGATGCAGAGTTAACCTGCGCCTCCATGGACAGCTGTGAGTCCAAAATGATTCCCAGGCTATGCACCTGGTCCTTCAGGGGCACAGTTACCCCATTCAGAACCAGGGAATCCCCCACACCCACCTGCTTCCTGTCCCCCAAAAAATATACACATTTATGCACACTTGCCCCTAGTACATACATATTTGTACACATTACTTGGCTGGAGAACTGCCATGCAGAATTAGAAGAAGTGCACATTTTGAAAAATGGCCGTGTTTCAGTCTGCATATTGTTTAGTGTGAATTAGGGAGATTCATCTTTTCAATGTGAACTGAATCCACTTTCTTCTCCATCCTTACTCCACACTCCCTCCTTTCAGAACCTGTACTCTGAGAAGCAGGACCATGCAACCTCCACAAACAGTAGCAACATACAACCACAAACAAAAGGAGCTACAGTATAGCCTTATAGCTATAAGCTGGTGAAATTCAGATAGCACATTTGACGGAAGATCCATTTTGGGAACTCCCTTCTACATCTGAATGAAGTGTCCATATGTCAAAAATAGGTCAAAAGGGGGTCAAAAAGGGTCTGGTTTATCATTTAAAAAACACCTCTGCTGGATCAGGTCAATGGCCCATCTAGTGTTGCATCCTGCTCTCACCAGATACTCACAGGAAGTTCACAAGCAGAACCTGAGCCCAACAGCCCCATCCCCCCCATGATTCCAGAGGCCTCAGAATACTAGAGGTTAAACTAAATCCAGAATGCATTGGGTGGGGTTGAGTGTATACACAGAATGTCCTTCTAATGTTTTTCTGCCAGATCCATTCCAAACTGAAACTGAGGGATATTATCCACCCTATTTTCTAAATGTTCCAGTTCTGTGCAACGTGAATTTTGGGGAAGCTGCCTGCTGTTATCTGCAAAATTACAGCATCTCATCAGCACTCAGTGTGGATCTCTTGTTTTGGGTCAGCTACTCAGGATGCTCGTGGCATCGTTCTTATTAAAAGCCTTTCAGACCCAAGGCATATAGTCAGCTTAATCACAGCTCATGGACAGGTGCCACCGTGCAGGCCTGCGTCTTGAATACACCCAGATGTTTGCAAAAAGAAATGCAAGAAGAGAGCTGGTTCCTGGGTCTGGAACTGTAGTAATTTATTGGCTTCCACTAACAACTGCCAATTGCCTTGCGAGGGAAGGAAGTAATATCTCAAGGTTATGATGTCGTCAGATGGCCGTATTTTATATCGCACACTGGCAACAAAGCGGACAGGGGAAGGAAATGTTTGAAATTACTTCTACTTTCACACAACATATCCTAGAAAGAATGACATGCAGCATGCAAATGAATTAATGCCACCTCGATCATCTGTGCACCACTTTGAATGAACAAAAAGTGCAGAGAAAGGCATTGTTCCATACTCCCCACCTCCCAGAGCGGAAGGCATTTCAAAGGCAGCCTGTTTTAAAAACAAAAAACAAAAAAGCAAATCATTGCATCTTGCTTATGGGAAAGGAATGGTAGAAGCTTACAGCATTTCCTGTATTATTGGTTCATTTACAAGCATGGCTGGGGAGCCTTAGGCCTTCAGGCTGCATATGACCCTCTCGGCCCCTCTATCAGGCCTTAGGGATTCTTCTCAGGCCGCATACCCCTTGGGATTTGTTTCCCCTGTTTTGAAATGCCTCTTGCTTTACTGGATTGAGGATGACGAGAGGTGTGTGACTGTGTGCAGAAATTTGTTGTTGTTGTTTAGTCGTTTAGTCGTGTCCGACTCTCCGTGACCCCATGGACCAGAGCATGCCAGGCACTTCTGTCTACCACTGCCTCCCACAGTTTGGTCAGACTCATGCTAGTAGCTTCGAGAACACTGTCCAACCATCTCATCCTCTGTTGTCTCCTTCTCCTTGTGCCCTCAATCTTTCCCAACATCAGGGTCTTTTCCAGGGAGTCTTCTCTTCTCATGAGGTGGCCAAAGTATTGGAGCCTCAGCTTCACAATCTGTCCTTCCCGTGAGCACTCAGGGCTGATTTCCTTCAGAATAGAGAGGTTTGATCTTCTTCCAGTCCATGGGACTCTCAAGAGTCTCCTCCAACACCATAATTCAAAAGCATCAATTCTTTGGCAATCAGCCTTCTTGATGGTCCAGCTCTCACTTCCGTACATCACTACTGGGAAAACCATAGCTTTAACTATAAGGACCTTTGTTGGCAAGGTGATGTCTCTGCTTTTTAAGATGCTGTCTAGGTTTGTCATTGCTTTTCTCCCAAGGTGCAGAAATTAGTTTACTGTAAAAAGTATAAAAATTTACATTCATTGCTTGGAGGTTCCCCAGCTGGTGGCTCCCACCACTCTTCTGCCTCTAGCCAGTCCATGGCATAAGCCTCACATTTCATGTTGCTTCATCAATAGAGGCTGATGAATGAAAGGAGGATTCCATGCCATGTGAATGATTTGTCTGCGCAGAAGTTGGAAATGATAGTGTCAGGGGTTCAGAGACAGAGGCACAGGTGAGGGGGGAGACGGAGAGTGATGGGGAAGAATCCCAGGACAGTGAGGAAGAGGATGACAATGACTTGAGGTCTTCCATGAGTCTCTCAAGTGAATCGGAGGATTCCCAGAAGGGGGCGCCCCTAGTCAGGCCAAGGGGGGTCACAGGGGGGACCTGCCAGGAGCAGGGAAGCAGCAGGGAAACCCCGAGTAGGAGTGGGAGATCGGGGCCGGCTTCCCAGCAGGAACGAAGTGAAGAGAGTGGAGTTCCCAGTGTGACACACGGAGCGGAGCAGGATGGAGACAGGGGAAGGAGATCGGGGCAGGACGTCCTGCCGGAAAAGGCGGAGAGTAGTACAGGGAGTAGTGTAAGTGTCAAGAGGAAGGTCAGGGGTAGCGAACGCGCACCAAGTTCAAATGTGGAGGCGCGCGGAAATGGAGAGAGCCCGGAGGAGGAGCCTGGCCCCAAAGCACGAAGGAGGGGGGAACAGGCATCTGAGGAATCCGCTTCAGGAGAGAGCAGGAGGGAAGGAACCCAGGGGGGCAGAAAGACCCTGCGGAAAAGGAAAGACAGGAAGAGGTGGACTAGCACAAGCCTCTTAAGCTGGTGTAGGGGCGGGACTGATTCAGAGGGGACTTCAAACGTCTAGCCTAAGAGACTCGGGGCTGCGCGCCTCGGTTGTGGAACCGATAATGAACAGCAATAAACATCCTTGTATATAAGAAGAGCCTGGCGTTGGTCTTTTGTGAGCTGAGACCTGAGGCAGCCCTGACAGATAGTCATCCTAGATACATTGAAATGTATAGAACTACACCTGTGGCATCGTGAAAACCCTATAATTGTCCCATTCCACCCTCTCTCAATTTAGATTCTACATGTCAGATATCACATTTGGAGGTTGGCTAACAGCATGGGATCTATTTTTTCCTTCTATTCTCAACTAGGAAGGGATGCCCACTTCTTTATAATTGCATTCTCACATCTAATTATAAACCCCTCCGTTCTGTGATGCCAGCAAAGCACTTGACAATGATTAAGAAACCCTTAGTCTGTAATCTTTTATTTTGGCAATTTTAATGATTGCTTTTCAGTGACCTTTCTTTAATCTGGTCATCAGCTGAGATTTTGCTCCAGTAATATCTACATTTCTCACCTGATACCTATTCTTTATTTGCACTCTGGCTAGGACATATCTTTTGCCAGCTTCCATAAAGAAGGCTTACTGACGACAGACAGGCTCTTGGTCTGCCTCCTGGTAACCCACCAATCAGTGAGAGATTGTGAGACCATCAGCCAATCAGGAGATAGAAAGGCAGAGTCTTAAGTTAGAAGCTGACAGTTTAATGGTCAGATAAGGACTTTCTGAACGGATAAGTCAGAGCCCAGACCCATCTTGTGCTACTCATAATGCTCTTTGGTTGAGTATTGGTGTACACTATTCCAATCCAAATCTTTATTATGGTCATACACCAGCATAAGCTAAAAGCACCGCCATATATAAATGAAACAAGTTATATAGGCAATAAGGCAACTGCAGAAGTAGAGGGTACACATACTCATTCTCTCTATTACAGTAGACCAGCATAAGATAAAAACACATAAATCAAACCTTCAGATTTAGACCTGCTGTGTGGCACATACCATCCTCCAACGTATGTCAATCATTGCAGCACAATAACTGGCAACTGAATATGTTATATCAGGATTTATATCTTGGAGCAGTAAGGTGATATACAATTGCCCTGCGTGTCCTGGAAATTTGTGTATTATTGGCAGGATAAAACTAGCACATATGTTTGTGTAATACTGGCAGTGGAGAAAATTGTCTCTATGTGCCCAGAGCCACAGGGGCATTTTCTCTCCTCATAAGGTGTCTTCCTGAAATGGCCTTCCTGGATGGCTAAAGGGACAGCCTGGCAATGAGCCAGAGCAGAAGCTCTTTGATGTTTTGATATTTCAAGATTAGTTAAATATGCCATTGGGGAGGTGATGTACCTACTGGTTTCACTGATGATGAAATTTGGGGACCTGGCTAGATCTGACTGACGTTCTATATCAATCATACACTGTTTTATTGTTTCTTTGGCCTGTTCATGCCAAGTAAAAACTGTGGGGTAAGACCTAGAGTTAGCATTTTGTCTACCACTGCTCATTTTCATGTCATTTGAAAGTCGTCCTTTATAACTGGGGGGGGGGGACAGTGTCACATGGGTAAAAAGATAGTCTAAGCCAGAAGTTAAGTTTGACCATCCATGCCCTTACCCATCAATGTACCATGAGAGGTGTGGTGCACATTATTATAATTAGCTGCTAAAGCTGCTAAATCTGCCCCCCCAACCTCAACCAGAGCCGAAGCCCCAAAAAGCAGCACCCAAGAAAGAAAAAGGAGCAAATGGTAAGAAAGAGGACAGAAAGGTAGCAAAAGGATGGAAAGGACTCAAAGGAAAAGATGGAACCAAGCAAGAAGGTGCTAAAGAAGAAATCCACCCTGAGAATGGAGATACCAAAAGTAATGAAGCACCATATGCTGAAGTGTCCGACAACCAGAAAGCCAAGTCGAAGTAGCAAATTTAAAAGGAGGGGGGTCATTTATCCCTAGTTATTCTGTACATGGGTGTGATTTTCTTGAAACCCAGGAGAGAGTCCCATTCCTGCCTCTATCATTCAGGCTTATTGGACATCACCCAAGTAGGCTGACCAACAGCAAGGGGTCCACTTTTTCCTCAATTTCCAGCTGAGAAAGGGTAACTGCATCTTGATAATTACATTCTCGCCTCTAATTAAAAAACCCTCCGTGCTGTGATGCCAACCATGCACTTGACAGTGATTAAGATACTCTTATTCTATCACCCGTTTTGTTTTGCTAACTGTAATTATTGCCCTGCCATGACCTTTTGTTTAATCTGACCATCAGCTAAGATATTACTGGGTCAGGGATAGCCACACTACCACATCACTCTGGCAAAAGAGGAGCCTCTTGTCAATTTCCATAAACAAGACTCTGTTATACACGAGTACGTTGGCTCCCTCAGCCTGAAGCGAGATGAGCACCGCACCTCATAGTCGTCTTTTGACTGAACTTAACTGCTCAGGGGTCCTTTACCTTTACCTTCTACCTATTCCATATTCATATAACTTGCATGTCCTGCTTGCCCATTATGGTGCACAAGGGGACATGCATGGGATTCCCAGCTGGTCTTCCCTCCAAGCATTGACCACAGCGGCCTGTTTATTAAGCCTCCATCCATATTTGTTTGTGGAGAGATTAAACAATGTTGATGGTTTTTGTTAAGTTGTGGGTGAACATATCAGACGACACAGCGATTCTTCAAACAGCTTTTGTTTATTCACAGGCCAGGACAGAACTGAACTGAAGGGCTCAGTCAGCCTGCTTATATAGAGCTCTAGTACCACGTTACTGTAACAACTTTCTAAAACTATCCAATCACTGAATGTCACTTTCGATCCTTCATTTGCATAACTATCTACAGTATCCCCTGCTGGCCCAGGGTGAGAACTTCAGTACATAACAGTTTTAATGAGCATTCAGTCCGATTTCTTTGCAGGGAGGGTAAATGATGGTGCTAGTGTTACACAACACTTTCCAGGTCACTTTCCCCTCCACTTTCCTTATGTCACTGAAGTAGCATCAGCTTCCCCATGACTCCACCCAAGAGAAGTATGGTGGTTGTGTGTGGAGTAAACTTACCATTGTCTGACTCGGTTTAATATGGCTGCTGTGATGCAGCAGAAAAAAAGCAATTCTAGACTGCATCAACAGAAGTATAGTGTCCCGATTAATGGAATTAATAGTACCACTCTATTCTGCCTTGGTCAGACCACACCTGAAGTATTAGGTCCAGTTCTGGGCACCATAGTTTAGAAAGGATATTGACAAGCTGGTGCAGAGGAGGACAACCAAGATGCTAAACAGTCTGGAAGCCAAGCCTTATGAGGAACAGCTGAAGCAGCTGGGTATGTTTAGTCTGGGGAAAATAAGACTGACAGGTGATATGATAGCCATCTTCAACTACCTAAGGGCTGTCACGTGGAAGATGGAGGAAGTTTGTTTTCTGCTGCTCCAGAGCATAGGACCCAAACCACTGGATTCAAATTACAAGACAGGAGGTTCCAACTAAACATTAGGAAGAACTTTCTGACAATAAGAACAGTTTGAGAGTGGGATGAGCTGCCTGGATATGTTGATGGCCACATGCCATGGATGCTTTAGTTGAGATTCCTGCATTGCATGAGGTTGGACTAGATGACCCTTGACATCCTTTCCAACTCTTCAGTTCTGTGATGCTATTATTGGTTCACCTATGCTCACAAAGACAGCCATTTATTCAGGCCATTTGGTCACAAGAATGTGATGGGGGAGGGCAGAGTCTGTATCCCTGCCCAGTCTTCCCAACTGCATCCATTGTGGAGTCCTATGACAAGCCATCTCTACAGCCACTGACAGTCCAGAACCAGATTATCACATGCAAACGGAGAGATTCTGGCCCTTGAGAAGAGAGCTTGGATCTCTGCCCTGTTCCAAAGTGTTCATCAGTCCACTGGGCATGAACTTGGACCAATTCAGACAAACAGGCTCAGCTTTTATCCAACAAAGAAAGGGTTGCTGCAACACTAGCCAGGCATTTGCCTGGAATTAATAAACAATATGAGAAAAGCTCCCACAGAAACTATTCAGAACTTTGCTGCTTGAAAATTAAAATGTTAAGAAATATTTAGCCTGGTCATATGCACATCTATTCAGGAATAAGTTCCTTCCAGGTAAGCAGGTACAGCACAAACCAAGCAGAGTTATCACCATTCTTGGAAACTTGAAACCAGGTCTGCTATTCTATCTGTTTTTAATGGTGGTATTGTTTTCATGGATATTTTCACTGCTGAAAGTTGCCTCGAGGGCAAAAGGAAATGAATATATGGATGAAATATGAGCTCGAGTGCAGGGAGCTCAATCCCTGTTCAGCCTACTGAACATAGACAGTACTCTGCTTCCAGAGACAGTTGTGTGCTACACCATTTTTACTCACCCTGATGCTTGAACTGAAGCCTGACACAGAGGCAGGCATTCTCCAGGCAAAGCTCTCCCTGTCATAGAGAAAAGTGGCAGAGAAAAGTAATCCCACAGAATTTCAGTATCACTGGCTGCTGTTAAAGGGGAAAAAAGAAAGTGGCAATCATTCTGGTGGGAGTTGCAGTTTTCCAAATATCTCTCTTAAAAAACCTATCCCTCATTTATTTATTTATGTATTTACCCCACCCTCTAAACATATACACACAAAAAACGTTTGCAAGGAAATCAAGCAAAAAGAAATGCAGCATATAAAAGTTTATAAACTTCAAAATTCATAAAATAGGATTCCACACACTCAATAACCATGCAACTCCAACACCCACTAGCAAACCTGCACTTCAGTCAACTTGCAGGTGCACACATTCAGCAATGGTTTACACTCTGAGAAAACAGTTGCAGATCTGGATTAACCGTGACCTCAATGGACAGCTCCAGTCCTTTGCATGGAGCTGAAGGTTGATTCTGTAGTATTTATATCTCAGCTCTTAACTTTGGGCATAGAGCATTCAAGGCAGCTCTCATCAGGTCAAAACAATAATAGAAAAGCTCAAAAGAATAAAACAGCAGGAATCGAAAAAACTGTACACAGCACAGTGCAAAAATAGCCACTTAGAGGTCAAACTGAAACTTGAAGGACTTCTCCAGCCTATAGGAGGAGACCAGCAGAAAACAGGGCTAAGTGGATCTTCTAGCTCCACAGCCTGGGTGTCTGTACCTGTTGTGGTTTAGCACCATAATGATCCAGAGCAATTCACAACACATAGCAGAATAAACACAATGCAGGGTTCCAAAAAATAACTCAGAAACAATTAACTTTAACCAGTAATTATTTACTGAAGGCAAATGAGCACAACAGTGACAAATCCAACTCTTCAGGATTGGCATTGTCTCTTAGGAAAAACCCAGTTACAGTAAAAACTTAGCTTAAACTTACAATAAGACTAAAACCTTAGCACTTAAACATACCATGTACAGATCACCGCACAGGAACTAAGTACAGTGGTACCTCAGGTTAAGTACTTAATTCGTTCCGGAGGTCCGTACTTAACCTGAAACTGTTCTTAACCTGAAGCACTACTTTAGCTAATGGGGCCTCCTGCTGCTGCCGTGCTGCTGGAGTCTGATTTCTGTTCTCATCCTGAAGCAAAGTTCTTAACCTGAAGCACTATTTCTGGGTTAGTAGTCTATAACCTGAAAAGTATGTAACCTGAAGCATATGTAACCTGAGGTACCACTGTAGAGAGAAACAAGAAGAAAAGAGAAACAGAAAGTGAAAGTCAGGCTCCGTCTGGCCTGTCCTTATAGTCAGCGTGACCTTGAAAGAAAGAGATAACAGGACCAGTATGAACCAGCTTAACTCAGCTTCTCTGAAGGAATAACCCAAACATCAGGAACCTTCTGCTTGTTTCCAGGCAAAATAGAAACTTACTTGTCAGCTAGAAACATCCAGCTCACACCCGCTTGTACCACACAGAGAAAGTTCCACACCCTTCTTGAATCAAATAGAATAGAGAATATTTCTACACTTTAAACCAATACTTACCGTACTCAGAAATGCAAGCCATGACAGTACCAACCAGGTCCTGTCCTGTGTTCCAACAAAATGTGTTTGGTGGAAATAGGAACATAGGATGAGGTATTTGCAGATGGGCAGTTTGCACAGGAGGAGATGGTCCTTTCAGTATCCTGCTCCTATTACCTACCAGCTTGTGTTACTAGAGTGGTGCTGTTGCCACTTTTCCATGGCCTTAATTCCAAGGGGCAGTGTGATAATAGGTGGGTTGGCTGGATGGAATAACAATGTCATTGGCTGGCTTAGTATAAGGTAGTTGCTTTCCCAGGTGTCCAGCAGTTGTAAAACAACAACAACCCCACCTTAAAATATTTTAAGTTCTGCAATTCCGCCTGCCACTCATCTCTCCTGCCGAAAACATTGTGTACAATGAGAGTGTGCTTTGTATCATTACCAATGCACTTAACCTTGTGTGCAAATAGGTGAAGGAGGGGGGATTTGGAACAAAAGCATGAAAAAGTCAGCAAGCAAACCCCATTGCTGTCACTGAGGTAAGCATGCATTGTTAGAAGCATATTTGCATAGGCTGCTCCTTATCTGAGTCCACCAAAAATCCCAGAGAAACAGTCAGCAATTGAAAAGGGTCTGTTGGGAGGTAGGAAAAAGACTGGCTGTGGTCTGGCTGCTCAATGATATCTATTCTCTGGCTGGGGGCAGGCGGGGACCAGTAGCCGATTTAAGGTAGTCTGAAGTTCAACGTATTCAGCTGGCTCCTTCATGTTGACTTGTTCCCTGATTCCTCCTTGAAAAGAGCAAGCCCAGTTTGATGCTCAGTGCAAATAATTGCTTCCAGCAAAAACAATCGCCCTGTGTCTGCTCTGCTCATTGGTTGCTGCTGGCTCTGAGATTGAACAACATGCTAAAATTGAGGCGGATATACAAAGGCAGTTTTGTACATATTTGAAGCATCTCTCTACAGGGAAATTCTTTCAGCATTTAACACATCCCTAGCCTTGGTGCTATGGGACGCGGGTGGCGCTGTGGGTAAAACCACAGTGCCTAGGACTTGCTGATCATATGGTCGGCGGTTCGAATCCCCGCGGCGGGGTGAGCTCCCATCTTTCAGTCCCAGCTCCTGCCCACCTAGCAGTTCGAAAGCACCCTTAAAGTGCAAGTAGATAAATAGGTACCGCTTTATAGCGGCAAGGTAAACGGCGTTCCGTGTGCTGCACTGGTGCAGGCTCGCCAGAGCAGCGATGTCACACTGGCCATGTGACCCGGAAGTGTCTGCGGACGGCACCGGCTCCCGGCCTCTAGAGTGAGATGAGCGCACAACCCTACAGTCTGTCAAGACTGGCCCGTACAGGCAGGGGTACCTTTACCTTTACCTTTACTTAGCCTTGGTGCATGAGCCCAAGTGGAATAAAACTGAAATACATTCACACCACAGAGCCTAAATCTGCTATTCAGTGTGTGATGGATAGAACAATATTTCAAATATATACTGTGCATGCTTTATTTATATGAATGATTTATATACTGCTTAACTGCTGTAGTCTCTAAACCGTTGACAAGAAACAATGCAAAGAATAAACATTTGTTGACACTATGAAATCAATCATCAATTAAAATGCCTGCCAGACCAAAAAAAAAAAAAAAGGTTAAGTAAGTCCTAGAGTTCGGGGGGGCGGGGCGTGTCTGACCTCAGCTGAAAGGAACTTCCATAAAATTAACTCACCAGTAAATCACTTTGATTTGATCAGAGGAGCCAGTTTTACAGCGAAATGGGATACTTACTGACCATACCACTTGAAATGGCAAATGGAGGAATAACATTTTAAAATCTGTGTGTGTGTGTTTAAACTTATCCATGTGGTAAACTAGGATAAAATGAAGAAAGTTCAGCATAGCTATTGCCTTAAAGTGCTAGTTCTATCCTTTTACTACATTTCAGTTGTTTAGGTTTCAAAACACACACACACACACACACACAGAGAGAGAGAGAGAGAGAGAGAGAGAGAGAGAGAGAGAGGTGTTCAGAAATAGTGAGTGGTATCCAGCAAAGTAGTCCCATTAGCACAAGGGTTTTTCGCTGTGACACACAACTCCCCACCCCTCTCTTCTTCCTGCATGCCCCACTGCCACTTAGTCTGCGCTGGAGTTTTCCCCAACTCTCCAGAGCAGATCTGGAGAGGATGCCAGAGGGGTGTGGGGTGTCTGCAATAACCGGCCTCCTATAATTAACTCGTTTAAGACTCATTAATGCATGAAGGAGTTAAGACCATAAAGTAAGCTGTCCTGCCAGGCTTAGCTTACCTTGGGAGCAACTAGGTAACCAAGGCTATTGTTCAACCTCCAGTCTACCTGAGAAGCTCAACTTGTGAAGAAGTTTGAGCTGGCTGCTGCAGTTCAGAACGCATGGCTCTAACTAAGCCTCTCTTGAGTTCCTGTACCAATAAGTTTGGAACTTTCACCACTGTAACTTAGCCATGTTTTACTTCCTGCGCAACTTTTTCTGAATGCTGCATGGAAAAGTGCATGAATCTGACCTTTGGTGAGTTTGTAAGTAATCCATTTTTAAATTACCAAATGTGTGGTCTTTTTCTATACTGGGGAAGAGGGAAACTTTGGATCTCACAAGGACATATTTAAACTCACAAGAGCATATGTTAAAGGTCTAACAGTCTATATTTCCATGCTTTACTTTGCTGCATTGCCCCACCCAAACTTAGAATTCTCATTTTATACCCATTTATTCCTTGAGCCAACAGGGAGAAGAGAGGGAAAGTTCTATCACAGCAGCAGAAATCCTTACGCTACCAGAACTACTTTATTGGATGTTGTCTCCCACCTGCAGTCTGAAGTGGTACAATCCAAAATTCACCCCCCCCCCACACACACATTATTCTTACTCCCTAGTCAGGTTGCAGACATCTGTACTCTTACATGTGAGTAAGGCCTATTGAATACAAAGGGACTTGCTTCCAAGGAAGCATACACTGGGTTAGGCTCTTCATGTGCTTATGCCTTTATAGGGTGTGCAATGTAAGCAAGGGATTGGAACTGCCTTATGATTCAAGGTCAATATTGATTTGTTCAGAACCCAAACCCACATGGAACCCAAACATGCAGTTTGGGACCCACTTCTTAATTCATATAATTGTAGAGCTGGAAGGACCTTGAGGGTCATCTAGTCCAACCTCCAACACTATATAAGAATCCAGCTAGTGGTGGGAAATGAAATGCTGCTTCTTGAGGGATGTATGTGGTGCAATTTTTGTGCTGGTTGAGTGTCTGTTAAAGAGCTGTATTGGGTGGGAAAGGCACTGTTACTGTTCTGGCATTAAGGGGAGAGACAGCACACCTGATAAGCAGCCTAATATGACGGGATGATGATTATATCGCCTTCTCAATATATATTGATTTCAGCTGGCATAGAGCTATCAAAAGACTTGACTCTTCATAGCTTCATGGTATGTACATTGCATTGTTAACTTGTGCAATCAGTGACAAGTGTTTTATAATACTACTTGTAGACACCCCAAAGCAGCTGTTAGCTGACTCGGTGCTGTTATGTTTGGGCTTGGCCTATGAGGTTGTTGCTGTTAATAGGGTGCAATTAACGATGATGATACACCCCAAGCTGGCACACTGGCAAGAGAAGGTGGAATCAACATTACCTCCCTCTGCATTTCAGAAGATATTCCTTAAGAGCATCCATATTTTTGTCCCACTTGCTGGCAGTGCAAGTCTAAGCTTTTCTACTTGGAAGTAAGTCCAATGGAATTCTATGGGACTTGCATAGGATTATGATCTTAGAGGTTCTTATCTCTACAGACTCTAGTGTTTTCAGGTATTCATCCTTGCCACAAAGCATTTTTTTGCTTAAAAGGAGCGGTGGTGTCGCCTGCATTGCTGGGAAGTGTAGAAAGTCATTGCAACTCTTAGAATGCAGGCATTTGCAGCATAGTCTAAAGCAGATGCAAAAGCAAAGCTCTAAGCCTTGCTGAAAAACTGCCTTGCTGCTCACCAAATCTGAAACGGTGTTGCTGGCAACAAGAGTAAGATTCCATGCTAACTGATACAGCTAATGCCAGATTCAAAGCCCTGTACAGGGAGAAAAGTGGGAGGGGAGCAAGAAAATAAGATGCCTTTGCTGAACCATCAGGTAGACTGATACAGAAAAAAGGCCTGGAACAGGCCTGTTGTCATGCCCCATTTGAGGGGTTTATGCAGGCTACAGTCAGAGCTTCCCTGCCAGTACGGGCTGGCAGAAGCAGGCAGAAGCAGGCAGGCAGGGTGGAGGGACACCATCTAAACATTTCCCCTTATCACAGTGGATTGGGGGTTTAGACTGTCCTGTAATGCAAGTTACAGCAATAGTTATAGTGCAGTCATTTGCTGCCAACTGATGTTGACTTAACCAGAGTTTCAACATGATTCACTAGACCAAAGCTCAACTCTGGGACCTTTAAAGTAGGGGTTTGCTCTTGCTCTTGGCCAACTAGCCCAGGCACAGCTGAGGTTAGAGGACAAAGGCAGTAGGACCTCTGTTGAATGTGAACCTTGATCTTTCCCTCCTTGTAGAATGGGGAGGGCATTTAAGTAGATGATCTCCATCTTCCCTTGTTCCTAATGCATGGTAGTAGGAACTGTGTGGTCTACTAGCAGTATGGGTATTGGAAGATTTTCTGAGTGAGGCAAGTGAGGCATGGAAACCCAGGGGAAGACAAAACTCTGTTGGTTGGCTACCTAGGCAGTGAAGTTTTTGAAACAAAGAATCTTAACATTCAATGTATGGATTGTGTTAAGATTGACCTTGAGCTTTCAAAGCATACATATACTCTATGGCTTTTCCTTTTATACCTTGTGAACAACTTGCTGATGTTAACACTGTAACTACATGAAAATTAGGGGGTTGCAAAAGGTTCAACAACTTCTAGCACCTAGCTTGAGCATGGTGGTTCATAGGAAGTTGTCTTACACTGTCAGGCTATTGGCCCATCTAGTTCTGTATTGTCTACAATGACTGGCAGTGGTGTTCCAGGTAGGATTGTCTTCCAGGCCTACCTGGAGATGTTGGGGATTGAACCCGTGACCTTATGCATGCAAAGCAGAGGCTCTACTACTGAGCTATCACCCTTCTACTGCAGTTAACTCCAATTAGTTCTAACTGAGCATGTTCACACCATCATGTCTCGTGTGTTTTGTTTAAACTTTGGTCCTCACTTGGAAGTGTTGAGACTTCAACTTAGTAGAAACTTCTTTTAGCACACCTTGGCTTGGGATGATCTCAAAGGTTTAGTATCTCACTGTAGCACTCTCTTACAGACTACTGCTTTCAAACCAGTTCCTTGGACTGAACTTGTTCCTTGTCCTGTTGAGCTCCAGCTGTAACAACGGCAAGATGGGAAGCAAGGGAAGCAAGCAAAAATATACTGTGACTTTGGGAAAACCACTTCTACAGAAAGCTGAAAAACTTCCTGAAGCCAGGGCAGAGGGTTCCAAGATCAAAGAAAAGCTAAAGGCTACTACAGAGCTTCCAGGTGAAAACTCAAATCCAGACCTTCAGATATCTGTTGCAGAAGAAAGAGGTGAAAGAGCAGGACATATTGAAATTCACATGGAAGCACCTCCTGAACCTGAACCAGAAGAACAAGAAATGAGCCCTGAAGAAGAAAACCAACTTCTCCTTCCACCTGCCACTGGTGAAGTTCCTGACCAGGCTGAAGTAGGAACTGAAGAAGAAATTTCCTCAGTTAGTCTTCTGTAGGTGTTGAGGTATGGGGCATGTCATCTGCTAAAGAAAAACTTGAGGTGACCTCAATGCACAATAAAGGATGACATACTGATAGGGAATTCCTCTAAATATCTCCATAATTCAAAGGGACTGATGACTTAGCCAGTGCCACACAACTGATATTCTAGGACTGTAGTGAAATATCATCTAAGCTTGGCCTGCTATGCTAGTGGCATTGGAGCGTTCCAGAAAACCTACCATTCAAAAGAAGCTTCTTAAATTAATGATGATCCTATTTTATTAAACAATGAGACTATGTACGATTGGCATAATAATAGGGCTCTTAAGCTTAGTTGATCCGTAGCTGTCTTATCATAAATATCCAATAAAAATATATGATAGTGGACATTGTTCTAATGAATGGCTACGGAAAATTATCCCCATTAAGATCTTTCATTCTTTCTATTGCGTGGTAGAATGATTTCGTTTTTGTCTGGCAAAAATTTTAACACTTACTGTCAATAAAATGTCATTTTATAATTGCAACCCACCAGTATCCTTTTTTTTCCTGTTAGCCTTAGGCTGGCACGTTGCGTGAACTGTGAACAATATTTTATTTATTTGAAAATAAGTGAATGCTGCTCCTGGTCAATGAACAACGTGGCCTTGCTCACTATTGGAGTGGAGAAAATATAGAATGGGGTGACAAAGCCAAAACAAGAGCACTTTATACTGTAACATTTTTGTTGCAGGTGCCATGGGTACTTGCACATTTCTCTGATACCCAATGGCACAAAGAAATGTGCATTCTATACGTTTGTTTCTAAGAAGTATAATAGGCTTGAACCTCCTTAACTGCCGCAGAATAGCAATTTTGTATTTCTGAGTTGTTTACCTTGCCAGCACAAGACAATTTGCTGCCTGAGGTGAAGCAGAAATTTCCATCCACAGTCAAGGTGTTTAGTACTCCTGGGCCTGCATGCACAGAATTGACTTGAAATAAGCAGTTCCTTCAGATCCGTAGGTAGGCGAGACATAAGCTATGCTGCTATGCCGCCTGCCTCTTCTTACAAGGCCAAAGATATGATCCTCCAAAGCCAGGACCAGAGCTCAATACTTGCTTTAAGGCACAGCATGCCCAATGGGTTTCTGCATGATTTATCTCTCCCTTTTTGCTGCATTTACCTGTGAGGAATTATTTGTGGAGCTTGATCTATCTGTGTTGGGGAGGCTCAGGAGAAATGGGAAAGATAGGAGGAGCTCCCATACTTCTCAGCATTGAGGCAACTGCCTCACTTTACCTAAGTGAAAAGAGACAGGGAAGTTGTTTCTGCTCTGCTTGCTTCAGGGTCAGCAGCAGAAGTCCAGGCTATGTATCTGATATCTCTCATCAAAAGCTACAGGGCAGAGCTGCTGCTGACCAATGTTTTTGCCCCCTCTCCTCTACTGAACTTCCAATGGTTATTGAATAATTTTTTTTTAATTCCAGCAGGCAACTTAATTGAAGTTTGACTTATTTTATTTATTAGATTTATATACCACCATTCATCATATGATCTCAGGGCTGTTCACAGAATAAAAACTTTATAGTTTGAATGGATTTTTATTTTAGTATTGTTATCTTAAGCGGCATAGTCAGTCAGTTTTATTGCACATAGCCAAAGGCTGCCGCAATGTATGCAGAATCATTCAACAATTAAAAGAAAATACACTGGATTAATACACTGGAAGCCCCAGCCCGGCAGGCAGGCAGGCAGGCAGGCAGGCAGGTAGACATTACCTACTCTAAACACAGCTATAAAAGTACATTAAGTACATTAAGTACATTAAGCGGTATATAAATTGTTTAAATAACAACATTTCTTTTTTCTAAATATTGTCAGGAGAATCAGCAGTATGTTCCCTGTAATATTTATAGACTGTGGTTTTGTGAGTGCCTTGAAGGCTAATATGTATCTTAAGACCTAGCTCTACCTCAAGGACAGACGGCTTCCCGGTCTCCCCTGCTTGGGGCTGGGAAGCGCCGGGCCACCTGACGGCCGGACTGGTACCGCTGCTAACCGCTCTACTAGCCGGGCCGGGGGGACTGGGGCTTGCCGGTCTACCTCCGAGAACGGGAGGCAGAGGGAGACGAGGCGAGAGCGGTTGGCGGAGGGTGTGAAGGCCGGAGAAGGGCAGGCTTCCGGGCGTCTGTGTGGGTCCGGCCCCTGCCCGGTCCAGGGCAAGTTTGCCGGTGGCCCCGGTCTACCGGCCGGCAAGCGGGGGCGGGTGGGCCGGTCTTCCCGGCGTAAGGAGGGGAAGCGCTGGCCGTTTTCCGGGGGGGGCGGCCGGGTCTAGCTACCCGCCGGAAGGGCCGGCAATGTGGCCCGTTCTTCCTGCGGCCGCTGGCAGCCCTCCTCCGGTCCACTGCTGGCCAGGGAAGCTAGGATGTGGCGGTCCCCTTCCGAGGATGGAAGGCTTTCCCGGTCTACCACTGGGAGGTCTGTCTGCTGCCGGTCCCCCCGTTCTCCGCCCGGGCGAGGCTGCTGGGGCTTCGCGGTCCTCCCCGGTCTACCCGCCGGAGCCCGAGGTAGACCTAGGACTTGAGTTCTTGGCTGTAATGGGGAGTTGTTCTGCAGTGCGCTACAAGACAGATTCCTGTGAAATTAAGGCTACAACAGTAAGATTGGCCCACGTTGGGTGTTTGTGCCATAGAACTTGATGTGACTTTCTTGTGAGTAAAGTTATATAGGACTGGACAGAACATCAAACACATACCTTCCAACATTTCTAACAATGAAAAGAGGGGCGTCCTAAGGAAAAGTGGAACATTCCAGAAACAGGGATGGCTTCTGTAAATCTGGGACTGTCACTGGAAAACAGGGACACTTGGATGGTCTGCCGACATGGGAGACTGTTTTATACCCAGTCAGAACATTGATCTATCCAGTGCTTTTTTTCCTAGGGGGACACAGGGGGACGCATACCCCTAAACATTTTGTGAATCTAAGTTTGACCTCATTGAGGAGCAGTATTTTAATATGAGTAGGAAAATAAGAGTACCCCTAAACATTTTTTTTAGAAATAAAGCACTGGATCTGTCTAAATGTCACTGCTTACACCAGGAATAGGAAACCTGTGGTCCTCAAGGGTCTTCCCTAGTCCTATCTAGGGATTGAGCTATGGCTCTTCTGCAAACATATCAACTCATGTGCTCTTCCACTGAGATACATTCCTTCTCAAATAATGCCATAATTTGTGTTGGATGGGGGAGGGGCGCGTGAGAAATAAACTGTTCTTAATTAGTCAAAAGGGGCTCATTTATAATCAGTGCAGCAGGAAGAGTTATATTCCCCTATCAGATTAAAACCTGTGCAAGTAAGTAATGGTTCATATCACTGCAAACATGTTAGGAATATCGTGAAAAATGTTTGCAATTGCTCTCTAGAGCACCGTTTCCCAAGCAATTACAAGACCATTTCCAGTTATTTCAGAATGCGGCCGCATATGACACAGACCAGCGAAAGACTTGTCAGTTCTTCAGCTGCCAATTGCTTGACGCTACAGTTATTTTGAGGGAGGCCACAAAGTCTCCCTCAAGCACTTCTCCGGTTAAGAGATGTAAGCAAAGTTTTTTGGGGGATGATGTCACTTCCTCTCCGCTGAATTCTCCACACTCCCAAATCCATGGAGTATTTCACACATAATCAAATCAAGAAGCAAATTAAGTATCATTGGGAGCGCAGGGGAAAACAGCCAACAAAATATCTCAGGGCCTATCTCCGTTTACCATTTCCAATTGCTCATTTACATTTCTCAGATGAACTAAAATTAATTCTTCAGGATGGGTTACACAGGAGAAGTCCTGAGCCTGCAATTATGTTGTAAATAGCAAGCAAGCAGCTAGGCAGACAGGAAAGGAATACCCTTGAAATCAACCCACTTTGTCACTGGTGCTTAGAATGTCAAAAACATCCAGTAGAGAAAGAAAGCCTCTACCTTGTGTTCTCAAGACTGACCTTTCATTTTACTTTCAGGTCAAAGCCTGGGGATTTGCACAGGTCCAAGGAGAAGAATTACCAGACCAAATGTGTTATCAGACTTATTGGAAATATTGTTGTTGTTGTTGTTGTTGGAAATATTATGTTGAGGGTCCTAAGTAGACATGCCTAGAATTGTGATTCGTGTGTAAACCAGCCTTTGCTAACCCGCTGGTGCCCTCCAAATGCTTTGGACTACAATTCCCAGCAACCACAGTCAGCATGGCCAATAGAAAGATGAGTGTTGGAGTTCAGCGACATATGGAGTCGCACCAGCTTAAGGAAAGCTGAGTGTAAACTGGGGATGGGGAACATTTTTTATGTTTAGCTTATTTTTTAGTTGTTTTGTTAACAGTGTTACATAGGTGGTAATTGCTTTATTTCTGATTTGTGATTGTTTTACTGATTATTTGTTAAGTATTCTATACGATCTATGTTGCATTATGTTATTTTTATCTTTTGTTTGTAAGCTGCTTTGGGATTTATTTGAATAAAAAGTGTCGTAGAAACAAACATGTGGTCTTTCAGCTGTTAGACTTCAACTCCTATCTGCCTTGACCAATAACCATGCTGGCTGGGACTGATGGAATTTGGAGTCCAATAAAAATCTGGAGAACCATGGATTTCCCATCCCAAGTGAAACTTGCCCCCCCCACTGCTGCAAAGCATTGTGTTTGAGATAATATTGCTGTATGATGTCAAAGTTCTGTCCATGGGGTTTGATCAGGGATTACTTTTTGACACATATGCATCACTATCCTCAAACAATGGCATGCCAACTTGCCCCACGCTTTTGTCTTGTAAACTGGATGGGTGATTGGACACATATTTGAGAATATTAAGAAGAGCCCAGCTCAATCAGGCCAGAAGCGCAGCTAGTCTGCCATTCTATTCTCATAGTGTCCACACTGTGTGGGGACCCCGAAAACATAACCTGAGCATGACAGCCCAATAGGAGAAATGCAAAACAAGTTAAAGCAGCACTCAACAAAACTGTTTATTTCACTTGTACCTTGTTCTTCTTTCTTTTTAATTAATATTTATAGCATGACATATTGAGGTTGATACATATTAAATCACAACATTTTGAAACAAGCCTGTAGAACTTTCTGTAGATGTTTGGCACTGCAGAAATTAATAAAAGGCATTCCATTATTAATAAATCCATCCAATTTCTCTCCCCCCTTTAATATGAACATAATTAGTTATCTTCATCATTAAGGCACCTTCCCATGTTTTATCTAATCATTCATTACCCATTGATATTTTCATTTGTCTCCAATATTTAGTATATGAGATTATTACAGTGGTGACCATATAGAAGAAAAATGCCTTATCTCAATCATGTATTTTATTATCAATATATGTCAAAAGAAATAGTAATGGATCCAAGTGTATGCTATATCGTAAAATAATTTCAACTGCAATCCTTCCTCTGGTAATTTCAAGATAATGAACATTCCCACTGCAAATGATGAGAACCCTCTTTGCCAACACACTGAGAAAAAGACTCAAAGACCAGCAATTTGGAGAATCATAGAGACCCTGAGGGTCATCTAGTCCAAGCCCCTGCAGTGCAGGAATCTCAACAAAAGCATCCATGACAGATGTCCATCCAACCTCTGCTTAAAAAACTCCAGTGAGGGACAGTCCACAATGTCCCAAGGGGAACAGCTCTTACTGTCAGAAAGTTCTTCGTGGAGAAAGGTTACCATATATTTCTCAAAATATAACAAAATTTAGTCTTTGCATGTATACTGTGGCACTGCCAGTTCAGCATTCACCCCAGGGTGCATGTTAAGAATAAGGGCACCTCCAAAGACTGCTGCAGACCAAGGCTTGACAAAGAGTGCCCTTCACCCAACTCTGCCTCTTTCTTGCCTGGACTAACCACCAAGTGAACCAAATAAACAACGCCACTCTAAACAAAGTCTCCCAGCAGAATGAAGTCGGCAAAAAAGAAGACTCTAAGGCCAATTGAAAGTGTCCCACCGAAAATCCCTATTTAACTCCTTGGAACAGGCAACTAGTGGTGCCCATACTGCATAGGGAGGAAGGGTCCAGCAGATAAAACTGCCAACGTTTAGGGGGTAGTATGAGCTTAAAAGGCAAGCTTCCCTCCTCTCTTTGATTGTCAGCTGAAGCCACCTGATGAAAAATCCACCACCCCAGGACAAACCAAGTAAGTCCTTTTCTTGGGGGAACTCCAGACCCTCCAAGTGTCCCTATCTTCCAGGGACAGTGCTGGATTTACAGAAGCCATCCCAGTTTCTGATTTGGTCCTGGAATGTCCCACTTTTCCTTAGGATGTCCCTATTTCCATTGGAGAAATGTTGGAGGGTATGGAACTCAGGTGTGGCAAACACACTCCTATACTAATCTGGTGGGACTGTCATTCTGGGATTCAATAAATGCACAAGGGCAGTGGTTCTCCAGGGTTTCAAACAGAAGTCTTGACCTTAAGATCAGTGGCATAACAAGGTCAGGTGGTACCCAGTGTGGAATTTTTTTGTCACCCCTCCAGCATGGAAATTCCCCCTCCCACCCCCATCAAAGAAAGCCATGCAGACAGCTATCTGATGTAGATCCTACCTTCTCCCTCTTCCTCCCTCTCCCCCATCAAAGAAAGCAGCGCCCTCCCCTCCTCCAGCAGCACAGGGGGCAATGGTGTGCTACCCACCCGCAACTCCCAAGCCTCCCTCGAGCTGTCAAAATGAAGGGGGGAGGGGGGAAGGCCACCGGCAAAGCGACACAGCTCCCCGCCTTCCCCTGACAGCTTGGGGTAGGCTTGGGAGTCGTGGGTGGACGGCGTGCCGAATGTCACCCCCCTGTGTGTGTGTCCATGTGGCTGTGCTGCTGCTCACGAGGCAAGGCAGGGTCCCCCCAAGGATGGGACATGGACAGGACGTGCAGGGAGAGGATTCAACTCAACCCTGCTTGATTCCACAGGCAGCGTGGAGTTGCATTTTGTCACCCCCCCTCATTGATGGCACCCGGGGTGGTCTGCCCCCCCTTCCTCCGCCAGTGCTGAAGATGCCAGCATTGAGCCTGGGACTTCCTCCAAGCAAAGCGCTCTCTGCTATTCACCTACCCACCTTTCCATAAACCTATCCATTCCCTGCCATGGAGATATATCTCCACATTTCACTGAACCACTCTTTAGCAGTTAGGAGTCCTCATTCTCCTCTGAGATGCTCAGAGCAGCTTAAATATGGTTCCCTGGCATTTTTCTAGCCAGGCAGCTTCAGAGGCTTGGATCTGCTAAGCTCTAGCAGTACAACTGCATCACACGCCTCAAATCATTCCTAAGGCTCCTTGCAACCTGACTGCTAGAGGAAAGCCAAGTTCAAGCTTACCCCAAAGGGAACCGGATGCAACAGTGGGTGCTTTTCAGTCAGTATAAGAGGAAACAAAGCTGTAAATCAGACTCCCCCAACCTCATGCCTGCCAGATGTTTTATACTACAACTCCCAGCAGTCCTAGCCAGCATGGCAGACCCTCCCAGGGTCCCTATTTTCCATGGACAGTCCCAAATTTCCCAGTTTCCCTAGGACGTCCCTCTTTTCATCAAAGAAATGTGGGAGGGTATGGAGTTATCTGACCCCTGAACCATCTGAAGGCAGCCCTGTATAGGGAAGTTTTTTAATGTTTAATATTTTATTATGTTTTTATATATGTTGGAAGTTGCCCAGAGTGGCTGGGGTAACTCAGTCAGATGGGTGGGGTATTATTATTAATTGTTGTTGTTGTTGTTGTTGTTGTTGTTGTTGTTGTTGTTGTGTCACTATAATAATAAACAGGCAGCCCTGTTTAGGAAAGCTTTTAATGTTTAATAGATTATTGTATTTTAATATTCTGTTGGAAGCCGCCCAGAGTGGCTGGGGAAACTCAGCCAGATGGGCGGGGTATAAATAATAAATTAGTAGTAGTAGTAGTATTAGTATCAGAGAAATGTTGGAGTGTATGGCATGGTCAGGAATTCTGGGAGTTGTAGTCCATAGCACCTGGAGTGCAGAGACACTAATATTCATAAATCTCTGAGGAAGTCTGTAACCACCTGTGTGTATATAACATCATTTCAAGGTGTGACCAGCCAGCGTGGTCTGATAGCTTTTACTAGGTGAGGGGTGGAGGTTGCTGTTGTTACTGTAGTAGCAGTTTATTTCATGTTTAAATCTGTTTACCTTTGGGGAATGTGTGCTCTTTTAGCGTTGGGTGTAAAGAGGCTATAAGAGCAGGTTTTAGTACAATGGTTTTAGTAGCTGGACTACATTTTGAGCAATGGAATGGATGAGTTGTGTTTTGCTGCACAGGACTAGAAACTTTAAGCATAAATCTGGGCAGTAACAAACCAAATACTGAATTTTGGCCGTTGCTACAGAACGGCTGGTACCAGATTTCTCTCTTGCTGTTGGTTACTTTCGTAAATCAGTAACCCATAATTTAGACAAGTAGTGAGTCCTAAGGGAAGACCAGTTTATTCACTTGAATTAAAAGTGTTTAGTGTTGAATTCTGGTCTTGCTTCTAAGATAACGACAGCTGTTGAGTCATGGCCATTGACTTGCAACTGAAGCAAGTCAAGAGCCCTTAATCAGATTCTCTGCCTTTCAGTTTTCTTCAACCTCAGATGAATCTTCTTGAGCACGTAAACATATTGAAATGGACACGGTTAACTGGGTGTGCAAATTCATGCAGCACTGCTAGCCCATGTCCAGCACAGTCCTCTAAAATGGGTTTAATTGGAGATGGGGCTGACTCAGCCCTAAATCCTGTGAACTGTATGGGTTGTATCCAGTGCTAGTACTGCTCAGAGTAGACTCATTAAAATTAATAGACATGGCTTACTTAGAATCACAAAATTGTAGGGTTGGAAGGGACCTCAAGTGTCATGTAATCTAACCCCCAGCAATGCAGGAATCACAGCTAAAGAATCCCTGACAAGTGGCCATCCAACCTCTGTTTAAGAACTTCCAGTGAAGTTGAGTCCACCACCATCTGAGGTAGTCCATTCCACTGTCAAACAGCTCTTACCACCCATTAATTTCAATGGGTCTACTCTGAGTAGACATTAGTTGGATATGATCTGTATTATTTAGGCTCTGTTTGGGTCCCTATAAATTATATTCCAGTTTTTCTGGCATGCCCATTGGGGGGCTTGAGATTATCTTGTCCTGATGACCTCAGCATTGAGGATGGGGTATGGTAAGCTCAGGGACCAGTAGCTAACTCACTTTTTGCCAGCCTTCCTAAACACAAATCCACCTCTTCATCATCTCCAATGTGGGTTCCACCTCTTAGTTACAGTAGAACAAGTGTCAGCAACCTTTTGACGCCAGTGGACACATTTGCCATTTTGAGAAAATGCCATTGATGCCAGAGGCTTGCAAACTCTCTGTCTATCCATCTATTCCTATCCCCATATCCATATTGGTTCTCTGATGGCCCACTTATAGCACCTGAATTTCCAGTAAGATACATCCAATTGCAGTGTGTGTGTGTGTGGCCTTTCTAGGCACTTCTGAGTGAGCCTTGCAAAAAGGTAGGTAATAATTTAAAAATGAGAGATCGATGCATAGCAAGGGGGTGACAGTTACACCAAATTGTATCCCTGTTTTTTTGCTATCTGAAGAGTCATGTAAATTACCTGCTGCTCCTCGCTTGTTCGGTTTAATGCATAGCTATACTTTGCTTTTGATCTGTTGTTCAAGGCCTCCCTCTGCTATTAATTCTAGGCCCTCTTCCCCCTCCCCCAAGTCACCAGCTAGCTCCCTGGTTAATTGAGGATAGATTTGCAAGGGCATTAATTTAACGGCAAAGATAAGCACCATACAAGCCAGCAGGGTGTCTCCGGCAAGACCAATGGACCCACCCAGGCTAATGGGGCGCTGGGGTTTATCAAAGTCTGTGTACTGCAATTTGAATTTAAGTGTGCTAGGCTTTAATGGCGGGAACCTGCCAATAAATATATTTTTATGGTTGCTGCAAATAGACAAATGCTTGACAGATCCGTGCATGGGACCCGTTTCTGCCATTAGCAAAGTACATGAAAAACAGACCTCTGGGAAGGTCTGCTGCCACCTTTTATCAAACAGAGATGGGGAAGCAGATCAATAGAATGGTGAGATCAATCATCAGCTGATCGGCTATGTCCCCCCCCCCCCCCCGCTCTGACTTTTTAATTCTTTCCAACTTCTGAATCATGATTTCTATTAAAATGAATTTTATATTTTGGAGAGAGTAGGCCTAGGTGTGTATTCAAATATGGGGAATATTGTGTTAGTTTTCCTTAGTCTGATGCTAGTGCTTCTGTCCAGTTTTCTAGCCCTAATTGATGTTTGTTCCTGCTGAGTGCTAAAGAGTGGGTATTCATTGGGAAAGGTTTGGAGTTAAAAAATGGGTACTCTGACACAGAGATTTAAAGCATAGACCAGTGCCTGGAAAGAGTGGAACGAACGGTAAGCATGAATAAGCCCTAAGAGACATTAGAGAGAGGGCATAAGTGGAAGATGGAGGCAAGCTGAAACAGGGGAAGAAATGTATTCAGCTGTATGCACTACATTTGAAAAAAGGTGGATAAAGAGCATTATACTAAAGGCTTTCCAGCAGGAGGATGTGAAAAGCTGCAGTGCCTGTATTTCCTCAGTGCTATTCTTCTAGAAAAAGAGGTGCCAGAATTCACCATGAACACCTCCCTCATTCTCTTACAATGGCAGTGGTGCCACCTGAGCGGTGCCGGAACTGAATTCCGGCGAGCTCTGGCTAGGAAAAAAAGCCCCATGTTTATTCATTTATTCATGAGAGAGAGAAAGAGAAATCTGCCTTTTAGCCTTGAAAGGCTCCCAGATAACTACAGCAAGACAATCCCTGTCCCAGGCCTATAGGCTAAACAGACTCAGCACAATAGGAAAAGGGATTGAAAGGGACTGAGGGAGCAAACTTGGGTAAGAGTTCTTTTTAATACGCAGGTTGGGTGGAGATTTACAAGGAGAGAAGGAGCCAAAAGTTGCTGGTCAGTCAGCAGGATTTGCACCAGATTTCAGGGGGGCCTTGGTTCAGTGCTGATGATGCGTCCTCCCCCCCATACCCAAGCACACAATCAACTGTGGCAGATATAGTCCTACCTGGACAATGGATATTTGCCATCTGATCATTTCATGCTTCTACAATCAGGGGCATTGCAGTTTAGGGTAAAGTAAAATGGCAACCAGCCACCATGGGCAGAAGCCTAGCTTGGCCATTCAAAGAACCACTGAAAAGCATCTGAGGGCTCAGCAGGAAGGGTTGTAAATGGGACCCTCAGCCGGTGCCTAACCTGGCCAATTGCTGGTACTGAGCCCATCTCTCAATGAAGTGGCCCTGCCTATTCCTATTCCTGCTTCTGCTTGCCAATGAGCAGCTAAAGGTGCAGGAGCCTCACCTGAAGAAAAGTTGGCAACCCTGGAACAAAATATTTACAAGATGTAGAGCTGCTCCTGCACATCTCGTATAAAGTGTGATTCGTCCCTTACTTAGACGTTAATCCCATGAAATGCTTCACTCACCTCTGTTGGGCTGCCGGTTGACTACCTCACAAAATAGGTGTGAAAAAGGGAAGCATGCCAAACTAACTGGGTCACATCCTGCCATCTGGTGTGCCCAAGCATGGTACAATTCTTAAGGGATGTTGTTTTTAACAAAAGAGAACATGTTTGATGAAGCCTGCACAGCATCTCGCTGCGTATGTTCCATACATTGAAAAGGCAAATCAGCAAACAACACAGTGTGACATTGGACTATATCTGTCACAGTATATACACAGTGACAGATGGCAACTTGATCATTTATTTACATTTCCTCATAGCATGAACGCAGCAGTGACTATTTAATAGCAATGGTGTCAGTGAAGTGTTTCTAAAACAAAATGTGAAGGAGGCGATGCTTCTCCATTAAGCTGAAGAACTGATTTGCCCAGCGATGAAATGTCCCTTCAGAGGAATTACTGTCCTGGACCTATTGTGGGGACATGTTTCTGTTTAAGTGCCTAGACCTATATACAGTTATTCTATGCACCATTTGACATCTTATTTTAAGAGTATAACACGAACACAGGAGCAAGTTCCATAGTTTAACCATAGGCTGTGTAAAGGAAGAATTTGTTTTATCTGACCTAAATAATATGTCCTAAATAATTTCACCCAGCTTCATTGGATGAAAGGAGATAATGGATGGTCATGAATGTAAGTTGTGTACACACTATATGGCTGAAGCATATTCTTTCCCTCAAATAATTTTGGGCACTGTCATTTACTCATCACAGATTTACAATTCCCAGCAACCCCTAATAAACTATAGTGCCCAGAAATCATTGTGGTGGGTGGATGTGTGTTGTGTGTTCTTTAAAGGTATAGTGTATACACAGCCAATGCCTGGGGCAGGGAAGCATCTTGTGAATCCAGAACTGGCAGTATTTTCTGGGAAGATTTGTATGTCTTTAACAGCTTCACTATAAACATTCTTCACAATGGATTTATTTATGCACAAGCTAAGTGGCCTACATTCTAGGACAGAGGCAGGCAAAGTTTTCCTTGCCTGGGCGTGTTCACTCCAGCGGAGTGAGCGCGCACACCCACGATTTCCGTTGTCTGTGTCTGCACAGATGCGAAGTGAGTCCCCGCACTGCGCTGCACCGGTTTAGCGCAGTGCATGGGGGCTCATCGAGGGGCGGCTTGTGGGCCAGTTAAACATCCCCCATGGGCCGCTTGTGGAACCCCTTTTCTAGGACCTCAAGTTACAAGGTGACCCTAAATACTCACACACAACCTACCCTTAATGTTAAATTTTGCAGAATTGCTTCAAAAAAATAGAATTCAGTGGTACCTCGGGTTACATACACTTCAGGTTACATACGCTTCAGATTACAGACTCCGCTAACCCAGAAATAGTGCTTCAGGTTAAGAACTTTGCTTCAGGATGAGGACAGAAATTGTGCTCCACCAGCGCAGCAGCAGCAGGAGGCCCTATTAGCTAAAGTGGTGCTTCAGGTTAAGAACAGTTTCAGGTTAAGTACGGACCTCCGGAACGAATTAAGTACTTAACCCGAGGTACCACTGTAGGGAAAACAGACTCTAAAACAGATATTATTGTTGTGCTACGGCGTGTGTGTGGGTGTATTGCCATTTCATGTTTGTAAGTCTGTCCAGGATCAGGTTTCTATAAACTGTGCAAATGAGGTTTGATTTGAGTCAAGAGTAGCCCACGCCAGACTTACTGTGAATCGTACGCATTTTTAGAAACATGACTTGGCTTGCAAAATTCAGGTGTGCGGATTTTGAAGGCTGACTGTATTTCAGTTTACATATTTCTTGTTTGTTTTTTTCCTTCTATTTTATTTTGTTCAATTGAAATATTCTCAGTAAAAAGTGCCAATTAAATGCTAACAGAATGAAGTTTGCTCCCCATCCTTGCCTTACACTCACCAAATTATAAAGTAGCTCTAAAGCACACTGTGAATGTAGCAGAAAAACAGATGCCTTTTTTAAAAAGGGAAGAAAGTTTTAAGAAAGTGGATGACAGGTTTTGGAACAGCACTAGTTTAAACCACTATGGCTGCAGCCTCCTGGGGCTTTTGCCCAGAATGCACAGAACTTCAAGGTACTTATTTCCAAGGAAATATCTATAAGGACAGATTGCTTGTGCTCCTGTGGCAAAGGGATATACAATCTCTGTGCTTAAAACTAAGTAGCTGTTTTGCCTGTGATAAAATTGCTATGAAGTATAAAAATATAACCAAGAAATGCTTGTAAAATATGCAGCCTTTTCCCAGTTTAATCTTTAATATACCAAAGGGCAAATCTTCTGAAACTCTTTGAGAAATATGTTCATGTCTGGAAGCCTGACAAGATGTTGACTGTCTGTCCACCTCTCTCCCCATCCCAGGAAGTAACAGGAGTTCGTAGCTCCATTAAAAGAACTAAAGAGAAAAAGCTGGCACTATTTGCCCATTTGGATAGGCTGTGCAACTTTCAGTATGTCAAAGTTATCTTGTTAGGAGCATATTTGTCACACTATTGATCCACCTAGCCCAATATCTTTACAGAGTGACTCACCACATTTTAAATGCTGCAAATGTCATCCTAGGCATGAAAAAGAAACCTGTTTAAATGAAGTTTACATAGCTGGCATCATTTTTAATTGAGGTGCTGGTTCTGATGTACAACAGTATCCGTCCTTGGGGAACTCTACTTTCTATAGCCTTCTATCGGAAGAACTGTCCATTTATTCCTGTTCTCCACTTACTGTTGCTTAACCAATTCCTCATCCATAAGCGGCCCTCCTATTCCATGACAGCTAAGTTCACTTTCGTGAGGTGCTTTGTAAAAATCTTTTTTGGAAGTCCGTTATGTCATCTGGATCACCTGCATCAAGATTCTTGTTGTCAAGGGGCTCTAATAGGTTTGTGAGACAGATCTTACCTTTCCAGAAGCCATGCTGATTCTACTTCAGCAAGCCTTGTTCTCCTAAATGCTTGGCTATTTTACTTTAACAATACTTTCCATCAGTTTTCCACCAATTACAGAGGTTGATCTTAGGAACAAGTACATACATCTGTTAGAAGATCAGCAATTTCACAGCTGAGGCCCTTGAGATCCCTCAGGAGGAGGTCATCCAAACCTGGTGATTTGTCAGTTTTAGTTTTGTCAATAAAAGCCTAGCTAGCACTCATCCCATACCATTAAAAGTTTCACCAGTGTCCTGCTGATTAAGAGACTGTTTACAGAATGCAAGTGGGTCAGTCTTCTTCTTTCAACCCTGATCACAAACTTAACCCTAAGTATTGACATCTGTGGATTTTTGGAAGGTACGCTGATCTAGAATATGACTTTCTAACGCTTGTGAATTGACTGTCCCAGAAAGAACTAAGATACAAGATCGGTTCTCCAGTGAGGAAACCAGGGATCTGACCTAAACATTCATGACATTCTTTGCAGGGATTTTCATGAGGCTTCGGATCTTCCCCATGAGCCTCTGTTCTTTCTGAAAGGAGTAACTTTTTTTCACCTTTATTGACTCAAGGTGTCTAAAAAAGTTGAAAGCAATCTTGCTCTCTTCTGAATGAAGCAGATAAGGCTCTAGATATGTAAAGTTATGATCTCTTTAATAAAAGATGTCTGACTGGTGCTGGCAGGAGATAAATTATGTGAGGTCATAATCTCATCTTGAACTAACTTCTGCTCCCATCTCCAAACTTCAGCTCTGCCCTAAAACTCTGTTATCTTGACTGGTGAAATAACAGACCAAACATACTCTGTAACTGAAGAACTGTATTCTGGGGTAGCTGCAATGATTGGTTTTTATTGCAAGGCCTTGATCTTGGGAGCTTTGTGAATGCTAAAATTGTGGAGTTTGTAATAAAAAGTTGTCAGAGCATCTCTGCTGCCCTCTTAAAAGGAGGAGCAGGCTGCCCTCCCTGGCCTCTGTCTGAACAGGAACGGAAGGCTGCAATCCTGCACAGAATTAAGCATGTCTGAGTCCCTTTGCTTGAAGCCACAGTGCCAAAGCCTAGCTCTCAATTTTATACCTCTCCCCCCCCCCATAAATAAGCAGTGGGTTAAGTTAAGAATTACGATGGTCATGTAAGGGCACTGGTGCTGAAATTCCCAGATCTGGCTGCTCAGGTAGACTGCTCCTGCCCAAAGCTTTACGCAACCCACACATCTCCAGCCCCTTTACAACTGGTGGCTGCTGTCTGAATCTTTCCTTCCTCCTACATATTACAAAAAGATTCTATGGCAGAAAAACACATATTTTGCCTATACTTTGCATACTCATGTTTGCAAAGCGTTTCCCCCTAAAATAAAGCATTTCTTTTCACTAATATATTCTTATGACAGTGGTTTTCAATCAGTGTGCCTTGGCACCCTGAGGTGCCTTGAATGATGGTCAGGGGTGCCACAGGCAACACTGGCCTCTGTCCCTCTTTCCTTCGCTCCCTCCTCTGATGCCCTCTCATGTTTCTGCCTCCCCAAGGCTTGCACAGCTGTTTATTGCAGCAGTCCTGGCTATAAGCTCCACAGGCGAATGGTGCCTCTGGGAGGCAACTCTCTTTGGGGCAAAGGGGCAGCTCAGAGACCCAGGACGGCAGCAGCAGCTGCCCAGAGGACTCCCAAGGAGAGGGGAAAGGAGAGGAGGCTGAGGGAACACCCCACAAGGGAGGGTGTTCGACAAAAGGGTGGGAGGTTGCCAACTCTGCAGGCAAGGGGTGACATAACTGGGCTACTGGGCCCCACAGGGGTGTCGCAGAAAGAATGTAGATGGTTAAGGGAGTCATGGATTCAAAAAGGCTGAAAACCTCTGTGTTATGAGCTGGGGGGGGGGGCGGTCAGTCTGGATGATACCCAAACCTGTGATCCAGGATGGGTGAGGGTTAGACTCTATAGGAGAGAAATAAGCTAAACTACAGTAGTCCCTTTATTTAGGCAATGACTTTGGCTGGCTGAAGAACAGTAGCCAGAGTTGTGGATGAGTTGGGGGTGGGGAAAACAGGCTGGAAGATGGAGACACATGGACATGTCTTGCTCCGTGCTGAACTTTGGGGCTTTCTTGGAATCCTAATGGGGAAACAAGATCTATAGGGGTGCTTATGCTTTGAGCCCCTCCATCTTATGCTCATGTTAAATATATGTGTAAATAAAACTTCATATTCCACAATCTCTTTTGACCTTCATTCATAGCTGTCAACATTTCCCTTTTTTTAAGGGAAATCCCCTTATTCTGAATAGGATTCCTTGCAAGAAAAGGGAAAAGTTGACAGCTATGCTTTCATTCCAAGCAAAATGAACCCTGGGTAAGTGTTTGGAACCCCTTGAGTCTCACACTATTCAGAGATTGAGGTGGGATGTAACATTAGATATCTTTATCTACAGTGTGACCCCAACATATATGTATATGTACATTTATATGTACATTAATTTGCCAGAGAGCTGCACCACAAAACTCAGATGAGCAAATTTTGAAAGATGGCTTTGTTTTGGTTTGTGAGTATCACAAATGAGGGAGGTTTACCTTTAAATTTGAGCTGAATCAAAGGCCTCCTCAATCTCAACCCTACACTATAAGAACAGGACTTCCAAGCATTAAATACTTCACCTGTGCTAGCAGTCAATCACAATATTTCTCCTTAAAAGAACAGTACACCATCAACACACTTCACTTTGCTACATAAAGGTAAAGGTAAAGGACCCCTGACAGTTAAGTCCAGTCACGAACGACTCTAGGGTTGCGGTGCTCATCTCATTTTACTGGCTGAGGGAGCCGACGTTTGTTGGCAGACAGTTTTTCCGGTTCATGTGGCCAGCATGACTAAGCCGCTTCTGGCAAAACCAGAACAGCACACGAAACACCATTTACCTTCCCACCGGAGGAGTACCTATTTATCTACTTGCACTTTGACATGCTTTCGAACTGCTAAGTTGGCAGGAGCTGGGATCAAGCAACAGGAGCTCAACCCATCGTGGGGATTCGAACCACCGACCTACTGATCGGCAAGCCCAAGGCTCAGTGGTTTAGACCACAGCGCCACCCGCATCCCATTTGCTACATGCTGTACAGCAAATAAATTAACGAAGACCCAGCTTGGGAGCTTGTCAGAAACAGATCTTGAAGGAAGGAGAGGAGGAGGAATTCACTAGCAGAAATCCATGATGAATCACTACAAAACAGGGTCTCTGTCTGTCCCACTCATCTATCCTATTTTACAGTCATCCAAGTTGGTGGCCATTACTGTATCCTGTAAGAGCAAGTGCCATAGTTTAACTGTGTGCTGTGTGAAGAAAGACTTTCTTTTATCTCTCCCAATCTTCCAACGTTCAGCATCAATGGATGTCCACAAGCTCTAGTAGTATGAAACTGAGCTTTGCCCTTTTCTCTCTCTCCTTCTGCTACCTCTTTCCCAGTCTTTTCCTCCATGGCAGCTGCATGAAGCTAGGTCCAGACTGCAAGTGGCCTTAGGGGTGTCATTTCCCTGCTCCCCACTGCTCCCCTAAATCTAGCTCCCAAATGTGATGCCATCATTTCAAAGGTGAAAATGAATTATGGCAACAAATATGGAGAATCGGGTTTAAAAAAATAAAAAAATAAACTGGGATTCTACCTGTCAAATTGTCACAGTTCATGTACATGCCCCATACACAGCATGAACATGTTGGAAGTGGCCCAAACAGGTATTCTACATTTTAAATGCATTGACTGAACAATATGTTAACCAAGGAGGCAAGGGGAAGGTCTTACCTGTCCAATACACTATAAATTCTTAACGGTAAATATGGTGTTTGCTTGTACCAGGAGTCTGAATAGTGATCACTTCCTCTAATAGAGGAGTCAGCTGATGATGGATGAGAGGACTGTAGCCAAAATTGGATCACTGTGGAGAAAGTGGGATGTGTCAGCAGGCTCAACAAACCCAACCTTTGCAGATACATACGTGTGTGTGTGTGTGTGTGTGTGTGCATGTGTGTTTTCATTTACCTGATGTAATTGTGCATTTTTAACTATTGATTTTTTTATTGCATTGTTTATTTCTGTTGTTTTCGATTATACATCCTTTGGGATAGAATTCTTATTTTGATTTGCACAGTGCCATACACATTGACGGTGCTTTATAAATAAGTGTTAATAAAATAACAAGCAAAAAATATGGCCGGAGGGGGGATCCCCAGGAATTAAGTAAAACCAGAACAAATTACAGTGGTACCTCGGGTTACAGACGCTTCAGGTTACAGTCTCCTCTAACCCAGAAATAGTACCTCAGGTTAAGAACTTTGCTTCAGGGTGAGAACTGAAATCGTGCTCTGGCGGTGCAGTGGCAGCAGGAGGCCCCATAAGCTAAAGTGGTACCTCAGGTTAAGAACAGTTTCGGGTTAAGAACGGACCTCCGGAACGAATTAAGTTCTTAACCCGAGGTACCACTGTAATGAGGAATGAGTACATTCACCACAGAATGCTGAGTACCTCTTTGTGGGTGCGAGCAGAAAAACACAGGGATGAATGGAATGGAATATCCTTGAAGAGAACATGGCCAGCCACACCTTGAACCAGGCCACCCTGCGCTGTAACATTTTGTTGTATTTCCCGCATGTTAAGCAGGATTGGGGAAACTTTTCCCGCCCAAGGGCTGCCTTCCACCTCAGGCTGCCTTCTATGGCCACAGGCCAGTGGTGGGCAGGGCAAGAGGAAAATGTGACTGGAGCAGAAGAGAGGAGTCTTACTTCTGAACAGTAGGCTACATTCCAAACATGCAGAAAGCCATAGGTTTCTACTCACACCCCTCTCTGTCAAGGCAAGCGAAAGGCATTATCACAAAACAAGGGCCTATTCCAGTCAGGCAAAAGCATTCAAGAAGTGTGCCAAGTAGGACTGGTAAGGGGCAATGCTTTGGGAACATCCTGAGGGCCAAATAAAGAGGCATGGGGCCACATTCAGTTCCTGGGCATGAAATTCTCCATCCCTGTCCTAAAATCCAAATACTGCCTTGCATGCAGCCTGAGCCCCTCTACATCTACTCAGAAGCAAATGCTCTGTATTCACTTGGACTTTCAAGTAAATGTACACCAGATTTCAGTTTAATCTATAATGAAATTCCCTCTCTATTCTCTGTGTAGTTGTTTTTAATTTTAAAAACTGAGTACGGTAACTCTGCTCCTCTATCGTTATAGAAATGAATCATCTTTTCAAGACTGCATTTGATGTCCAGCTGGTTAGATAGTCTGCATATGTGGAAAAAAAATATATTAGCTTTACCTTTTCACCTCACTTGCAACTCATAATATACTAACTGCCACCATGTCTCTTATTGCTGGTATTGATCTTTCCCAAGCAAGAATCAAAAGTGGCCACAAGTTACATGTGCAACATTGGCATAATCATAAAAGAAACCAGCAAGCTAGCTAATTAAATAGAAAGGAACAATTACAAAGTGGGGCTATATGTTCAGATTGCCAAAGTTCAGGGAGGAAGTTTTTGTGTGTGACACAAAGCCCTATTTAAACCTGCCTGTGTGGGATTAATTGAGGGTAGGTGTGGTCCGGCAAGGAGGTAAGTGATTTGAATACTTGCATTGAGCTGCTTCGGGGTATTATTCATATTATTATTATATTTCTATACTGCAAAAACACTTGGGTTTAGATAATGCTTAGGTATTGTCATTTTTAGAATGCTATACTGCTTTTCAATGAAATTTCAAAGCAGTGTGCCCTGTTTAAAAAAAATACAATAATAAGAGCAAAAATAAAATAAAATAAAACTTCAGAGGTAAAAAAAAATATGTAATAAGCATTTGAAAGTTTATGGGTTTGTTTGTTTTAAGAAGTAGTGGCTCAGCTCATGTGTCTACCTGGGAGTAAGTCCCTTTGAATTTGATGGCACTTGCGTGTGAGTAAACATGCAAAAGTTTGCATTGTGAATTTGTCTTTGGAAGGGCAGTCTAGTGGGGGCTTCACATGCCTCTCACTGTAAAACCTTTGAAAGGTTTGGAGCTATAGCAAATAAAGAAACATGCTTTTCATTAAAAGATGCAATTTGTCTCATCTTAAATGTGAGGTGTGGTGAATGGAGGGCATATTCCATTATTATTTGAACTTCAGAAACTAGTGGGGCGGTCACTTAAGCATTGTCCCCACCAAAAGAGAGGATAGATTTGCAGATCTGCAAATATAGAAATGGCAGGGCTGTATCCAACTAACTTCTATCCATTGAAAAGGATGAACCTAATTCATGTCCATTGGTTTATTGGGTTTCATCTGAGCCGAACATGGTTGGATGCAACCTGATTATTATAATTTAAACAGAAATACGTAGAGGGAAGGACTGTGACCAGGTGATCTGGGTGCTTAACCATTAAGGGGCAACTTCACAGCCCCTCCTCCCGCTCCTCTACCTTCTTATGGTTCTTTATCTTAAAATTGGACTTTCCTTCATAAAGCAGGGCATGTGGGTCACCCTAGAGGCTGATGGTTTAGTCCTGTGAAAAACAACCACAGTTTTTAGTCTTGCTTCCAAATGACTAATTGGAGTTCTTGGGAATATAAATCACTATGGTTAATAGCTGGACCTGCCCATCAAAATGAAAGATCTCCTCTCTCCTTGAACTCTAGTCAGAATGGTTTGATTTCTCAGCAGGAAAACACACATACGGCCATATCTTTGGGCAGCCATAGCCACAGAGCCACTTGGAAGATTAGGGGGTCTGACTCGAGGTGCCTTGTTAATGGTGTGATCCAGTTCAGATGCGTGAGACTCATTCTTGAATCACCTCATAATTCATCTTACGCACAGATCCAATACGCATCCCTAGCATATACCTGAACTAAATAATGGAACATATGAGGCAGTGTATATATTTGTGATATTACAACACTATTTATATAACACTTAGCATACTAAAGAGAATAGATGTTAAACATAAACAAAACAGGATGGAAGATACAGCTTGATAAATTAGGATCTGAATTTGCTAAAACAGTAAGTGGGGTTTGGATGTGGCTGAAATCTCATGTAAAGTGAATATTTTGCCCCCTCCAACACTCCAACGAAGGTTTTGTTGTGGTGAGCTCAATGGGATTGTGTCTGACTATGGCACCCTATGGCTGGCTTTGTCTTCCAGTGTGTGAGGGTAGATTAAGACTACAGTGTAAGGGAAGCTTGATAGGAAACTAATCTTATTCCTAGGCAGGCTACTGGTACCAACAAATCCTTTCTAGAGGCTACAGTAATATCCTACTACTGGCACATGACACATAAGCTGCTTCCTTGAAATTGCTATATCTTTGATACAAGGGCTGGTGTCATTGAGCAATAGGTTTCTGAGACAAAAGTAAGCCTTGAATTCTGAACTGAATTCCCCATTGTTGAACACAAAGTCAAGTTCAAGTCTCCCTTTCCTCACCATATGAACATGACTGGAACCTTACCCACTTTTTGGAAAATGTCATTGGGCTCAGACCATAAATATCAATTTCAGAGTGGCTTAAACCACAAAGCAAAGGGCAGTAAGCATACTTAGGGAGCCATCCAAACCTGAGATCCACTGGGCTGAGTAGTGGATCTCTGGCTGAGCCTGGGTTCAGTGGGGACTAAGCTGGCTGATGTCCCTTATCATGGCTCAGCCAGTGATACACTGGTGTAAGTTTTCCATCTTGGCTCAGCCAAAGCCAACTGAGCCAAGACCAGGGTAAGTCCTGAAAAGGGCAGGGGGAGACTTGCCCCTATTCCACTCCCCCTTCATGCTTAGTCACATGACTAGCAACCCAGTGGAGGTTAAACTGATAAAAAGAGTGGTATAAGTCAAACCCTGATTAAAGGCTTGATCAAGCTCAGTTAGCCAGCAGTAGCCCTGCTCTTGAAAAGAGTTTGGAATGGGGTAAATTTCACTGGCCTTATCTACTACTGGTTTCCTGTAGTTTGGATTGCTCTTTTCTGTGTGAAGTTCTGTCATTATTGGGAGAAAGACCCGCTGAATTCCAAGTGAGTGTGGGGTATGGAAGAGATTTTGGACAGAGCCCAAATCAAGAACTGAAGCAAGGCCACCTGGGACTTTTCTGATTCAGTGTTGTGTCTCTCAGAAGAGCCCAGAACTGAAAATGAGATTTCCAAAGTGTTTCAAATTGCCTTCTTCTTGTCTGTTATTTGAGCTTTGTTAGTTCTGCTTGTGGTGCTTTCTCAGAAAATGCTAGTTATTCAAGCCCTTCTGCCTCTTTTGCCATGTGCTCACACAAATTGTCTTTGCACTTAGTTTATGTGGCTTTTGGTGCTAATTGAGCAGAATATAAACCTGAAGTTGTTTGGGGGGGTTGTTTTTTGTTTATTTTTATTGTTCATTCATTGTAACTCCCTAGTTCCTACCCCCATCATTCTGGAAGTTGGCAGGTTACTTTCCTGGGGCATTTCCACAAAACCACAGGGAGGGAAGCAATTTTGTTTTTGTTCTCCTGCTCTCCCATCAACTTTAAATGTATCTAGCAGAAAGCCCTAGATCAATTGGTTTGTAATTTTGCAACCTTTTTACCTAGGGGGTACCTCTTTCATGTTTGTTGTTTGCAGACAGGTTGCCCATAAGACAACTGGGTAGGGAATATTAAGTAAGGTCTTTTCACACACACACACACACACACACACACACACATTGTAAAGGCTGCCCTTGCAGGAACAAAAGAAACAATCCTCTATTGCTATTCTTCTCAAATTTGGCAGGACTAAACTCCTCGGAAGGGGCTGTCGTGCTTGCAAATTTCATCCAATTCTGCCAAAAAGTTGCAACCATCTTTTGATTCTCCCCTAAAGGTGAATGGGGAAAGGTACAAAACCTCACTTTTTCCAAATTAGGTTTCTGATTCAGACCCCAGAACCTCCAATGAAGGAGAGTCAACTGCCATCCAAGGGATTCTGTTCCACTGTTGAAGAGCTCTTACCATCAAAAAGTCATTCCTAATGCTTAGTCAGAATCATCTTTCTTTCAGTTTGAATCCGTTGCTTGGGTCCCACCCTGTGGAGCAGCAGAAAATAAGATGATCCATAGCCTGGTATCAATCCTTGCAAACTAGCTATAGCTTTTCATAACTTTGTCCAACTTTATTTTTTGATAACTGCATGATCATCAAGCCAACACCTTCCTATTGTTACATCTGCTAGTTCAGCCTTTTTCCGATGTGATGCCCCCCAGTTGTTTTGCTTTACAGCTCCCATCTCCTGTGACCATTTACCATTGCTGGGTGAGGATGATGGGAATCTTAGTCCAAAATATCTGGAGAGCACTATGTAGGGTTGCTAAAAAATTACCAAAGTTTTCCTAATCTGTTTTCTTTTTCTTTCTTGTCAGAAGGCCCTGAGGGGTTGTAAGTTGCTCCATAACTTGTTGCAGAAAGATCTCAAGCATGGGCAACAGGAATAGCAAGCGGTCCCGAGAAGCGAACCCCATTATTCCAAGGTATACACTCACATCTCCTTCATTCAGTGCTTGTGCACGAAGACCCTGGCATGTTTCCATTGGCACTAGAAAGAGCTTTTATCCCAACAGGACTAAGCAAGAAAGGACTAAGCAATCTGCAGGTGCCCCAGGTGCCCCAAAGTTTATACAAAGACTAATGCATGCTCCCATGGGGAATAGAATGAGCTATTGTCCCCAAAGGACTATGGAAGAGATTGGGCAGGATACAGACCACCAAACTTTTTCAAGGTTTACACCAAGACCACAGGATGCTTCCATGGGGACCAAAGAGAGCTGTACTTCCAAGGGATCTATAGAAGGGACTGAGGACATTGCAAGTGACCCACCTAGTTCAAAGTTTACACCAGGAGTGCAGGATGCTTCCATGCCAACTGGAAAAAGCTGTTCTCCCAATAAGTCTATAGAAGTGACTGTGCAAGTTGAAAGTCGCCCACCTAATTCAAAGATTAACCAAGATACAGCATTGGCTTCCTCTGGTCAGCAAGACATTGGAACTCCGAAACCAGCCAAAGAGTCTGCTGTGCAAACAGCTGATGCTAGCCATCAGGCCACCATGACTATGGCAGATACCTGGAGCTTAGATGACCTGGAGCTAGAAATCCAAGCCATGCTGCATATCCAGGTGCTGAGAGGGCTGCGCAACCAGAGGAAGAAGGTAAGGGCTGCTAAAGAAAGGAGAAGGTGGTCAAGGTGGTCAAAGAGACGAGGTGTCTTCCGCATCACTGGGAGATACCGTCTCTCACCAATAATGGAGGAAGCCTCACTGTCTGAAGTGAAGGGAAATGGAGATGATCAGGAGAAAATGGAAAACCCGAAGAGCCAACCATTCGTGAATGATGCTCCACCTGTCCTGGATGCCCCTCACAAAGACATGGATGTTCTACGTACTCAAGGCAACAGTCAATGAACTCCAAACTACTGTAACAAGCACAGAAAAGATGGACTTCCATGCTATGGCAGACAATACATATAATGGTTCCAAACGTTTAAAGAAACCTTCAGAAAGACTGATTGCTGGATAATGATGGTCAAGCTGGAGGCTAGTGATAGGACAACTATATACAGTGAATGAGATCCGAGCTCTTGCACAACAAGTGTGTGAGCCATGGGGGGGGGGAGAATACGGAAAACATATTGAAGAAGAAATCTGGACATATCTGACTGCTCTAATGGACTTATTTAGGGTTGAGTAGGTGACACCCTTACTGCGATTCTCACTATATATGACATCTTGTATTGCTTGCTTTATGTGTATTTTAAACTTGCTGGCCCATGGATAGTCTCCTTTTCCTTTCCTGATACTATGATTGTTGACACCAGGATCTTAAAGTGATCAAGCCAATCTACCTGCAGACCCTCAGGTCCAACCTAGAATGCAAAGAGTCTGAAGTCAAGCTTCCAGATGAGTCAACTGCTAACTCTTGCAGAATGCAACCTGTACCAGACAACCTACTTAAACCTGAGGTAGCTGGGAGAACTGAACTTCCACATAGGGGCAACTATCCATGCAGCAGAACATGTAGCACCCTGAGGACCTGCTCGTTGTGCAGACCACTGAAAACAACTTTTGCCAGACTAAGAAGAATGACTAAGGCCTCCCAGGTTTCAAAGGCAGTAGAAAACCAGGATGCAGAAAAAGGACTCTCCAAAAGAGATGCCAAATGTCTTCTTACAAGCAGGACTGCAATTCCTTCTGCCAGTCAGTCCGCATTTATTCTGGAGGCAACTTGCTGATTTTGATGAAGTACAACATCTTCTTTTCATTCTGCTTGACTGTATCAGAGCTCATTCACTTTCTCATCTAATGCTAGATCTTCAGTTCTAAAACACAGTGCATGTGTGTGCATGCTTTCAGGCACCCAGGACTACTGCTAAGCATCAGAGACTTTCATTTTGATATAGTTCATAACTCATTTTGCTTGCAGCTCCTAACTGAGCACATTTCTGACCCTTCTTTCAGGTTTTCACATTCTTGTTGTAACCTCTCTTCCTTCAGCAGAACTGGATTACTTGTCTTCCTGATGCTCATTGAAGAGGGAACAGGAGACTTCTGCAGCACAAGGATCATGTGTGATATATCCTTCTTCTTGGAGACTAACTATGGCAGGCCTTTCAATTCAGTCCCAAAAAACTGCAGCCTCAGAGGGGATAATGCTACCAGTGTATGCACAGAGCCCCAAAGTTCAGCAGACAAATCAGTTGCTTCTGATAGTTAACTACAACACAAGTTTCTTAATTAGACTTCACCTTTGATGTATTACAGCCTTCTCTAACCTGGAGCCCTCCAAATATACTGGACCACAAATCCCATCATCCCTCACCATTGGCTATTCTGCCTGGGGCTGATGGGAGTTGTAGCACAAACATCTGGAAGATACCACGTTTGAGAACACTGACCTATGCTACAATCTCTTCAACACTCTGTAGAGCAGGCATGGGGAATCTGTGGCCCTCTGGATGTTGGACAACAACTCCCATCACCCCTGACATTTCCCACACTGGCTGGGGCTGATGGGAGTTGAGGTCAAATATCTGGAGGATCAAAGGTCCCCCATCTCTGCTGCAGTGCCAGCTCAAAAGTCATGCAAGAGCTATGCCCAGGTGATTTACCTGCATTATGAGTTTGCAGTTTGGTGTGCGGGGAGGAGGGACACCTACAGAATTCTTGTGGAGTAGGTGCTTTAATACAGTTGCTGGGAAATGACTTAGACACTACTGAATTGAACTTTGTTGTTCTGACTTGGTAGACGAAACTGGACCATCTTTGTTTTTTTAACCCTAGCCATTTGGAAGGTGTAGCACCTCTGACATCATGGGATGGAACAAACTGATCCCATGACTCCTAACTGACGTGTCCTCAAAAGCAAAGGCAGAGCAGGTTTCTTGCTATATATAGAGTGAGAGAGGATGAAATTTATGATGGATAATACCTAAGATCTCTGGATGGGTTTATATAAACGATTGTAATCTTGCTTAGCTGGATGTTTTTACAGTGTGTGCTTGTATTGTTCTTTTTAAATGTCAGGTGTATGTAATCACTGACAGGTTGGAAACTGATGTCTTGTTTTTGAAAAAATCTCTCAATAAAATCAATTTTACAAACAGTTTGCTTTGTGGACATTTCCCCCCCTACAGCATCAGCAAGTAATACCACTGTGAGCATAGCTTCCAAAAGTTCTTTAGCAGGGAGGGATGTTTGGGAATCACTAAAAGGAGCAATGCTCTGAGCCATTACAGCTGCTCTAGTTTTTTCATATACAGTGGTACCTCGGGGTAAGTACTTAATTCGTTCCGGAGGTCCGTTCTTAACCTGAAACTGTTCTTAACCTGAAACACCACTTTAGCTAATGGGGCCTCCTGCTGCCGCCGGGCTGCCGGAGCATGATTTCTGTTCTCATCCTGAAGCAAAGTTCTTAACCTGAAACACTATTTCTGGGTTAGCGGAGTCTGTAACCTGAAGCGTATGTGTCAGGGAACTGACATTGGAGCGAGAGGCGAAGGGGAGGCTCCCAGATGATGCTGGCGAAGGACCCAGCAGCAGCGGGAGAAACAGCTCAGTAGAGGGGGAAGCCAATCAGCGCAACACCGGGGATAAAGGGAGGCAGACGGGGGAAGTGGAGAGAGGGCTCCAGGACTCTTCACTAGACATCAGTGAGGAGAGCCCAGGTCCTCCGCTACCCACGCCTTCCCTGCGCAGAAGACTCCCGCGCAGTGAGAGGAGGAGGAGACTGGGTGTCAAACAACTTTTATGTTGGAAGAGGTTCAAGAAACGCCCACTGACGGATTCTGCCAGTGACTGAGGCAGCCACCATGAGAAGGGGCTGTGCAGTCAGAAAGTTTTAACAAGGCAAATTAACCGAGAAAGGCACCAGTTTATGCACGAGTAACTCTTACCCATTACAGTATGTAACCTGAAGCGTCTGTAACCCGAGGTACCACTGTAATGAATCTGAGGCAAAAACCTCTTGCCAAGTGGCCATTCTGACTCCATGCTGCTGTATTACTTTTAATCTCCCCTCCCATGCAAGTCAGGGATGGGCAGCAGCGTTGGCCCAAACCACTTTGCTGCTTGATGGCAGTCCGACCTCCATCAATCTACGAAAGCTGACTAGATTGACAGTTGAATCTTATTTCAACACTGGTGACAGGGCACCACCTTCCACCTATGTTCAGCCAGGATGTTGGACTTCTCAATAGACACATGGAAGATAGTGCTGTCAGTCTGCTATGTATGCACAATGCTTTGGATTCTTGATGGAGATACTGCAGAATTGCTAAATATTCCTGCCTGCACCTTATGTCCCAGAGAAGCAAATGAGTGTGTATGTTGGAGTGGGAGAATTTAAACTAAGGGCTCATCCAGATTGCCTTTTGTGCTGTGTTTCTTTTCTTTTTTTAATAATAATTTTTATTAACAGGCCAATCAAATCACATTATTTCCAAATCACATTAGTTCCAAATTATACAGCCAAATTTTTAAATTTTGTTGGGGGTACCCATACTTCAAGCTCGAAACGGGGGTCCAAGCATCTCTTATGTTGCTGCTTTAATTAAACAGTTCTATCCAGTTCTGTCCAGATAGTCTCTTTATTACTTTCTTCATCTTCTTGTTGTTATCATATAATCCTTTCTTTGCGATCTCTGATAATCTTCACAAGCGGGTTGGAGACAAACGTCCTCTGTGTGGGTTTTACACTTTCCAAGAATCATATCACTTAGGAACAGACACCATTTCACTCTTCCGTAAAAAAATTATCCTCGGTCTGTCCTTTAATTCTCCAGGCTTGCCAGTATATCAAAATATCAGGAGGGCTCCGCCAGGTTTAGATCACATTCCAGTCATGATTTACATTCCAATGATCCTGGTCCTCCTCCCCCCGTCTTTCTTAGACAATCCTGTCTTAGCGAGATGCCATTTAAAACTGCGTCATAAAACTTTCCTCCATTCTCCTTTGTTTACCAATTATCTCTTTGATCTGTAATTCAGTCCACACAGTTCTTAAATTCCTGCTTGTGATTAATATAAAATGCCACGAACTTCTTTCTGGGGTGGAGGGTTATTAATACTCACAAAAGGCAAAGAAAAGAAGTTTTTTTTCCTCCACCCCCTTCCATTTCACTCCAAAACATACCAGTCTCTTGATGGTGGTTCATCACTTGATTTATTTGTCCCATCCGTCACTCTGGTCACAGAGATCCATTAATCAGCAGTCTTATCTCCCGAATTTCGCCTGATGTGTGTGCTTTAGCTTCTTTCCAATTATATGGTTCCCATTATATTTCCGAGCTAAAGCAAACCCGGGCGCTGATTGGAGACGGCATCAGGAAGAGCCGACTTCACCGAGGGCTTGTGCCAAGTGACCTGGCACCCCATTCTTCGAATCTGGGGGTGCATTGTGGCCACCGCTGGCAAGGCAGTCCCCCCATCTCCTTGGGGGGTGGGAAGGCTGCATACTTCCCATAGCAGCTTCTTAATTACCTCGTGTAGGTCGGAGAGATGTTATTGTCAGCCATCTTCCAATGCACCACCTGGTGGCCCCCTTTTGTGCTGTGTTTCTAGGCACAGGTTTGGACTTTACAGCTCTACGTCTAAGCAGGGTTGTGTGTGTGTGTGTGAGAGAGAGAGAGAGACCCGGCGCTTCCCCCATGAAAACCCACATTTTACTGCTGAATCATTTGCAAACAGCAATCAGATTTTCCATGGTAGCCATATGTTCCAATTAAGTGACAAAATGCAGGTTTTCCCAGGGAAAGTGCCGGGACAAAAACAAACAAAAATCCATTCCAGACCTGTGCCTGGAAAGCACAGCACAAAAGGAAGTCCAGATGAGCTCTATCTGGTGCTGAAACATTCTTGGCTGCAGGATTTGTTGGAAGGTCAAAGCACACACATTTTTTCAAAGGAGATTTTGAGTGTTTACTAAAATAAAAAGTCACCAGGGAACAGAGTAATGATATAGAACTGATTATCACGGGATAGTGGGGAAGTCATTTTGTGTAACTCCACCTCCCTATTTAAAGGAAGTCTGTGGGGTTTGAAGAATAGTGTTATCCATGCAGTTGTGTTCTCTTACTAGCAGTTTGGTAAGTGCTTTGTTTCCCTCTCTTAAATCAGTGAGATTATTAGCAGAACTTTATTTTAATCTTCTTTTTACCAAAGAGGGAGACTGGAATATGGAGTTAGAAATTAAGTATATCTTAGCAGCATGATTGCATAGAGGAAAGCTAACACCTAAATTGGTTGCAACCCCTGTTATAGATTTCACATTAGAAGGAGAAGATGAACTCCAGTATGACAGTGGGGAACTAATCCTGGGACAACTCTCTCACTCTTCCCTTTCTGATGCAAACTCAGGAGTTTGACATTTGCCAGACATTTCCTAGTTTAGATTCAGGTAGGTAGCAGTGTTGGTCTGATGCAGTTGAAATAAATTAAAAAATTAAAAATTGTCCAGTAGCACCTTAGAGAGTAACTAAGTTTATACTGGGTATAAGCTTTCATGTGCATACACAAGAAAGCTTATACCCAGAACAAATTTAGTTGCTCTCTAAGGTGCTATGGGACAATTTTTTAATTTCCTAGTTTAGGGAGCTTTGGCTGTAAAAGGCAGGGATGTCTGGGATCCTTGGGCATAACTCTCCCTCAAAGGAACCCCCGTCCCAGTGAATCCACCACATTCTTGGTAACTGTTGCTGCTCCTGTGTTTCACCATTGTTACCTAGGGCTGGGGAAAATATCTGATTCAGTTTGTCATTATGGAACAACTTTAGCTGTTTCTAACACAATATGTGAGATGAAATACAGCCATCCTTCAGAATTTTCACACATCCAAATTTTGCAATGGAGTTCTCTAGCCAAGTAATTTGCACAAAATATGTACATGCTAGAGTGAAATATGCATTTAGCTGTGAAATAACATGCAAAATGTGTTATATTAGGAGCAATCACATACACACTGTATATTGGGAGTAATTGCAAATAAAAATGTGTATAGTAGAAATTCACACAATGCTGTTGAATTTTCATGAGGACTTTAAAATAGAAAATCATAAACTGATGTGGCAACATAGAGGAATGAACTCATTTTTTTCCAAATGAGAAATGGAGGGAAACTGAAATAGATGTATTTACCCATCTTTACTGTTGCATAATGGCAGCCTTGGCTCACACCAGAACCTTCCCACCCACCCCAGGCCCCAACTGTCACTTTTCAACAGTTGCTTAAATCAAAAAATCAAAAGCTGATGTGGAAATGTAGAGAAGTTAACTTAAGACTGAAATAATGAGAAAGTGTTCCCTATTGCCACTGCCCACTTGCTTGCGAGACAGAATCAATGAGCAAGTAGGCCTTGGCAAATATTTTTCCTCCTTGTCATCACTGCAATTGTTTGCTTGTTCATTCCTTCTGGGGCAGTGTAGGAGGCAGGAGAACATGCAGGTTGTTGCTGTGGTGAAGTGGAAGAGCAGGTTCAAGGGAGGCTACTCTTCTTTCTCCTGAAAGATATCCAGTGCTTGAGAAAAGAACTTGAGTTACCCCCTTTTCCTCCTTGGCTTGGCAAAGAAGGCAGAACTGTTTCAATCAGTCCTAAAGAGAGCCTTAATCCATAATTTTGTTCCAAGGGACATGGGCTCTCCTTATGGTGTAACTCTCAGCACTCCAGAAGAGCATTACTGGGGGGTTTTCAGATGCAATATAGTGCAATATAGAAAAAGGAGGAAGACCACTGGTGACTGGTGAACCCTATTTTCAGAGTATCAATCATTTGTCTAATGAAACATCACCAACCATACATAAGAAGGATGTACTGATAGGTTTGCAGAAAGAGAAGAAAAATCTTTAGGGGGATAAAGTCCTAAAAGGGGGATACCCTCCCCAAAAAAGAGAGGGGAAAATACCTAGCCCAACATGGACTGAACATGCTTGGTATCTACAAAATGATAGCCAACTGTTGAAATGAGAGGAAATGGGAATATGGGGGAGAGGGAAAGTAGTATCCCCAAAATGGGTTTGGCTGGCTGGAACCTTGCATAGAGGAGCACTCCACACTACAACATTATGTTACAAGTTGCACTTGTTCTAATTCTCAACCATGGATATGCTGGAATAGGTTGCCTCCTCCTGTGCCCTTAACAGCAATATTATGTGTAGAAATCTGCAGGTGTAAGTTTTTATTCAGTGTAATGATGAACGTTATCACCTGTTGTGCTGCTTTCTACTTATCAACCTGTTCTTAAAGGAGCAGCTACAGAGGCTGGCCAGAAGTGTTGGCATACCAAGTGTGAACTACTAACAGTCAGGTACCTTTTAAAAACAACATTTAGAGCAGCTCAGTGGTACATGATTATTATACAGGTGCAAAGCACAACCAAACTACAATACACCTGTGCATTTTCCTCCTATGTTTATAGAAGCTTTCTTACTCAAAGTCACATTCCATGACATTTTGAGGCCTATATAGAATCATTAGAATTGGGAATATTGGAAATTTGACAGCATTAATTCAGAAGAGAGTTATAGTCAAGTTTCACACAAGATGCATTATGAACAACAAAGCTTCATTTGGATAGAGAATAATAATAATAATAATAATAATAATAATAATAATAATAGACCTAAAGTCCCTGTTAAGGGCATAACTTCCCTTATCATAACATTGACAATGTTACAGGACTTCTCAGCAAAGGGGTCTCCAAGTTCTAGAATTATTCTCTTCCTAGCAGAATCATTGGTGAACACCCTATGGAGAGCAGCCATGCAGTCTACAGGGCAACTGGAAGAGAAATGAATGTGTATGGGGCAGAGCAGGGGGAGAAATTCAATCCAGTTTGCATTCAAAATTCACATACCACCAAATTTTGCAATGCAGTTCTCTATCCAAGTAATGTTTACTAAAAAGTCACATGCTGAAGTCTGCATATAAATGCATATATTAGGGAAAATTGTGCACAATTGCTGAAACTATCAGGTGCAGAAGTTCAAACTTACATCTTAGGAGAACTTTGCACTAAGATGCTGCTGAATTTTCATTAGTTGTTGTGGGTTTTTTTAAAAGCAATCACAGAATGGTGTGGCAATGTTGGAAGCTGAATTTAAGATTGGACAGGGAGCAGAGAAAATGAGAGAAACTGATATTGACAGATTCACACATCGCTAGTCTAGGGTTCAAGGGGAGCCTGGACTGCTTAATTTTATTCTCACATAATTATCAGTCACTTTTGTAATCACTGAACATGCAATTTTGCATGACTTGAATATTTGAACTGCCCAAATGTACTTTCCGGACTTTCCATTTCCCCCATGTATTTTTCTATTTTATGTCTGCCTGCCCGTTTGTTTTTGTTTTTACCCTGCAAACTGTGGCACTTGGGAGACAGCAAGTCTGGGATGTGAATGCTCACTTGGTGTCTTTGGATGGGGAGGGTAACTTCAGGTCTTGCTTAAAGTCTTGGTGGCAGATGAACTTTGCATTTCAGTGAATGAGACAGAATGAAGCATGTAAATAACCCTGAATGCTCCAAGCAGCCATTCTGGGTGTAATTCATCTGTACACTTGTGTATTATTAATATTATTATGAGTGGGGCTGATACTTAATTGTGAGATCTTTTGAGTGGTTCTGCTTTAAGTCTGTAGATCAGTTGGCATAGACCACCTGAAACAAAGGCACTTTATAAGGGTTGCTCCATAAGCTTCTTATACTTGCTGCTTCTCTCCGCCGCTGCATTAGCGTGCAACTCGTTGCAAAATACTAGTATTGCATCTCCTTTATATGACCCCCACTTAAGTCTATTGAGATGTCTACAGAGTAAATTAAGTTATTTTTGCCCTGCTGGTGGTGAAGGGCTCTCTATTAGTTGGTTGCTAGAAGGCCACTTACTCTTTTTCTTTTTTTCCTTTGAGGCAGAAGACCTTTTTGTGCCTACCATCTTCCCTGTAGAATTAGTCAAAAGGATATGAGAAGCTGTTCCAGAACATAACAGAGTGACATCTTCACGCCAGCATGGGTCACAGGCACAGCAAGTGGTCAGTCCATTCAAAAGAGAGACAGTATCCCATTCCAAAAGAGAAATACACAGCAACAACAATTCCTAGTTCACTTGATGCACCAAGATCACATGATACTTTCATGTGTATCCGTGACAATGATTCTTCCATGGCAAGTACAGAAGAGACAAGGCAACTGATGGGTGCCAATATGGTTCCACAGGCAACTCAAGAAGAGGTGTTACCTGTTCAGCAGGAGGCTAAAGCCCAACCAGTTTCTGAGAGCCCTCAAAAGTACTTGAACCTGAAACAGCCCCAGCTTACTGTAATGTTGGAGAAGGGGATTGGGGCATTTCAGCCAACCATAACAGGAGTGCATGAGGCAGAGCTTGCTAAACAGAGGCCACCACATCTGGAAACTTGTTTTCTTGTGACAGAGGAGATGCCATCTAAAGAAAGGGCCCTGGAAGACCAAGAGACATTGGTCTTGACACCAAGTGGACAGTCTATGGAGCAAATATCAGAAGGTCCTCGTGAAAATGTAAGAAAGGTGGCAACGGCCATGAAAACTATCTGGACTGTAGATCATGAGGATGCAGAAGTTCAAACCACAACAGAGCTGGAGGAGCATCCCCACTGCTGTGCACAAGGAAAACACCATGAAGAAGAAGATAATGAAGAAAACAATGATGAAGATGCTGCTGCTGACAGCAGCAGACTCTTTACCTCCTACTTACATGCTACAAAATGGACACGGTAAGGAACAAGGGGACCACCTTAAGAAGGAAACCACTGAAGGACACTGGGTTGGAATCATATAGGAATCCTCACTAAATTAACCAGGGAAGGAGCCTAAATGGAGTCCATACAATTCCTTAGTATGTCTAGGCTGCTGCAGAGATGAAGGAGCCACAGATCTGAAACAGTGCAGAAATGCCAATCAACTTCAGTCTGCCATAACAACCACCCCTTTGCCATGCAAGAAGAGTGTACATATCCTCTGGAAATTCATTATCCAGAATTATTGGAGAGAGTTGAAGGGGAAATGCTGTCAGTGAACTGGGGAGGGGTTGGCTTAATAAGCCTGCTGTTAACTAGTTGACCATAGCAGACTCTAGATATCTGCATATGTTGATCTAGTTAGCTTATAAAGTCAGACTTCGTTGTTCTATTTTTACACAGATGAGGTGTTTTTTTTTTAAAAAAATACACTAATTGGTCACATACTTGGTTTCATTTTTATGGAAAAAATCACCTCTGCTTATTACTTCAGAAGACACCTCTTAAATGTGTTGGCACGAAAGATATAATCTCACTAGGCTAGGTGTTGAACATCTAGTTTAGTGGTGTAACCTTGAACTTGATCTTTTAAAATATCTCTCAATAAACACTATTTTTAAAAAGCTTCCTGTTTTTATTACGTTATGTTTCAAATGGGTTCAGGATAAGTGTAGCTTCAAAAAGCTCTTAAAGCCACATGGGTCAGGAAACTGAAGAGAGTTGCCCTGAGTAAAGACACCTCTTTTTGTAGAAGAAAAGCACTGATAGCCAGGTACATTTTGGTTACATTTAAATACTGATTTCCAAAAATGGTTGTTTTTATATAGCTTTGAACACAGGGGCATCCTCGGTGAGAGCTAGCCACCTCTTTGCTGTAGGACAGGGATGGGGAATACGTTCCCCTCCAGATGTTATGGGGCTCCAGTTCCATCAGCTGCAGGCCCAATTGCCTCAAATGGTTGGGGGTGATGGCAGCAACATCTGGAGAAGCACAGGTTCCCCATTCCAAATGTAGGGTAACTGCTTCAGAGACTTATAAAACTGACATGCAACTAGATCTATCAGGCTGATGTGATAGGCAGCGGGAGTTAAAATGTTCATGTATTCTGTCTTCTTCCAAAGGAGTTCATCCTAATGAATCTGTCCTTTTTGTTTAAGCTAGTCACCTGTCAAAGTAATCTAGACAACATCACATCTACAGTGCTTGGAAACAGAATCAATAGTTTCCTTCGGTTAAAAGTGAAATTCTATTGCTCTCAAGTGGAGAGTTGCATCCCCTCTCATTCCACTACTCATCTACATTGGCTTCCAATGGCATGGATTTAATGACTGCATTTGAGGTGTTGGGCTTGGAAAGGCATCTTGATGGGGAACATGCTCTAGTCCCAGAGCATTTTTCGGCTGAGACACCAGAAGGTGGTCCGAGTGATGTTGTGTGTCTGGTCCTATAATTGTAGTAAGTTCTTATTTTGCTGGTCTTGCCTTTCTTCCTAGTGGGAGGCTTTAAAACAGCAGTGAAGAATCTGGAGCCGTCCATAGGTTGTTAGACTCCCAACCCCCATCAGCCCTACCCAAGAAGGTCAATGGTCATGAATGATGTGAGTTGTTATCAAACAACATCTGGAAGATGACAGGTTCCCTATCCCTGACTTAAAAGATACACCTGAAACTTCCAGATTATCCAGTCTGACACCCTTAAACTCAGCAGATCAGGTCAAGGTTTTTTCAATGAGAAAAGTTCAAGTCCCAGCCCAGCACTATTTTGGAAACCTAGAACTCCTATTCCTAGGGGGTTCCATGGAACTTGGAATGTCTGTTAAAGCAAAGGACCAGGCTACAAAGTCTATTGCTTTGCATCAGTTTGGGTCATGCTAATATTTTAGCAGCCATGCACATGCAATAGAATCTTTCATTCAGGTCCCTACGATATCAGAAACAATTCAGAGCAAGGCTTTCAATTTGGCTGCCCTTGATCTGTGGGAAGAGCTGCCCTGCTGAGATTTGACAGGCATTCACTATTTGTACTTTCTGGAAACAACTGAAGGCATTTTTGTTTTTGACAGGCTTTCCCTGCTAGGCAGCAGTGTGTGTGTGTGTGTGTCTTAGGTATTTATCTGTATTGTTTTTAACCCTTTTTGGCTTTTTTATTGTAGGATTGTGAATCACTCTGAGAACTTAACATGAAAGGGAATTCAATAATAATAATAATAATAATAATAATAATAATAATAATGTGGTCTAGCTCTCCCTTTACAAAACAGTTGACTAGCTCCCTAGGAACGTTGTTGGGAAAATGAGGCACTGCTGAAAATAACGAGCAGCATCAGCATCTAAAGATTTCCCCTGATAGTAATGAATATGGCCAACTGTTCCAGCTTCCCGGGCTGCCTTGCCAAAATCTGCATTGTCTTGACCAATGGAGAGAAGGCTGGCCCAGTGGATTGTTTGTGTAGACAAATAAACACTTGGGAGGAGATCAGGCAATCCTGAATATTACTCGCACATTTTGCAGACTTGCATGACACATAGCAATGGGCAAAGGCAAGGGCTGGTCCAAATGATGAGTTTGAGAAAGTGCTCATTTGATTATGGCAATGCTAACTAGCCAGGGCTCCATTTCATTCTGAAATGGCAAATGCCTGATGTTTCTAGTCTAAGTGATTCCAGACTGCATTTGTTGGTTGTGTTTTTGTTTTGTTTTGCAGGTGTATTCTTCAATGTGTCATTTAAATAAGGATAGTGCATTAGTGGTGGATTCATACCGAACCATCCACACCTCATTCCCCTTTATTACTTGCTCCGTGATGCTTCCCTAGTATTACCGAAACATCGCCATCTGGCACTAAGGTGCAACAAAGGCAGGATGAGAAACAGACAGGAACATTTGTGGAGTGAAAAGTTGCAGGCATTTAGCAGGAAGCTACAGGACATGTGCTGACTAGAACCCAAGCTGTATGTCCATCCTGAAACTTTTGCAGGTGCAAGCAGTATTGCAGGTGGAATCACATAAAACCAACCCAACACCACCATGAGCACAAATCATCATGGATGCACAATAAAATGGATGCCTGGAGGGGTCCTGACATGATACAGATGATCAGTGATCAGCATTCCCCATTGGGGAAGTGGTCTCTGGGACAGAGTTGCTAACTCTTTTTTTCCCTTGTATTTTTCCTGATTAATATGTGCACCACACAAAGCTGCTATTTGCACCAGAGGTGGAAAGTCTATCTGTTTGTTCCACCCACGGGCCTAATAGCAGCATTGGGGGAGATTTAGTTCAGGGATAAATCTTAGGGTGGTAATATTGGACAATATCTCTTGGAGGATATTTCCCAATCTTCAAAGTGGCCTCTGGGGGCTTCTATCTAGTTAAAAAACAAACTGCAAGAGACACTAATCCCCTGCATCACTTCTAATGGTTTTAGGCAACTCTCAGCAGCTCTTAAAGAAATAGGGACCCCTTTTTGGTCCAGAGAGAGCAAACCTACACCTTTATGATTCTATTCAGCACAGCTGAACTTTGAGTTAATGAACTGATATTCTAGCCTTCCACAGTACTGAATTTATTCAGGCTATCCATCTTGGAAGAGCCTATCACCCTCCAGTCCCACGGGCAGAACATAAGAGGTTTCCACTCGCACTCAATTGTACTGCTCCATTCAATTATTGACCTCTTGTTCCCCATTATTGGCACATTTTTAGAATTATTCCAATATGCCAGAGAGCTTCAAAACCAATTAACCTCAGTATGTAATTCATCACAGTGCTGCTGCATAAATCAAATGGCTGTGTCAAGCAATTGGGGCCCAATGAGCCACACTCTACCTGGGAATCTCAGTATATAATATCAGGAAGGAACACTCATCAGGTGGAACTAATGTGTTGGAAGTTGGGGAAGATCTGGAGTGTGACCACCTAGCTGTGTTTAAGAAGAGACTGCAGTAGGTGCTGTTAATAATAGAAGGGAGTTGCAGAAGCTTGGGGTTGTTTCAGACTGGTTCACTTGTCTGAATATTGGTTTATTGTTGCTAGGTCTCTTGAAGGTTATGATCCTAAATAGTTCTTTCTTCTCAGTAATATGTGTGGGATTGGGTGATACTGTCAAACAGAAATTTTCCTACTGTTGCCTTTGTGTCTCTATTATGCTGGTGAAGAGGGTTTCATTATATACTTTGCTTGCTATGATAATAGCTTTCTGTTCTACAGACTGAAAGCTGCATTGTATTTGGGTAGATGGGAAATATTTTTATTATTAATAACAACAACAACAACAACAATAACAACAACAATAATAATTTATTATTTATACCCCTCCCATCTGGCTGGGTTTCCCCAGCCACTCTGGGTGGCTTCCAACAGAATATTAAAATACAATAGTCCATTAAACATTAAAAGCTTCCCTAAACAGGGCTGCCTTCAGATGTCTTGTATTATCCCCTGATAATGCAACTGAAGTGAATTTATAGATAATGGGTAGGAACTCTTAAACCAGGGCTGCAAATATCCCTAAGCCTTAAACAGCTAGACATAAATACAGTGAATACCGTGTGTTCCAAGAAAGATACTGCGGGTCTCCAACTAGTATACAATAATTAAAGTCTGTCTCTGCTGGCTGAGCTCCTGCTGTCCATCAAATGTGCAGGTCTTGCTGATGGTAACCCCACCAGCAGGGGTGGGTGGAAATGCCCAAAACATGATGAGGGTGGGGCTGATCCAGCCAAGGATCTGTCTATCCTTAGCAGGTATCACTGCCATCACACAATGGAATTAGATCCGACTGCTGGGCAAGTCTGGAGCTGGTGCGGGATCAGGCTAGTTGTCCTCTCCCTGCCATCTTCCACATCTCTGAGCAGCCAGACTATGAAAGTGCTGGTGGCCTCAGTGCTTTGCAAAGCCATGCTGGCAGGGAGTGAGCGTTTGGATTAAGAAAACAAGGAGAGCCTGCTGGATGATGCCAGTGGCACATCTAGTTCAGCATCCTACCATCACAGTAGCTAATCAGATACTTGTGGGAAACCTTCAAGCAGGACCCAGTCACAAGAGCACTCTCCCCTCCTGTGGTTTCCAGCAACTGGTATTCAGAAGCATGGCTGCTTTGAACCATGGAGGCAGAGCATAGCCATTGTGGCTGCTAGCCATTGATAGGCTTGTCCTCCATGAAGTTCTCCAATCCTCTTTTAAAACCATTAAAGGCATGCACCCTAATTTGAGCATTAGAAGGGTTTGTGGCATTTCTGTTGCTGGAAGAATTGAGTTCTTTCTTGCTGTTCACAAAAACTTTCCATCAGGCCACCTGAAGGTGAGTCACACCTGGCACCGACCATCAGGTGAAAAGCCATTTTGATAACTGCAGAAATGAAAGTCAGCTTGCCAAATAGATGGGCGAAACCTTGCTATGAAGTCAGTGGCAAAAAATCTGTGGGTGGCTAAATATGTGTTCAAGTCCTTGCTGCTAGTGGATCTAACTATCCGGGAGGTCCTTGACCTCTTCATACAGGAAAGAAGTAGTTCTTATGCCTGCAATGGTTCTCCATAAGCCAATGCAGGTGAAATAGCTTAGAGCTGATTCAGACACTCAGCAAAATAAAAAGGTTTGTATAAGTATTGGCTCAAGTTCTGTTGTTGGAAACGAGTGGTGTTTTGTGTGTATATGAGCACCAGACATCTGAATCTCTTCTGTGGTGCTTGAAGTAGGGAATGGTAATTGATTCTTCACCCAGCACATCCTGATGCTATTGAATTGGCCTTTGCTGCTTCTTCTAAAAATGGATTGCTTTGTACAAGGCAGGCTTGAAGTTTCGTGAGTAATAATTTCAGGAAATGGGTCCCCTTAGTTAACCTAAACAAACCTGATGTGTTGTCCAACTCAAAATGTAGTTGTGTTATTTTTTTAAGCCTGCTTTGTCCAGTCTGTTTTAGGATGAGGATGCTTGTTTATGTAACTGTCGCTTAAACACCAATTGACCATGGCCAAGGGATCCAATCACATATTGAGGATGTACCTGTGCAAATGGTACCCTAACTTTGCTTTTGGGTGATACAATGCTGCAGCAAAATACAGGGAGGAGAGGTGCCCTTCTGTAGGGGTGTGTGTGTGTGTGTGTGTGTGTGTGTACATGCACCCCTTCCTCAGGTTTCCAAATGTGGTCTAGGTCCTTTTCCAGGCTGTGTGTTTTATGTGCACATTTAACCCTATGTTTCAGCAGAATATGACCTGTGCAAGTAACCACCAGTGACACAGGTCACAAATGGGACTACTACAGTCTGTTTTGTGTAATGTATGGAGGAATGGAGTGTCTGATTTAGCATGATGCTCTGCAAAATCTTCTGAAGAGAGCTGGGCAAAATCTGTAAAATTCTGAAATGCTGACTGATTAAATGCCAAGTCTATATTCCTGCCTATAGGTTGCCAAGGTGGGAGGCATCCTTGGAAAGAGCAGGTTGCATGCCCCTGATGGTAAACTGAAAGGCCAGAAGGTTGGAGGGGCAGGAACAGAGATGAAAGACACCAATAGGGGAAATGGTGTAAGCAATCTTGGTGTAGAGATCCTGCAGGAGGAAGGCAATGTCCATGGCTCCTAGGTCCTGACTGGGGATGGAAAGCCAGAGCATGAAGATGTTTTGCAAAGCACTGAAGTCAAAGCCAGCTCTTCAGTTGGTGTTGATTCTAGAACAGAACAGCCAGGAGAAATGACATCCCATTTCGGATACAGGGAGCCCACAGTCCCAGAACTGAACAGGGATCCTGAGGGTCCTAAGCTTCTGCTAGCAACCTCTGAAGATGCATCCTGAGGGTCCTAAGCTTCTGCTAGCAACTTCTGAAGATGCATCTTAAAAAGGAAGTATGGCACTCCCTGAGCACTAAAGGTTTGCATTTAGATGTGAATTTAGGTAACTGTAGACCTGCAGGCATTAGTCCATGCAAAACCATAAAATCTGCTTATTGAGTAGGTAAACTAACATGCAAGAGGCTTGTATAGTCCATCAAACAAATTGTGGGCTTATTCTACTGCTATATATGACTTGATTTGGATTGGTTTTAAACCCTTAGCTATAGTACCAAATAACTTAATGAATCACCAACACAGTGCTCTTCAGATGTTGGGACTTGAATTCCCATAACCAGGGATGATGGGAGCTATACTCCAACAATATTTGCAAGGCAACACCCTGGCTACTGCTGTCCTGATGAGGATATAAAGAAATAAACCTCCATCTCAGAACTCATGACAGTTTTTGTATGACGACACTCTGAAAGCTAACTTGTAGCTCAGCTAATTATTGCAGACGGAATTCTATCCATGATCATACACGAACCTTTGGTTCAACAGTCTAAGCTTGAACTGATGTAGCTGTGAAAGTTTCCACACCTTTATCCTAACTCATTGGTCATGGAGTCTAATCACTTAGCAATATGTTGCAATACTACTGCCTACATATGGTTAACAACCATTGCATTGGTTAAAAGGTCTGTCCTGGTTACAAGTGTGGCTTGGAACTTTTCAAGGTTATTGCTGTGTCCTTTTGTTGACTTGTAACTCTGCATGAATGTATTAGTAGTGTGTACAATACCTAATGCAACTGAGTCCTGCACAACTCTAAAGCAGCACACGAATGCTGAAAGAAGGCCTTTGAACAGTTCAAATCTATTCTGCAAAAGCGAATGGATAAGATGACTGCCTAGCATTTGTACCTGTCAATAAATAACTTTTTAAATGATTACTGCAACCTACCATTGTATTGATCTGCTTTACTCTCTGTTAAATTAAAGGGAAAAACAATTCATACTTCAGAGCTTTGGCCTTGCCTGGGGATTATTGGGGGAAGTTGCAGGGGGTGTATATAACCTGCATTTCGAAAGCAAAATAAAATCAAAGAAATAGTTCAATACAGATAAGCCTAAGTAACTTAGATATTCTTGGGGCCCCAGTACTAATGTTAAGAAGCTGAAAGACTTGGAACACTCAATATCCTGCAGAGGATTTAAATCGTCCTTTTGTACTAGTATGTGGAGGAAAAAGAAAATTTGGGGGATGACCTTATTCTACTATCACAGTCACTTCCTAAAATTATTCTAAGACTGTGCCTTTTCTTTTCTAGAGTCAAAAAGTTCTAGCTGGCTTCCTAGGCCTCCCCTCATCCTCAGGGCTACGTATTCCAGAGGGGAACTTTTAAGAAGACAATTGTGCACAGCTCTTCTCTACATGTGTTACTGAACATCCTGCTGAATCAGGCCAAATGGCCCATCTAGTCCAGCATCTAGTTTTCACTATCCAGGTACATTCTTTCACCTTTGGTGGACGTGCCCAAGGATCAAGGCCTTCTGGGAAATGATACATAATGAGCTGAAAAAGGTATTTAAATATACTTTCCCGAAGAAACCAGAGGCCTTCCTCCTGGGCATAGTGGACCAATCAGTGTTAAAGAAGGATAGAACTTTTTTATGTATGCTACAGCAGTACCAAAAATTCTCATTGCAAAGCATTGGAAGACACAAGATCTACCCACCTTGGAAGATTGGCAGATGCAACTAATGGACTATATGGAGATGGCGGAAATGACTGGCAGAATCCGAGACCAGGGAGAGGAGACGGTGGAGGAAGATTGGAAGAAATTTAAAATTTATTTGCAGAAATGCTGTAAAATTTATGAATGTTAAGGACATTGAAATGAATCGCAGGGGCTTTAGCAACAAAGTAAAATGTAAGATTGGATTAACAACAGATAAATTAATAGGATATGAATTTGCTGAATTAATTTCCAAAAAGGGATACAAGAAGACGGGAGACGTGAGGAAGTCGGGAAAATAAGCTAATTGAAGATGAGAAATTAAGAAAGAGGGAATTTTTGTTTTTTGTTACTATATGTGTTTTTATCTCTTTTTTCTTTTTCTTTTGATGTGTTTAATGGTTGTATTTTTGTATTGCATTGTTTTTTGTGATTTTGTATTTTCTTTGTCTATGTATGCTTTTTTATTGTGAAAACTTAATAAAATATTTATTAAAAAAAATAGTTTTCACTATCCAGATTTCTGTGGGAAATCCACAAGCAGAACTAGAGCACAAGAGCACTCTCACCTCCTGAGATTTCCAGCAACTGGTATTCAGAAGCATTCCTGCCTCTGGTTGCAGTTCCACAGCCTCCCAGCACACTCTGCCATCTACCCCAATGCACATTATGCCACCAAGTTTCAACCCTGCATTGCAGCATTGCATATAGACGCAATAATCCTTAGCAATTCTATAGTGCTATAGAATGTTTAATGTGTATGCCTGTAAAGTCAGTAAGCTATGATACTATTGAACGTCTAGGTTCAGAGGCATTATTTCCTTTCTTACTGATGGAGTCAAAGCGGCATTACCCCCAAGCAAGAGGAAGAGGGTGGCAAATGCCGAAAACTGATGGTCTTCAAAATTGTTTTCAATAACTTCTTTTAAAAAGACCAATGAGGATTGAACAGCCATGGAACATGTTGACTGGGCTGGAAAACCAGGGGGGTGAGGATGGAATATTCTGCAAAGGAACATGCAGTGTGTTGTTGTAGGTCCTATGTATATACCTCTGAATACAAGTTGCTGGGGGGGGCTGCTGCCTTGTTGTCCAGCTGTCTGCTGTTGGAAAGAAGATGCCTAGGTAGATGGACCCTTTGCTGACTCAATCAGAGTTGATATGGACAGGGGGCAGCCTGGTTTATAGCTCTCGGCCACTAACTTCATCAGCTCCCAAAATTCATTGTTATAATGTTGGGCTCCTATATAGGTAAAACTCATAAAACAGGGGAATTCTTTTAAAATAGTGAAACTCCAGGGAGGGAGGATTCCACACAATTCTGAATACTGGAAGAAAGCTGGGCGATCAGGCTGTTGGCTTGACACCCCCACAGCTCAACACTTGCTGCAGACAATGGCAAGTCTTTAAAAAAAATGGTCCCGGAAAGGAAGAAACATCTGTTCTAGAGGCAAAACAGTTGTGTTTGTTGTTACTAAGCAAAGGAGCTGCCAACAGCAGAACACTGGGAATAGGTAATGGGGCAGTAATGATCAGCAGAACTCTTTAAGAACCTTTCCAGTGCTACCACAACCGTGGGGATTGCTTAGAAAGCATAGCAGCAGCAATTAGGTTGGGGACATCCTGCAATAGCAAAAGGTGAAATTGATGCCATTGCCTGCCTTTATTAGAGTCACACACACCACTTATTAGGTGAGTCTCTTTTTCACAGAAACTTTAATACAGCCACATCTACAGGGCTTGTACAAGGCAGAGAGCATCATGGTGAGCAGCTGGAGAGTGTTTAGCAAAATAAAAGACGGTGGCATTGATGCTACTTTCCAGGCTATCTTGGTTTCTGTCTATTCCTCCCCTGATCGGTGTCTGCTTGTTCATAGATAAAAGAAAAATGCCCCGCTGCAGCCATAATTCTTCAGAACCCTTTCCCAGCAGCGGAATTGACCAAGGCAATCTCTCTCCAGCTGGTTCCCTCCAGATGTTGTTGAACTGAAACTCCCATCATTCTTGATCATGGCCATGGAGGCTGGGGCTGATGGGAGTTGTAGTCTGGGGAGCACCAGCCTGGGGAAGGCTGCACTAAGGGTCATAGCCCTGTCCCTACCACTTCCTACCAAAAAGCAAAGTGAGGACCCAGAAAAAATAGTATACAGCAGCAACTCTGTAAATCTTCTGCTCTTTGCCTTTCCCTACAAGTACCTGAAATGGTTTGAGAACTGTTAATGTTTAGGGTGTGCATGTGGCCAATTAGCATTTGGGCTAATGATGGGCTAATGAAATAGTTGCAGCAATTCCTTTTATTGCATTTACAAATGAAATGACACCTTTTGGGAATCAACAGTGTGATGGCTTTCCTCCCTTTCTTTGCCCGGCTATGGGTTTGTCAAGCCAAATGTTTCTTAGTGCTATTGGTAGGCAAAGGGCACTTACAACAGGAAGGCAGATGCAAGCCTGAATCATGGCTGCTTTGAAGCCAATCAATTCTTGTTGTTTTACATAGCCATTTGGTATGCATTCAGACTTGCCATCTTTCCAGTTCAATGAGAATGGGAAGTTTAGAGAACAGAGACGTGTTGGATGGATCTTCAGAGAAATCTAGGTGAATTAGATTCAGATTTGCAGAATGTTTTTTTGGGTGTCTGTCAAATACGTACCTGTCACAGAATAAGGATATTCTTATGTTTATACAAATAATTTCATGGGGTACTCTATAATTTTCCCCATTCTTCAGGAAGCACTGTTACTACAACAGTATTTTTCATGGTGTAAACAACACAAAAGTGTGAAGGGGAAATCTTTATCACCATACATAGTTTTTTTAAAAAATAAAAAATATGAATTTATAATTGGCTGCCTATTTAATCAGGGGTGTCTCTTTAGCTCAACAAAACTGTCAAACAGTGAGTTGCAGAAGCCCTACTTTTAGCTATGAAACTCAACTAATCTTTGATGGGTGTAACTTCACAAGGAATAATATTTGAAAGTGCAGCGTACTTTTCTTGGGAGGAATCCAGACCCAAATAGCAGTGCTGAGGTTAGATCGGAAGCCTTTTATGGTCTTAGCTGGGCGTGTTTGGGAAAAGCTGCCACTCTTGTGATTGATGGGGAAAAGCTAGAAACAGGCTGGTGTCAAGTGAGCAGCATTCATCAAGCTGTGTTGACATCCACCGGGGTTTGCAGCATCCATTAAAGAAACTGGGTATCTTAACGGAGAGATCCCTTGGAAGTAACCCCTTCTCTCTGATGGTGGTGAGTTTGGGAGACAGCTCGTAGTGCCAGCGAATCTACCGCCAAGACAAAGCACTTCTCCTCTGAGTGAAGCGGCACTATCAATAAATTCTGGCTGTCTGATCTCATGAGCGAGACAAATTTCATCTCCCCTGCCCACCCATTCAATTTATTATACTTCCAAATGCTTGGGTGTAGTGTGTTGTAGATCACTGAAGTGTTAGTCTCCAGGAAGACAGCAAGCAAAGCACATTCTCAGCAGGAGGGGGACTGGCCTTTGACTCATTTGAGGAAGCACCTGGAGGATGACAGCCCAAGCTGATGTAAAAAGAGAGCTGAAATGGAGCCTTCAAATGAGAAGCTGGGTTGGTGTTCACCATCATTGGCTGACTGGAGACCTGCCTATTCCAAGTCTTTGGTTGTCATTTGAAGCATCTTCCCCTGGCACTCTTCTGGAGTGGGGTAAATTGCACCCTCAGCAGAGCCCCTGTTACCCCAAGGATTATTGGTGGGGTGTGGACTTCTTCCGCTTCTCTTTTTCCCCTTTTTAAAATTAAGATTTTTATTAGATTTTTATAACTTAAACTACCAGTAATTGATTTCAAACTTTGAATTTGTTATATGTTTCTGTTATAATTTGACATCCCACCATCCCTTCCTTGCTGTTTTATACCCATCCCTTTTATTTATCCATAATACTACACTTTTTACCTAAAAGATATTCCTCTATTACATCACACATTTCATCGAATACATATTCCTCTATTTAATATATTAGTGTTTCTTCCCATGGCTCAAATTTCAAATCCTGCCTGCAATTTCATTTGGCTGTTATATATTTTTCAAATAATCCAAAAAAGGCTTCCACTCTGCCATAAATTGTCCATTGTGTTGATCTCTTATTCTCACCATTAACTTTGCCAGTTCTGCATAGTCCATTAATTTTAGGAGACATTCTTCTTTCATTGGACTTTTTTCTTCTTTCCAGTTCTGTGCGTATAAGATTCTGGCTCCTGTTGTTGCATACATAAACAATTTTAATCATCTTCTCTTAGACCACTGACCCAGTTATCCCTAGGAGAAAAACTTCAGGCTTTGGGGGAATAACCAGTTTAAATAAGCTGCTGTCGAGATGGTGGCTTACTCAGAAGTCCCAACTTCTTCCTCTTCTCCATAGGAGGAGAGATCTCCCCATTGACTTGCACAGAGGGAGAGGTGGTGTAAAACAGCATAAATCAACAGGGAAGAATGGGGGACATGTCACATCCAGTAAGGATCCTGCTATCTCAAGGGTTGTTGGTAAGGGCTTCTGCCTTCCCATAGTTAATTAGGGATACAACGGAGAAGGCATAGGTCAGGGGTCAGCAAACTTTTTCAGCAAGGAGCCAGTCCACTGTCCCTCAGACCTTGGGGGGTGGTCGGACTATATTTGAAGAAGAAAAAAAGGAACGAATTCCTATGCCCCACAAATAACCCAGAGATGCTTTTTAAATAAAAGGACACATTCTACTCATGTAAATACACGCTGATTCCCGGACCGTCTGCGGGCCGAATTTAGAAGGCAATTGGGCTGGATCCAGCCCCCAGGCCTTACTTTGCCTACCCATGTCATACATCAATGTCAACAAACAAACAAACAAACCAGTGGTTGATCCCTCCTCCTAATCACTGTGATTGGAATGTCCTGTCCCCCAATAATTCGTGGTGTTTAAAAGCTAGACCGATACATCAAAATGAAAGAACTACCACCACCTTTCCCCTAGAGCTCTGGGAATTTCCCCAGTCAGTTTGATTTCATTTATTGGGGTGGAAAGCAGGGATGTGGTTTTGGAGGGTATTGGAGAATTCCATCAGAGTTGGGAGCAGGAATTGCTGCAAGTCTCATGTTCATCAGAGGTCAATAACAGAAATCATGAAGGCAAATATGAGAGGTGTTTACTATCCTTTTTCAGTCGCAAATATTATGTAAATAAGTTCATATTAGATAGTTCCCTTCCATTGAAATGCACCGAGTTTGTGTGATTTGTTACATAATTAATTATGTTAGTTTCATCCACGGCATATTGTGAGACAAACAATGTAGGTTTCAGCAGAAGCTGAACTGTGGTGGAATGGAAGCAGCGCTGAATGAGATTAACACAGGACAGGATGCAAATTACTGTGTCCTTACTTCACTTCATGGTTGTGCAGTTTAGGGACAGCTGAGGCTGCAGCATCACTTTGAAGCTTAGAGAATTCCTGATCTGACTTGGTGTGGCCTTTTTAACAGTATGATCTGATTCAGAAATGTGAGAACCTTCCTCAAATCACCCTGACTCTCCTCATAATTCAGGGGTACACTCAGAGCCAATGCAATAAGTAAATCAAAGTCAACCCTAACTAGGTTGTCCATAAGGCTTAGTGCAATTCATCCATCTTCCAGTCTAGATTCACACAGTGCACAGGTAATGGAACTCCCTCCCACAGGAGGCTGTGATGGCCACCAGCTTGGATGGCTTTAAAACAGGATTGGAGATTCATGGAGGAGAAAGTTATCAGTGACTACTTATTGTGCTACGCTCTGACTCCACAACTGGAGGCAGTAATACTAGTTAATGGAAACAGCAGGAGGGGAGAATGCACTTGTGCTCAACTCCTGCTTGCGAGTTTCCCATTGGGGCATCTGGTTGGCCATTGTGAGATAAGGATGCTGGAGTAGATGGGCTGTTGGCCTGATCCAGCAGGCCCTTCTCATGTTCTTATTACCCATATTCACTGGAAGGTTCTCGTTCTGCAAGAGGCTGGGTGTTATGGGAATGTGCAATTGTTAAGGTTAAGCCGATGGCCTGTTTACCATTCCCATTGCGTGCCCCTGTTAGAACTACATCACTCACCAACTTCAAAGCGAGAAGCTGTTAACACTGGCACTAATTAGTGGTGTGCTCCTCAAAATTCACCTTTCCCTCTCCTGATGAATATGGAGGAGACAATGTGCTCTTTGCCACAATGATAGCATAGCAGGAACGTCATGCCAATTGTTTTTTATTCAATAAAGGAGACCGTTTGAAAAACAAAATAATTCCCCCTCAATTCTCTTACCATGAATGAGGTGGACCAGATGCCTCTTCACAGAAGCCCCTTTAATTAAGGGCTGTGCATGATTGTATTTTACCAATAAAATATTCAGAAGCAAAATCCCTCTGACAAGCACTTCTCTCTGCTCCACCCTCTCTTGGGTTTGACCGCATTTTAAAAAATAGCTTTCATGTTCACCATTAGCTGATAGCGCAACTGCAGGGAGGACTAGATCATCGCGCCCCCTTGCAACAGATTTTTTCCTTCTGTTGGGAACACAGCCAGAATTACACATTAGGTGAGAAACACAGGCTTGCTATAAATCTAGATTTAAGTGGGTGGGTGAATGATGTGATTATGATAACTTTGGCTGGTGATGTGCAAAGTTTGCACTGTCACATACCTGCAGCTAATTACAAATACTATGCTAAACCTCAGGTGAAAGTTCTTTGTTATTTTTGAGACATGCATGATCTGCAGTTGAGACTTCCCTCCCTGGGTGTGGCTCCCTCCATAGTTAAAGGGGAGTTAGTTTGGGCCTTAGTCTGTGTAGCAAGTCCTAGCTGATTTGTTGATCTGCTGATCTCTTGTTTCCCAGTGGATACGACCATTAAATTTATGCTGACATCTTCTGCTTCCTGGTATCAGGGTAAGCCCATGGCAAAGTCTCCTCACACAGTGAGTACCCTTCCTAAACCCACAGAGCACTACAATAAGTTTATAGGTTTGTGCATGTGTGTGAAAAAAGTGTGTTCTAGAAATATGGAATACACAATATAGCAAGATGGTGTGTGTCACGATATCATGCATCACTACTTTGCCATCACACCATGAAAGATTCCAAATCAAGGTTATGGGTGAACAGGTAATTTTTACCCAACGCTAACATGGACATTATTGGAATGGTGGAAAAGGCAGCCTCACTGAAGCATTGATCATGCTCCTATGCTAACAACAACAACAACAACAACAGAACATCACACATTAAATTATCCCAATACAGGGCTGTCTTCAGATGTCTACAGAAGATCATATCATTATTTATCTCCTTGACATCTGATGGGAGGGCATTCCACAGGGTGGGCACCACTACTGAAAGGCACTCTGTCTGGTTCCCTGTAACTTCACTTGGCACAGTGAGGGAACCGCCAAGAGGCCCTCAGAGCTGAGCTGCTGTTTTATGTCTGGGCTGTTGTTTTATGCTCCACAACCCCTCACCCCCACTCCTTGTGGTTGGCTGCTTGTACTGGCTTTTAATTTGCTTCTGAAGAAGGGGTGTAGCTTAATGGTAGTACATCTGCAGAAGGTCCCAGGTACAATCTCCAGACAGGGATAAGGCAGCTTCCAGAGTTCCTAGGGAAAAAATACTGGAGGTTTATGCTTCTCCTCCATTGTATTATCTGTTTCCATCAAATCTGGGCATTTGGCCCTTTCAAGCAGATTGTAAAGATGAGCCTCCTTAGAAAGGCCCTTTGATACTTTATGCATCTTTGATTTTATTGAGTTTTATTGGCTGCTGTATTGTTTCTTATTTACTGTTTCCTCTGTTAATTTTACTGATGTTTTGAGATTGTATTCTGTGGTTTTAATTGCTCTACTCCGCCTTGAGAATCATTATATTGGAAGGTGCATTATAAATCTTGTGAATAAATAAATGAATGAATGAATTTGGGAATGTGCAAGTAGTGAGAAGGGAGGGTGCAATCAGACATCCAGACTAGCTCTTGATAGCCTTAAATGCAGCCCCCTTTCCACCACAGCAAGCTTTTATCCAAAAATCCCTTCTTGCTTAGCAACCAGATGCAGAAATACTTCCTCTTTCTCTTCAGGTTGCATCACTATTTCCTACTGATACAGTATATAGGCAGATACACCTCACCATAGAGGGTGATCCACAGACAGGGAACCACCAACAAGATGGTCCTGTCTATATAGCAGCTTTCACCAGGAAGATCATTTCTTCCTTCTGCCCTACTATCATAGCTACTGCAAGTCTTATCCTCTAGGTGCTTTGCTTCTTTTTTATCTGCCCACCATAACTGCTCCCTATTTCTCTAGCACTTCACAAAGCTCCCAAATGTCAAAGCTGTCATTGTCTCATAAAATCAAAAGTTCTATCCAGAAACCTCGCTGTTTATGATGCCTCAGCTTGCCTTCACAGTACAGTTTGCATTTTGCAAAATCCAGAAGGTCTGATTTAATGAGGAATAATAGACTCCTTCAGTTTGGAGGCCATCCAGAATAGGCACTTGACAGTTCAGAAATGCAGCTCTGCTATTTCTGTTCAGCATATATATATGCATGTTCATCAGAATGAATTAAAGTATACTGGACGCTTGGGTTGTGAACGTGATCCGTGCACAAGGCACATTCACAATCCGCAGCATTTGCAACCCGCAGCACTGCGTCTGCGTACGCTTGGTTCATGATTTGGTGCTTCTGTGCATGCACAAGCACCAAAACCTGGAAGTAACCCGTTTCGGTACTTCCGGGTTCGGTGCGGTGCGCAACCCGAAAACACACAACCTGAAGCGTCTGTAACCCAAGGTATGACTGTATGTAGAATATGTATTGTCCTCCTCTATTGATTTCTATAATCAGCAACCTTTCTATCAACACTGAGCTGAATGTGATGCTAATGACCAATACCAAGATGAAAGTCTACCAGACTTGAGTGTTGAGGACACTGCTTTATGGAAATGAGTCGTGGGCAACTTACACCTGACAGGAGCATTGCCTCAATGCCTTCCATAAGCACCACATCAGGAAGATTTTGGGCATCACATGGCAGGACAGAGCCTCAAACAAAAACGTGCTCTCCTGAGCCCACATTCCCAGCATGTTTGAACTCCTATCTCAGCAACATCTATGCTGGCTTGGTCATGAACACAGAATGGGAGATGGCAGGATCCCAAAGGACATGCTTTATAGGGAGCTAGTTTCAGGTATTAGGTTTGTTGCCTGACCAACTCAGCGTTACAAATATGTCTGCAAATGTGACATGAAGATTGGCAACATTAATCCCACTGTATGGGATTGCAGATGACTCCAGTGCCTGGAAGCAGATAGACAGGTTATGTATCCACAGCAGTGACCAGAGGAGGAATGACCACTGGGATGAGCACAGAGAGAAGAAATGCCATGCTGCATCTGTAGCAGCAAAACCTGATACCTTCATCTGCAATAAAGCATCTCTCTTGTATTGGTCACTACAGCCACAGCAGGTACTGTAACTCTCCAACAGTTTGACTGTATTCCCAAAGGCACACTCTTCCATTGTCTCCTGAAGCAGACGGATGCCAATGAATGAATTGCTTTCTGCTATGTTTACTCATTCTGACTGTCCCATCCAACCCAAAAAACATCCAGTGCTAGAAAGGCTAAATTCTTGAGCCTAAAGAACAACTAGGGCTGATCTGAAATGCCTGCCCAGTTTTGCCACTCCATTCATGCAGAATAAAAGTCAACAATTTTTGGACAAAAGCTCAACAGCTGTCGGGGTGTCCTGGGTTTTTATTTTTTGAAATATGGCAACCCTAATGTAGAGTCTTGTCTCTACTGGAAGCATTCCTTCCCTGAGTGGTAGACAGTGGCCATTTTCCATATGTCCCCTGGGAACAATGTTATATGATGGCATAGCATTGATTCCTAGGAACAAAATCCTCTGGAGAGCCACAGGTTCCCCACCCTGCACTAAAGCTTTCTTACTTTATGACTGAGAAGCAGAAAACCCTTTGGTGCTAGGCCAAGAAAACAAGAAAAAATGTCGCCAAGGAGAGGATTTCACTGTAGTGTCCATAAAGGAAAGCATCTCCTCCACTGGGTCAAAGCAAAGACACGGAGCAGTTGACTTAATACCATTATGGAAAAGGCCACTAAATATCTGCAGCAGAAAACTCAACTTTAGCAAGGAGAAGAATTACCATAGTGGAGAGCATAATTGAGTTGTGCTTAGTTATATCACAATGGTGTCATACCAGTGATGATAAATCATTAACAATGAGATTACAAAACACCATTGGTGAGTGCTGTCAGGGGTGTGAGGCGCTAAGGATGCATTAAATTTTGATGGCTGTTTTTGCATTATGCCTGTGCAAGTCAGCAGATCTATATTAGCGCTAATTTTCCAAAGGAAAAGGCTAATCATATTTCTACACATGCTTCAGCAAATTGCTGGACTATTTTTCTCCCTCCCTCCTTTTCCCCCCTTTTTTCTTTTGCCTTGTAGTATACAAAATCTGCAGTGTTCCACATTATGTTATACTCTGGAACCCACCCCCAGGGGCGTCAACACAAGAGCAAAGGTTAACAGCTGAGAGTGATAGGGATGAATTGCTTCTGTGGACAAAAACAATGGAGAATTGCCCTGGAGATGAAAAGATGAAAGGCTGAGACGCTAGAAAGAGTGTGGGTGGGTGTGGCAGGATTTTATTCCTGGCTCTTCAAGTAGGTTAGCCTAAGAACATAAGCAGAACTTGCTGAATTAGGACATCTAGTCCAGCATCCTGTTCTCACAGTGACCAACCAGATGCCATGGGAAGCCCACAAACAGGACCTAAGCAAGAAGCCTGACATCACACAGGGCTCTACTGGAGTCACCTACGAGCAGGTACAACATGCTACAGGCACTTTCTGATTTCAAAATAAAATACTTCCTTTTTATAGACAGCCCTAGAAAGCTTTCTAGAAGGAAATTTAGCCCTTGGGTTGAGAAAGATCCCCCCAGCCGGGCTTTAAAGTGTGTGCATGTGTGCATTTCTTTCTTTGTGTGTGTTCCAATGTTATTGTTATTTGTCTTAATAAGATGCATTGGGAAAAGGAGGGCAAAATAGCTCTTGTAGAATACCTGACCATCCTTAAGGATTCTCCTTTTTCTCTCTGGCCTCCTGTGGTTGTAAATTTTCCATGAGGTTCGTTAAGGTCTGCTGATGTGTCTTACGCTATTAAACAAACACCTGCCAGGACCTTCTGGCCCCATTTCTGCTGCTGACTGATTTACTGCTCGTCTTTCCAGGCATTAATGATGAAGTACCTGTCTTTGCCCTACTGCTCTGGGGAGATGAAGGAATGGAGGGCGGGGAGAAATACGAGTCCATTTTCAAAGAGCTCATTAAAGGAAATAGTAGGCCTCCACCCCTCCTGAGATGTTGGCTAAGCTCAGTTTTCAAAGTTGGAATGATGAAGCGGGCAGTTTTCAAAGGCAGGAACAGAATTAAGCAACTTGGCATTCATGGCCTTCCTAAAGGGAGAAGGAGCAACCTCACTGCCGCTTTTTCTACTTTGCAAATGCTTCCCAAAGATTTCTGTTTGCTGGGGGGAAATCTCAGACAGGTTTCTACTTAGAGAGAAAGCTCCCCAGGTCCAGAAGCTTGGTGGTAGTGGGCACATAGTAGAGGAGGGCAACCAAGATGATCAAAGATCTGGAAACCAAGCCTTATGAGGAAAGGTTGAAGGCGGAAGCAATGCCTCTGAATATCACTTTTGGAAACCATAGGGAGAGTCTTCTTGTGCTTGGGTCCTGCTTGGTGGTTTCCCACAGGCATTTGGGTGGCCACTGTGAGGACAAGTTTGAAGGAGGGTGGTTGATGGTGAGGATGGTTGAAGGAGCTGGGCATGTTTAGCCTGGAAAAGAGGCGACTGAGAAGGAGATATGATAGCCATCATCAAATATCTCAAAGCGCCGTCACATGGAAGCTTGTTTTCTCCTGCTCTAGAGGGTAGGACTCAAACCAGTGGCTTCATGTTACAAGAAAGGAGATTCCGACTAAACATCAGGAAAAACTTTCTGACAGTAAGAGCTGTTTGACAGTGGAACAGTCTCCCTCGGGAGGTTTTTAAACAGAGGTTGGATGACCATCTGTCATGGTTGCTTTAGCTGAGATTCCTGCCATGCAGGGGTTTGGACTAGATGACCCTTGGGGTTCCTTCCAGCTCTTCAGTTCTATGATTCTATGTTATTTTGCATGCAAAAGTTCCCGGGTTCAATCTCTGGCATCTCCAAGAAAGTTGGGGAAAATTGTGGAGAGCCACTGCCAGTCACTTTCAATAATACTGAGATAAATGGACCAATGGTCTGATTTGGTATAAGGCAGCTTCCTATATTCTTGTCTGGAAAAACCTTTGCCACTAAGGCAACATCCAAATAGGTAGGACTAGACCTACCTAGCCTGGCTGGTGGATGGTGGTGTTCAGTGCCAATAGAATTGTGATCTGCCATTGGTCAGAGACGTCTAGTTACTCTAGAGCAAACTTTCACACCCTGCTGCCCTTCAGGTATCATTGGACTTCAAGTCCTTGACCAAACATAGACTTAATGTCATTTGCATATCAGTTGAGTGAAAGGTGGGTGTCCCTGCCCACCTGTCATACATAGCCCAGAGGGGTGGGGGCAGCAGAAATAAGGATATGGCAGCTAACTCTTGCAGAATGACCACATCTAACAGCTACTAATGGAGGCAGTTCTGGGAAGGGAAGAACCAGATGGAAATTAGTCCCAGTCTATTCGATGGAGGGGACCTTGCTGTCTCACCTCTTCCTCCGCTGGCCCACAGCCAAGTGTAATGCAGTGCTTAAATTGCAGGTGTTGATTGGCTGGATCTGAATTTGTCCTTTAATTGCTGTAAAATCAATAAAAGTCTACACATTAAAAAGCCTGCTTTGAAATCAATGCTGTGGAAGTCCTTAATTGTCCAATTAAGTTTTAGGAGCGTGCAAAAGCCTCCTGAGAAATTTTGTGCACCGTATCTAAACTCTTTTGGCTTCTCTTGATGTTCCTCGGAATATTAGCAAAGCGTTGCAAAGGGCCACTTGCCAGATATGCAGTAGAACCACATGCAGTGGTGTTTTGGAGAGAGAAGATGGGGAAGCTGTGAAGGAAGCAGACAAGGCCACACCCCCAAAGGCCCAGCAAGAGGAATCACATCACTGCAACTGGTCCCATGCCACTTCAACTTGCCACTGGTCTCCTGCCATGTGCAACAGGCTCCCTCTGAGGTCTTCTCCCACAGATGCCCTTGTTGAGCCTCATCCCACAGATGCCCACATAATGTGTATTAGCACCCTATGGGATTGAAGCCACACCAAGAGGTATTCCTGGCACAGCTACAAAGACCCGCTGCCGCCAAAGTTTTTTGAGCCTGGAAACTGAGCAGGGATTACGGATTATGATTTTAAACTGTAAGCAGCTTTGATTTCTTTATTTGTTGAGTTTTGTCTCCAACATCTCAAAATTTCAAGGCAACTTCAAACAATACAATTTAAAAAATAATAATAATTGCATATGCTAGAACGTAATGAAAAGTGACCATACACCAATTTCCAACAGTTAAGCTCCACCCAAGTATGTCAGTAAAATAGTAGGAGATGCTGGGTTGTATCATTTCAATAATGCAAGGCCATCCACTTTTGCAATAGAATATGCCCCCCTTGCCTCCTCAATCTGCTCCAAGAGGTTGGGGAGATACCTCAGAGCAGGTTTTTTGGGGGTAGGGGGATCACAGTGAGATGCTTACAATTATCTTATCACAATTGCCTCTTAATATACTCAAATTTATATGTTACTATGCACAACAATTTTTGCCTTATATACTGCATTTTTGTAAGAGCATGCATTTTATGTTTACCCCTGTCTCTGCATTTTTGAGCACATAACCTGGCTAGAGAACTACAGTGCAAAATTTGGACAATTGCAAAATTCAAGGGACAGCTTCATTTCCATTCTTGAATCCTTTTGGAAAGTTCAAATTAGGCAGGATTGCCTTTGAACAAAGACTGAATCAATTCCCCATCCCTTACATCCCTACCTCAAACTACAGCATGAATTCATGTGCAGAAAGCAGCACCTATATCTGTCTTCTGCTTGCCTTTGATGCTGTGGTCCTAATCATCTGATTCTTATCATTCATGGAATTTGTGGCTCCGCACCCCCCTGGCCTTTAGGCCTTTTCTGATTACTGGTCAGCAAAGTCCTCTCCTTCCTAGTTCTTCTCTTTAGGCCAGGCTGGCAGGCTCATTTTTCATTTCATCATTGTCAGGGAACTGCCATCGGAGCTAGAGGCGGAGGGAAGGCTCCAGAGGGATGCTGGAGAGAGTCCCAGTAGGGAGAGAGGCAGCCCATCTGCTGGGGAAGGAAATCAGCGTAACACCAGTGGAGAAGGGGGGCAGATGGGGGAATCGGAGAGGAGACTCCAAGACTCCTTGCCGGAGACCAGCGGAGAGAGTACGGGTCCTCCGCTACCCACACCCTCCCTGCGCAGAAGACTTCCGCGCAGGGAGAGTAGGAGGAGACTTGGCGTCAAACAACTTTTATGCTTGAAAAGGTTTAAGAAACGCCCACTGACGGATTCTGCCAGCGACTGAGACAGTCACGATGCTGGAGGCTGTTCAGTCAGAAAGGGTTTAACCAGGTAACCTCGCCAGCAGTGGCGGCAACTTACGCACGAGCAACCCCTAAATCCATTACAATCATTCACAGCTGATCAGTGGTGCCACAGGGCTGACAGGCAGGTGGACTGACCTCCCAGCATGTAGGCTTGGCTGCTAACCAAATCCTTTTCTGATAGCCTCAGAGCACAAAAGGAGGGCTCTTTGGCTCAGTTTATAGGAACGTCCAGCTGAAGCAGTAGAGCAGCCTTTCTCAACCTATGGGTCCCCAGATGTTGTTGAACTACAACTCCCATCACCCCTAGCTAGCAAGGCCAAAGCTCAGGGATGATGGGAGTTGTAGTCCAACAACATCTGGGGACCCACAGGTTGAGAACCGCTGCAGTAGAGAGTTTCTCCCCCACTCCCGAGGATAACACTTTAAACTGGGAGTGTGTGGAAGGGAGGCAGACAGAGGCATGATTGAATGATTCCACGTTAACATGAATTTCTCTTGCATATCACTTTCCACCGTATCTATCTCCATTTTCCCCTAGCATGATAGCCATCTTCAAACATCTAAAAGGCTGTCACTAGGAAGAGGGAACAAGCTTGTTTTATCCTGCTCTGGAGGGTAGGACTCAAACCAATGTCTTCAAGTTACAAAAAAAAGCAGATTCCAACTAAACATCAGGAAAACTTTCTGACAGGAAAAGCTATTTGACATTGGAATGGTCTCCCTAAGGAGGTTGTGGGCTCTCCTTCCTTGGAGGTTTTTAAGCAGAGGTTGGATGGCCATCTGTCATGGATGCTTTAGCTGAGATTCCTGCATTGCAGGAGGTTGGACTAGATGAACCTGGGGGTCCTGTCCAACTCTACAGTTCATTGATTCTGTGATTCTATGTTAATTTTCTAAGGCACCTCTCTGAATTGAGTGAATGGGCAATAAAATGGCAAATGCAATTCAATACCGGCAAGTGTAAAGATACGTTCATGGGGTCTGAATTAGCCATGACTGACCAGGAATGAGACCTTGTAATGGATACCTTGATGAAGTCATAGAGCCAGTCTGTGGCAGCTGTGGAAAGGCAAATTCCATATTAGAAGCCATTAGGAAAGGAACCAAGAATAAAACTGCTGACGCTGTAATGCCATTAAACAACTCTATGGTGCAACTGTTTTTGGAATACTTTGTACAGTTTCGGTCGCCTCATCTCAAAAAAGGGTTGGGAAAAGGTTTGGAGAAGGACAAACAAAATGATCAAGGGGATGGAGCAAGTCCACTATGGGGAAAGGTTGCAGCAGTTGCACCTTTCAGAGAAAAGTCAAGTAAGAGATGAGGTGACACAAGTTTGTGAAATGATGCCTGACATGGAGGAAGCGCATAGGGGAAAGTTTTTTCTCTCTCTTAACAATGGGGCTCATGGACATTCAATGAGCTGGAATGTTGGAAGAATCAGGACAGACAAAAGAAAGGACTTATTTAAATATGACCTCACCTAGGGGCCTTTTTCAGGTCATACTGTGGTGCTAGAAAGTGCAATGAGAGCCACTGTATAGCAGCTAACACCCTACAACTGGCTATAATTATCCTAGCTCAGGGTAAGCTCTCTCTCTTATGTTAGTGGGGATTTTTTCCGTCATCTCCCTTTCAGATCTGAATGCTGATCAATGGCACCATCCAGACTGAAGACAGGTTGTGCAGGGTGAGAATGACACCTAGCACTAGATCATTTGGATTACACAGTAACCATAGCAACCACCCATTTATGAAGCCTGGGGCTTGAGCAGCACGCATATAGAATCTGACTTCCATCTCTTCTTCTTCTTCTTTAATTTCCCTGCAAACTGGGGGGCAGATAGGCAGGCAAATCTGCGGGTGACAGGTTCATTTCCTGGTGCCTTGTGGTGTCTCAGCAATGAGAGGGTAATTAAAGAACATGCCTTGGATTCACAAACGCCTCCGAAAGGTTTGGCTTGATGCAGAGATGGAGGAACGGAAGGAGAGTGGATTGATCTGTAAAACAGAACGGTTGAGTCACCTGCAGCCAGGTTAATTTTATTGATGGAAAAGTAGGGGGAGTGTGTGAGAGAGAGGAGGTTCCCTGCCACTGCCTTATTATAAAAAGGAGAGCTATAAAGCAGATTTGGAGCAGATAGGTACTGTAGCAGTTTGCAGGCATAGCCTTTGCATTTAGATGCCCAAGGGCTGAGCCAGGGAACACCAGTAGTAATGTACTAGCATACTACAGAGTCAGCACTGTTTCTGCCCTCTGCCAAGTTTTCACTCAGGCGTAGCTCCTTGTTAAGAAAAAGAAAGAAATACCATGGTTCCGTGTAATTTCCTTGTCCTTCCCCCATGGCGGCTGAAATTATGAATAATGCAAACCCAGCAAATTGTGAATACTTTTCATGTCACCAATTTCATGTTCCTTACTTCAGAATTTGGGTCAGCTCTTGGAGCAGAGTCTGGGTTTGTTTAGCACAGTGCAGCATAACCGTGCGTAAGACATGGTTCACAAACGGGACTTTCACAGCATGATGGTATTTCTTCGCCCAGGGGTGAGAAGACTGTGGCCTTCCAGATGTTTCTGATTCACAACTCCCATAATATTAGACAAAGCTGGCTGGGGCTGATGAGAATTGGAGTCCAGTAACATCTGGAGGGCCACAGGTAGAGATGGGGAGAAAATTGGATCATCTGGTATTTTAGCACAAACTTACCCATGGCTCCATGATCCGCAATATACATTTAAAGCACCATCGTGCCGCTTTAAACAGTCATGGCTTCTGCCAAAGAATCCTGGGAAGTGTGGTTTGTTAAAGGTGCTGAGAGATGCTAGGGGGACCCCCTCCCCCTCCCAGAACTACAATTCCCAGAATCCCTGGGAAGAGACACTGATTGTTAAACCATTCAGTATCTGTACCCCAGAAAAGATAGGCAGTATAATTAAAGTTAGGTCCTGGATTCAAAGACACAAGCTGGGATTTCTAAGGGTCAAGTTCTCCCTGACTCCACCGGCCCTTCTCAGAATGCATTGAGTTTTTCTAGAAGAATATGCAACTGGGGGGGGGATAAGAAGACTAAACACAAGAGAAATTACACTTCCCAGAACCCCTTGCCAGTCCCTTCTAGTGAAAATTGGCTTGAAACACCAACGAGATCACCTTGAATTGGGTCTGAAAATGAAACAGCAATCAGTGCCACTGCTTTAAAACAGAAGTTATGTGTGATCTAAATGGAACCCCAGCCAGTAATCTGGCTGCTGCATTTTGGACAAACGTAAGTTTCTGGGTCATTTTCAAGGTCAGCCCCACATAAAGTGCATTGCAACTCTTCAGTCAGAAAGTTACCAGACCAGAGCATGGACTTGCAATGGAACGAGGATTTCCAAATTGGAGGAAAGGTCTCCAGTTCCAAACCTGTCCCTGTTATAAGCTGGTATCATAGACTGGGAGTAAGACTGCCATCCCTTCAACAGAGAAAGAGAGGGAGGGAGAGACGTATGGATCGGGGAAACAGTTGGAGCAAAAGAGAGACGAGGTCAATAGCTGCATTGCGCCATCAGCACCAGTAACTGCAACGGAATATCGGCGGAGTAATGGGTGCACATGGGGTTTTCTAGCACAGGGGAGCCTAATTGAAACAGCTGCTGTTTGCAAACACTTCAAGCTCTAGCTGAGAGTGATTTGTGCTCCTTCCTCAGTTCAGCTCCTCAAAGTAAATAGGTCTGCACTTTGCACTGCAGAGTTAGACTTTGCCAGCCAACTCAGCTGGCCAACACAGGCAGGCTGGGATCCAAAGCCCTGGTCAGCAAGGAACATTGCTAGAAGGCTGCTTTGGGGAGATTGTGCATAGTTACAACCATGGACCACAACTATCTACCCACTTTCTCAAAACAGCCTAACCATTTGTGTTCCAACAGAAGTTGATCCTCACTTCTCCCCCACCTTGGGAAGAGGGAGATTTAGCCCAGGGGCAACTAGTTTCAAATCCTTGCTATAAAGCTTAGTCGTGTCAATATTACTCCCATATTAAATAATATTTCATCAGTAGTGCTAATAAAAAAGGCCTGGTTCATTGAGTAAGAACTGAAAACGGAGTTTGTTTGTTTGTTTGTTTGTTTGTTTAGCACTGTTGCTTTTCTTTTCTTTTCATCCAACTCTTCAAATGAAAAAGGATCCCATAATGGCTTGTGAATATCTGCAACGAGACAGTTGGGAATAGCGATGAGGTCTTGGGAGTCCTATATCAGCATCATATAAATGGCTTAGGCTATTGACGAAGCTTGTAAATATCCACTTGCCTGATTGCATGTGGTGAATTAAGTATAAGTAGGAACACCACCGATGCCCATAAGAACATCACAAGTGCCCTGATGGTTCTGGCCAATGGACTATCTATTCCAGCATCCTGCTTCCACAATGGCCAACCAGATGCCTTTGGGAAGTCCACAAGCAGGACCTGAGTGCAGCAGCACTCTCCCTACTTCTGAATCCCAGAGGCACATACTCCCTCTGACAGTAGAAGTAGAAGGCAGCCATCCCTATGCCACTACTGAAAAGAATTGTTCTGGCTGCCCATTAGCTATCATGCTAAGTTCAAGATGCTGGTTGTAGTGTGTAAAGCTTGGAACCAGGGTACCCGAAAGACTGTCTCACTCCTTAAAGACCCAATTGATCACTGCACTCTGCAGGTGAGGGCCTCCTGCAGGCACCATCTTATCAGAAGGCCCATTCTGTGTGATGTACAAATCAGGCCTTTAGTGTTGTGGCATTTGCCCTTTGGAATGCTCTCCCCTTTAATATTGGACAGGAGCTATTTCTGTTGTCTTCTCAGTGCCTACTGAAGACCTCCCTTTTCCAACAAGTCTTTTAAATAGAGTTATTTCCTGTTCTGTATTTGTATTGGAATTATTTTCTTTTTAAAAAAAGATATTTATTAGAGTTTTTTAAAATATAACAATAAAAAAATAAAAAATTAAAAGAAACAAAATACAGAATACAACATAAAAACAGTTAAAAAACAAATAATTTTCCATAACATATCTTTCTTACGCTTATTTCCCCAGACCTCCTCATACCTCCCTTCTTTGTATTCCACTTCAATTTATTAGTTCAGCAAATCCTTACCATTAAGCTTTTACCCATTTATAAACCTTTTTTTCCCGTATCTCCTAAAGCATTACAGCTGGAAACCCCTTAGTTTCTATCCAACATCCTTCTAACATTCATTAATTTTACAATATTTTTGTAAATAATCTTTAAATTTCTTCCAGTCTTCTTTCACCAACTCTTCTCCCTGGTCTCGGATTCTGCCAGTCATTTCTACCAATTCCATGTAGTCGATCACCTTCATCTGCCATTCCTCCAGAGTGGGTAGATCTTGTGTCTTCCAGTACTTTGCAATGAGTATTCTTGCTGCTGTTGTAGCATACATAAAAAAAGTTCTGTCCTTCTTTGCCACCAATTGGCCGACAATGCCCAGGAGAAAGGCCTCTGGTTTCTTCAGGAAGGTATATTTAAATACCTTTTTCAGTTCATTATATATCATTTCCCAGAAAGCCTTAATCTTTGGGCACGTCCACCAAAGGTGAAAGAATGTACCTTCCGTTTCTTTACATTTCCAAAATTTATTATCGGGCAAATGATAGATTTTTGCAAGCTTGACTGGGGTCATGTACCACCCATATATCATTTTCATAATATTCTCTCTTAAGGCATTACATGCTGTAAACTTCATACCTGTGGTCCATAACTGTTCCCAGTCAGCAAACATAATATTATGTCCAACATCTTGTGCCCATTTAATCATAGCAGATTTCACTGTTTCATCCTGAGTATTCCATTTCAAGTTATACATTCTTGACAGATTCTTAGTTTTGGGTTCTAACAGTTCTGTTTCTAATTTTGACTTTTCCTCCTGGAAGCCGATTTTCTTGTCCAAATTATATGCCTCCATTATCTGATAATAATGTATTGGAATTATTTTCAGATTATTATTTTTAAAAAAATATGATAATGTTTTAATTGTTTTATCATTAATGTGCTTGCCGTTTTTTTCCGTTTTTCATGTTTTCCTACCTGTTAATTTCCACACTATATTTGAGCATGAGGTAAAAGCCACACCTGCAAAACCCACAGAATATAATGCATGTTTAATGTTTCTTTCTGTGTTATATGATCACAGAAAAATCAATCTGCAGCCCTTTTAACTCAGAAAATAATGGGAGCAAAGTGGCAATATTTGGGGTGACATACTGGCATACAGTTCTTTCCTGGGGAAATCTTGGGAGATCATGTGCAAAAAGGATGGGAAGTAATGGTGTTGTCCAATGATGTTTGTTGTTATGCTATAGCATGCCGACCTGTGTGAATGAAATTTAGCATGACATGCTGATGTATTGCTCAGAAAGTCACAGCTCAGTGGCGCAAAAGGCATTTCATTGTGAAAGGAACATTAGGAAACGGGACAGAAACACCAGCGTCATAATCAGGAAAAATAATGTAATATTCCCCACATCTGAATGTACCCTATGTTAAGCTGAGTAAATGTATCATAGGGCACCAGCTTAGACGATGCAGCTATATTGTATTTATTATGCTCTCTGTGTATTGGTAACATGCTGCACCTCTGCCACGCAATGGCTTGGGCAATGTACACTGAGGGGTTAAGCTTTCTTCCAAGTGTGGAGGAGAACTCCAGGAAGTGCTTGTAATCACAACCACGCTCTGTGGCTCAGGACAAAGGTGGTAATTCAATTTGAATGTTCCGCGTCAGCACATCCTTTATGATGTTAGCGGAGAATATCTTGGCTGATTTAAAGCGTTTACCCAACAGGGAGGCAAGTGTGTGTGTGTGTGTGTGTGTGTGTGTGTGTAAAGAGAGAGAAAAAAGAATAGGAGGCAGCAGAGTTCAAGTATTTATAGGTACCATACATATCTACATTGCATTCCAACCCAATTACTTCCAATTATAGGACAGAAAGATGCAAAATGTTAATTGAAAGTTTCAAGGTGTGTGCGGGAGAATTAGTGCACTCATCTGGTTAATAGGAAAAGCATTGCATTTTCTAGACCATTGATTTGCCGTCATTAAGGAACCAAACACATAGAGTTCTGGTAAGTTGGTTTCAGGAATATATTTCCTCCTGCTCAGACAACTCCTATGTTTGCAGGGAGCTCAGTCTGCAATAGCCTCCAGCACTGTAAGAGTTAAAATGGATTGCATTCGTTTTTCCACCATCCTTGTCTTTGTCTGGGCTATTTTATCCCTTTTAGCAACATCTGCCAAGGGAGAGTGTCATGCAAAAAACAACTTTTTCCCTTCCTGAGTGTTCTTCACCTTTACCTCTAATTGCCAGCTCAAGTTGAACCTGGAGGAGTTTGTCCATTGCTATTTTAGGTGGCTGTCCTTTGAAAGCTACGCAAAAGAGAAGGCAAACCCTAGCACATGAATATTTGAAGCAATAGTAATAGCACCACTCTATTCAGTCTGTGTCCATTTCTGGCATCACAGTTTAAGAAGGCTATTGACAAGCTGGAACACGTGCAAAGAAGGGCGACCAAGCCTTTTGGGAAATTGGGTATGTTTAGCTTAGAGATAAGAAGACTGAGCAGAGATAAGGTAGCCATCTTCAAATACCTGAAGGGCTTGTTTTCTGCTGCTCCTGAGGTGAGAACTTGAAACTCAATTTGAGTCGTACCTTCCTCCTACCATACACACTTTAAAACACAATTTTGCTTAACGCTATTATTTTCTGTGAAATATGATACACATTTAATATGCACATTTTAAATGCAAATTTGCCACATATACCCATTTTTAGAAGCAATTTTCATGAATGTGATGTATATTTATATGCTATTTTAAATAATATAATATATACATTTTTATGCACGCTTTCCCCATTTTTGTGCACGTTGTTTGGGTGGTTAACCGCATTGCAGTAGAATCATAGAATCATAGAGTTGGAAGAGACCACAAGGGCCATCGAGTCCAACCCCCTGCCAAGCATCTGAATCAATATGCTACCTTCATGGACCCGTAGTTTTCAAGTAATGGGGAAGTAATAGCACTGCTTCATTCTGTACTAATCAGACCTCATTCACAGGACTCAGTCCAGTTCTGCATGCTACACTTTAAGAATGATAAAACTATCAATAACAATGGCTACTACATGATGTCTATGCTCTGCCTCTGCAGTTGGAGGCAGTAATGCTTCTGGGTATCACTTGCTGGAAACCACAGGAGAAGAGAGTACTCTTGTGTTTGAATCCTGCTTATGGGTTTCCACAGGCTTCTGGCTGGGCACTGTGAGAAAGCCATTTCCGCCTCGGAGGAGATGGTGTTGCGGGCCAACTCCACCCACACACGCGCGGGGGCTGTCCTTGGCCCCCGCGCGAGAGCAGGGAATTCCCGGGCGTGTCACCGAGCCGGCCAGGCACGCCTGGGGACCGCCCTCTTTTCACCCGGACAGCAGAGAGGTTTTCCCATCCCACCCACCCTTAGGTTTAGCTAGTATTGACCTTGCTATGGACTTCCGTTGGTCGCCGCAAGGGGCCTGGTAGGAATTTTTCCAAGTTGGCGCACTTCATGCCTTTTGGTTTTTTCGCCTACCTCGTAGCAAACGTCACAACTTAGGCGTTTTTGGCGGTTAGGCATTGGCAGGGGGAATTGTTATGCAAATGAGAGGGGGAAGGAAGCGCCATCACCTTCCCCCAAATAAAGGGGTAGTCCAGTAGAGGACTCCGGGGGGCGTTGCCTTGTCCGAAACCTAGGGAGGTAAGGGCCTCCGGCATGCCCCCAAGTGGTGACACCCATGGGATCCTAGTTGGCGTACTTCAACAGGACCCCCCACGGTTTGTGGACAAGCCTCCCGGTCACCATGCCGGGTAGTCGATAGGAGCCAATGCCTAAAGCCAATACCTTTCAATTCTGTAATCAATAAAGTTGTGGCCTTTTTATGCCCATTAACCTAAAATATCGTGTCCAGTGTCGTCATTTCACAATGGGGGGGGGGAGAATTGCCACACAACAGGATGCTGGACTAGAAAAGGCATTGGCCCCTGATCCAGCAGGCTCTTATTCTGCTCTTAAGGATATAGACCAACTGGAAGAGATGCAGGGAAGAGTAACAAAATCCCTTGGGGTCAGGTGTATGGAAAACACAGGGGATATATACCAGTTGAACCTTGATATGTTTAATTTGGAGAAGAGAAGACAGAAGAGGGACATGAGAGCATACCCTCCAACCGGGATGTGGGTGGTGCTGCGGTCTAAAACCACCCAGCCTCTTGAGCTTGCTGATCGTAAGGTCAGCAGTTCGAATTTGCACGACAGGGTGAGCTCCTGTCGCTTTGTCCCAGCTCCTGCCAACCTAGCAGTTCAAAAGCATACCAGCGCAAGTAAATAAATAGGAACTGCTACGGCGAGAAGCTAAATGGCGTTTCCGTGTGCTCTGGTTTCCATCACAGTGTTCTGCTGTGCCAGAAGCAGTTTAGTCATGCTAGCAGCATGACCCAGAAAGCTGTCTGTGGACAAACTCCGTCAGCCTGAAAGCGGAGATGAGCGCTGCTCCCCAAAATCAAATTCAACTGGACTTAACCACCCAGGGGTCCCTTACCTTAACCTTTTCACCTTACTTTCCAACATTTCTCCAATGAAAATAGGGATGTTCTATTCAATAATAATAAGCATAATAATAATTTTCTTCTTTATACCCCGCCCTTCTGATTGGGTTGCCCCAGCTACTCTGAGCGGCTTCCAACATATATAAAAACATAATGAAATATTAAACATTTTTTTAAAAAACTTCACTATATAGGGCTGCCTTCAGATGTCTTCTAAAAGTTGTATAGTTACTTATCTCCTTATCTTCCAAAGTGGGACATTCCAGGATCAAATCAGAAACTGGGAAGGCTTCTGTAAATCCAGGACTGTCCCTAGAAAATAGGGATACTTGAACGTTCTGTGATAGCCCTTTTCAGACTCATGAAGGACTGTCACTTAGGAAAGGGCAAATGCTTTTTCTCTGGTGCCTCAAAAGGAAGGACTAGCCATAATGGGTTTAATTACAGGAGGGTGGATTTGGATGAAACATTAGGGTGGATAAAAAAAATGATAAAAGTATTTAATGGCAAGAGTTTGACAGTTACTGGAGGGTCTGTCCCTTGCTAGAGGTTTTTAAGCAGAGGCTTTATAGCCATCTGTTGAAAATGCTGTATCTCTGCATTTCTTGCACTGAGCAAAGCAGTTGAACTATATTGCCTACTAGGTCCCTTCTGACTTTATGGTTTACTGATTAATTCCATGACACCTTCAGTTTGCAGCAATATAGTCTGGAATTCAGCCTGCATCATTTGTTCGATTTCAGTGCTTTCATTCTGAAAGTCTCCTGACTCTAGCTGTGTTGACACAAACAGCTTGCCCGCTGAAAAGCAAATCATAATAGGCTGAAAAGCTTAGCGTCTCCAGCTCTGCTTCATTTCACAGTATCAGCAGAACAGGTATGGGGAATGAATTGATTACACAAAGTATATACCAAAAAGAGGTTCAGATGACGACAACTTATTCTGTTGGTTACCTTGTTATCTGCAAAATATCTGGCGGAGAGGCTGATTTGCTGTATTGTATGCCTGTTTTACCCATTTGTTTTCTCTGAGGAAGGATATTGCAATATTCCCAAAAATTTAAAGCCAGCATTTTCAGAAACTGCATGTAAGCCCATATCTGACTGTACCCCGTGAGCCTCCAGATGGGGTTCATGTCTCTGACTGCACGTGCACACACACACACACACACACACACACCCTTGCACTTAGAAATCTAACGTATCAGGGAGAATGTTAAACCGGAACCCTCTTCCTGGCACCTATTTTTCTGTGCAGAATGGTTTCTTTCTTTTTTTGGTTGAGGGAATATTCAATTACATGACCTCAAGCCAGAGACTGCTGCAAATATCAATGCCTAAATTTATATACACACACAAACACATAGGATACTTGAGGATTTCATTTGGTTTGCATTTTTAATTGAAATGAGTTGATTTGCACTTCCAGCCCTGTTAGGTATGGGAAAGCTGGTCCAATATAGGGTTTGCAGGCATCTTGCAAAACCCTGGAAAGACCCATGTATGGTGCTTTGAAGCGCCAATGACCAGCTGATTGTTGAGGCTTCAAAGCACCACATACAGTTTGCTTTCACCTGTCTGGTTTTAATATGAAAAAGCAAGAGTGAAAATGGATCACCTGGCTTCATTGTGATGTCAGGTGATTGACATATTGAGAGCTCCACCCACAATGTCAGACTTGGCCCACAGAGGGTGCGATGGGGGGGATCCAGCCCTCCAAGGAGATCCAGTTCCCCACCCATGCTCCAGATATTGAAAGCACCTTTAGCATTTCAGCACTGCCAAATCTTCCACTCCCTTCTCCCAGCCTTTTGTAACTAGCACCCTCCTCACCTCGCACAGACGCAGCAGGTTGGTGTACCCCTGTATTCCCCAGGGTTGTAAGCACTGCATGTGTCTCCCATTTGATTTCCTTTCACAGAAGCCCTGAAAGCTTTCCTGGGGCTTCCCGCCACTCTATAAATGCCAGGCTGATAGGAATCAAATTTGCTAAGCTGCCTGCAATAAAGACCTTTTTCTTTCTGCAACATTAACACCTGTGTGGCTCTGATTCCCTGGCTAAGCTCACAGATAGCATCGCACGCTGCTGATTGCTAAACGGATTCCAAGGCATGCAGGCAAGAATTCAGGTATTCACCCTCACTGAAAGCCATGCACCAAAATCCACTGACAATCCACTAACTTGCATTTGCAGCACAGGGATGAAATGTCCTCGCTTGTCACTGGACAGTCACCTTCCTCAATAAGGGCAGTCAAGCACCAATAGGTTAACATGCAGGCTAGGAGCTCAAGGATGGTGCCCAGTTGGGCCAGGCGCCTCTGTATTGCAGCTAGAAACACAAAACCATCTGAAAGGCATGCCTCCAGAGAGTTCATGGAAGCATAGAGTTGGAAGGGACCCAAAGGACCATCTAGTCCAACCCCCTGCAACTGAAAGAAAAATTGAAGAAGAAGAAGAAGAAGAAGAAGAAGAAGAAGAAGAAGAAGAAGAAGAAGAGCTCATGAAAAAATATTCCTCTTCTTCCAGGCCTTTGGTTAATTAAACAATCTATGGCCTTTTCAACTGGGTGGTGGTGTTTTTTATTGTTGTCATGCTATGTATCTTTGTGTTTTTATTTTGTAAACTGGCCTGTGACCCCCAGATGAAGGGCAGTATAGAAATAGTAGTAGCAGCAGTAGTAGTAAATAAATAAATAAATAATAGCACACTGCAGCTTACTGGACAGAATCCTCTGCTCATCAGCTGGGGTGCTGCAGCATGCATCCAAAAGTAGGAATTCCATTCGTACCAAGGCAGATACTTCATTAATTTTAGTGGGACAGCCTGCCAAGAAGGATTGCAATGTTTGGGAAGGGGATAGTTGGATGGTCATCTCTTGCCCACCCACCTGCCCACTTTCTGTTCCCCAGCTCCCTCTCTGATACCTATGGTTCTCCTCCTCCTCCTTTCTCTACCAGCTAGCTCCCTAGACATTTTCTCCATCCCTCCAGACCCATTGAATCAAATGGACATTACTAACTTAGGCTCATTCATTTGAGTGAGTCTGATCTGCATAGGACTTACTTGAGCAACACCCCAAATATCCTGAAAAATATGGGGGGGAGTGTGGCAGGTGTCACCCTTGTAATGTGGGGTGAGCCTTTTAGGTTCCTCTATGAGCTCGAACATCCTTTTGCTTCCGCATTCCTGGAAGATTTTGAAGAGAAAAAGGCTGTGGAGCTCTCTGACGTCTCTCTGTGTTTGTTACAAATTTCTTCCATTTGAACCAAAGAAGTTTCCTGAGGCCCTTGTTTTCAAAGGCATTTAGACATTTTTTGGTATCTTTGAACGATTTCATGGATTCACCCCCATAGGCTACACAGGAAGGAATATCCAAGGTGAAGATTCATAGCTTCATCTGGAATGGATAAATTTTTGATGGTCTGATCCAGGGGAAGCTGAGGGAGGTGGCTGTCCCTTTGCCAGTTCCTGACAAGTTTCCCTTCTGGGCATCTTCACTGTATCAATTTCTTTTTTCTTTCTTTTTTCTTTTCTTCTTTCTTTTCCCTCCAAACTGAATCACTCTTCACACTTTCCAGCACAGTAATGGAAGAAATTTCTCATACCCTCCAACATTCCTCCGATGTAAATAGGGACGTTCTGGGTTAAACCACAGAGCTTAGGACTTGCTGATCAAAAGATCGGTGGTTTGAATCCCCCCAATGGGGTGAGCTCCCATTGCTCGGTCCCAGCTCCTGCCAACCTAGCAGTTCAAAAGCACATAAAAGTGCAAGTAGATAAATAGGTACCACTCCAGCGGGAAGGTAAATGGTGTTTCCGTGTGCTGCTCTGGTTCGCCAGAAGCGGCTTAGTCATGCTGGCCACATGACCCAGAAGCTGTGCACCAGCTCCCTCGGCCAATAAAGTGAGATGAGTGCCGCAACCCCAGAGTCGGTCACGACTGGACCTAATGGTCAGGGGTCCCCTTTACCTTCACCTTTTATTCCATAATAATATTTTTACTGTTTATACCTCACCCATCTGACTGGACTGCCCCATCCACTCTGGGCAGCTTCTAACATATATATATATATATATATATATATATATATATATATATATATACACACATAATAAAACACTAAACATTAAAACATTTCCCTATGCAGGCCAGCCTTCAGATGGCACAGGGATCAGATAACTCCATACACTCCAACATTTCTCCAATGAAAATAGGGGCATCATAATGCTGTGGTGTTGTGGAAGAGTGCTGGGACTGGAAGTGTCAGTCTAGGGCCTGCTCTGTGGTTTACTTTGCACAATAGCTAATCCAGCCCCCGCATGCAGAGACCTAGCTGAGTTAATGAAGTCTGCCCCATGATATAACCTATGGCACTGCTATCATATGCTTCAAATTTGCTTCTCCAGGCCAGAAAGTCAAATGTGTATTCAGAAGCTCTTCCAAGAGCAAAGCCACACTTCTGTCAGGAACCAGGAATACACACACACATACAAAAAAAAACCCCATTTGCTAAACACTACTTGAGAAATCACAGGCAGTGTAATTGACTTTTCTGCAGCTCGGATAATGTAGGTCAGCACCTCAACGTAACAAGCAGATGAATGCACGTTGGAATGAAAGACAGAAGAGAACTAATTACCAAATAGATATTAAACAAAGTATCAGATAGTAAGCATAATCATAATCATAAGCATCGCTTTGGTGGGGAAAAAAGAAATGCAGGAAGAAAACAATTTGTTAAATGAGCTGGAGCTGGGTTCTCAGAACCCACAGGGAACTCAGGACAAAGCCATTGTTGATTTCATTGTTGAGTTTTCATTGTCTGTAGTGCCTTGTCTGGAAGACCTTTTGTCACTTCTGTGGAGGTTCCAGCAGAGTTGTGTTATCTATAATATTATCTGTAGCATTGCCTCTCATGCTAGGGATAGCCATGCGAGAAATATTTCTAATAATCACATTTTGCAGTTAAGGAACTGAGGATCTTTTCATAGCTAGGTTTTCAAATATTTACTTCTAAAATAAGTATTCATCTTCTGAGTAGACATCCAGGAATCTTATATTGGGTTGAAGATGTCAAGCGAGTGTGCGGCAGCTGTGAAAAAGGCAAATTCCATTCTAGGGATCGCTAGGAAAGGAATGGCAAATAAAGCTTCCAATATCACAGTGATGCTACACAAATCTATGGTGTCACTGTAATACTGTGTGCAGTTCTGGTTGCCTCATCTCAAAAAGGAGATGGTAGAGTTGGAAAACTCTAACACTAGAGGTCATGGACATCCAGTGAAGCTGAATGCTGGACGATTCAGGTCAGCTCCCACAAGAAGCAATGATGGCCACCAACTCAGATGACTTTAAAGGAGACTTATATAACTTGATGGAGAATAAGGCTATTAGTGGCAACTAACCAGAAGGGCTATGTTCTGCCTCCACAAATGGAGCCAGCAATGCTTCTGAGTACCAGCTGCTGGAAACTGCAGGAGGAGAGCATGCTCTTGTACTCAGGTCCTGCTTATGGGTTTCCTCACGGGCATCTGGCTGGCCAATGGGAGAAGAGGATGCCGGACCACATGGGCCATTGGCCTGGTCCAGAGGCTTTTCTTATGTTCTTTTGTTCTAAGCTTATAAGAAAGATTGCTAATAATCACATTTTGCAGTTGTGGAACTGTTTGTATGTTCTTATCTCTATTTTCAAAATTACTTCTACAGCAAGTACTTCAGAGTGGACACCAGTAATTTTGTTCAAGAGAGACAACCAAACTGAAAACCTCCATTGCCAGCCTAAAGCAGTGCTTGAATTACAAGAGAAGGGGGCAAAAGGAAGTCTACCACTTATCTTTGGGGATGGTTAACCTGTTCTTAGAAGACTCCTGAATACGAGGGGAAGGATTATTTAACTATAACTGGGGGAAGCCAGGAGATGAAGCTTGAGGGTGTCATTTGAGGATTTCATTAGGAGCTCAAGCCATTTTGCCACCTGATGCAAAGAACAGAATGATGCCTCTACTTTTCCATCTACAAAAGCTGATTGGACAAGGCACTGGATCTTATTTCAGGGCTGCCAATGGGATCATGCTCTCTGCCATACCTGAGGGCAGCAGCCTAGTTATGTGGGGGGGGGTAAAAAGGGATGAGGAAGACATTCAAGAAAATTCACTATCAAAGCTATCAAATTCATAATTTTCAAAACAGGATGATAATCAAAGCAAAGCCATCTTCTGAATTTTGCTCTTAACTGAATTTTGCAATGAAATTCTCCAGCAAAACAATGTTCTAAAAGATGCAAATGTAAGGGAGAAAAATGCGTAAAATTAATACACTGGTGGAAATAGCATATAAAATTCATTATATTAGGAAGAATACCTGCAAAAACAGGCTAAAAGTGTATACCAAAAATGTGTTTATTGGGAGAAATTTGCACTGAAGTATTGATGAATGTTCATGAAGATTCTTTTAGAGGGGAGGGAATCCACAAATTTCTGCAGAAATGTGGAGAACTGAATTTAAGATTAGAAAAATGAAAAACTGAAAAGAAAACTGAAAAGCTGAAATAACCTTCCATCTCTAAGGTCTCAAGGTGCACACATAATTCTGTCCTCCAACAGCAGGGAACTCCTGGGGACTCAGGAGAAACAGAATAAGAGCATAAGATGAGCCAGCTAGATCAAGCCAATGGCCCACCACATCCAACATCTTCATCTCACAGTGGCCCCCTAGATGCCCATTATGAGAACCACAAGCAGAACCTGAGTGCAACAGCATTCTGCCCACCTGTGATTTCCAGCAACTGGTATTCCAAGGCATGATGTCTCTGACAATGGAGATAGCCAGTGCCACTGCTGTCCCACCACCTGCTGCCTGAGGCAATCGCCTCCCTGTGCCTAATAATAGAGCTGGCCCTTCTCAGTCTCTCTGCTAAGGGCCCCTAACTAAGGCACTGGGCCAGAATGGTGCACTCCATGAAATATTTAGTATGAGCCTGCTAGAGATATAAACCTATCCTATTAGGAATGGAAAGCTGAAAGGACCAGGCAAGCAATGTTCATCATTCACACTGCTACCAGTCTTCTGAAGAACCTCCTGCCTCAGGGCTGAACTTCTGACAAAGGCGGACATATGGTTTGATCAATGCAGGCCTGGGTAGATATTAGATAATACCTCTGGATTCTTCCTCCAGGGCTGTGAGGAGATGGAAAATGCTTCCAAGACAAGATTTATGACAATGTATGCTCCGAGGCACAAGCAATGTCGGTAGATTTGCTTCTATAGGGCAAAAAAGGAAAAAAAGGGAAAACTTTGGGTCAAAGTTTGAGGATTCATTGCTTCTGAATAATGATCTGAAAGTTCCGGATGTCTTTCTGAAATCTGCTACGCTTTTGATGAACTAACATGAGCAAGCATTAGGTATTCTTGCATTCTTGTATATTTCAAACTTTTTTTGAACAAAACTATATTCTCTCTCCTCTGCCTTGCGTTTCAAATGAAACCCTCTTCATTCCTATTATAAAAAAGTTCTTTGCAACACTTCGAGCTGTTTTGAAAAGGACTGAGGCAAACTTTGTGAGGCTGCTGTGAATGTCATCCAGTGGCGAGTGGCTGACTGCTCTGAGGTCACCAGAGGTCTTGTCTAACTGTGATTGGATTAGCTGCTGTGAGGTCAAGGAAGAGCACAGCAGCTGCGAGCCAGACACCTGCGGAGGAGAGAGAAGACCTTAGAATTTGACTTTGAAGGTACACAGGCAAAATTTAGCAAATTAATTTCTACTTTGGGATCACCTGCCCTGCTCCCATTCCACATAGTGTGTGGCCTCCCAGAAATTCTGTCATCTCCTTAAACAAAATACAGTAATCAAGAGCAAGAATAGGCTTTAGAATGGGATGGGAGATACCTGCATAAAATATACGCAAAGGAGGAAATGGGGGAAAATGTCATTATTTTAAAAGTAGATGTGCATGGTAGGGGCTGCTTTTACTTTATGCTGATGTGGGGAGGGGGAGAAGAAGGAAAGACTGAACATTGGATGATTCTTCGGAGAGTAAAGGGAGTCGGACTGGACTCCATTTAAGGAAGGATGTCAAAAGCAGACTATAAGCATATGGGGGTCAGGACGTGTCCACTAACACAACATTTTTGGACTCTTGCTATTATACATCAGATTGTAGGTTACCATCTTACACCAAATTCTACAACAGTTGTTCTGTGTTACTTAAAATACAAAACTGAACAAGTTGGTCTAGAACTTGCACTAGTAATAAAGTTAACAGCCAGACAGTATACCAGAAAATACTGGGAATCATCAGAAGCATCACAGAAACGTTGAGGAAAGTCTGGGAGATGGCTTAGTTAACTGAATGCACATACAGTGGTACCTCAGGTTAAGAACTTAATTCGTTCTGGAGGTCCATTCTTAACCTGAAACTATTCTTAACCTGAGGTACCACTTTAGCTAATGGGGCCTCCTGCTGCCGCCTCATGATTTCTGTTCTCATCCTGAAGCAAAGTTCTTAGCCCTAGGTACTATTTCTGGGTTAGCGGAGTCTGTAACCTGAAGCGCCTGCAACCTGAATGAAGTGTCTGTAACCCGAGGTACCACTGTACTGCAGGGCCAAGTTAAATTGATAAATTGTCGATGTGGTGAGACTCTTAGATCTAAGGGCAAAGTTCAAGAGTGGCTCTAAGCCCAGTCCTCTGATGTAAGAGAGAGCTGAGAACCCTCTGAGGGGTTGTGGTCCTCCATTATACCAGGTTAAGATCCTTCAAATGGGCCAATAATTATTTTCAACCAGAAATCAGTAACGGTTTAATCAACATTAAGGACTGGAATTACAGAATTTCTGTTCATGGAACCACAAAGCATCCAGATTGGATTCCACTGCCTACAGCATCTGCTTTGTATGCAGAACATCCCAGATTCAATGCCCAGGATATCTTGGTAAGGCTTGGAGAGACTCACATTGGAAGGCCTGAAGAGCCACTGATTAGTCATGTTGACAGCAGTGAGGGACCTGGTGGTCTGACTCAGCAGATGGTAGCATCCTGTGTCCCTGTGTTTCTATGCTGAATTATGACAATGCATGCATGTATACAGAAGCAAAGGTAACTGCTGGGCAATGCCTTCATTAAGCCAAGGAAAATGTCACAAAATAGTGATCAAGCTTTGGAGTTCTCCACAGTTCTTAATCAAGCTGGGTGCATGCATAGCATATCATTGGACATTCTGAGCCCTGAGAAAACCTTATCAGAGAAACAGTGCTTGATTAATAATTCAGCTGATCATTCTGAGAAGGATAAATTGGGTTACCACCAGCCAGCAAGTAATTACAAATTTGGGGCACATCACCTGTTAGCAGTGTTGGCTTTGGCTCATCAGGACTGATTGGGTAGAAGACAAGGAGATGAGCACCAGATGGCGCCAGAGCCAATGAGAGGCTGGGGAAATAATTCTAGTCCTAGAAGGGGCAACACTGAGACTAAAGAGGAGGAAACTGACAGCCAGAGCCCATTCCTGGATTGGTTGCATGTAAGAAGACAGGCAGGCGGGGGCTAGCTGAGCACACACACCGGGGTGGTTAAGCAGTGCTCCATTTACCCAAATAGACCAGCTTCCACTGGCTGCTAGTTTCAACCATTCAAACCATGCATTTAAAGCACTAGGATACCACTTTAAATATTCACGGCTCCACCTCCACCACCAAAAGATTCTGAGAACTGCAGTTTCTTAAGGGTGCTGAGAGTTCTTAGGAGACCCCTAGTCCCCTCTCATAGCTGCAATTCCCTCAGTTCCCTGTGAAGAAGGATTGATTGTTAAACCACTCTGGAAATTGCAGCTCTATGACAGGAAAAGGGGTCTCCAAACAACTCTCAGTACCCTTGACAATCTAGAATTCCCAGAATTCTTTGGGGGAAGCCAAAAATAGAATTCCCAGAATTCTTTGGGAGAAGCCATAACTGTTTGAAGTGGTATCATAATGGTGTGAATGTGGACTCCCTCAGCTTCACTTTAATTTGGGAAGAGGAGTGGGCATTAGCAGAGGGAGGAGGTTGAGCTTTCATTTTCTTCCTCTGGGGATTTTTCTGAAGTGAGCAGTCATGCAAACAGCAGGAATGGATCTGTTCCGAAAAGCAAGAGAGATTGAAAGGGGGGGGGTTGTTATTTCTCTGTCTTTAGAAAACAGAAAGTCTATTCTCCCTTCAGCCATCGACCTCCACAAAGCCCCTTTCTCAAGCACATCCTTCATGAACAGACTGATTTGGGTTATTGTGACCTTTCCAAATAGCTAAAATCTCCTGCGGCCCTGAATCATTGCCTATGCTGTTGCTGTCTGTTTCACTGGCTTTGTTTTTCTTCCATGCACAAAAATCATGGGAGGTCCAGATACATCTTATTCCAAAGGTGTCCTAGGCCTTTCTACAGATCCTCAGTCATTGTTCCTTGTGTATGTTCAGGGCTTTTGTGCACCTGAGAACCAAGCTTGCTTTCCAGCTTCAGAGTCTGAAATATTCTCTAGAGAGTTACATTTTGCTACTTGCCCAAAAGTGGAAAGAAGCAGAAGTCCCAGTAAAGGAAGAACGGATACAAAAACTCATGGAATATGCAGAAATGGTGAAACTTACCAGAAGAATAAATCAAGATAACAAACCTTTTTTAAAAAAAAGAATGAAAATGATTTATTGAGTACTGTATTGTAAACAGATAAGAAACATTAGCAGGATTATTGTAATAACCTGCAGTTTCACAAGTGTATAGATTTACAGTAGATAATTAAATGAGCAAGTGAAATGAATTTGGATATGCAGAAGATATTTTTAAAAATAAATTTAAGGAACAGCAGAAAGAGGGGGAAGGAAGTCAAATTTTGAAATGTTATATTGATTCAAAATCTAATGAAATCTATAAACTGGAAAAGTATAAATAAAAACTTTTAAATATATATATATATATATATATATGCTTTCGTAGATTTTCACGGGTACAGGAATGCAGGTTTTGGTGTCTTCGGGTGTCTTCCCGTGTAAGAGTCGGGGTGTCTGTGCGACGTTTCGACGAGGTCTCACTCGTCATCTTCAGGCTGGTGCTTTCGGCTTCTTGTTACTCACAGGGTTCTTGTGTGGAGAATAGGACAGAACTATGTATGCCACCTTGAGTTCCTCAAAGCTTCCCTCCCCAGGCACCTGCCTCAAAGCTTCCCTCCCTCTTCTTCGCCTCACCCGCTTCGCGTACTTCATCCACAATGGACAAAGATACAAACAGATAGAAGGAGCACCTATGGGATCACCCCTCTCACCGGTCATCGCAAATTTGTACATGGAACACTTTGAAACCAATGCTTTAGACAAGTCAGAACACAAACCCAAACTTTGGCTCAGATATGTTGACGACACCTTTGTAATTTGGCCACACGGGAAAGAAAAACTAGATAGCTTCCTCACACATCTCAACAGCCTACACCCCAAAATACAATTCACTATGGAAATAGAAGACAACAACCAACTCCCCTTTCTTGACGTCCTAATCTACAAAAAACCTGATGGCTCCCTAGGACACACTATCTACCGGAAAAAAACACACACCAACCGCTACTTACATGCACAATCACACCACCACCCTGCACAAATAAACTCCGTAGCCAAGACTCTCATCTCCAGAACCAAACGCCTGGCTGACAAAGACCACTTGACAACTGAGTTACAGAATCTCTCAAATGTGTTAATCGCCAATGGATACCAGAAAAACAGGGTTACGAAGCTAATCCAAAAAGAAACACCCCCCAAAAACCAAGACACAGAAGAAAACAATGGCATGGCCCTCCTTCCTTATATCAAGGGCACTACAGACAAAATCAGCAAAATCCTCCATAAACACAATATCAAAACAGCCTTCTGCACCAACCAAAAAATAGCCAATATCCTCAGAAACCCAAAAGACAAAATCAAGCTGGAAAACCAAGGGGTCTATGAAATACCCTGCAAAGTCTGCCCAGCCACGTACATTGGACAAACAAACAGACGAATAAATGCACGTATCGCAGAACACAAGAATGCCGTCAAAAAAGAAGAAAAAACTTCCTCTCTTTTCCAACACATGAAAGAAACAGGACACGAAATTAATTTTGCAGATTCCAAATTGCTCTTTAACATGGAACATCACCACAAGAGAATAATCATGGAAGCCATCGAGATAGAGAAACACCCTCACAACATGAACAAGCGTGACGACACGTCCCGCCTGCCAGACATCTGGAAATTAGCCCTCCCCACAAAAACCGACACCAGAACCAGAGGCACACAGAACGCCGTCACCAATCAACCACACCAGACCCAAACCCAGACCCTCTCCACAGACATATTACAGACTCCATCCAGTAACCAAACTATAGTGGCACCTCCGGATGCTGCACCCCCCTGCAATCCCTACACAGATCTGGCTGGCACAAGGCACAAAACCATAGCTCGCCCCTATACACGAAGCCAAGCCAGAGCACAACTAAATGCAGCACAGCCATCTTCTCAGAAAAACTCTTCACAAGCTCAAGAGGTCAAGACACGAAAGCTTTAGCAACTAATCTACACTTAATGACCCACCCAGTGATATTCAGAATATCACTCATGAAATCACCCAAGATATCCCTCAAGTAATTAAGGAACAAAAGAAGAAAAGGCACACTAATCTAGGAACTTCCTCTCTGCCCAGAACGTTGGAGTCTATACACCACACCCCTCAACAGTATTTATAGGAACTCAAACACAAGACTCTGCTCTGTTCCAGTAACAAGAAGCCGAAAGCACCAGCCTGAAGATGACGAGTGAGACCTCGTCGAAACGTCGCCCAGACACCCCGACTCTTACACGGGAAGACACCCGAAGACACCAAAACCTGCATATATATATATATATATATATATTTGCAAAAGGCTAGTTGGTAATGGTTAGCAAATGAGTTCTGTCCACAATAGGTTTAGTGGGTCAGGAAAATTCCAGACCCTGAAATTTCAGGTCCTAAACCTGAGACCTGGGGGTGACACTGGTGATGTCATGAGGGCAGCCCCTGGAGTCAGGAGATAATTGGGAGAGCGGTGCAGAGGAGGACAGGTACCATCCCTCTTATTTATTCATATTCTTATTAAAGGGACTTTCACCCATCTGAAGATTCAAGCTCACCACCTGCCACCTGGAGGGAACCTGGCAAACCTAGGGACTTTAGGTCAGACCTGGAGGTCTGCTAACCCTAGTCCACTACCCAAGTCTTGTGCCGTTCCCATTCATGCCAACTAGTCTTTTGCAAAAGGACTTATTGGTCATCTCTGTGTCCAGGCTCAGATATCACAGCCTGCCAGACCCCCACAGGAGCCAGGCTCCAAGAAGTCTGGGTCTTTTGTTCAGCTGCCATCCGAACTGGGCCAAAAGCAACTCCACAGTGCAAAATAGGCAGGTTGAGACACAAAGCAAAAAACGAAGTACAGTGGTACCTCTGGTTGCAAACGGAATCCATTCCGGAGGCCCGTTCACAAGCGCGGGTCACGATTCGCCGCTTCTACACATGCGTGTGGTGTTATTTTGCACATCTGCGCATGCGCGAGTGGCGAAACCCTGAAGTAACCCTTTCTGGTACTCCTGGGTCACCGCGGGACACAACCTGAAAACGCACAACCTGAAGCAAACGTAACATGAGGTATGACTGTATCAGATGGGAGGCAAAGACTGCCATGTCGTGAAAGAGAGGCGGAGATCAAGATTTATGGAAGTAGCCAGAATAAGGGAGGCCACATGCATAGGACCAGTTGCTCAGACTGAAGAGCAAACTAGGACTTTATAGCGCCTGGTGAGCTGGGATTGGTCCTCAATGGTCAGCTGACAATCTCAGGCAGACTAGAACGGCAGACCAGAGGGCGCTTTTGACCTATGGAGCTCAAACTACCAGGCAGAACAGAAAGAGGCTGTTGATTCAGGTGATTAGGTGACATGGCCGAACTGCCAGGGTTTCTGGTTCAAGAGAAACTCCAGTGGCAGTGAAGGCCACCAACCTAAATGGCTTTAAAAGAAGATTAGACAAATTCATGGAGGAGAGGCCTATTGATAGCTATTAGCCATGAAAGCTGTGCTCTGCCTCTACAGTTGGAAGCAGCAGTGCTGCACAGGATGGCTCAATGGTCAGAGCATGAGATTCTTAATCTCAGGGTCGGGGGTTCAAGCCCCATGCTGGACGAAAGATTTCTGAATTGCAGGGGGGTGAAATAGATGACTCTCGTGGTCCCTTCCAACCCTACAATTTTGTGATTCTGTGATTCTGAATACCAGTTGCTGGTAACCACAGGAGGAGTGAGGCCTCTAATGCCCAAATCCTGCTTGCTGTTCAGCCACTGTGACTAGATGGGCTTCTGGCCTGATCCAGCAAGCTCTTCTTATGCCATCACCAATACCACTGTTTTCCACTCCCAGAGCCCAAGCCCAAGGCAAAATTCCATTAGTGAGACGCAAGAGAAAAACGTCTAAGAACCACACGGCTACATCAATCAATTACAAGGTTGCATTCCGGCCAATCACAGATTACCTACCCTGCAATTAAACACATCCACATACTGGCAACACAAATTTACATCTCATTAACAAGGAGGCACATACAATGCTGGCATGAAAATTAAGAAATTAGACACAATTATTGTAACGGAAGCAAGAGAAGGGGGGCTGTTGATAGAAGCTGTTGTATTCATTTGCGGTTTACTCTACTAGGGATCAGCTACATCTTAACTGGTAGTAAAATTCTTAGAAAGCCTGTAGCTCATCTACAGTAGAGCATATGCCTTCATGTAGAAGGTCTCTGGTTCAATCCCTGCTATCTCCAGATTAGGCTGGGAGAATCTCCTGCCTGGAATCCCGGTGAGCTGCTTCCAGCTAGTGTTGACATTAGTAAGATGGATGGAACAATGGTCTGACTCAGTATAAGACAGCTTTTGTGTTCCTATAGCTTGGTCTCACTAGTCCTTTCTGGAATTCTTCCAGTTACTAAGCTGGGTCATACGGCTTTAACACTCCAAAGAAAAAGGTGTGTGCTTGCTTTTATCACCTTGACTTGCACCAGCATGTTAAGCAAGCCTTGAACATCAGTTCAAAGCAGCTTTCCCCAAACTCGGACCCTCCAGATATTTTGGATTACAACTCCCATCAGCCCCAAGATCTTGGGAGTTTTAGTACAAAACATCTAGAAGGTACCAGGTTGGGGAAGGCCATGGAGCCACTGAACTGGAACTCAGATTGGATACCTTAGGAAACGGAGAGCTGGTTCACACATGCACATTTGCCTCTCTTTCTAGGCGTCAGCAGTTGATGACACCTAGATGAATGTGTGAACTGGTTCCATTGAACAGAATTGATGGGCAAATTCTACCTGCAGTGCTTGGTCTATGATGATTTCTGCATCCATGCAAACTGCCCCGCTCTAACCACAATGACATACTGGCTATCAGTGTCATAGCAGTGATGGAGCAGGCCCATCGGGTGCCTGGGGCAGCGTGCATGCCCTGTGCCAGCCGCCCACAGGGCAGGGCAAGCCAGGGCAGGACACTCCACGGGGCCTCCAAGGAGTCTGTCTGCCTCCTCCCACTCAGCCACCCTGCAGCTGAGGGGGAGGCGGCAGGCGGACCATTTCGGGCAGAGCGGAGCCTGCGGGTGCCTAAGCCACCGCTTCACTCCCAGGAGAGACATGTGACTTGGGCGCGCTGCAGGCCCCGTGTTGAGTGCCGCCTGGCATTTTGTCACCCCCTCAGTGGTGACATCCAGGGTGGCCCACCCCCACCACACCCCCTTCCTCCATCCCTTGTCATAAAAGGTAAAGGTAAAGGGACCCCTGACCATTAGGTCCAGTCGTGACCGACTCTGGGGATGCAGTGCTCATCTCGCTTTATTGGCCGAGGAAGCCGTCATACAGCTCCCGGGTCATGTGGCCAGCATGACTAAGCCGCTTCTGGCAAACCAGAGCAGTGCACGGAAATGTCGTTTACCTTCCCGCTGGAGTGGTACCTATTTATCTACTTGCACTTTGACATGCTTTTGAACTGCTAGGTTGGCAGGAGCAGGGACCAAGCAAGGGGAACTCACCCCGTGGTGGGGATTCGAACCACCGACCTTCTGATCAGCAAGCCCTAGGCATCATTTTGCATCATTTTGGCATGCATCATTCTGAGAGACTCAGAGCCAATAGGTTTGGGGATAGAGTCGGTGGAGGAGAGAGCCTGCAAATGGCTTGCTTTCAGCACCTGTGCTCAGGCTCTCTTGCCGTACTCGGATCGCTGTAAAGGTAATTGCCACGTCCGAGGGCTGAGGGCATCTCTCGTCTCAGAGGTTGTCACTAACGGCCAATAATACCACCCTACAAAGTAAAGGAAAGTGACAGGGAGGGAAATAATTTAGCCTTTAACTGACACGTTATCCAGTTAAAATCCATTTACCTTCTGCTGAACCATGTGTCATTGCTCATTTCAGTTTTGAAGTGACATAGTCCTGAATGCTGTTAACGGGCTGTCTCCAAAGGGGGAATGGAGAGAGATATTTAGAGATCAGGAAATTGGGTGCCTGACGTGGAAATTTTTCCCACGGCAGCTAAGCATCTCATCTTAAAAGGTTTATCCTGGAGCAGGAATCAATTTGGGTTTGAGACGGGAATTCTCAAGAGGAATTTCCTACTTTGGATTTCCTCGGGAGGGGATTCAGATTTACTCTCTTCACATAGTGTTGTAGGTCCATCAGGGGTGCAAGTTTATGGAGGGAAGCTGGTCAGAATGAATTTGTCATGCTTGAGTTTAGCATGGTTGACTTAAATTTAGGAACGCTTAAAAATTGCCTTTCAAATGTTAATGCTGAAATTTGGAAATTGTAAAAAAAAAAAAAAAAAAAAATTAATTCATCCCTAAATTTTCCACTCAAGAAGGGTGAAGGAGTCAATGTCTTCCCTATTACCATTCCCCTAATCTTCATCTTCGGTAATACAGCACACTCCTCCATATGAAATATGTTGCAGAGATGAGAGTAGATTTCTAAAGCCCATCCGCTTCTGCCTATATGCTGCAAAGCATATTCAGTAGATTTATTCATTGCCAACAACCTTTATCCGTATGTTGAGCAGAGAACCTCAGTCACAAAACCTGCTGCATAACTGCACACCAAGCCATATGCTCTATCAGATACCGTTTGGCAATATAAATCCTGTTTGTATTAAAATTACTTCTTATCAGCAACTGCTGGATCTCTGTGTGGAGTTCCTCTGTTTGGTGAACCATTGAACTGTAGGTGACAACCCCTTAGTACAGTAACTTTACTGTAAAGAGCCTCAGCTGCCTCTGACCACCCAGGTTGGCAACAGGAGCCTCCTAGACTTCCTGTTTCAGTACACTTTTGTATGGGGAGGATTCCTTTTGGGGTAGGGTTGTCATATGCCCTCTTTTTCCAGGACGCGTCCTCTTTCTCATGGGTAGAGTTATCGTAGCAATCTGTAGTTAAAAGTAGAAGTTGGCAAATGTGTCCTCTTTTTTGCTCTTCAAAATATGGCAACCCTATTTGAGGGGGTCCAATATTCACAACAAAATCCCAAATAGTCATACTTTATTCAGTAATGCATTTCAGAGTCCAAAGGAGACTGTGAGATGTGAGAACTCTTCCATTATCATACCCACTATGTAAGAAAAAATGCATCATATGAGCTGTTAATTCTCTAGCACAAGGGTGCCCAAACTTTTTTCGAGGGCCATATTTGATGAAGTGAACATGCGTGAGGGCCAACCAAAGTTATTGAGCTTTTTTTACAATTGAACTTGTTGAGCATTTTTTACAATTTGACCCCAAGAAATAAACTGTCACAGGGACCAGATTAGGCCCCCAAAATGGAATTTGCACATGCCTGATATAGCAAGTCACCTTCTGCTACCCCAGGATCGCACCATCTCTTATCCAACCACAGTCCTTGAAAACACTTATTCAACCCACGTATTTTTGCTGTATATGCAGAGCCATCCTGGTACCTTATCTCCAGCAGTTGGCCCTGGGTTCCTACTTGATTCTTACAGTTTTGAGGTCAGGCCAATATTGGGTCCCAAAGCACCACTTGAAGACAAATGGGCTTGAAGACAAATGGACTCTCCCCAGTTTCCATGCACGTGTGCTTGAAAACACACTGCAAAAGTTGTAATATTTATATCATCATCATCATGATTATTTTTGTGCAGTGTGATATTCATTTGTGTAAGTTGATAAAACACCACAGAAAAAAAATTCTCGATATTATTATGTATACAGTTGTATTATTTTCCATGCAGTGCTTTAGCAATGAACAGAACAGTACCTTCACATCAGTTAAACACTGCACAAAAGGGACTCTAGATGCAATTCTACAATTGCATTGATTGCATCTTTATAGTGTTTCATCAATGTTCATCTGCATCTATAATGTAAATGGGTGAATAACAGATGCAAATGAACTGAAAACTCCACCACATCACATATGCTCCATAATTAATTTTAGAAATTCTTCTAGTTAGATGGAATTCAGACAGATTGGAATACTGAACACAGCAAACCTGCAGAGCTGTAAAATAATGAAATGGGACAATTTTGATAATCCCTAGAATATTTATACGGATACTGGGATTCTAGAAACAATGTTGGGGCCCCTCCTGGAGCTGTGAAATGTTAACCCTCAAGACAACCATCCTTTCCCTCTCTAGAAAGAAGAGTAAGACAGATCCTAGTTAATTGAATTCAGAGTTGCCCTTTCCCCAGATTCATTCAGATGACAGATTAATTTGCATCTGTTGAATGTGCAGCACTGTTAATAATGGAAAACAATATTTATGCTAATGAGAGGAACAGCAGAAGAGCTTTTGCGAACGAGCCATTCTTTGTTAACCAGGCAGGGTGTAGCTGATTAGAAAAAGCTCAGTGATTGATAGCTCCATCCATCTTTTGGTGGTCTGCACAGTTCTATTCTTCCCTCTGCTGTCTTCCTTCTCCCCACCTCCTAAATTTAGTCTGTAAACTAAAGCAGAGATTTCTTATGTTTCTATGTGCAAGGTACAGTACAGGAAGCTGTGATCTGGCGCACACTTTCCTGAGAGTAAGGCCCTATTTAAGCAACATCATACGTCTAAAGTATCATAACTTTAATGCAGAATCATACTTCTTTAAACAGCCATGGCTTCCCTCAAAGAATCTTAGGGACTGTAGTTTGTTAAGGGAGCTGAGAATTGTTACAGATGTACAATCCCCAGAGTAGTTCAACAAATAATCTTACTTCCCAGGGAGCTCTGGAAATTGTAGCTCTCTGAGGGGAACAAGGGTTTTTCATTCCGTCTTGTATTTGTCACATGCAGAATTGTTTCCCTTCAGCTGCAGTTCATCTTCTGCCAAAAACGATGTGCTTTTCCTCACTGTCGTTACATTGTCATTATGTTATTCCACCTGTTCATTTCAGTGCAAAGGAAAACCAATGCAAGTGGGAGTGGAGAAACAATCAGTCATGTGTCATTTGCAGAATGGAAGCATAATCAATGGGGGAAACAGTATTTGCTGGATTGATTTCTATTCTGCATGTGGAACAAATAAACAAACACTTGCAATTTCTGTTCCTGTTTCTGTTTTCATCAGAATTCTCCAACATCCTTGGCTATGCGGAATAATAATGAAATAAGCCAAACATATATCAGCCCCCAATCATGTACCCCCACCACCAATTCTCACACTGCCTCTCTAATAATTGTCAGGCCTGGCGTGGCAATTGGGGGAATCTTGTGTGTTCTATATGCATGATTTAGTTGAGATCCCTGCATTGCAGGCAGTTAGACTAGATGACCCTGGGGGTACCTTCCTATTCTACAGTTCTATGGTTCCATGAGATTCAAAGGTCAGGGCATATAGATAGAGGAAACCCACACCCAAGGATATCCACCCCCTCACCACCAATGGGAAATGTTCCTATCTCAAAATAAAGCTCATTTTTGCCTAAAATAAAACTCCTAAATTTAGGCTCCAATTTAGAATTCTGGGGTGTCTGTTTTAAACATTACTGGGTGGGGTAAATTCATGTTGGACCATGTGGGGTGCTCCCCCCGGCTATAACCCCTAACCTCAGCATTACTCCATATGAACCAAGACTGCAAGCAAGGAGATGCCTAATTCTTCCCTCTGGCTTGATATGGAAGGAAAGATTGACAGCAATCAGCCAGCTGTCTTTTAACAAGAATTGTTTGCCCTTGTGGTTCTTGTTCTTTCCAAGACACCTGAGGGTTCTCCAAAGCACAGATTGAGAACCAGTGGGCAACACTACTGCTCTGCAAACTCCGCCATCCTCCAAAAGATTGGGGGGGGGGAGGCTGCCTTACCTATGAAGCCTCCAACCATTCAGATCTTATTTCCCCTATGCATTCTTTATTGTACACATGTCAGGCAAAACTCCCAAGTAATTGAGTGACAGAGTCTGTGGTCTCTCTCATCTCAAAGGAGCTTCCCTGCCAAGGCAACATGACCTTGTTTCTCTTAAGTCGGTTGGTTCTGGTTCTCCTACAAGCCGAGGAAGTGGATGTGAGGCTGGGAAGGAGTTTGCCTGCATCTTCCCCTGCTCATCTTCTCAGAAGTGGCTTTTCTTCTGTCATGTATCATGCCGGGCCAGAGAGATGTGTCCTCATTAGCCAAAGGCCCTTTCTGCTCACCCTCTAACCTTTTCATTGGAAGGAGAGAGGGAAGCTGAACTCGGGTTTGTGCCTCAAGGAAACAGGATTGTGGAGCAGGATTGCCAGTCAGGAAGGCAATACTGTCGGGGCAGACTTTGGTCTTTCAGATTTCAGCAGCATCCTGTGTGAGGCCGAAATGCAATCCCCCCAGCCTCTTGCCTTTTGAGTTGCAATGCCCTGCAGTGGCCTCTTCAGCACCCAGAGTGGGGGAACCGGTCGCACTGCCCTAAATCCACCTCTGACACTGTGGAGGTTTTCTTTGTGCTGTCAAGAGCCCATAGGGTGCAAAGATTTGAGTTTTTGAACGTGGTCTGTGGGAACCACAGATGAAGCTCATTGGGTGCCCTTGGGAGCTACAGGAAATGATTGGGACTAGAAAGTAGAGACAGACTGTTTCCTGCTCACATCATTCCTGCATGTCTTCTTCACCCATCAATCCATTCTTTCTTCATCAATCTGCCATTTAAAAATAAATACCAATTTGCATTTTTAATGCATTCAAATACATATTTTAAGACCATTTTTCTCTTGAAATACACACTCCTATGAATATTTGCTTTTGAAATGCACGTTTTTAAACACTCCTTTTGTTATAATTCCTTTTTTTAAAAAAATTGTTATCACAAGAGTACTAATAATTACTAGTGAAATGCAGAAAATAAATGAAAAACTTACACAGGGCAGACAGAGATCAGCAATTCCAGCTAAAGCCAGTCATCCATTTTCGGGTATGTTATATTCATCTAAAGAAACTCAGATATGATGGATATATTTTTGAAAGCTAAGTGCTGCATCAGACAAGTTGGAAAGCACAAATGTTGGTGGATATGCATGGATGGATGTATTTATTTTCTTGCATTTCTGCCCCACCTTCCTTTCTCCTACCATGGAACCCAATATGGGGGTCACCCATCCAGGCACTGACCAGACCCAGAGCTGCGTAGCTTCAGCCTCATGTGCCAATCCACACCATCAAGGCTATTGGTAGCTATTAGCCATGATGGCTATGTTCTGCCTCCATGATGGGAGACAGTAATGCTTCTGAACACCAGTTGCTTGGAACCACAGGATGGGAGAGTGTTCTTGCATTTGGGCCCTGCTTGTGGGTTTCCCACAGGCATCTGGTTGGCCACTGTGAGAACAGGATGAAGGACTAGATGGACCATTGGCCTGATCCAGCAGCTTTTCGTATGTTCTGTTCCTCCATGCTCCAGTACCATTCTGCTAGAACAACGATCTCCAGCACCCACACTTAACCCAGTGCTAATGGGCATCCTTGCCCATCCTACCACATGAGGCTCCTGCAGGGCTCCTTGGGGGAGAATGGAGGAACTGAGGGGTGCACACTAGGGAAGAGGTCAAGGACAACCATCACAGCTTGCTCTTTCCCCACTTAACTTCTTCCTTTATTAGTACAAGTGCTAAGCCATTTTGAAGCATGAGTGTGTTTCTCTTGTTCCTCCCCTGAGCTTTCAGAGTCAAAGGAAAGGATCCAAAGAGCTGCTTTAAGCAAATCCAAACAACTGAACATCTCCCGTGGGATTTTTCTTGCTCGAAAAGCTCTTGTGTAAGTGTGTCCCACCAGCCAAGCCTAGAATTCTGGGGCTGGGAAATTTCACAGTCCTATAATACTCAGAAAGTCACTGCTGAATGTCAAAGTAGGCCATGATGGACTTCATGGACTACTGGTTTGACTCAGCAGCTTCCTATCTTCAAATCCTTATGTGTGCCTCACAAACGTATCTGCATTTAAGGTGCATCCATTTCCCTTTTTCATTTCTCTCTTCTTTTTTATCCTTTTGCATATTGACTAATTTATAAACCCCAACAGGTCTTGGTGAATGTACATATCTCAACTGCATTTTGTACATTCTCTGGACAATATGCACATTCTCCGGTGAGTATGCATAGTCTCCACTGAGTGTTGTGTCACTGCATAGTTACTAGAGCATAGATAATGGAATACAGAATTCAATCAAATGATTCTAAGATCTAGTTCCAAATAGGGGTGGAACCGAAAGGGGACACATAAACATTGCAAGATCAATAGTGTAAATAAACGATTAATTGAGGGACAATTACTTCCTGTAAACAGCTCACCATCCTCAGGCTCCCCTTTTGATGGTAGGATTTTCTCTCGTGCTCCCCTCTCTTTATAATGTAGAAACTGCCGTCTTTGACACTACAAGTCAAAGAGCCAGTGTGGTGTAGTGGTTAAGAGTGGTAGACTCGTAATCTGGTGAACCGGGTTCGCATCTCCGCTCCTCCACATGCAGCTGCTGGGTGACCTTGGGCCAGCCACACTTCTTTGAAGTCTCTCAGCCCCACTCACCTCACAGAGTGTTTGTTGTGGGGGAGGAAGGGAAAGGAGAATGTTAGCCGCTTTGAGACTCCTTAAAGGGAGTGAAAGGCGGGATATCAAATCCAAACTCCTCTTCTTCTTCTTCTTCTTCTTCTTCTTCTTCTTCTTCTTCTACAAGAAGTGTAGTGAAAAGAAGCTCTCTTTTCTTACCCAACACTGAAAGAGAAAAGTCTATCGGGGGACCTGTTGGATCACAGTGCCGAGATCTGACTCATTTTAAATAGTTTGAGGTTGTCTCTGGGGGAAAAAGGATAACATCCCATTTCTGAAGATTCCAATCAATGAACTGCTGATTGGAAAAGTTCTTTCAGATCCCCATGGTAAGAGAGCTCAGGAGAAATATATTTTCTAAAAAGAGGGCAGCAGGTAAGTTGTTAATCTCTTCAATGCAGAGAAGGTACATTAGGAGGTTGGCCATAAGGGTAAACAAAATGTAGAGAGGTGTATTGCTCATTAGTGGTTTGTTAAAATTAGCTCCATTGCAGTGTTTGCTTTCATTGCATACCTTCTGTTTAATTCCATTTGCCACTCTTCTGCAAAGAAGCGATTCTCAGCTGATGCTGCAGCTGAGTTGGTGCCACAGGGAAGGGCTGTGGAGCATGTGCTTTGCATGAAGAAGGTCCAGGGTTCAGTCTCCAGGATCTCCAGGTTGGGCTGGAAGCCCTGGAGAGCCACTGCCAGTCAGGGTAGACAATGCTGAGATAGATGGATCAGTGGTCAGATTCCTATCTTCCTATATTCCTGTTTCCCAGATCGGAAAGCCACAAGGCATTGAGACACATTGTGGATGTGATGGTGCTGGTTGTTGTTGTTAAAATTTCTATACCGCCCATCATCTGAGGATCACAGGGCTGTTTACAATATAAAAACACACAGAGTTGCCATATTTCAAAAAGTGAAAATTGTTGAGCTTTCTTTAAAAAAAAGAAATTCGCCAAAAACTGCACTTCTGACAAGGGCTTCCATATGTCTGGATTTTCCTGGACATTTCAGCAATTTCCACTGAAATTGGGAACGTATGGCAGCCATAACATACCATAGTAACAAGCAAACAAAATAACCCCTACACACACATGCGTGATGTTTAAAAGGCCATAGATTGATTAATTGATCAAGGGCCTGGGAGAAGAGGAATGTTTTTCTTGGTGCCTAAAGCTATGTAATGAAGGCACCAGGCAAGCCTCCCTTAGAAGAGCATTCTACAAATGGGGAGCACCACAGAAAAGACCTGTTCTCATATTGCTGCCCTGTGGACCTCTCATGGACGAGGCACATGAAGAAGGGCCTCAGATGATTATCATAGGGTCCAGGTCAGTTCTTGGTTTTTGGGATAGACAGCCACGCTAGGATACCATATTGACTGGATCAGGGGAAACCAGATATTGCTGGACTCTACCTCCTGTCAGTCCCTGTCAGCATGGAAAATTGCAAGGGATTGTGGGAATTGGAGTCTAACAATATCAGGAGTGGGACACGGCTGGCGCTGTGGGTTAAACCACAGAGCCTAGGACTTGCCGATCAGGAGGTCAGCAGGAGGTCAAATCCCCGCGACGGGGTGAGCTCCTGTTCTCGGTCCCTGCTCCTGCCAACCTAGCAGTTTGAAAGCACGTCAAAGTGCAAGTAGATAAATAGGTACCGCTCCAGCGGGAAGGTAAACAGTGTTTCTGTGCACTGCTCTGGTTTGCCAGAAGCGGCTTAGCCATGCTGGCCACATGACCCGGAAGCTGTACGCCGGCTCCCTCGACCAATAAAGTGAGATGAGTGCCGCAACCCCAGAGTCGGCCATGACTGGACCTAATGGTCAGGGGTCCCTTTACCTTTACCTAATATCAGGAGTGCATTGAAAGGAGACTAGCTGGGCTAGGTGTAGATGCTGAGGTCTACACCAGATATCCAAATGAGGAAGCCAGAATCCTTAGGTGGTAAATGGGACTGTGCTAATTTAGAGTAGCAGTAGGGGTAACAATTTTGCCTCTTCCTCCACCCCTCATGTCAAAACAACTCCCTGAAGTTAAATAATGCACACCAGGGAAAGAGGTTTGACTCCAGCTCCTTCCTTGTTATGCTACTTTTTGGATTAATGATGGGAAGCCCGCAAAACAGGGCACAAATGCAAGACATAGCTCTCTCCCGCTGCTGTTCCAAGCAAGTGGCGTTCGGTGGCATATGCTGCTTCTAGACCACGGCATGTAAATAATCCCCATGGCATCATTGCTGGAGTATGCACAGGTTTGGGAGGAAAGGGGGAATTTTTCAGAACAGCCGGAGAGGGAAGAGAAAGAGGCAGGGCAACGTGCTGGAATGATTTCGTGAAAGTAGGTCAGGCATTTCACTTTATGGAGTGGCTCTTTGGGCTCTTTAAGAGGAGAGAAAGCCACAGCCTGAGAAGAAGATTGCGTGGGGAAAATAAAAGCAGATGTTCAGCAAATGCACTTAGCTACTGGCAATAAAATAGCAAGCGTTTGGAAAATGCAACCGTCCCGGGCCCACCACTGTGATTTCAGTCCCTTGCAAGTGTTGACCCTACAAGGGAGTGAGGCAGCACAAACATAGAAGCTGTGTGTGTGTGTGTGTGTGTACATGTTCATTTCAAGGAAAGGATATCTACTACCTCCTGAATGGAGTGGTAGACTAAATGCAAATGAAGGATTCAGTACCTGGAGGATAAAGACTCATGTAAATCTGTCCCCAAGTTCGTTGGGAACTGCATGCTGAGGCAGCGAACGTGGTTTGGAGGAATAAGTTTGTGAATAAACTGGCAGATAGATAATCTCAACCATCTTGCAGGCTGGATGTTTTTCTCCCTCTTTCATAATGACAGAACTGGAGGGGCATGTGTGCCATCCGATGAAACTTGACTTGAACAGCAGGTGCAGGACAGGCAGTGAGGAGTGGGGGAGAGAGAAACTACTTCTTAAGTTCAGAGTGCCTCCAGATGTTGTTGTTCTCCATCTCCCATCAGTCCAAGACAGCAATGAAACATGATGGAGCATACAGCCCCACGTATATCTAGAGAACCACTGGTTCCCGATGCCTGAGATTTGTCCACTCCAGCAGAACTCATCTTTATGTTGCTACCATTTATGATGCAAATGACTTAGAAATTATGGGCTGTGTTTGCACCCTCTACAGATTCCCCCTCCCTGTGCCTCCCACATAATTCACACACATACACAAACAAAGGGAGACATTTTGTCAGCTAACAACTTCTGTTTGGCAATGGGGAGTGAGGCTTCCCATTCCTTTTCCTTTTCCTTAAAAGAGCAGAGATCACAGGCAATGGAGTTCAGAAGGCTGACATGGAAGGACAGAGCTGACTTGTTTCAAAGCTGATCAGGAGAGGCGAGGTTGATTGTAGGTGACCTTGTTCTGCTTCCATCTGCTCAGACTCTCCCTCTCTGTGTGGCCTGGTGCACAGAGACAAGGAGAGCTATGGGTAATTCCATCTCAGCCAAAGAGATGGTGGAGCAAAGGTTCCCCAAGTGTCAAGAGCTTTAGAGCCTCTGAGAGATGCCTCTGATTAGCTGGGACACTTCACCTGGGAGACGGGCAAGCAAGAGAGAGGACATTTACTCATTCTACATTTGAGAGGGGATACCAGGGAGCACATTATATCATGGGAGGCTGTGCCAAAAGCAGATTGCCTAAGCTGAGTTTAGTAGACTGGTATGAAAATAAGAATGGGAGAGTCTCTCTGATCTTGGGGCTGGGGGAGGAGAGATTCGGGATAGATAAAAGAAATAACTTCTTCATGTAGCACATTGTTTTTGTTTTTAATTAAATATTTTCTTGGTTTACAAAAGTGTGTGCAATGTCTCTCTCTTGTATTTTTTTTCCATGTAACATTTTTACAAATCAGTTTAATTTGTTGAGATATTAGGAAGAAAAGGGGGAAAGAGGTGGAGAGAGGGAGATGGGGAGGTCGGGTGGCGATGTTTCTATTTTACTTACTATATGTAGGGTTTGGTGTCAGCGTTGCTTGTGCAGGTTCTTTGCTGTTCACTTGTGTTCCTTATGGAACTCACTCCCACAGAAGGCAGTCATGGCCACCAACCTAGATGGCTTTCAAAGAGGATTAGACAAATTCATGGAGGAGAAGGCTATTGATGGCTACTTGCCACAATGACTATGCTCTGCCTCCACAGTCAGAGGCAGTAATGCCTCTGAATACCAGTTCTGGAAACCATGGGAGTTCCGGGAGAGTCTTCTTGTGCTCTGGTCCTGTTTGGAGGTTTCCCACAAGCATTTGGGTGGCCACTGTGAGGACAAGTCTGAAGGAGGATGGCTGATTGTGAGGACAGTTGAAGGAGTTGGGTATGTTTAGCCTGGAAAGAGGAGACTGAGAGGAGATATGATAGCCATCTTCAGAGATCTCAAAGGCACTCACATAGAATCATAGAATCATAGAGTTGGAAGAGACCACAAGGGCCATCGAGTCCAACCCCCTGCCAAGCAGGAAACACCATCAGAGCACTCCTGACATATGGTTGTCAAGCCTCTGCTTAAAGACCTCCAAAGTAGGAGACTCCACCACACTCCTTGGCAGCAAATTCCACTGTCGAACAGCTCTTACTGTCAGGAAATTCTTCCGAATGTTTAGGTGGAATCTTCTTTCTTGTAGTTTGGATCCATTGCTCCGTGTCCGCTTCTCTGGAGCAGCAGAAAACAACCTTTCTCCCTCCTCTATGTGACATCCTTTTATATATTTGAACATGGCTATCATATCACCCCTTAACCTCCTCTTCTCCAGGCTAAACATGCCCAGCTCCCTTAGCCGTTCCTCATAAGGCATCGTTTCCAGGCCTTTGACCATTTTGGTTGCCCTCCTCTGGACACGTTCCAGTTTGTCAGTGTCCTTCTTGAATTGTGGTGCCCAGAACTGGACACAGTACTCCAGGTGTGGTCTGACCAGAGCAGAATACAGTGGCACTATTACTTCCCTTGATCTAGATGCTATACTCCTATTGATGCAGCCCAGAATTGCATTGGCTTTTTTAGCTGCCGCGTCACACTGTTGGCTCATGTCAAGTTTGTGGTCAACCAAGACTCCTAGATCCTTTTCACATGTACTGCTCTCAAGCCAGGTGTCACCCATCTTGTATTTGTGCCTCTCATTTTTTTTGCCCAAGTGCAATACTTTACATTTCTCCCTGTTAAAATTCATCTTGTTTGTTTTGGCCCAGTTCTCTAATCTGTCAAGGTCGTTTTGAAGTGTGATCCTGTCCTCTGGGGTGTTAGCCACCCCTCCCAGTTTGGTGTCATCTGCAAATTTGATCAGGATGCCCTTGAGTCCATCATCCAAGTCGTTGATAAAGATGTTGAATAAGACCGAGCCCAAGACAGAACCCTGTGGCACCCCACTAGTCACTCTTCTCCAGGATGAAGAGGAACCATTGATGAGCACCCTTTGGGTTCGGGCAGTCAGCCAGTTACAAATCCACTGAGTGGTAGCATAGTCAAGACCGCATTTTACCAGCTTCTTTACAAGAATATCATGGGGCACCTTGTCAAATGCCTTGCTGAAATCAAGGTAGGCTACATCCACTGCGTTCCCTTCATCTACCAGGCTTGTAATTCTGTCAAAAAACGAGATCAGGTTAGTCTGACATGACTTATTTTTCAGAAATCCATGCTGACTATTGGTGATCACAGCATTCCTTTCTAGGTGCTCACAGACTGTTTGCTTAATGATCTGTTCCAGAATCTTCCCTGGTATTGATGTCAGACTGACTGGGCGGTAATTATTTGGGTCCTCTCTTTTCCCCTTTTTGAAAATAGGGACAACATTTGCCCTCCTCCAGTCTGCCGGGACTTCGCCTGTTCTCCAGGAATTCTCAAAGATGACTGCCAGTGGTTCTGAGATCACATCTGCCAGTTCTTTTAATACTCTTGGATGCAGTTCATCTGGCCCTGGAGACTTGAATACATCTAAACTAGCCAAATATTCTTGTACTATCTCCTTAGTTATTCTGGGCTGTGTTTCCTTTGCTGAATCATTTGCTCCAAATTCTTCAGGTCGGGCATTGTTTTCTTTATCGGAGAAGACTGAGGCAAAGAAGGCATTGAGGAGTTCAGCCCTTTCTGTGTCCCCTGTTTGCATTTCACCATCTTCTCCTCTGAGTGACCCCACTGTTTCTTTGTTCTTCCTTTTGCTACGAACATACCCATAAAAGCCTTTTTTGTTGCTTTTAACCTCTCTAGAATGGAAGAGGGAACAAGCTTGTTTTCCCCTGCTCTGGAGGGTATGTCTTGAACCAATGGATTCAAGTTACAATAATGGAGATTCTGAGATCTACATGTCACTTGATGCCACTATGATGACCCACAGAAATCCATTTCCCTCAGGGTGGGACAGTGGTGGTATCTCCAGGCAGGGAAGAGGTGGGTAGTGTAGACCCAGTGTATGGCAGCTGTGAAAAAGGCAAATTCCATGGTAGGGATCATTAAGAAGGAATTAAAAATAAAACTGCCAGTATCATAGTGCCATTAAACAAAGCTGCGGTGTGACCACCTTTGGAATAGCATGTACAGTTCTGATCGCCTCACCTAAAAAAAAAAGAGAGAGAGAGAGATTGCAGAGTTAAAATAAATTTCAGGAAAGGGCAAGCAAAATAGTTATTAAGAGGATGGAGCAAGTGCTCTGTGAGGAAAGGTTGCAGCATTTTGGACTTGAAAAAACTTTTTTTTTTTCAATTGCCTGAAAAAAGTTTATGCAATTCTGCATGGCATGGAGAAAGTGGGTAGATAAAAGTTTTTCTCCTTCCCTCATAACCCTAGAACTTGTGGACCTCTGATGAAGCAGGATATTGGAATGTTCAGGACAGATTAAATAAAGGACTTCTTCATTCAGCACATAGTTAAACTATGGAACTCACGTCCACAGGAGGCAGTGCCACAACTCCCAGGCTAGCTGCCCTAGTGAAATCAGAGAAGTAGAGAGCTTCTGCTAGTTCTTTTATTTAAATCAACAGAATACACAGAGAGACCATGGATGATGCTCTCCTCAGTTTCGAGACTTTGCTCAGAGTGCCCAATCCACTCCCCCTGCGGCACTTCCTAGCTTCCAAACCCCTCCTTACTGCCTACGGTGGCCGACAATGGAATCTTTCTCACTCTGTTTGGCTTTCTGCTCTCAGATATGAAGAGATCGCCTGGTCCTTGGAGAAGGAGGAGGTTCTACCAGGATTTCAGGTGATGTAAAGTCCACTGTGTGCTGTATTGTTTATTCCATTTTTGTGTCCTTTCTCTGTTCAGAACTAGAGCATCAGCTAGCTTCCTCCTGTTCCTCATCCTCCATTATTTCCCAGCTCTTTGTTTCTTCTTCTCAGGTGTGTTCTGTTCACCACTGACATGAATCTGGGCCCATACAATCGTCATCTTCTTCCCGCCTAGATGCCTTTTGAGGTGGCGGTCTCCTCCACTCCTCCTCATTTGCCCAGTCTCTGACAGGCAGTGATGGCCACTAACTTGAGTGCCTTCAAAGCAGGATTGGGCAGATTCATGGAGGAGATACCTGTCCATGGCTACTAGACATGATGGCTGTATTGTGCCTCCACAGTCAGAGGCAGAAATGCTTCTGAATATCAGTTGCTGGAAACCACGGGAGGGAAGGGCGTTCTTGTGTTCAGGACCTGTTTGTGGGTTTCCACACACATCTGGTTTGCCCCTGTGAGAACAAGGTGCTGAACTAGATGGGCCATTGGCCAAGACCACCTGATCACTTTGAAACAGTGCCAAGCACTCACCTTGCTAGGTCCTCTGCAGTAAGACGGAGCACCAGCAGCATAAACTGCTGCTCCCTGCAGAAAGATAATGAAGAGCCTTTGGATTTCACCCCACGCCTGACCTAAAGCAGCTAAATAGGTTCCAATGTGTTATGAAAAAATGCCCCAGTTTCTCATCTAATAGGCCATTTTTTTCACTTTCTGCATAATTTGCAGAACAAGCAAAAAAAAGCTATTATGTAAAAAATGAAGGGGGGGAGTGGAAAAAGAGCCCAGCTACAATTTGCTCTCATTAGGAAACCGGAGAAAGACGTTTCCTCCTCTTCGGATTTAGGGTGGCCAGAGATGCAAAGGGAGGACAGAGCTACTGTATCCTAAATAGCTGTGCAGAAGAAGGGTTTTCTGTGGAGGCCACTAGTGCTCAGCCCTGCATGGCCCCCTTCAGCAGGGCTGTTGCGGGGGAAAGGAGGGGGGTCCCTGCTGTCCTCTCCTGCATTCATCACTTTGTTGAGTCCTGCAGAACAAGAATTCCTAAACCAGAAGTGGGCAAAGGCTGTATATTCTTCTGAGTTAGGTGTCAGGAGCCACTAGCTATGGGCAGGGCTGCAGCCAAAGGTGGGTTGAGTCATGTCTCTCCCTCCCCATCTCTTTTTCTTTCTTCCACCCTCTTTTCTCCCTTTCTACCACCTGCATGAAACTAAAACAAGAGCCACATAAAGGTATGCTTAGGGTCACCAGTTACCCACCCCAGCACTAAACCAAAGAACTTGGTAGCAAACCAGTTGTGCATGATGATGGCTCAGCAGATGTTGGACAACCTCCCTCTCTCCGCTGTCTCAACCAGTCAGCGAACACAGACAGTTTCTTAAGCCCGTAGCGGACACCATAAAATAAGTTGTATGTTGCGCTTGCCCCAAGGGCCCGCTAAGTTGTGCAAACCTGTTTTAGCAAAAGGGAAAGCAAAGAAAGGTTGCAACACAACTCATCCTGTACCCTAACCAAAACAGGTCTGTGCAACTTGTGAACTGTCAAGCTGACTCCAGCTCACCAGCCATGCTTTGTGTCTGCCAGTGGCTATATTATCTCCCTGGCTATGCCCCTTCCAGCCAAAACATGGGGGCTGCCAGGCATCTGGAAAACCATGTTGCAAGGCTGTGCTTTGTAGCTCACAATTTGTGCAGGCCTGAATGAAGCTCATGCCAAATGGCTTGCAAACTCGCAAACTGTCACGCTGCAAATGAATCAGCAGACAAGTCACAGCACAATGAGGACTAGAATCCAGAAGATCTCCAGCATGTGAAAATGTCCCTGTCACACCTCTGCTCTACAACTATCTATAAGAGGATTGCTAGGTAAAAAGGTACACCGAAGCAAAGAAGGGAGAATTACACTAGGTTCAGGTTCTGACATAACTGAAACTCGGTGGTAGGAAAAAGTGAGTTGTCCAAACTGTCTGCTTCTTCAAAACTTTCTCTTGAGACTCCATGAGCTGCTTGCACCTTACTGCGCCTGATTTGAGGGCACATCTCATAACCTTTTTTAAACCTACTCAAAAACAAACATTTGTTAAGACGTGTCCAAACTGCACAAATGTTGGCGAAGGGGGAGCGAGCATCAAGAACCAGCCACTAGAGGGAGCGAGAGAGCCAACGTTTGATCAGGAGGGTTGTAAGAGGTGATTCAGAGCCTTACCAGAGTGTTCAGAGTTCCCACTCCCAGAACTGAATAGTCCAATTCTTCCCTGCATCCTCTGGGGGATTCGGCAGAAGGCCTCGAGGAGAGGTGCAGCTGGAATGGTGCACTGGGGCAGGTGCAACCTTCTCATCCAGAAGAAGGAAGCAGCTTAGGGAGGCCCTGGATGAGAGCCTGAGGTTCCTGCAGAGCCAGGAACTCGCCCCCGCCCTTCAATTTCCCCTACAGCAAACGTTAATTATACATGAAGGTTTGCCACAGCAGAAGGGATTATAATTAATTTATATTTGAACTATAATAGATTTCACTACAAACTGCATTTCATTGCATCAAAGAGTATTATGATGGTTGCTTTGCTGTCAGTAATTTACATAAACCAACCACAAAACACTGCGTCCATTAATCCTGCAGTGAGGATGAACAGAAGGCAGATTGGTCTATTTAGGAATTATTATTTTTTTAAAAAAAGACGAAGGGGATAGAAAGGAAAGAGAGAGCAGGAAGTCTGATCCATCACAAGCCTGCACATCTCCATTAAGTTAACCCAACTTGAGAAAAGTGTATACAGAAGCTGGAAAAGCAGCAGGCAGCGCTCGGTCTGGATTCCGAGGGAAAATTCAGGCATGGAGGGATGTTAAGAAGCGAATGTAAGAGTGATTTATCAGACCAAAGGTGGTGGCAAGTGAATGTTTTGCAGAAATATCACGGCACATGCACATGTATGCATGCACACAGGATCAGGGCAGGTGAAAGTGGTTTTTTCAAGTGTGTGTGTGTGTGTGTGTGGAACCATAGAATTTTCAGACTTGAAAGGGAACCGATTAGATCATGTAGTCCAACCCCCTCTTCAGTGCAAGTTGCAGGGATGCAGTTTCAACAACTGCAGTGACATTTTGACAGTCATTTAGGAACACAGACTATTTGATTGGTTGGTTGCATTTCTGTCCCACCTTTTTCTCCAAGGCTCTCAAGGTGCCTTGCATGGTTCTCCGCCTCCTCGTTTTATCCTCACAACAATCCTGTTTTGTTTTTTTAAATGATATTTATTAAAGTTTCAAAAAAGGTTACAAAAATAAGAAAAAGGGGGGAAAGGGGGGGAAAGAGCAAAAATACAAAATACAGAAAAATAAAAACACTTAAAAACAAATCAATCTTTCCATGTCTTGTCTTTCATTTACTTGTTTCCCTGACCTCCTCACACCTCGCTTTTTTGTATTCCAGTTCAGTTAATTAATTCAGCAGATCCTTTCCCTCTTTGTTTTTCTCCTAATTCTTTAACTTAATATATTGTAACTTTAGATTCGCACCTGTTAACAAACCATTTTTACATACTCCTTTGTAACATTGCTGCTAAAACCACTTAACTTCATTCTGACATCATTCTAACATTCATTAATTTTGCAGTATTTCTGTAAATAGTATTTAAATTTCTTCCAATCTTCTTCCACCGACTCTTCTCCCTGGTCTCGGATTCTGCCAGTCATTTCCGCCAATTCCATATAGTCCATCACCTTCATCTGCCATTCTTCCAGGGTGGGTAGATCTTGTGTCTTCCAGTACTTTGTAATAAGTATTCTTGCTGCTGTTGTAGCATACATAAAAAAAGTTCTATCCTTCTTTGGCACCAATTGGCCAACCATACCCAGGAGAAAGGCCTCTGGTTTCTTAAGGAAGGTATATTTAAATACCTTTTTCATTTCATTATAGATCATCTCCCAGAAAGCCTTAATCCTTGGGCACGTCCACCAAAGGTGAAAGAATGTACCTTCAGTTTCTTTACATTTCCAACATTTATTATCGGGCAAATGATAGATTTTTGCAAGCTTGACTGGTGTCATGTACCACCTGTATATCATTTTCGTAATATTCTCTCTTAAGGCATTACATGCCGTAAACTTCATACCTGTGGTATAATTTGCTGATAACTTTATTATCAAGAATGCATTATGTGGGAGATGTGGGGAAGTCCAATGGAAATTTGAAGTGAGTTGTCGAAATGGTTATGATTTTCTGTTCTTTTTTCTCTTTTTTTTTTCTTCTGTTCTGTCTTTCCTTTTGTTTTCTTTGTAATTTGGAAAAAATGTAATAAAAAATTATTATAAAAAAAAAATAAACTTCATACCTGTGGTCCATAACTGTTCCCAGTCAGCCATCATAATGTTATGTCCAACATCTTGTGCCCATTTAATCATAGCAGATTTCACCGTATCCTCACAACAACTCTGTGAGGTAGGTTGGGCTGAGAGGCCGTGACTGGTCCCAGGTCATCCAGTGAGTTTCGTGACAGAGTCAGGATTTGAACCCGGGTCTCCCCAGTCCTGATCTAATGCTGTAACCAGTACACCACGCTGGTTCTCACTTCCCACACTGGCTCTACACAACAGGCTGCCTTAAGCTGAGTCAGATCCTGGATCCATTTAGCTCAGTGTTGCCGACACTGACTGCCAGTGGCTCTCCAGGGTTTCAGGTGGGATATTCCCAGCCCTGCCTGGAGATGCTGGGGATTGAACCCAGGACCTTCTGCATACACAACAGTTAAGCCATGCTGTCATCATTATTTCATAGGCACCATTGGAGAAGGGGAACTGGCTATCCGAAGGCTACAATGGACCCAGAGACATTCTGCTTCTTCCAGCGAAGGGCGAAAAAGGGCCTCCATTCTACATACAGTATCTGACTGGATTGGCAGCTGAATCTTAGTTTAGTCCTGGCAATGGAAAAACACCCTCCACCACAACTGAGGCCAGGAGGCCAGATTAAGGGATTCAGGACAGGTCATTTGGCATACACAACTCTGTCCTCTTGACACGGCTTCCTGCCAGTCCAGCATTTGCCACCTGAAGCAGCTACCTCTCTCTGTCTAATGGCAGGACCGGCCTTGAATGATCCTGCTACAGTAAAGGAGGAAACAGGGATGTGCCACTGTTGTTGCTGCTGCTACCACCACTTTCAAAAGGCACACACTGGTCTCTGGAAATGTTACACTTTTCACTGCTGCGTCTCCCACTATTCTCCACCCAACCTCCTCCTCCCAAACACCCCTCCCCACCACAAAAGAAACCAAGCAGAACTCAAGTGTTGCAAACTATTAATTGCTTAGTTTCATTAAAGGTTTTGAATGTTTTTGCACAGGCAATTTTTCTCACAGTCACACTGCTTGATGGCTTGTGTAGTCATAAGCAGCTGTTTTCAGAATATCAACAGTGTCCATCATGGGGAATATTAGGAGGGCAGAATAAGTTACTTTGTAGAATAAGTTGTTTGAACAAACCAAGAGGAAAGGTTTGCTGGAGACTTCTTCATAGTACCAAATTCATTCCAGCTGGAGTTTCTGCTGTCCCCGCCACCTCACTGTCTGTTTCCTTCAGATCAGACATATCCAGCTCTGGGGCAGACGAGTTCTCCCCATCCATGCTGACCCTCACCCAACTGCCCTCTGAAAAGGGCACGCTGCCTTGTCAGAAGCTCAGCAGCTTCTGTAAACAATGAAGTGGAAAGGTCAGACCCATCTTCCTCTGGCTGCTTGTGAGTATGCCATTCGTGGCATGGCATGGCCACTTTTTTCTTTCTGCACTGCACGTGCCATCAAAGAAGGCTGCAGGAGAAATGAGCAGAGCAACCCCCAGAAATTAATCTTGGCTCTTTTTGAAAGGAAGGTGTGGCAGAAGCTTCAAATACAGGATGCTGACTTTCCAGGACACCATGGATAGGAATGTAGGGAGCCGATCTAAACCCATTCAGACCATTGATCCATCTAGCTAGTCTGCACAGACTGGCAGCAACTCCTCAGGGTTTTAGGACATTCCTAGAAGGCTGATCGCTGAAGAATTGATGCTTTTGAATTATGGTGCTGGAGGAGACTCTTGAGAGTCCCATAGACTGCAAGAAGATCAAACCTATCCATTATTAAGGAAATCAGTCCTGAGTGCTCATTGGAAGGACAGATCGTGAAGTTGAGGCTCCAATACTTTGGCCACCTCATGAAAAGAGAAGACTCCCTGGAAAAGACCCTGATGTTGGGAAAGATGGAGGGCACAAGCAGAAGGGGACGACAGAGGACGAAATGGTTGGACAATGTTCTCGAAGCTACCAGCATGAGTTTGAGTAAACTGCAGGAGGCAGTGGAAGACAGGAATGCCTGGCATGCTCTGGTCCATGGGGTCACAAAGAGTCGGACACAACTAAACAACTAAACAACAAAAGCCCTACCTGGAAATGCCAGGGATTGAACCTCAGACCTTCTGCATGCCAAGCAGCTGCACTACCACTGAGCTCTTGTCTTGTCACTGAGCTGCAGCCCTGTCTCCTCCTGCCTTGTTTGTTTGCTTGCTGGGTCAACTTTTCTGAAGGGGGTGAAGTCTCCACATTGAGTGCATAGCTTCCTCTTTCATTATCCCCCTGTTGTTTCTCACACCTCTTTTATGGGTGATAAAGCCTTTGAGGACACCATTTGCTGCTACATTCGGAACCTCCAAAGGATTTTCAATTTTTATTTTCATCCTTTTGGGTGGGAGGCAGCATATGATGAAAAAGCATTTGCTGAAAAGCAGCCCTTGCATAGATTGTGAAGGATGTTACAGAAAGGCTTGCAAGAGATTGCATGTGCACTGAGGGCAAAGGGGGTGACCGGAAGCCACAGACAATGGGGACTGGGCCCTAGGGCCAAGAGGAGGTTCAAGGACTGTGAGTGGTCAGCTGGAAGCAGTGTCGGATTAAATGTTGTGGAGGCCCCTAGGCAGTCAAAATCTCAGGGGGGCCCTCACAAATTATCTCCTAATACTTGATTGTAATTTTTTTTTCAAGATCAAATCAATATTATTTTGATTCATTGTTGCTGGGGCCCTAAAAGGCATGGGTCCATAGCCTACTCTGCCTATTTGGGAAGGCTATGTCCAGATTAGGCTATTTCCAGAACAGCAGACAAAGATCAGAGGGGTCAGAGGCAAGGGTGAAGTGAGGTCAGGCAGAAGTCAAGGTCCAGATCAACCTGATCCAGCAAGTTCTTCTTATGTCCTTCAAGGAAGATTGGAGGGGCTCAGAGGTAGGTGCATGGTCAAGCTCGGGGTGATGGGCAAATTCCAAAAAGTGACAAGGTAGGCCAATCACAACACAAGCAAAATGTGGGAGAAAATTGCTCTTAGGGGTACAATTTGGAAGCTCATGCCAAATTCTAAATTTGCATGGCTTTATCCAATAATACTAGGGGATGCGGGTGGCGCTGTGGGTTAAACCACTAGGACTTGCCGATCAGAAGGTCAGCGGTTCGAATCCCCGTGACGGGGTGAGCTCCCGATGCTCAGTCCCTGCTCCTGCCAACCTAGCAGTTTGAAAGCACATCAAAGTGCAAGTAGATAAATAGGTACCGCTCCGGTGGGAAGGTAAACGGCATTTCCGTGCACTGCTCTGGTTCGCCAGAAGTAGCTTAGTCATGCTGGCCACATGACCCAGAAGCTGTACGCCAGCTCCCTCGGCCAATAAAGTGAGATGAGCGCCTCAACCCCATAGTCAATCACGACTGGACCTAATGGTCAGGGGTCCCTTTACTTTTATCCAATTATACATTACCAGACAGAGTTCAAAAAGATCCGTGAGAAAATATTTATTAGCATACACCCTATATAGAAAATAGACATCATATTTGCTGTATTTTTTCTCTAGCCAATCACCAGCTGCCACCTTCTGCCACCCCTGCACCCCACCATCTCTTCATCCAACCATAGTCCTTGAAATGCAACTTCACTCAATCCATTTTTACTGCATGTGCAGAGCCCTCCTCGCAACTTAGCTGGTGTTGTTTTTCACTCTAACAGCCAGCATTAGGTTACTCCTAAACTGGTTCTTACGAATTCTGTGGTCAGATCACACTCTTGCATACATGACACTGGCCTCCCTGATGATGGGTTTTGCAGAATTTCTACTCCAAAAGCAAGGCAATGCAAGATGAGGGAGGGGGAGAAACTGGGGAAAAGTGAATTTGACAAAATTGTCCATTGCTAGACCCTGCCCCTTCTCTCTCCACACTCATCTCTTTCTCCTTGGAACAATGTTATGGCAACATCCTAAGGACCCCGAACCCTGGGAAATGCTGGTTACCTTGGGAAAATTGCAGTTTCCATGTCCCCCAGACCCTCAGATGCTGGCCATAGCAGCATCTGAAGTGCCAGAGAAGGAGAGACAGAAAGACTTCTCACTTTCTCTGCTCCCATGTAGTTTCCAATGCTACATAAGAAAAAGAAAAACAAACAGTCAAAGGTAAGCGTGTGGCTTGGATTACAACCCATGGGTTGGCGCTCAGACTGGACCACAGGCACACATTATGAGCATGCCAATTTCATTTTCCAAACCAGATGGTTGTGAAGTCCTCCACCACCGCAATTTGCCGCTTGACTGCACTGTAACTCTACTTCTACACCAAGGTTTGATGTTATCCCTCCAAACTGCATGGACTGCATGCCTGCTCAGTGTTTTGCAGGTGTGCCTGGAACAACCAGCTCTCCTTTGGCATGAAGCCAGGCAAAGCCCACTCTAGCCAGACACCGATAGGAGTGCTCACCTGAACCAGTCTTCGAGAGAAGGAGGCAATAACACACCTGGCATTCTGGGAAGGTCTATGAAAGTAAAAAGAATAATCATCAAAGAGTTGTACACATCAGGAAAGCAAACAGGGCCTATGAAATATACATGAAAACACACTAAAAACTCAGCCCTGGCATTATCTCTCTCCCACGCAATCATTAATTCATGCTCTGTCTTGGCTACAGCAAGTGAATCCCTGTAAACAAGTCCTTTCACCTGTCAAGTGACGCCAGCTTACTTTGACTACTCCTGCCTTGCCCCACTTCTTGATGGCAGGGAAGTTCCAGTCTCCTCTTGGCTGATGTTGGCACATTTGATTTAGCATATGAGCTGAGTAACTCAGGCACAAGCCTCCCTGTTCCTACACTTCCTACCTTCAGCGCCAAACCCAAAGGCTCCTGGTATACTCCAATGCATTGTTGCTCAAGCTTGACCCAGTTCCCTCAGCTGCTGCACTTGGGTTGCAGGTTGCTTGGCTGCTAGCCCCTGCGTGGCAAGGATGCCATCTTCCTGCTTCTGTGTCTGGTTTGTTATTTCAACCCCAACTCCTTAGGGCACAAGCAGGGAACCGGTGGCCCTCCACTGCAACTTCCACCATCCCTAGCCATTAGTCATGATGCCTGTTCCAACAGGTCAGCCCCTGGCCCCGTACCTAAATCCCAGGGCTATTCCCCTCTATAGGAGGGCAAAGCTTTGCATGCTGCATAGCCTGTTGTTGCAGCGCAGGATGCTGCTCCATCACCACTGTTGAACTGCCAGTCCAGCTGGCTTCTTTACACTGGACAGGGAGGAGACACCACCTTGTCCTTTGCCTCAGGCAGCAAAATATCTTGAGCCGGCCCTGTTGCTTGGTCATTGTCACAAGTGACAGCTGTCATATTCCCTACCACTATCAGAGGGCCTCACTAGGAACTACGCCGCATCAGGAATTCCCTCATTCCAGAGGTATTGTTGTGGAAAGAGGGGTGTCAGTAGACGACCTATAAATGCAAGGCGGGGATTTTCAGCTCAGATTTTGTCTGACGCAGTAGAGGGCAGCTTCTTGTGTTTCATCCCTTGACCACACAAGGCAGTGCATGAAGCTGAAGGAGAAAGTTGGAAGAGCAGCTTTCTTCCCCACTTCCTCTTTCAGCTTGATGTGCTTTTCAAGACTTACATTAATTCTATCGGATCCAACTTCTGCACCAAATCTTTGGAGAAAGCGATTTGTGTGCACTTTCTTTCTGTCTCTCTGGGGTAGGGCAGGGGAGAAGTGACCCGTGTCCACAGCGCTTGCTCAAAAATCCAAATGAGCCCATAAACCTAAAACAGTTGCCAAGCCCTGATCTTGACAGCCCTCTTGCTACTAACCCCCCTTAGGAGCAAACAACACCATCCACCCCTCTCCCATTTCCAACTGTTTCATACTGCATGAGAGACTTTATCAATCAGACCCAGAAACCAATCTTCTCCTAGCCTGCAGCAGAGTCTCCATCAATCACATTTGTGAATAACCGCACTAGAAGTCTCCGCACAGCCTTTTCTCCACTGGCGAAAGAGTGAGCAGCAAAGAACAGCGAGAACGTCGGCAATGGGAGGGGGAGGGCCTGCACATTCCTAATATTGATCATTTACTCTAAAAGTCAAGTTTGAGGGAGAGAGCATTAAAAATATTTTATTTTTCCTATCACCCTTCTGAGATGAGGAGAGATAAGGCAGGGGCCAGGCGATTAGGAAGAAAGGGGATCTCATGAGATGATGATGATGATAGAAGATCCAGTGCGGGAACTCCAAATAGTTGAGATGCTGGTGTTGCTGCTGCTGCTGCTTGCACTGATATTTATTTATTTATTTATTTATTTATTTATTTGATATTTTTATTATTATTATTATTATTTTGCCTTCAGGCACCGTGAAAGATGGAAATGTCATCTCTCCTCTTTGGGTTCCTCAAACACAAGAGCAGTCTTCTTTCCTCACAGGCCAAAACTTCATCTAGTCCAGGTATGGAATTCATTTATGCTAAAGGGATTTAGTTGGCTGTGTCCAGCGAAAGTGTCCCAATAGCACAAAGACTTCTGCCTGTGCAAGATGACCTCCTCTCCCTGTGTACCCCTGGACCCTCCCCAAATCTGTTCAGGATCTTCTCCTGAAATCATCCAGAGCAGATTTGGAGCAGGAGCATAGGGAACATATGGGAAGAGGAGAAGGAGTGCCATTGCTCAAGCAGAAGTCCTTGCGCTTTGCTGGAGACGGTCCTGTGTATTTAATGCACACCTATATGGGCTGGCCCTGTAAGCATGGCATCTCACATCTGGCAGCAAATTTCACATCACAGAAATATCAGTTTGCCCAATCAAAACCTCCAGTTACCACTTTAGCATGTATTTATTACTCATTTAGATTTTAGGTGGACCAATGATATGGCCTAGGATTGGACAGCTTTCTGTGTTTCGTATGGTTGAAGAGGCGATGTAGCTCAGCGTTGGCGCACTTGCTTTGCATGCAGAAGGTCACAAATTCAATCCCTGACATCTCTGGGTAGGTCTGAGGAAAACTCCTGCCAGCTCCCTAGAGAGCTGCTGTCAATTAGTGTAGGCAATACTGAAGCTAGATGGATTGATGGTGTGACTCAGTATACGGCAGCTTCCTGTGCTTCTCTCCTAAGACTAAAAGAACACAAGAAGCACCTCCTAGATCCTGCCAACGGCCCATCTAGTCCAACATCTTATTCTCAGAGTGGCCAGACAGATGCTTATGAGAAACCCACAAGCAGAATGAACCTGAGCAGATGAGCACTCCCCGCATCATGGTTTACAGCAATTAGTAAGGTGATCAAAACTAGCTGGGCTTTGAACACAGCCAGTTTTGAAAGAGGGGAACTCCTTCATTCTCCTGTGATGTCAGCCCATCTCCCTTGGCCACAGACCAGGATCATGCCTCCTTCCCAGAGTTACCAAACAGCAATGTACAGAACAAAACATACACCCGAGATGATGGGTGGGAGATGCGGTGGTAATTAAGCTGTAAAGAAAGTTGCATGGAGTCCGTTCACCTTACATCTCTCTGCCTTCCCAGCTTTTTGAAAAGAAAATGATTACTCAGGGTGCCAGCCCACATTGCACTCCAGTCTAATTGTCTCTTCATTCTGGAGAACCCTGGAGAGATTGGACTCCTTCCCCCCCCCCACTGCCTTTGTATCCCTGTTTCCTGTCCTAACTCGGTTAAGTCTTCTGTGAAATTGTTTTCTCTGCAGAGGCAGAGTTTCCCCATCTCCAGTAATTCCACTAGAATAATCCTTGGCGTCATATAAAAGGAGGGGGTGGTGAATACTGAATGCAATCAAGAGGTGGAAGGCCAGTGAAGCTTAAGCATTTGTACATCATGCTGCTTTGTAGTGGGGAAGCTCAAATAAGCTGGAAAACACAGGGTTTACACCTTCCTTTTTTATATATCTTAGGCTATTTGCCCCTCGGTGGTGCAGAGCAATCAAGCAAACAGCAGTGCATACAGGGTAGGAGGGTTATGTGCATACAACATTTCCCATCTGGGTGCAGAGGGGAGAAATATCACTCTAGCTAGTTAATGCTTACAGTTCAGATTTCTTTTCCTAGGAAAAATTTTGCAGCATGACGGCAAGGGAGGTAAGAAGACATGATTTCCCAGTCTGTCCTGTAGTGCTTGCATGCAGCACTGTTTCCATTTGAGTGCAGTTCATCTTCTGCCAGAAGCTACATTATTAATCTCACTGTGCTCTGTTGTGAAATTATCTAAATTATGTAATTTACCTAACTGCTTATGTAAATTGTTTGTTTGTCTGAAGGTTTGTTTGCTGGATTTCCTCCTCAAGGAGCCCAGGGCAGCAAAGAGAAACACAGTTTAGAACAAAAATAAACAAAGCAGAACCATCCTAAAACAGGTAAAACATTCTGAAGGGCTGGAACATGGAGAAAGCTTTTTTCCAGCTGCTCCAGAGCAACCAATGGATTCAATCAAAAGATTCAGATTGCAAGACAGGAAATTGATGGCTAACCATTAGGAAGAATCTTCTGGTGGAAGAGCTGTTCGACAATGGAATGGGCTCCCCTGAAAGGTGATGGACTCTCCTCCACTGGAAGTTTTTAAACAGAGGTTAGATGGTCATGTGCAAGGGATTCTTTAGCTGTGATTCCTGCAATGCAGGGGCTTGGACTAAATGACCCCTGGGGTCCCTTCCAATTTTACTATTCTATGATTCTGAAAACAATTGCCGTCAATTCAAATATAAAAGCAGTTTCGGTTCAAAGCCACATTGACGATCCTATGTTCTGTGAAATGTCAGAGGATATGTTTTTCACAGGGATCAACTTTGGGGAGGACACTAACTCCAGAGCTGAAGAAGCTCAGTGGCTGCCTGCAGTTCATAAACCGACATGGTAGTCTTGACCTTTAAAGCCCTAATTGCAGAGTGGGTAGTGATTAGAGCGTCAGACTAGGACCTTGGAGGTCAGGGATCAAATTCCCACTCAGCCTTGAAGCTCACTGGGGTAACTTTGGGCCAGTCACTCTCTTTCAGCTTGACCTACCTTGCAGCGTTGCTGGGAGGATAGAATGTGGGGAAGAGGGAAGAACCTTGTATGTCACATTGAGCTCTTTAGAGGAAAGATCAAATATATGTGCAATGGGTAGATGGATGAGTGGGTGAATGTCCAGACAGCCCTGGCCTGGGGAGTCGCAGTGAGTGCCTGGTTTCATATGAGCCTGCCTTCCTGTGAATGGAAACCTTAAGCCTGGCTCTGCTTCAGATTCTTTCTTTATCTGAAGCCAGGGATAGAAAAAGACTTCTCTGTAATGGCACCATCCCTAAGCAACAACCTTTTTAGAGAAGCCTGCTAGACTAGTTCACTTGGAAGTTTTTGGGAAAGCCACTAAAATATCCTTATTCTGGCAGACCATGAGAAGATAGGGTGTGCAGAATAGCCCTGAGTCTTCTTGATGTTCCTGTTTATATTTTAGCATTCTATTTCTTGTATTTTAACTTGTTTTAATTGGCTATGGTTTATGGATATATAACAGGATATTATTATTGATTTTAAATTTTAAGCCACCTAGAGGGACGTTGGGTCAAATTTGCTGGCTATAAATCCAGCAAATAAAATGTAAACTTCAGGATACTCTGTCTGTAGGGCTTATATATAAAGCAGATGCAAATCTATTGATTTCATAAGAACATGAGTGTGCTGCTGGCCAAATGAAGGTTGTTTGTTGCTCAATTCACAATTGAATTAAACAAGCTGCACTCTGCACCCTAAAAGTGGGTTAATATAGCTCTAGTCATCAAGTAGATAAAAAAAAAGTGCTAGACATGTTGCTTCCACGTTGATAGCTAATGGATGCTTACTTAAATCAGGAGTGGAGAGAGACTCTGTGGCCTTTTAGATGTCGCTGGATTGCAACTTCCATTATCCTTGACCACTTGGCTGGGGATGGTGGGAGTTAGGAGTCCAACAACACCTGGAGGAAACATAAAACCCTGCTAGATCTGACCAAAAGCTCATCTCATCCAGCACCCTGTTCTCTCTAAAGCCAAGAAGATCCTGAACATAACAGCACCCTTCCTATTGCAATTCTCAGGAGTTGGTATACAGAGCCATATCACTTCTGACAATGATGCTGACAGGACTGCATATTCCTCAGCCCTGCCGTAAATGAAGATCGGTGGCTTTTGATATCTGGTGTCAACTAGCTATTGGATAGACCTATCTGCTTGGACGGATGAAGAAGCCAGGGTGTTTGACTGGTACAACTGTCTGGAAAGAGAGAGCCTTGGAGACTGCCAAATATAAATTATTGCAGTTGCTGTTGGTTTTTGTTTAAAAATTACGCAGCTTTAAAGATGACAACATTGTCTTTATAGACTTCATTTCTCATTCCTTGAAAGAAAACTGTATCTCTATAAGATTTCTCCTGCAGTGTCCAACCACATAGGGAAATGGGTTAAAACAAGGAATACATGGAATCGTAGAATTGTAGCATTGGAAGGGTCCATCCCTCTGTGGTACGTCATGTGGGGAAGGGTATTTGATGGCTGTGTAATGGGTTCAGCCAGAGCCCAAACTGAATTGGGCCAAATTGGGTGTGGCGGAGGGACAGAACCCAGCTTTGGACCAAGTTGGTTGAAACAACCTTGGATTGGCACCCAAAGCCACTCAGAGCAATCCAGGGCTGTGAGGGGGTGCAGCACCAGGCAAGAAGACTTCAATTGTCTGGTTCACCAGCGTGTTCCCCTGCAGGGAAGGTTTTTGTGAAGGAGCACCCAGCAGCATTGAACCCTCCTCTACTGAGATGGAGGGGAGGTAAGCAAATGCTACATCTCCTTCCACCATCTCTTCCCAGCCATAAATTTAATTTGAGTTTAAAAAATTCTAATGAATCTCTAGCCCCATCCCTGGATTGATTCAGAGCCAGATCTGGGCTGGGTGTTCCCTGGGTTGACCCTAGTCAGGTCAGGGGTGGTGGCCCCAGGTCAGGTTGCAGAGGCTGGGCATACACAGCCCTAGTGTAAACCTTAAGGGTGATGTGAGTTGAGTGGGGAGTGCACATAACAACCAGCCGTAGGGAGCACACACCACATCTCATGGAGAATGTGCACATAATCTGTCTCTAAAGACAGAACTGTGCACATTCCCTGGTCAATTTACACAATCTCCAACCATCCTTGGAGAAAGTGCACATCTCAAGTGCATTTTGTACGGTCTTACATTAATCACTTAACTTTCATTAACCTCAGATATATATATACTTCCCAGAAATTCAGTCATTCCTTTTACCCATTTTGCTCTTTCTGTGCATATAATCTTTTATTTTTAATCTGAGCAATCGCCTTGGATATCTACACACACACACACACACACACACACACACACACACCAACACAAATATAACCAATGCTTTGATGGAATGTGAAAAGCCTTTGTAAGCAAAAAGGTTTTTAAAAAGAAAAACTGGACTGTCAAATTAAGTGGATTAATTAGCACATCAAACATTATGAGACAAAGAGACAACTCCAGTAATAAATAATAAATAATGTTCATAATAAAGAGCAATGATCTGTTTCTTCCTCGTGCAAGGAAATGTCATCCTGATCTATTTTACCAAGAGGTAAATTTGCCTGGAGGGTCTCATATATCCATCCATCCTTATATGCGTCAGACAAAGAAGACACATCCAGTATCAAGGTTCTGCCCTAGTTAGCAAATTAAATGCTTTAAGGGACCTGATGAATCCCACCATAACCACAGCTGTCTTTATTTCTCTTGTTTTTAAAAAAAGAAGTGAATGTAACAACATAGGGGAGCTATTCACTAGATGGAGTCAAGTTGTGTTCTGCTTCCTGGGAGTAACCAGGTAACAGTAAAGAGCTAAACCATCTTCCTCAAGCTGAAGAAGAGAGAGGTCACAGACTGAGAAGCTCCCTTGAACACAAACCTTTGTGTTACATTAGAAACCTTGGGATTCCCCAGGTTAAAATGTCAGGTGGTGAACTGGACTGGACAAGGTTAAAATGTAGCATCAGACCACCAATCACAATTGACTATTAAGTGAGGTTGGTCCCCAGAAATTAATTAATTAATGAATAGCTTGTCAGGATGCAAAAGGATTACTTAAAGACAACAAGCAGTGCAGGTCATGGCAGGGGTACTGTGTCCCCAGTGGTAGTTTGCCAAGACTTCCCCAAGTCCCCAGTAGATTCCATCTACTATTAATATACAAGAAGGGCTTATTAACTTATAGTTTAGGCTCTGCTCCACACTGGCCAAGTTTTTTTTCTGGTTACCTCCTGGCAGATAAAGTCCATACTGGATCCGATAAAACTGGCTAGGTAAAAGTCCAAATGCTTCTCAGTAAGTTATCAGAACAATTGCAGTGAAGCTGAAAACTTGTTTGCAGAGTAGGCTTTCGATTTGGATTAGAAGAGAAAGATGCAAAGTAGCAAAAGGCAGATGGATTCACTCCAGCAGGAACCAGATTGCCATTGTAGGCTACATTGTAGATACAGGCATCACTAGACAGCTGAACCCTGAGCTTTAATTATCATTTCAACCATGTTCCAAATGCAATAAAGATGGCACAGTCAGAGATTATGGATTCTCATTCAGAACCAACCTTGAATTTGTGGAAACTGGAATTCACAGTTGTAGGGGGCAATGTAATATTTAATAGCAGGGCTAGAGAAGTGGCTATTTCTTTGGGGTGATATAGATGGGAATGTAAGCAATTTGTCAGGTTCACAGACCCAAGTTTCTCACAGAAAGGAGGAAGAATCCCTTCCAGTACTTTGCTGCAGGGCTGCAGGTGGAGCCTGTAAACATATCCAGGAGCAGGGAGGGACCCAATCCCTTCCACCTTAGGGAACTTCCCTGCCAGGACTATATTTTTATTGGGCTAATTATATTTATTTGGTGGTTTGCAGATCCTCTATCCTGTGACATTTGAAAAAATATATAACCATTTTTTCAACACTATTATAGTTTCCTGAGTCTTCTTTTAGGGTGTGCTTGCAATGCGTAGTTGCACATGCTCCGTTGAGGGAGGGTATATGCCACTGAATATGCATATGAATGGTGCCTGCATTTGGACAGGCATCCCTCTGAATGATCTGCCTGAGGTAGATAACTACACACAACTGGATGAAGTGGAGAGATTGCTGCCCTGGCCACCTGAATCACAAAGAGCCCTTTCCCCCTCAACACCGCCCTCCCCCCTTGCAAAAGTTTCCATGCCCTTTTGCAAAGGGCGAGCCGAGTGGGCCAATATGCAAGAGGGCATTTTTTAGGGGCAGGACATTCTTATGTGTTCTTTCCTCCTACCCCCAGTTTCAGATCAGCCCTATTAATTTCTGCAGCATTCTTTTCGACACCAGCTCAAATGCTGTGGCTCTAGTCTACTGTTCCAGGGGAGGGAAATTACTGCCCAGACTTCATCATTTCTCGCAGGACCCAGAGATGCCCTCCAGACAGACAGGAGAAATGCAGGAGAACTGAAATGACTCAGCAACTCTTTAGCCCGTTTAACCATTTCTATTGTATTTAATACCAGAGGAAATCTACTTTATAAAGGACATAATGCATCAGGAAGCAATAAAGGGAGTGGGGGTTTTTCTCTCCGTTTTTGCAGCAATACAGAAACTTACAGAAACTGCTTTATCAATAAGGTTTGTCAGCTTGAAACTTCAGAAATAGGACCTTCTGGGCTTGTGGTGCCTGAAATAAGGGGCATACATTCCATTCTGCAATGCAGCAGTGCTCTGAAATAAAGGATATCCATTATGTTTCATAGGAGTGGGATATGGTAGAATGAGAGACAATTCTTTATAATAAAGGCCACCTGGTAGAACAGGCAGCTCGGGAGTCTACTTATCTTCACCGCAGAGTTGTCAGAGCCAGCCTGTGCCCAAAACTAGAGGGGATGTTGAAGGAGGAAGAAGCAGGGAAGGGAAGGGCTAGGAACCCACATCTGCTCCCCAAATGTTCTGGGGACACAGGGCATTAACATACTCTGATAGACACCCTGAGGTTGTCACCCTGGTGGTCACTAGGGCTGGGTACACGCCTCCACCCCCACCAATCACTTGACCCAAGGTGACCCCACCCTGGATCCAACCCCGAATCAATTACAGGGTGGGCCCAATTAGAGTTTTTAAACCCTAATTCAGCATATGGGTGGGGACAGAGTGGGGAGGAAGAGACAATCTCCTCTCCCCACACCACGCCTGTTACCAGGTGCAGGAGAGTTCAATCCTGCGGTACCCTGTTTTCTCAGCATGTTCCCTACAGGGAATGTGCTGCTGAAACAGACCCCTGTAGCCTTGCCGTCCAACACCCTGCACCCTGACAGCCCCAGATTACTCTGGGAAGCCTATCCAACCCAGGGTGAAATGGGGCAGTCCTATCACACTTCAGCCCAAGCCTGGATGCCCTCAAGCCAGTTTGGTTTGTGTTTCAACTGGATCCAATGCACAGTCCAGGTTGACATCCCACCTGAGGCATGTACAAGGGCAGGGTACCTAAATCTCCAAGTCAGGTGATGTTGAGGGAATGTGGGTCTGGCTGATCCAGCAATGGATGTCTGGGATACTGGGAGTTGTTAGGAGACCCTTATTCCCCTCCCAGAACTTGAGTCCTCAGAGTTCCCTGTGATGGATTGTTAAACCATTCTCAGAATTGTAGCTCTGTGTGGGGAATAGGGGCTTCCTAACCACTCTCAGCAGAAGGGACGCGGGTAGCGCTGTGGGTTAAACCACAGAGCCTAGGACTTGCCGATCAGAAGGTCAGCGGTTCGAATCCCTGCAACAAGGTGAGCTCCCGTTGCTCGGTCCCAGCTCCTGCCAACTTAGCAGTTCAAAAGCACGTCCAAGTGCAAGTAGATAAATAGGTACCACTCCGGTGGGAAGGTAAACGGCGTTTCCGTGCGCTGCTCTGGTTCGCCAGAAGCAGCTTAGTCATGCTGGCCACATGACCTGGAAGCTGTACGCCGGCTCCCTCGCCCAATAAAGCGAGATGAGCGCCGCAACCCCAGAGTTGGCCACGACTGGACCTAATGGTCAGGGGTCCCTTTACCTTTTTAACCACTCTCAGCACCCTGAATAAACGACAGCTCCCAGAAATCTTTGGGGGAAGTGCTTAAAGTGGTATCATAGTTCTTTAAGTGTACGGTGGTGAATGTATAGCAGGAAGGCAGTAGAGCTTTTCCGCAAGACTTCAACTTAAGCTAAGTGTGATGCAGGCCAGAGGGGTGGGCAGTACAGGCTGGGAGCAAGCTGAAAGCCAATGCCATCCTCACCAGTTCCTCAGACGCCTCGTTCCGCAAGCTGCCTTTGGAAGCTCAAGAAAGCGCCAGAGGGGGAAAGCAGAAAGAGAGGATTAACTAACCAGTGGAACAGGGAACGGAGTGTAGGAGGGAGAGAAAGGGAAGCATCTAGGCTGCCGGCAAGCATACATTTTGCCTGTAGCAGCCTGCAAGAAGAAATAAAACATCTACTACTACATAGTTTAAGTATGGAATTTGCTCCTACAAGATGTAGTGATGGTTGCTACCAATGTGGAGCCCTTAGAAGAGGCCTGACCAATCCAGGGAGGATAAGGCAATCAATGGCTATTGGGCACAATGGCTAGGTTTTACCTTCAACGTCAGAGGTGATGTGCCCCTGAATGTCAGTTGCTGGGAATCACAAATGGAGAGATGCTGTTGCCCTCACATCCCGCTTGCAGGCTTCCCATAGCGGCATCTGCCCAGCCACTGTAAGAACAGCAAGCTGGACTAGAAAGGAGCTTGGTCTGATCTAGCAGAGGCCCCCTTATGTTTTCACATTGTTGGTGCACTCACTTTTTCCTCTGCTTGCCAAATCCTTGTGGTTTTGACTTTGCTCCTACATCCCCAGTGGTTACACCTGTGTAAGCTCTGGCACAGCAGTGATACCCAAGGCATGATAGGGCATTTCCACAGAAATCCCAAGCCACAGGGTGGAAAACACCATGAAGCTCAAGTCGTACTGCTTATTTATGCTAACCTTAGACAATCTGGAGCCCTCCAGATGGTTTAGACTACAACTCCCTTCAGCCCCGACCAGCAGTTAAAAGTCCTGTTTTCCTTTCATGGGAAGAAGGCCAAAGATCTTTTGTGCAAAAGTCTTACAACACATTTTATGGCAGCGGCAATTCTCACTATTGCAAGATGCCAGGAGCAGACCTATATGAAAGCATTGCTTTCACAATTGTGGGGCCTGATATTAATAGACAAAGTAACAACACATGGGCAGGAAAGGAGAGCAGGCAAGAAATCCAAGTCTTTTTAATGTCATTTGGAACGACTTTATCCCCTACGCAATATCAAATGAACACTGATATAGACCAACAACAACACACGGAGACTTTTGAAATGATGCTTTTATTTGATAAAAATGACAACTTCCAGTGACTTCATTTTTCATTTCTGAACTTCTACAGGATGGAGGGAGGAGGAAAGGAAAGGGGGTTATGATTTCTTCCAAAACATTCAGAGGGCACCAGGGTAGCAAAGGGTGATTTATGTACTCATTGATTGATACTGGTGTATATTCATTGAAAACTGGGTGCAATGTTAAACATGTGTATAGACCAATGACTTTATTGAGCATTAGAGAGCACTCTGCTCCCTGTGTGTCTTATTTTTTATGCACTAACATAGCCCTGAACATTTAAGACATTGAATAAAGGAGTCAGTATTGTGCATCCTTAAAATGCGACAAGGTAAAGATTTCCACAAAGACTTGGCAACTTGGGTGGACCCAAAGAAAAAGAGGCAGAGATATTACTGCAAAAAGTGAGGCAAATAATAGCAAACTGTTAATCAGAGCCATGTGACAGAACAACCTGAAAATTTAGAGGAGGGTAAGAGTGTGGGCAGAGGAGAGGAGGATGAAAACAGAATTGGTGCCAGGAGGAAAACAATGCAACGCCCAGCCAGGAGTGTTCTCAACCTTGAAAAAACCTCTGCATAAAATATTACTTGGCAGAGGAGCAAACCTAGTTCTCATCCACATCTTTCCAGGTCAGAAAATGATTGCTCTTTGTGTTTATGATTCTCAAGTGGGTGCCTATATAGATAGCTACATATGGCCGGTTAGATTAAATTAGATTAGATCAGATTAGTTGAACTGGCAAAGAATGAGAGGCAGGCAGAATGAGAGGCGGTAAAGATGATCTCTTTATTAGACTGACGTGCTGGCAGGAATCAGGGACATGGCATGTGAACTTCTAAAGTTTGGATGGGCTTTGCCAGTTGTAAATGGGTCCATTTTTTTAAACTGGATCATACTGGGGGTGAAGTATGTATAGGTGCAGCAGCTATGAAGCTAGTAGTGGCCTCCTGTAGATATGCCACCTGAAGTTTTCTATAAAATAATATTTTAAGCAAATTTGGAAGCCTCCCACCCCCCAGCCCCCTGGAGCTTAATGCTGGGGAGATTTCATGGAAGTGAAAAGAGTTCATGAAAATTAGTGAATTTTTTTGGCTGGAGGGGAGAGTCTAAATTTCCTGAGTTATCTGGATTTTGCCAGAAAGGTGAAAGGTGAAATAAATTTAGAGCTTCCTTCTTAGGCAAAACATCTAGAGAGTACACAGAGTCATAGAGTTCATGGCCTTAGAGGCCAACCTCACCTGACCCATCCTCCACCTCAATGCAGGTTCTATAATGTGTCCATTAAACTTTAATTAGTTTAATGTTAAGTAAACGTCCAGTGCGCTTCCAACACCATAAATCTTATCTCAGCAGAGAATTTCATGCAGTGGTTGAAGAAGGCAGGAGATTCAGTACCTTTCAATGAAGAATCCTGGAGCAAGCACTTTGGAACTCAGGAAAAAAAACTTTATTTACAAAAGAAAAACCCTGGCAATAAAGCACACATGCTTTTATCTCCGGGATAAAGAAAACTTTACTCTAAACTTAACTCATATTAGCAAACACGCCCATGGCCACAAACTGAGTCTGCGAGTCAGGTCGGGGGGGGGGGAGAGAGAGAGAAAACACATGGGTGAACTGACTATTTATACAAACTAACTCACATTCCTGGATGCTTAATGACTTCCAGCTGCTCAGTGATTAGAGCGACTTGTTACCTCTTAACCCTTTAGTACCAACATAATGTATAATAGAACTTCCGTATCCTTGATGGATGGCCATCCTTTAGAACTGTGCATGCCACTCCAATCCAATTCAGATCCCTATCCAGTGCTTTGTTGTGGCCCCAATCCAGGATAACTCAAGGCTGACCTGACATGGATCTAGGCCCCAAACTGAATTGGGGCCTTAATTAGGGTTTTTAACCTAGAGTGAACTTGCAGTTAGGAGGTGGGGAAGGAAGGAGCCTACCTCCATCTCCTTCTCTCCCATCCTCACCACTCAACTGCCTGGGTGGTGACTCTTTTTGAGTCTGGGATTGCCCCAATCTGACCCTAGGCTATTTGGAGCTGCCTCAACCAATTTCAGCCAAACTCTAGGTCAACCCAAATCAGCCTGATTCAGTTCAGGATCTGTCCAGAGCAGTTGCACAACCCTTTCGTTCAGCCTCTGCTAGAATAGTCTTAATATCGTACTTCTATGAGAATGACAGAACTCAACTGGCTTATTCAGTGGTGTGGTAGTAGATGTCAAGTGTAGGAACATATCCTAACAGCCCCTCATAGCAATGCCACAAAATTGGGGCAGCTGTGTTGCTTACATCAGAAAGCAGCAGCACAATTTATTAGGATCAGCATGACTGCAATCCTATGCATACTTACTTGAGGAGTAACATCAATGGAATCAGTGCTGCTTAGTTCTAACTGCATCAGATTACTTGGAAAGCATGCTGAGCTTTAACAAAAATACTTCAACCAGACGAAATAGCACCTTTAGCTTGTAATGAACAGTGCAATCAATCTTGCTAAGAAGTGGTCCTATAAAAACTGCTAGTGTGGTGAAAGAACCCTCATCAGAGAAAAGGAAAGAAGCATCCGGCCTTTATTCTGGCCTTCCCCAACCTTCACCTTGCCAGATTTTTTGTCCACAACTCCATCACCATGGCCAATGGTCAAGGATGATGGAAGTTGTAGTCTGCCAACTTCTGGTAGTCACCAGGATGAAGAAGGCAGCTTTATGCTGCTATGTCACAAACAAAGTCGAAAGCTTCATTATTGCCTCATGCCCTTGTCAGAACATGGAGAGCCCATCAATTAACCTGATGCTCCAGCAGATTACAACATTGCTTTCACTGAGGGAGGGGGTCCTAAAGATGTGCTCCCCTTCCACTGGGCATATCTGCACCCAAAAACTAAGCCACTTTTAACTATCATAGCTCTCCACCAAGGAACCTAGAGAACATTTCGTTTGTAAGGGGTCTAGAGATCTCTGTTAAATAATTCTCTGCCCAGGATTCTATGGGGGAGAAGAGGGATTATTACAATTTAAGCATCTGATCATATGCGCACAAGTAGCAGTGTGCTGGTGCATAGGGTCAGGCAGTTAGTAAAGACGCTAAACCCCCAGACTCTCTGCCACCGATTCTATCCCCCCTCCTTTTTGCAAGCTTGCATCCCCGGGGTGATGGAAACATGGTGAATAATGGAGTGTCATGTTTGTCTAATGGATTTATCGCTAGTTGCAAACGCAGCTTCATCAACAGAAGTAGGTAAAAATCAATGTAGAGACAGCAAAGGAAGAGGCAAGACTTGGCGCTGATCCACTGCCTCCGTTTGCAACGTTGGATGTTTTTGATCACAAAGCAAAGCTGAGAGCTAAAATGTAACTTTGGGGCAGATCTAGGCTGGATAGACGGAAGTGGCAAGTCAGCCATTCCAACAGCGGCACGTCTGATCAATGTTCAAGTACACAAGCATTATTTGAAGGTCAGTGGAAATCAATGCTTCAGTAGTTTGGGTGCCTTTCTCAAGAGGCTGCTTTGTGTCTATTTTCGAGTGTCTTACTTAACTCTTGGCAAAGCAATGTTAATCATGCCCCCCTCTGTCTCCTGAAAGGCGTTTAGTAGGCAGAGATGGATTTGCTGGCCAACTCAAAGATGACATCCCTAGCTGCTTTTTAGGAGAGACGATGCTGCCGTAGCAGCCTTCATTCCTCTTTGATATTTTTGCAGCATCCATTCTTCTTGTGCATTTCACTTTTATTTATTTATTTTCACTAATTAGGTGTATTTACACCAACTTTCACCAAAGGATCCCAGTGCACAGAAATGCTGTTTACCTTCCTGCCAGAGCAGTACCTATTTATCTACTTGCACTTTGACGTGCTTTTGAACTGCTAGGTTGGCAGGAGCAGGGACCGAGCAATGGTAGCTCACCCCTTCATGGGGATTCAAACCACTGACCTTCCGATCGGCAAGTCCTAGGCTCTGTGGTTTAACCCACAGTGCCACCCGCATCCCATGAATGCAGCCATAGTTGGGTGTTATTGTTATGCAAAATCATTGGTTCAGCAGTACTGGTCAATCAAAGCTGGCCCCCTGTCCCAGTCAATAGGCTAAGAGTAGTTATAACCAGGGGGGAAACTAACTTCCTGCAAGCCAATCCCTGCTCCTATGTCAAAAGGGATTCTTACTCAAACTTAAAACAAGCCTCAAAATAAGAGACTCTCCTCCCTGAAAGAGAGGGGAGTGGTTGTGGGCGGGAGCCCGAACACCGCTCCTAGCAGGGGGCGTTGCCCCCTGCCTCCAGCTCACCTGGCTGGCACTCACGCCCCCCCCCCGGTGGCCGCCCAACCAGGTGCCATGGGGGGGGGGCGTGTCCAGCAGCCTTTAGGCTGCAGTGCCAGCCTCTCCCCGGCCTCATTTCTATTTGTCATCCTGAGCGAGTCAGGAGGATACTCTCTCTTCAGTGTTCCTGCAGCGAGAAGCGTGGTGCTAACTTGGAAGAGGACTTCTGAGAAAGGGAAGCCTTTAATTCCTCCTTTACTTTACCCCCTTTACTTTGCCTTTTACCTTTACTTTAATCCCCCCACCCAACTCTGCACCTTTAATTCCCTCTTTACTTTTTTCCAAATACCTCCTAATTGTTCCTAATTTCATCTCTGATCCCGAAGCCTTTACTCTGTGTGTGTGTGCTTCTCTGACTTTAAATCAGTCACTCTGTGTGTGTGTGCTGCTCTTCAGGCTTCAAAACAGACACTCTCTGTGTCTTTGCGGGCAGCATCTCAGCGTGCTTGGAAGGGGGGAAATCTGAGCCTTCACTAGTAGGCTCCGTGGTTTGGCTTGGAGCCCTTCCTCCCCCTCTCCCCACGTGCTGCCTTCTCCCTTTGGTGTTGCTCCCCCACGCCTCCGCGATTTCAGGGGGCGGCAGCTCCATTTAAAAACTTCTTTCAGACAACTGCATTGCCCCAATTTTGCTATTGTCCCATTTTGCTGCTTATTGCTTTACCTTAAACCCTTCCTGGAGCTCCCTCACTCCACAACTTTCTGGTGGTATTGGTGGGTAGGTTAGGCATTGGAATAATGTGTTGTGGTGTGTCGAAGTGCTAGGTGTGGCCATCGCCTATGCCTTCAATTTATAGGGGTATTCCGGTAAAGGAATCTGGCGGTCGTGTATTCCGTCCGAAGCCTGCTTGGCGGGAGGCCATGGCACGACCCTCAGTGACATCAGGGGTGAGCCTATAGTTGGATTAGCATCAACAGGTGTTGACCCCCTGGTGAATAAACCCACTTGTTTTGCGATCCAATGCCTAAGCCAATACCTTTTCATTGCTGTAATCAATAAAGTTGTGGCCTTTTCTAGCCCATTAACCTTATATCACGTGTCCCTTTGTCTTCATTTTACTTCGCGGGGGTCGGGTCCTCGAACCACAAGTGCATCCTGTATCCAGCCAGCAGGACATGCCTCACACATTGTAGTTTCCCCAGCAAAAGCATTGGCCAGAGTAGCGGAATGAGGTCAATGATAAGTCTTTGCTCTCCATCAGTGATCCCTATCTTCAATGAACACATTGGCCAGAGGCATATTTATCCCAAGCCCCTTGTGTGATGATGAGATTCGTACCAGTTCATTAGGCGCATGATGGGATTAGCATAAATATTTCTGAGGCCAGCAGAAAGTCCTGCACTTATTAGATGCATGGAAGAGCCATGCTGATAACTTAACTCTTCCTTTCTTCCTCCTGCTCCCCATCCCTAATGTGGAGGATGAGGGTACCGGCCAACTAAGTGGATGCTCAACTTTATAGTCCATGCATCATATTGTATGTTGGATTCCCACCAAGTAAGGTCTGGAACTATGCATGGTGTTATAGAATGGGAAGAGGGGAAATGCCTTTCCATTATATTTTGACACATCTTGCACAAGCATCCACATGTCATTAAATGACCTGTCATTGCTCTCACTCTTGACCACTTGCCCTCAATAACTGTATAGCACAGCCAAATCTGACCGGCCATTGTGATAGAATCCCATTCACTGTGTGATCCCTGATTGCCTGAGACCACCCATTTAACTAATCCAGGAGAGAGGCAGCTGGTGAAGAGGGGGCAGATAATCAAGCAGAAAGGCAGCAACGAGTAAAAACAATGGAATCTAACCAGACTAGGAAAGGCAAATATCCAGCAATTGAAGTGTTTTCCAGGAAATATTTCTAACCTGCCAGCATCGCTGGTTTTAATCTGAAAAATCAAAATAGGAGACCATTCAGAACAGCCCTAATTCCTACTAATCATCTCATTATCTTCCAATCAAAAGCTTACAGCAGCCTGATCGTAGTTCCAGAGCTGTCTGCTATCTAATAACTAGTCAATTCCAGACCAGAGATGGACCCACAAGAGACACCTATATTCCATTCACTGAATTCCACTGCCCAAGATTTCTGGACTTTAAGCTGGAAAGCATTACTAGGAAATGCACACATGGTGTTGTTGGCACTGCCCCCAGACCTTAGCAAATAGACAAGGAATCTTCTGCCCATCTCCTTCCAGGAGCCTGGCAGTTTTCTGGTATTGTTAACAGAGGAAAAACAAACAGAATTACCCCAGCCCTGTTTACAATGCACTTTGGCTGATTATTGGTGTCTGGCACTTCTCCATTATGTCCCCGTTTGTTATGGATACAGATAACAGGCGATCAGAACCTTATTCTTGGGAGATAGCACTAATTGATGTGCTGAGATCAGCAGTGCTCCTTCTGTAACCAGGCACTGGAAGACACAGTAACTGGAGAAATAAAGAGAGTGCGAAGGCAAGAGGATGGAGGTTTTCTCCACATTGCCACTTCCCCCACTGCTTCCCCCCTGGGAAACCCGCCTTTTACTGCTGAGTTGGAGCAAACATCAATGGGGTTTTCTCTGGACTGACGTTTCGGTTAATTTAGCGCTAAAGAGTGGGTTTTCCAGGGGAAAGTGGCAAAACAATGGCAAAATCGCTTGGACCCATGCCTGGAAAGCACATGACATGCGGAAAACTGACCGGCCCTGTGCTTTCTGGCACAGAACAAATGGGAGTATGGATGAGCCCTCAAGTCTCCTGCTTCCTTGTGAGCTGTCCCTGGTCCTGCAGCCCTGCCTCTAATTGACTCTTTGTAAACTTCTTCCTGCTGCTTTGCTCAGCCCCCTATGAGCTCCAAGACGCAGGTGGCGCTGTGGGTTAAACCACAGAGCCTAGGATTTGCCGATCAGAAGGTCGGCGGTCCGAATCCCCACAACAAGGTGAGCTCCCGTTGCTCGGTCCCTGCTCCTGCTAACCTAGCAGTTCGAAAGCACATCAAAGTGTAAGTAAATAGGTACCGCTCCGGCGGAAAGGTAAACGGCGTTTCCGTGCGCTGCTCTGGTTCACCAGAAGTAGCTTAGTCATGCTGGCCACATGACCCGGAAGCTGTACGCCAGCTCCCTTGGCCAATAAAGCGAGATGAGCACCACGACCCCAGAGTCGTCCGCGACTGGACCTAATGGTCAGGTGACCCTTTACCTTTACTTAAACTTCTTCCTGCTGCTTTGCTCAGCCCCCTATGAGCTCCAAGACCTGCTGAAACATTTATGTCCCATCTTTTCTCCAAGGAGCTGAAGGTGGCATGCACACTTCCCCCCTGCATTCTCCATTTTACCATCACAACAACCTTGTAAGGTTAGGTTAGGCTAAGAGGCAGTGACTGGCCCTAGTTCACCCAGTGAGTCTCCCAAGTCCTAGGCTCACACTCTAACCACTACACTACACCAGCTCTCTAATGTGAGGGATATCTTTAATTCATAAATATAGAACATGTACTGTTGTTGGACAATTCCCACCAGGCTCAGCCAAGCAGCTAAGGATGATGGGAGTTGTAGCCCCACAACAGCTGGAGGGCCGCAGATTCCATGTAGTGGCTTCACGTCCTGCTGTTTGAAAGTCTTCCCGATCTCTTGGAGACTCTGAAGCCCTGACAGCTCCTGGTTTATCAACTCTCTGGCTCACCATCGATTCTGGCTGGCCACTGAATTAAATGGAGCCTTCTGTGCCCAGGTCCCCCCAAACTGCCACACGTGCCTGTCCTCTGGGCACAGAGCTCTATTGATCCTTGTGTGTTATGCCACATGAATGATGGATTATCACATATCAAACTTTGCAGTGTTCATTTAACACCTCTGAATAAAACATTACTCACAGATTAACTGAGCAGTTTTAAGTGAACAACCATTTTCATCTGTTTTAAATTTTCATGGGTCCTTTTCTGGAGAACAAGTACATTGTTAATAATTGAAAGGCATGAGGGCTGCTAATCTCGTTGTATTTTAATGAGGTCCTGCTGCAGCCTGGCCATTTATTTTTTTAAAAATCTTGACGTTTTATAAGAATTCATTAAACTTCCCCGTTTCCTCCTCCTTGAAATTAATAATGCTGCAGCCACGCAGGAGAAATAACTGTTTGTGAAACAGAGAAGTGGGAACAATGCTGAGTCCAGAGAGCTTTAAAATACAGATTTGTAATGAGCTGCGGAGTTTTGCAGGAAGGAGCAATTTTCAGCAAGATGCGGAGACAGAATTGTGCAAAAAACAGGAATGGAATGGAAATGAGAGAGGGAGATTGAAAACCAGACATACGTAGCTAAGGGTGGCAGCTAGCCCTTCAGTTCATAGAATTGCAAACAGGATTGGGTACCCTTTTCCAGTCCCAGGGCCACATTCCTTCATGGAGAATCTCTCAGGGGCCACGTGCCAGAAGTGGGAAGTCTAGATGCAAACATGGGCAAGGCTGGATTGCAAAATTCTGAGAAGGGAAGATTTCAAAGGATGGGTGTGCTTCAGTTCTCGTAGTGTTTTGAAAAGTGTGTGTGATGTAACTTTGCCTTTAAAAATGAACTGAATTGACCTTCTCCCCCATCCCTAGTTTAAGATCTACAATTCCACAGCTAGGAATTTTGGCAGGAGCCATCACCCTCCTCCCTTTGCAAATGCAGAAATCCACCCACTGTCTCCCATGTGCCTACTTGGCTTTAAAAATATAGGCTGCCTCTTTCCAGGAGGCCAGGCCTAGTTGGCTGTGACTGATGGCATCGCTTAGACCTTGAGAATGTCAAACCAACAGCACATCTCAGAGGAAATAAGGATTTGGTCTCTCCCACCCCCTTTCTTATACTTTCTTTATTCAAAATGATTTACTTGCAGGTTCTCTTCCTAATTCACGTTACGTAGTCCAAAGCAAATCTGCCCACAACAGATGAGGAAACTCATCCAGATATGAACTTAAATCACCTCAAACTGAATATTCTCCAGTTTCAGCATCTTAGTTTGCCAAAAATGGAACACGCTGAAATACCAATGATACCCTAAGGGCCAGGCAAAGAGGTCTGGAAGGTGGGTGTCATCCTACACCTTATCTAAACAAATACCATAGGACAAAGACGGAAGTGTGCATATTTAGGATAAATACACCTGTCAGGGTTACTTCCAGATCCTAGCTCACAGAGGATCACGCTAGCCAGCGATCGTTAAATAAAAGTCTTTATTGAGTTACAGTCTCCATTCTCGAGCTGCTGCGTGCAACCCTACGTCTTATGCTTAGATCGGCGAAGCTCCGTCTGAGTCTCCGCCCCTTGCGCACCAACTTAATATCCTAGCCCTGCTCCACCTTTTCCGCCTGACAGTTCTCCTCTGGGTCCCTCTGCCCCCCTGGGTCTCTTCCTTCCGGGATTCTTCTGACGCTGACCCCCCTGACTCTCCTGTCTCCTTGCGCCGGGCTTTAGGACCTGGCTCCCTTTCCGGGCTGCCTACTGCGCCACCTTCCTGTGCATTTGAACTTGGCGTGCGCGCCCAACCTTCCACTTTCCGTCTAACCGTCACTTCGCTCCCCGATGAAGGTGTGGCCACTCCTGACTCGTGCCCTCCCTCCTGTTGCGAGCTGCCAGCGCTTGCTCCCTGGCGCTCTTCCTCTTTCCTACTCTCTGGCGGTGAAGTTGGTCCCGATCTCCAACTGCTCCCCTCTGAGTCCCCTCTGGCTCTTTCTTCCTGGGGTGTCCCCCTAGTCTCCCCCCTTGCCCTGGCCACTGGTGCTCCTTTTTGTGAATCTTCTGATTCACTGGAAAGACTCGGAGATCTCGGGTCGTCGTCATCACTCATCCTTTCTTCTGCCTCCTCCCCCTCGCTCTCTGTTTCCTCCCTTGCCCTCGCCTCTGCTCCTGAACCCCTGACAACACCAGATTCCTAGACACCAGTGTTAGAATTCTCGGGCCCAGCAAGTAAATGCAGGCATCATACCATATTTCAGTGAAGAAGGAGTGTGCTTAGCTGAGATTCACATCCTCACTGAGCCACAAAGCTTGTTTGGTGACCTTGAGCTAGCCACTGCTTCTCGGGCTGACCTACTTCACAGGGTTCTTGAGTGGAGAAATGTGGGAGCACATGTCTGCTGCCATGAGGAAGGGCAGGAATAAATTGCTTTAAAAAGGGGGGGGGAGAATGAGTGCAGCCACAGGGACTGGCTCCTAGGGACTGAGGCACTTCAGTTTTCTTGAGAGAGCCATGGGACTCCATGGTTGAGGCCGAACACAGAGCCAGACACATAGCGGCATCTGGGAGTCACACGATATTGCATGCGCAACATCAGGACGTCACATCAGGCCCCCTCAATGTTCTTCAGAAGATGGCGCCTCTGAGTGCAGGTGCTGTGAACAGTTGCAAATTTCTATATACAACAGAACAGCAACACCACCCACACAATATACAGCCAGCGCTATTTTACTTTTTTCTGTGATTTAATCTTGACAAAAATTAATAAAGCGAGCCTCATTCACAGGGTCTATAAAGCAGCACTGGAACACTGGGGAAATTGTGTTACGTTCAGGATCTGTTATTTTTTTATTTTTTATATATATTTTAATATCCCTATTTCCCCAGGTGGGTTTTTTCAAATATGATCTATGGGCCAGGGCTGAGCCAGCTGTAACTGTGACAACTGTGACCCAGATGGTAATCAACAAAACATACTAATTGAATATTGTTGGGTGAGGAGCCAGCTTTTTGCAAAAGCTCCTCCAGGCCCTGCGGTAACTCCGTGTTATTTACAGATGCCAAGGGAACCTCATGTTCTCCAGCCCATCCCTGAGATAGCAACAGCATAAGCACCACCCGGGAGGCCCGGAATTAACAGACAAGCTAATGCAATATTTAGCATTTATTTAGCACTTTTTAGAACATTTGAAACACTTCTCAAGCATTATCTCAGGAAGGTTGCCAACTGACCAGGAGGATGGGGGGGCGGGGGAGTGGAGAAACAGCTTGACTGAATATTTTGCTTTTGGGCCACTAATTGCCGAAATAAGAGGCTAGGCCAGGTGGGGGTTTTTTGTTTTTGTTTTTTGCCGATACTGTAATCTTATTCTTTAATTTATATTACTAGAGGCTATACCCCTGCTTCCTCTGCTTGCCATTCCCATTGCCAACCCCTCACCCCATACCAGAATTCAGGGGTCCTCCAACAAAGCCAAATACAGTGGAACCTCAGTTTTCGAACTTAATCCGTTCTGGAAAACCGTTCAGCTTCCAGAAAGTTCAAAAACTGAGGATCAATGGGCTGGCTGCAAAGTCAAGGGGGGCAAAATGAAAAAAGCCATTTGGCTTCAGAAAATTATTCGGAAAACAGAGCAATTACTTTCGGGTTTTTGGTGTTCGGGAGCCAAAACGTTCCAAAACGGAGGCGTTCGGGAACTGAGGTTTGACTGTATTGGAAGATTTAGGATAGACAAAAGAAAACACCTCTTCAAAAACTGCATAGTTAAGGTGATGGAATTCATTTGCATGAGATGTTGTGGTGGCCACCAGTGGCAGAGGAAGGGGAGTGCGGGGGGAGCACACCTTCCCCAGCAACGCAATCACGGTAGGTTGCCATCGCGGCTGCCTCCCCGCCTGTGCTGGGTGCCATGCCCCCACAGGCGGCGTGCCACGCCCCTGTGGGCAGCATGCTATGCCCCCAGGACGCGCACCAGCCCTGCCCCGCCTGCTCTCCACACACCCCGGTGCTGGACCATGAAGCTCCGCCACTGGTGGCCACCAACTTGGAATGGCTTTGAAAGATGCTTAGACAAATCCATGGGAGATAAGGCTACCTACTGATACTCACCACAATAGCTAGGTTCTGCCTACACTGTCAGAGGAAGTGATGGCTCTGCATATCAGTTCCTGGGATTCACAGCAGGGCATGCTTTTGTGCCCAGGTTCTGCTTCCAGGCACCCCAAAGGCATCTGGTTGGCCACTGCGAGAGCAGGATGCTGGACTAGATGAGCCATTGGCCTGATCTAATGAGGTCTTCTAATGTTCTTAAGATGTTGGCATGTTCACTCTTTCCTCTGCTTGCAATATCTTGGTGGTATTCACTTTGCTGTTGCATTCCATCCCGTTATTTGCAAACTCTGGCACAGCAGCAGCCACCTTGGCTCTAAGACGGGGCTGTTTGTTTTTTTAAAAGTGCCCTTCAAATTTTACCTGTAGTGTCTTGCTGTCACAAATTACTGCTGCAACATCAGCTTAGTTTAAAGCAGCAGGAGCCGGTGAAATCCTCGAGAATTCCAGCTGTAGCACTCAGAGACCAAGACTTGTTTCAGCAAGGAAATATCTCTTTTCCCTCCCTCTCCATCCAGAAACATCGCTTCAGGGGCTGAACACCATTTGAGAGCAATGTGCCCCAAGCCATATCAGATAATTACCAATCGTGAGGTTAAGCCAACTGAAGCCTGGAGCATCGATGGCCATCCCGTCGCAGTAACACCCACCATTTCAATGAGGTTCATATCAGTTTGGCTTTCAGATAGAGTTGGGTTTAGACCAAATGACCTTGTATCTGCCAATGTTTACAGCTGTTTCTTGCAGAGAATGTAGGGCCATTTTTGAGGCATCAACAGTGGACAAAACCTGGCCAAATTTCAGTAGGTTTAATCATGTGCTTGAAATCACCTCCAGTGAAATAGATTGAAATAAATCACTTCCATTGAAATAAATTGGCAAAGCCAGCAAGACCAGTCACGTCGACCCCTTGGGAGTGGCCCACCCCCAAGCCCATTAGCAATTGGACAATTGTTCACTTCCCAAGCAGCAAGCTCAGTCCTGGGACATCCTTTGCAACCCAGGAAGTGGTCCAAAATTGTGATGGGCAGGAGGAGCTCCAGCCCACAATGGTGCCCACCTGAGAGGGTATATGCACTTGCCTTGTTAATGTACCAGCACCATTAATATTCAGGGATACCGTTTGCCAAATGGTTCTGTGGCCTGCCTTAATAATTGACTAATAGCAGCAACCATCATTTCTCCCCAGCAAAAAATAACTAGTCAAAATTATGTTCTTCAGAGCACCATTTGTTTCAATGGAAGAGATTTAAGCACATGCTTATTCTCCCACTGAAAATCAATGTGGCTCTGAAGTGCTTAACTTTGGCTATGTTTTTTATTATTAATGGCCGTTTATAATCAATTATTACAAAACAGTATAGAGTACAACATAAATGAAATTAATAGGACAAAAATTAAACTATGCCATTATGATATTTTAGCTTGAATTATGCATAGGTTTAGCTCTTCCAGCACCAAATCTCTATGCAATAAATTTCAAATTAACCCTAATGAGACAAGCACGTTCATTTTAGAAGAAGTAAATACAGAGGTAAAAATGAGGGGCTTGGGAAGAAGTGTGTTATGTGTTTCCATGCAGGTAAGAAAGGGCATCAGCACAATAAGAAAACCAGCAGGATTAGTAAAGCCCAGCTGATTTGACATGAAAGCTTGTCTGTTGTAGAGATATTGCCCTAACATATTTCCTGCCTAGGAAATGCATACCTCTGGGACTCATAATGCTCTCGTCAACATTGCTGAAGGAGGAGACTCCACCCTCCCTCCTCTCTCTTTCCTGCTTTCTACCCAAGAAGCAGCTAAGGGAAGGATTGGGCTGGTGGGAGGGAACGGGTAGGCAGGTTGGAGGCTTGCAAGCTGGCAGACCCTCTGAGTGCCCCTATTTTCCAGGGACATCCCTGATTTAGAGAATCTGTCCCAGTTTCTGATTTGATTTTGGAATGTTCCTGTTTTCCTTAGGACATCCCTATTTTCACTGGAGAAATGTTGGAGGGTATGGAGTTATTCGATTCCCGAGCTGTCTGAAGACAATCCTGCCTTCAGGATTATGTTTATTGCGTTTTTATATATGTTGGAAGCTGCCCAGAGTGGCCGGGGCAACCCAGTAAGGTGTGTGGGGTATAAACAGTAAAGTTATCATTATAGAATGGGACATCCCTATTTTTATCGGAGAAACAGTGGAGGGTATGAGCTGGGTGAGAAGAGAAGTGTCATGTCAGTTATCACATTGTGAATTTCCCCACCCAAGCTCACAGAGGTACGGCAAGGAACCTCAGACTCGGGGGCCAAATGCAGCCCTCCAGGCCTCTATATATGCATGTTGGAACTCTCTCCAGACATTCTCTAGACTGTTCCATGTAAGGAGTGAGTGGTGCAAGCTAGGGAAAGTGGAGAACAATTGTGGACCTTTATGGGCACTGGAGAGGAAATTTCAAAACTTCTCCTCTCTGGCCAGCAGCTTCAGGAGTGAATGCACTTGACTGCCTTAGCTTGCAGTCATGAGCAATTGCTGTAGCAACTCCCCAACTCACCATCTCCCCTCACTAAGCCTGTGAGCAAGGCAATATCTGGATTTTCTTGCATCGTCTTGAAAACATGCTCAATTATTCTTTGCTAGAGGGGGAAAGCATAATCTAGCATTATTTGAATAGCTGTCCTTTGACACCTACTTGGCCCCCCTGCCCTGTCCAGGTTCGTTCCAGGGAATTTGCTCCAACCACCTCACCCTAATTCCAGGTTTCCCAAACTTAGATGTTCAGCTGTTTTTGGACTACAATTCCCATCATCCCTGACCACTGGTCCTGCTGGCTCGGGATGATAGGAGTCGTAGTCCAAAACAGCTGGACATCCAAGTTTGGGAAACTCTGCCCTACTTATAGTACAAATGAGCTGGAGGTTTCCATTTGGTCATTAACAAAACAGATTTCACATACTTGCTGCAGACTTTGAGGTGGGATGCAGAAGGGAAGGGGTTCACTGGTTTTTGCCAAAACATCTGACATTTGGGGGCAGAAAGATGTAAAAAGCCAGCCAGCAAGCAAGCACCATTAATTTCAGCAAAGGTCAACACACTTAGCTTGGCAGCATTTCTTCCGCGCTTGAACTTACAGCCTTCCTTCCGCTGCCCCCCCCCTTCACCCCACTATTGTCTAAGGGCTTCATTATTGTTAACAGCTTCTCAAATTGCCTCGCAAGCAGAGCTCTAAAATATTTAAAGCATGGCTCAGCGATAAGGCGCTTATGCTGGGGAAATTGTTCCTCTCTCCAGCTCGCATCCTTTTCTCGCGTTCATAGATGTTGTTCCCCCTTGCCAAAGGAGGTCCAGGCTTTGGCTGCCCTACAGCCCCTGTGCAGCAGCCCCCTGCCCTCCCCATACATCTCCCTGCCGCTCCCCTGCTTTTGTTCTGCCCAGATGATGCCTCCGGACTCCAACCGCCTGCAGCCTTCAAGCACAGTTGTTTGCCTAGCTGTTGGGATGTGAGCGATTTGGGGTGGAAAATTCAGATGAGATGATCCATAAACCAGCTGTCTCCTACATACACACACACACACACACACACACACACACATGCATGCATTTTGTCTTGCACCCTCTTTGCAGGAGTGTGAGCAAGACAGAGCAGACACTTTTGCAAAAGAAAAAGGAGAGAGTGTCAGCGTTCAACACAGGCTGCAGCGGTTCTTAATATAATATCCTCCTTGCTGCATGCAGTGGGGGGTGGTAGGGGGGAGAAAGCCATGGAGTGCATTGATTCATGTGGTGTGTATTTGCTGTTCAGGCAACATCTTGCAATTAAGAATAGGAGGATTGCAAGGGCGTCCATTTAGACCAGCGTTCTGTTTTTCCGACAGCACTCCCACCCATCCTCCTCTGATGCTTCTGGAAGCTCACAAACAGAGCACAGAGGGCTGCACAAACACCATTTTCTCCCGCAAGCATCTCATCTGGTACTCTGAGGTCTGCTGCTTGCAAAGGTAAAAGCTCCATTTAGCTGTTGAGTCTATTATCCAGTGCTTTGCCTAACCCAAGGACGAGGGGAGTGCATGGGTCACGGCAGCAAAGAAACAACAAGTAAGCAACTTGCTCCAAAAAAAAGGGGGCTGGAGGCAAACGGAGGTCTTTTGAGTCTCTGCCTCCAAGTCTACCTGTTTGAGGCTCTGCCCCCTTTGATGTATAACAACAGAGTCTTAAAGAGCTAGCCCTCTGGCCTGAAGTTCATGGACTCTTACCTAATGCGCCCCTGCCCTTTTGGACAAGTGAGGTCATATGGGAGCCATTAAGATCCTCTGGGAAGGCACCTGTTGTGTAGGGATGTGGGAAGAGCTCTGTTCTGATCACATTTTAATGTGAACCTACCTCATTTGTACTTCTTGAAGCGGCATACAAACCAAAACACAGGTGTCCCTTTGAAATTTCCACTTCTCCGACTTTTGTCATGCCCCTTTCCAACTGGGTAATGGGTACAAAAATGTGCCTGCTGAGGGAAAGTGTGTCTTAAAAATGCTCCCTTTAAGTTTGGAAGCTGGCTTGAATTCCTTTGGGTTCTTAGTGTGGATTTCTTCTGTCCATTTTTTGCTCCATTGTCATATTGTGCCTACCCTACCGCCATTCTTTTGACTCAGCTTGGTTGAAGGCCATGGTGCAAGAAGTTACTTTAATAGGCCTATCACCCTCTTACCTGCTAACCACAGATTTGAAGGGAGCCAAATCCGTGATTAAGCACAGGCTTTCGAATACTGATTCCGAGAGAGAGCAACTCTCCTTAGAGGACTAAGTCCTTGGGACTTTTTAGATTGGAGAAAAGGCAAGTAAGAGACAACATGATAGATGTTCCTATGCATGGCATGTAGAAAGTGGACAGAGAAAAGGTTATCTCCCTCTCTCATGACACTAGAACTCATGAACATCCAACGAAACTGAATGTTGAAAGATTCAGGGCAGATAAATGAAAGCGCATTTTCGTGCAATGCACAGTTAAACTATAGAACTTGCTCCCATGGGACACAGTGATGATCACCAACTTGGATGGCTTTAAAATAGAATTCAACAAATTCATGAACAATAAAGCTATCGTTGGCTACTAGCTATGAAGGCTATGCTCTGCCTCCAGTTGGAGGCAGCGATAATAACTATGCTTCTAAAGATGCTTCTAAAGACTAGTTGAGAAGCGGGTGGCACTGTGGATTAAACCACAGAGCCTAGGACTTGCCGATCAAAAGGTCGGCGGTTCGAATCCCCGCGACGGGGTGAGCTCCCGTTGCTCGGTCCCTGCTCCTGCCAACCTAGCAGTTCGAAAGCACGTCAAAGTGCAAGTAGATAAATAAGTACCGCTCCAGCGTGAAGGTAAACGGTGTTTCCGTGCACTGCTCTGGTTCGCCAGAAGCGGCTTAGTCATGCTGGCCACATGACCCGCAAGCTGTACACTGGCTCCCTTGGCCAATAAAGAGAGATGAGTGCCGCGACCGCAGAGTTGGCCACGACTGCACCTAATGGCCAGGGGTCCCTTTACCTTTACCTTTAAAGACCAGTTGCTGGAAACCACAGGAGACAACTGTTCTTGTGCTCAAATCCTGCTTGCTGGTTTCCCGCAGGCATCTGATTGGTCTCTGTGAGAACAGGATGCTGGACTAGATGGGTCATTGGCTCTGCACGGGGATCTTTCTCCCCGCCCTCCAGTCACTGAGGAGATCATGTCTCTCCTGTAATGACAAAATGTCATACTTGGGATGGTTAACTGTACCTAAGTATAGGAAGGCTTTCTCCCTTAGATGGTTTAGTGTTCTCCCCTCTAATTTATTAAATGGCAGATGTAACAAAATCCCCAAAATAACAAATGCTGCACCTGAAACAATTCTGAGTTGGACTATATATTGCATGTCCTTTTCTATTTTATTTTTATCAAAGGGCTAGGAAAGATGTAATATAGCCTATTGTACAATCCTTCCCAGGTTACTCCCCTGTGTTTCTTCTGGTTTTGTTTCAGAGCCCCAACAAGTTAATCACACAGCAAGTGGCAAAGTTTTTGAACATAGCAATTGCCACAAAGACTTCTAATGACCACCTGATATATCCATTCAAATATGTCTACTAATTTAATTTTGTGTTTTTAGCTGCCTTGTGTATATTTTTTTAATGTCACCATTTATAATTGTAAACCGATTAAAAATGTTCTAATGGTCTGTTGACTGCTAATAAAGAAAGTAAATAAAATGCATAAAATTCATTCATTCTATTTGGGAAAATTGCTTGCAAAATGTGCATAACTGCTAAAATGGTATACAGAAATCTGTATATTTAGTTTTTAAAAAATAAAACACACAGTAAAATTCTGAAGAATTTTCAGTAGGACTTTTAAAAAGAAAAAAACACAAACTGATGCAGGAATGTGGGGAAATGAAGGCCCAATCCAACAGAAAACAACATAAAAGCCCATTTACAACTGTAGAAACCATTAAAAACCATCTAAGACATTTAAAAGCATCTAGGGCATCTAAAAAACACTTAAAAACAATCACGTGCTCTCACAGCTGTCAATTTCAAGGTTGTCATTGCCAGTATCTGGGTAAACAGGAATGCATTTAAATTTCTACTGAAACTCAGTAATTGAGAGCCAGTGGGGTCCAATGGTTAGAGTGTCGGACTACGGCCTGGCGCTCCAGGGATCAGATCTCTATTTAGCCATGAAGCTCATTGGGTGAGCTTGGACCACTCACTGCCTATCAGCCTAACCTATACCGCAGGATAGTTGTGGGGATTAAATGAGGAGGGGAAGAACCATACACACCACCTTTAGCTCCTTCTGAGAAAAAGGTGGAGTGTAAACGCACCAAATAAATAAACAATGCCCTTGGCTTTGCCCTCTACTGCTGTGTGGCCCTTGAATGGTTCCCCATAAGGAAATGAGACCCTCAGGCTAAAAAAAAATGATTTCCTACTCCTACTGTACTTCCTGCTGCTTTGTTTCTCAGATGCTTCTGGTCTGCTGCTGAGGGGGTGGGAAGGATGCTGGCCTTTGTAGACCTTTGGTCAGATCCAGCAGGGCTCTTCTTAGGTTCTTGAAAAAGCTTCGTCGGTTCATGTGCTTTTCGCTTCTCCAGGACTCAAGGCTCGAAATAGTTTCCACCCACCTCTGATCTGCAGCCTCTGCCGGCCGCTCGTCATACTTAATCGCTTTACTAACTTTATTGCCATTGGGATCTCTCCTACCACATGGGAGAATCACCATGGAGACCCCCGATGCGACTAGTGTCCCTGGCACACCTCTGTGCCCCGGCATTAATCCCCTCTCAATGTGCCACCAAGTCAGCCCCTAGCTTGGAGGAGCGAACAAATAAATATGAAAACTGCTCCCAGAGGAGCCAAATATTCGCCAGACAAGCAGAAAGAAAGACACAATAATATACCATGTAAGCCACCGGATTTTATTAGCTCTGCTTCCCTTTTCTCCCCTTTGTAAAGTATCGCTGCATTGTTATATTAATCTTTACTCCAAAGCAAATTAAAGCGGGGACAGTTGTCAGGGCATTATTAAGAACAGCTGTTTAATTACGCCTGCTTTTTGCATCAAATTGTGGAGGGAGGGGAGGAAATGGAGCACCCTTTGCTCATTGACGATTGCTCTTCTTCCCTGCTCTCGCTTTTCACACCCTCCTCCCCCAGCCATGTACCGCCAAGTACAAGAGGATAAATGCATCGTTACACACCACCCTGATCTCTGAGTAGTGAGAGAATTCAAGGGTTCCAGCACTTACCCAGGGTTTGGTTTCCTTGCAATGAACATCAGCAGAGACGGCACTCTCTTTAGGGCAATGTATATGGTTTTATTTACCCATATAGACAACCTGAGCATAAGATGGAGAGGCTCACCGCATAAACAGCCCAACAGTCTCGCTTCTTCATTAGTCACAGCTATGGATCCAGTCCAGAACAAGCATGTCACAGTGTCTCCAGCTTCCAGCCCACTGCCAGCTCAGCTCTCAAACACCATTCTGCCTAGCAACTAGGTGAGGGGTGAGAGAAAGGACCACTGTTAGTCTGGAGGGCAGCATTACTTAGCTGTAGCACATTCTTTGGGGATGCTGATGAAGACTTGTACTGTAAGTGGCTATTTATGATCATTGTCTTACACAGAAACTTGTCTGATTGTTTTAGCAACTCCCTCTGTTAGATTCTAACCCTCACTGGGTACAGGACCCCAAGAATTGGGGCTCAGGCCACCATCCATGCCAGAGGTGCTCCAAATCACAAGCATCCTCCACTTTTCTTTTAGTCCTGGGGTGGGGGGAGCCACTGAGGAACGTCTAATGTTGTCCACACAATGACAACCATCCCCTGTCCCTGACTGGCTGTATTGAAACCTTCAAATCGATCCCCAAATAACTCTGAATTGCGGAGAGTAAGTTGCTACACTCTGTTTAAGCTTCTGTCTGGGGACCTCAAAGCAATTTCCGCAAGTGTTAGTTAACCAAGGCTGCTTCCTGGGTTTGGTGCCATCAGATTCAATTTACACAGGTAATCCCAGGTGAAGAGAGATTTGCTCAGCCTCATGACAGAATTTAAGGCACTGACAAATCCAGCTAGAATTTTCCTTGGAGGAGGCTGAAATCAGAAACTCCCTCAAAACTATTTGGGATTGGATTCCCCTCTCTGCTCATGGGGCTGCAGGAATCCTGAACATCTGTATTCCATGCTGTAACATTACATTGCAGGTTTCAACGATCTGTGGTTTTACTACATTTATTTATTTATTTATGCTGCTTTTTTATTAAAGAATAATTGTTTGATATTGTTTTAAAGTATCATGCACTGCCTTGTGGGCTTTAGGAGTAGAAAGGCAGGCTATATATCTATAAAGGTAAAGGTAAAGGGACCCCTGACCATTAGGTCCAGTCGTGGCTGACTCTGGGGTTGCGGCACTCATCTCGCTTTATTGGCCGAGGGAGCCGGCATACAGCTTCCGGGTCATGTGGCTAGCATGACTAAGCTGCTTCTGGCGAACCAAAGCAGCACACGGAAACGCTGTTTACCTTCCCGCCAGAGCGGTACCTATTTATCTACTTGCACTTTGACGTGCTTTCAAACTGCTAGGTTGGCAGGAGCAGGGGAGCTAGGTTGGCAGGAGCAGTGAGCAACGGGAGCTCACTCTGTCGCGGGGATTCGAACCGCCGACCTTCTGATCAGCAAGTCCTAGGCACTGTGGTTTAACCCACAGTGCCACCCGTGGCCCTTATATATCTATATTTAATGTCCAAAATAAATTTATTTTATTAATTTTATTTAATAAACTTGTACTTATTAAGCAAAATGTATATACACCACTTAATTGTAACAAAACATCAAAGCAGTATACAAGCTATATTAAAGTTAATAAATGAAGCTACAAACAAATAATTAAAAACATTTTAAAAACAATTGAAATCATCAGTGAACTAAAAAGAGATGGAAACATGTCAATGTCTATACACTTGAACAGGCTTGCCTAAACAAAAATGATTTAACAAGGCACCAAAAGGATACAGCAAAGTCGCCTGCTTGATGTCAATAGGCAGGGAGCTTGTGCTGCCACACTAAAAGGATGATTTCTTGCAAGTGTGAATTGAGTCACGAGTGGTACCTGTAATAGTGCCAGTTCTGCAGATCAAAGTGGTTCAATGAGCACATATGAGGGAAAGGTGATCCCACAAGTAAACTGCTCCCAAGCTATTAAGTCTTGTATATCAATAGTAACACATTGAAAATGGCCCACTAACAAATCATCAAAGCATGCAGATCTCTGGGGAGAGGTGTTGTAAGTTGACAGGGTCTCACTCACTCACCAGCACTACCTGGAGATGCCAGGGTTCACACCTGAGACCTTCTGCCTACAAAACAGGTGCTCTACCTTTGAGCTACAGCCCTTTCTCTTTCGATGCTCAAACACTGCTTTATACTTGGCAATATTAGCAGTGATCATCATCACAGCAGCAGGATGAAACCACCCACACGCTTCCAGCCTTTCTACTCTCTCTCAAATGGTACATTTAGCTGTACAAGGGTGGGGAGAGAAGAGAAGAGAGAGATTTTCAAAAGTTCAGGGAGAACCCCGGGATTTTGTTTCTTGAAAGACAGTCGGACCCCTGCAGCAAAGCGGATGGGGAAGTTGTCTGAGAACAAAAGCATCACAGTGCAGAGTACACAGCCAGCCTGGAGGAAGAGAGAGAAAGCAAGAGCATATCATCGCCATCAGCAACCCCTCCCCCTTCCACACCCCGTGCAATATCACTGGAGGGGAGGCATCTGCCAACTGACATACTTTAGCTTCCCCCTTCCCCTTTTTTGCATGCCTTTGAACTTCTGGAGGGATGGTGGGTAGATTTATGCACTGCCTGGGTCTGGTATCAAGCTTGCCTTTTGCTTCACCTCCAAAGCAGGAATGGGAAACATCCTGGAGGTTTGAATGTGGCCCTCCAGACCTTTCCATCTGGCCTGTGGGATTCTGCTCAGTCCACACACCATCCCTCAGACCTCTTAGAATTCCTGCTCCATGACTGCAGACATGGGATTTTTGTCTATCACATAACGGTGCTTGTTTTGACTCCATAAAGTGGGAAGTGACGAAGACAGGAAGTTTGTGTTACTGTGTTCCGTGAAGTGGGACTATTGTCCTTTGTTTTTGCTCTCTGCTGTCTGATGCTAGAGAGAGAGGGAGCCATGTTGCAGTGCTCTGTGTGTGTTTATATGTAAATAAAGTAGATTAGCCAAAATGTTGAGTTGCTGAGGTCTGTTACACAAACTGTGAACACTCTGCGGATCCCTAAGTGTGTCGGTGTCTGTTGGAATTGGTCGCTGTGATGTTTGGGGTGAAGAAAGTTTTTGAAGCTCCTGAACGAATGACCAGGAAGGAGAGAACATGCCAGTTGGGCATGTGTCTCTACTAGGGTCCTGCTCGAGTGTAGGATGAGCTCCTGACAAGAGCACTCCTCACTGGCCCTGATCTGCTCTCTCTTCAAGTGCTTTTCCCTGGCCAGAATGCATCTTGTTTGCTTGAGGCGATGGAGGTGGGTGGGTATCTCTCTATTCATCCATCCATCCATCCATCAAAGACTGGTATTGTTAAATACCATGGTGATTTTTAAAAATGCATAAAATTAATACTGAAAAACTTTTGCAATAACTAAATTTTGTAAACCTTTTGTGGTCTGGGCAGGCCTGGAACTAGTTCCCATGTCTTGTTCCTCTCTAAGGAATCAAGTTCAGCCTTCATGGCATTTAACCATGACTCAGCATGCTCTGAGGCTCAACTTTGGACCTTTTGGAAGCTTGAAGGTTCCTGTTGAATGTTCGGGAAAAGTCAGAATCCCAAGGCAGTATAAGTTCCTCAACTATGTTTATTCAACATTTGTCAGTGACAACAGCTCACTCATAGGAAAACAAGAACCAAAGTGACTGGACAACACAGAAATAATGCTAAACATGAACTGACCATTGGTATCTGAAGAAGTGTGCATGCACACGAAAGCTCATACCAAGAACTAACTTAGTTGGTCTTTAAGGTGCTACTGGAAGGAATTTTTTTATTTTGACTATGGCAGACCAACACGGCTACCTATCTGTAACTGACCATTGACAGTTGACAGTTGAAAGTCCATGCGCTTACTTGCCATTAGAATGTTTGTCTACCAGCGCTTATACGATTGGTTAGAATGCACCTTGTAACATAAAATGTGTTAAACCCAATACATAACACTCCTCCCCCCAACTTCCTAACAAAAGGAACAAACATAGTCATCAAGGTGTGCTGGCCTTTTCCGTTCCTGCTGGGACCGTCGTGGTTCCTGTGCCCAAGTGGGTGACCCAGGAGGTTCCTCCGGTACCCGTGGTCTGAGTCAGCAAGAGAGGTCAGCAAGGCCGGCTCCGAAGGGGTCACTGCCAATGGAGCCACTGAGGATCCCGGCCTGAAGTTGCCCTGCTGGGGTAACTCAGTCACTGGCAACCTGTCTGGTTCCCATTCTGGCCTGGGCACAGAATCTCCCGAAGTACCCATTTCTCTGTCCTTTGGTTCCACTTGAAGTTCCATGTTCAGAGGTGCCCTGGCTCTGATCTGGTTGAGGTGTCTCTTCCAAACCAGTCCCCCCTCCAACCCGACCTCGTAGGAAACCAGACCTGTACAGCGGGCAATGATACTAGGGACCCAACCCTGTTCGGGCCCATAGTTTCGGACGTACACAGTGTCTCCTGGGGAGAACTCTCTTGGAGCCCCCCGCACCACAGTGGATGGCCGTTGTTCAAGAGCCCGGTCGGGGTGCGTATGATCAAGGAGGGTAGTGAGAAGAAGAAGAAGAAGAGGAGGAGGAGGAGTTTGGATTTGATGTCCTGCTTTATCACTACCCGAAAGAGTCTCAAAGCGGCTAACATTCTCCTTTCCCTTCCCCACAACAAACACTTTGTGAGGTGACTGGGGCTGAGAGACTTCAGAGAAGTGTGACTAGCCCAAGGTCACCCAGCAGCTGCATGTGGAGGAGTGGAGACATGAACCTGGTTCACCAGATTACGAGTCTACTGCTCTTAACCACTACACCACACTGGCCTCCTCCCCATAAGCAACTCAGCCAGGCTCCAGCCAGTCATTGCACTTGGGGTGATGTGTTGGGCCAATAAGAACTCCGCTAGCTGGAGAGTCCAGTCTCCATGCACTATGCGCCTAAGCGCATCTTTGGTATTACGGACCATGCGTTCAGCTTGGCTGTTAGTGGCCCGGTGAAAAGGAGTGGAATGAATGTGGTGGATTCCATTCTTGGTTACAAATTCTTTGAACTTCCCAGCACCGTCAGTAGCACATCCACCTTGTCTGCCTCCCTAGTGAAGCCTTGTAATCGGACGTAGCTCCTTCTTAGGCGCACATCAAGGTCCAGTGGTGGCCAACTATGACTGGTGGCCATCCTCGGACCTGGAGCAGTCACTTGTGCGATTGTGGGTGGTTACGAAGATGCTGCAGGCACGGTCTCATTTCCGGGACTATTTGCTAAGTAAGGTCACGCTTACTGCGAGGCGGCAAGCGGCGGTGCGGTCTTGGGCCTCTGGCAGCCAGTGGGAGCTCATCAACCCCATCCTCATCACCAATGTTGAATGTTCGGAAAAAGTCAGAAGCCCAAGGCAGTATAAGTTTCTCAACTATGTTTATTCAACATTTGTCAGTGACCACAGCTCGCTCATAGGAAAACAAGAACCGAACTGACTGGACAACACAGTCATAATGCTGAGCATGAACTGACCGTTGACAGTTGACAGTTGACAGTTGAAAGTCCATGCGCTTACTTGCCATTAGAATGTTCGTCTACCAGTGCTTATACGATTGGTTAGAACGCACCTTGTAACATAAAATGTGTTAAACCCACTACATAACAGTTCCCAAACCTTCTCTGATTTACTAACAACATCTGTATCTGCTATGACTGTTTTAGCAAACTCTTCAGGATACCTTTTGGGTGGTTTACCCTTTGTGGCCCTTTCAGATCTGTGTACTATACACAAGTCTTCCATGCTATGCTTCTTTTCTTTAGGAGAATGGTGGGCAGGCTGGAGGCCTGGGCAGGCCAGATGCCTGCTGGGATTGACAAGGCATCTGACCCTCACCTGAATCTCATAGCTCTCCTGTAGCTGCCTCTGATTAGTTATCATTTAACTCTTGGGGGAAATAATTAGCATCACACGTCATGTGGCCACCATGATCTTGCATGAAAAAAATAGGATGCCCCATTTTTTTCTGGAGCACTTGGGAGGTAGGATGCATTGGCCCACTCATGTGAGTTGCCTCATCTACTTTTGCCTTTGACCACACCCACAGCTGGCATGTGGCTCTTGGAAGGTTGCCAACAAGGGAATGTGGCCCTTGGGCTGGAAAATGTTCCCCATTACATTTAAACACACATGTAAAGTGCATGATGTTCCCTGAAGAATCCTGGGAACGGTAGTTTTTAAGGGTACTGCGAATCATAGCTCTATGAGTGGGAAACTGCAGTTCCCAGGATTTTGGGGTGGAAGCTGTGTGCTTTAAATGTGCCTTGGATGTGGTTTCAATTTATGTGGTTTATCTACCCAGGAAGATCACTCCCTTGAAATGTGATGATGTCTATTGCTTACCTGAATGGGGGGGGGGAGAGAGAGAGAGAGAGAGAGAGAGAGAGAGAGAGAACAGGTGTATGGCTGTGTGTAGAAACCTCTGGTTTTTGCATGGGTGGAATATAGTCTACTACACATTCATTGTCCCATCAACTTTTGCTTTGAACCCACCCACCAATTGCATGTGGCCCCCAGAAGATTACCTGTGAAAGAATTTGGCCCCAAGTTTAAAAATGTTCCCCACATCCTCTCTACATACTATAGGCCACATTTCAGTGAACACATCTTTCTGGCCTAACCGTCAGATCCCCTATCAGAAATGTTGAATGTCATGTCCAATCATTTATCAGCCGGCAACATGTTTCCCTCCAGAGTCCTTGAATTGCTCTTTAGTATTGCTTGCTGATTATATTATGATGTGCTATTTACCTCGGTCAGAAAAGCGAGACCTTTTACGTCGCTTCCCTTGTCAGAAATGTATCAAATAAATCGCTGTATTTGGAATGCGGCTCGGTAGAGTTCACTGCCCAGGTAAACGATTTGCCGTAGCTCAGTGCATAATGTGGACATAGCAGAAGGTTAAATGTGCCAATGTGCTGGTCTGAGGAGGGAATTGCTGCAAGGATGCAATGGGAGGGGGATGTTAATGGGGTGGCAATAAATATAAACAGGAAGCGCAGGAAGCATGGACGTCATTTGGGCAAGTTGAAGGAGAAAGGGACATTTTTCGGCTTCCACTTTCATTACTATGAAAACAGAAAATGTAAAGAAACCTCATTTTCAACTGCCACTCAAAATGTCATCTTAAGTGGCAATGTAGCCAATATTTGCAATTACCTGGTTTGCAGTATGAAACTGTTTATAATGCACCATGTGAGCGTAAGAACCTCCAATTGGATCAGGCTAATGGTCCATTAATCCAGCATCCTGTTTTCACAGTGGCCAACCAGGTACCTGTAGGAATCCCAGAGGTGAGATATGAGAACAACAGTAATTCTCCCCTCCTGTGGTTTCTAGCAGCTGGTATTTAGAGATGATGTCTCTGGCAGTTAAAGCAAAGCATAGCAGCTGTGTCTAGTAGCCATTGACAGCCTTGTCCCCCACAAATTTGTCTAATCTTCTTTTAAAGCCATCCAAAGCAACATACATGACTGCCTCCTGTAGAAACGAGTTCTGCAGTGACCTGGGCTTGGCATTCAGGGACATGGATTAAAGTTCCTTCTGTTGTTTGACCATGTCATGGATACAATTCACCGGACCATGTCATGGATACAATTCACCAGTTCACACTGCAAGTTGGACAAGTACTGTTTTTCTTAATTTATTTCCTGTATTTGTCTCCTGCTTTTCACGCAGTTTTGCTTCGCAGAGTGACTCACATCAATTTTAAAAGTGAGGGTGGTTGCCACCAGCCTTCTAAGCTAAAAAGACAGACATAGAAGGGAAAATGAGTAGAGAGGAAAGGCAGAGAAGGGCAGATCAGTTATTAGAGGCCACAAAAAGTAGATGGTTATAAATAGGAATGGCAGAGAAATTCAGTTCAGTTCTCATTTAAAGAGGAAACCTACCTAATTCAGACGTTCCAAAACAAAATGTGAACTGAAATACAACCCTCCACTGAATTTTGCACTTCCCCAAATTTTGCAATGCATTTCTCTAGCAGTATGTCTCCAGTAATGTGTACAAAAATGCATATACTGGGGTGAAGTGTGCATACAAAATGCATATATTAGTGAAGCAAGCATGCCACAATGCATGACACACTCATACCTCAGGTTATGAACGCTGTGGGTTGCACGTTTTCGGGTTGTGGACCGCGCCAAACCCAGAAGTACCGGAACGGGTTACTTCCGGGTTTCAGCGCTCGCACATGCGCAGAAGCACCAAATTGTGTCATGCATGTGCGCAGATGCAGCGCTTTAGGGTTGTGAACATGCCTCCCGCACAGATCACATTCCCAACCCAAGGTATGACTGTATAAGGGGAAATGGCTTTGCAAAAATGTGTCTAGAATGGTGTGTCTATTAGGGCAAATTCACACTAAATTGCTGATAATTTTTCATGAGTACTTCTTTTGTGAAGGAGAAAATTCTCAAACAAATATGAAGATATGGAGGGATGAACTTATGTCTGGGAAAATCGGAAATGGAGAAGCCAACAGATCAGCCCATTCTGGACTTTAAGCAGCCATTTTTATACAGTTCAGACCAGGCTAATCTTCCCTTGCTGGTGTTCAAGGTCAAATAGCAACTTATGGTTCTTGTGGTTTCAGCCAATTGCTGGATCATGAGTGACCTTTCTCTTGGCTTTTGCAGTCCTGGAGCTACAGGCAGCTGGAGCTGAGTGTTCCTTCAGGCAGGGATGCAAGCCTCCTACAGCTGCTCCTTCTCCAGTCAGTGACTGGGACCAGGGTGGTCTCCTTCTTGCCTTTTGATCATCCTAAGAGACAGGGTATATTAGGGCTGCCATACATCCAGCTTTTTCCAAACACATCTGGGAATTGGCTGCAAAATGGCATCTGGATGGATTTTTGATGACTCAGCAAAATGTTTGTGAAAACCTGGACGTATGGCAAGCAGGACAATTTATTTTATTCTTAATGCTTTTAAAATTCAAGAAAAGCCCAAAAATGTCAAGCTCAACAACCTTGACAAAAGGAAGGAAGGAAGGAAGGAAGGAAGGAAGGAAGGAAGGAAGGAAGGAAGGAAGGAAGGATAACAACTTTATCCAGATTTTCACTTTGAGAATATGGCAACTCTAGGTATACAGCCTCCCAGTGGCTCTAGTTTCCTTGGCTGATGGCAGAAGCTGTAGTGTACTTTCTTTACAGTTCCAGAGCTATGTACTACCTTTGGTAACATCATGATCCAAAACCCAGGCCTAGGGACCAATTGTGGCCCTCCAGGCCTCTCTCTCTCTGGCCCTCATAACTCTTCCCAGGCCTCCTCCCCATCACCAGCTTCATATCCCAAGTGTTTTTGCCTCCTTGACGTTTGATCCTGCCTCTTCTTTGCCTGGAGGGGGTATACAGGGGTGTGTGTGTGTGTGTGTGTGTGTGTGTGTGTGTGTGTGTGTGTGTGTAAAAATTAGCTTACTGTACAAAGGTTTAAAAGGGTCTCTTACAATGAATGGTTGAGGGCATTGGGTATGTTTAGGATGGTAAAGAAGCGACTGAGGGGAGATATGACAGTCAACTTCAAATATCTAAAGGGCTGTCACATGGAGGATGGAGCCAGCTTGCTTTTTCCTGCACCAGAGGCTAGGACCCAAACCCATGGATTCAAATTACAAGGAAGGAACTTTCTGACAGTAAGAGCTGTTTGACAGTGGAACAGAATCCCATGAGAGGTGATGGGCTTTCTTTCCTTGGAGGTTTTTAAGCAAAGGTTGGATGGCCATCTGTCATGTATGATCTAGTTGAAATTCCTGTATTGCAACGGGTTGGAGTAGATAACCCTCGCTTGCAATTCTGCAATTCTAAGATTTGAAAGAGAAGATTCCCTGACTTCCGCCTCTTCCATGTTTAACTCTTGACCAGACAGACCAAAGACAAGCCAGCATAGGAACACTTTGCAGCCCCTCTTGAAAGCAGTTGAAGAGCTGCAACTTCCTATTTCACAGCCTCGGAGACACCACCACGATGGCCCTGCTGCTCCCCCTAGCTACCATAAATTTCACCTCTCTTACCGACAAAATGCAAAGCAGGATTTGAGCTGACGAACCCCAGTTGTTTATGAAGACTGATACAGGGAGACACAGTTTGATGTTATAATAATGCCTGAAATCACGAACCTCACCTCTGCTCACTGAGCAGTGAGCTAGCCTGATGGCCTGTGTGCTTACATAACACCGAAAAAAGCTGACAGACTCTACAAAAACAGCAGAAATGGACAGGTTCCTTGTCCATTTTAGGAGCATTAATTTGGGTAATGGCTTTCTCCAAGTGGGATCCAACAATATTCGCCTTCTTCCTGATTTGGAAATTAGCCGTTTCTTGTCTTTCTTCTCCTGACAAAAGAGAAGGAGGAAGCTAGAAAAAAGTGTATTGTTTGCAGCAAAATGAGCTTTTATTTTCATTTGTTTTAGATGCTTTCCTTTAATTAATTAAAGGTTGGTGTGCAGTGGGGGGGGGAGCACCTTGGGAGGGTGTTGCCTGGCTCACAGCCAGGTAGCCTTGATGTATGCAGGCTTTGTTTCTGACAAACTGGCACCTCCACCTCGAGGCTGTGGCTTCTGTGTGTACATTTAAAGGGGGAAATAGGGGATGTGATAGCATAGCTTCTGTAGTCTAGGCTCTGGTATCTTTTGGGTTAGATTACCACAATGCAATATACATGGGGCTGCCCTTGATGGCAGTTTTGGAACTGCTGCTGGTTGAGAATTCAGCAGCCGGGTTGTTGACCAACGCAAGATAGTCTGAACATAAAACACCACTTCTGGCATGACTGCACTGGCTTCCATGGAATTTCTGGGCTCAGCTCAAAGTGCTGCTTTAAACCTATAAAGCCTTATGTAGCTCAGGAGCCCACATGAGCCAACAAAGACCCAGCATTCATCATGCAAGGTCTTCTCCTTGTGCCCTCTCCAAGGTAGGTGCAGAGGGTGTTGACATGTGAATGGACCTTCTCGGTGGTGGCCTCCCACTTATGGAACACTCTCCCCAGGGAGGCAAGTCTGGCACCATCATTGCCTATCTCTAGGCACCAAACAGAAATGTTTCTCTTCTTCCAGGCCTTCAGCCTTTTATCATCTATGGCTTCCTTTGGTAAGTGGGATGGTCTATTCCTGCCTTTTTATAATATGAATGTGTTTTTAGCTTTTACTCCATTGTAGTTTTTTGCATTGGTTTTAATGTACAGTGGTACTTCGGGTTAAGTACTTAATTCGTTCCGGAGGTCCGTTCTTAACCTGAAACTGTTCTTAACCTGAAGCACCACTTTAGCTAATGGGGCCTCCCGCTGCCGGCGCGCCGCCGGAGCACAATTTCTGTTCTCATCCTGAAGCAAAGTTCTTAAACCAAGGTACTATTGCTGGGTTAGCAGAGTCTGTAACCTGAAGCGTATGTAACCCGAGGTACCACTGTATGTCCTTTTTTTCTTTTCGTTTTTGGTAGGTTGCTTTTGTGGGAATTAAACTCTAGTTCCCATTTAGCAGGGCTTTGCGGAAGACAGCCCTGGGTCGTTTGACCTGTTAATTAGTTCTCCTTTTCCCTCCTATAAAAACTATGCAATACACTCTCTTTCAAAGTTTAAAGGACAAATAACTTTTACTAAGTGTCCTTGCAGTTGCAGATTAAATATACAATGCAGGTGGATGTTTCTTAAACTGTTACAGACTAACTAACTGTGAGGCAAACAGGAGCACAACATAAAATACCCACTGCTTTGTTAAGACTGTTCAGCTAACTGCCATAACTCTACCAACTGCAAATAACTACCTCAGTCATAGAAAATCACAGTTTGACAGCTCTTGAAATTAACCTTTTACATGTGCATTTGGGGATTGGGGAAAATTTGTGGAATAGTTGAAAAATTCTTGTATCCAAATAAGTTCGTTAGCAGGGTGGATTCAGGTATAAATTGCAGTTTTAAAAAATGAAAATGAAACCACAAAGGGGGGGATATGTCTATGGGAAATTTATGCAATTTGTGTGTTTGTGATTTGTATGTCAGTAAATTTTTGAAAAACTGAAAAATAAAAATTATTTTTTTAAAAAAATATGCATTTTGGATGCTAAACAAAAATGTGCATTTTGGATGCTAAACAACAACAAAAATGCAAATCATAAAGTCCACATAGAAAACACAGTGTGCTCAAGGGGGGGGTCTCATAAATACCCCCTTTATCTCTGCTGCCTGGATGCGTGCACCCCATCAGTGCCCCCAAGGTGTTTTGGTGGGTTTAAACAAGCCAAAACATACTGAGCATCCAAGAAAAGGGTGTAGCTAGGAAGGACTAATTTGCCTCCAGAGGCTAGTCTGTTAGGGCAAATGAGGCACAGCCCTCTAACCTCAGTCTGCCCACTCTTTACAACGGGCATCGTTTTCCAACTGCAGTTTCCCAACTATCTCCTTATATATAGTAGATCATGCAAGCTATTGATCATGGGTACAAGGGGCACTAGAACTATTAAAGGTGGTTAAATGAGACTTGGCCATCAGGGAATTGCAAAACAGTTTTTAATACTGTATTAAAGCTTTGCTATTAACCTTTTTGCTCCATCGTTATAGGCTGGAAATTCTAATGTGCAGAAGCAGGTGAGTCGAAGCAGGCAAAATGGTCTTGGGCTGCCTCTATGCGCATAAACCTGTACCCAGGAAGAGCGGGTGCTGGTTTTCTTCACCAGTCAACTGGAAACTGTAACATAGCTCTGTGGCAGAGCAGATGCTTTCATACAAAAGGTTCCAGGTTTGATCTCCAGCATCCTTAGTTTGAAAGAGCCCAGACAGGTAGGCTAGGAAAAGGGCCTTTGATTGAGACCCTGGAGAGCCTCTGCAAATCAGAGTAGGCAATATTAGTCTAAATGGATTGTCTAAGGCAGCTTCCTATGTTCAAATCTTACTGAAGATCAGTTAATATGGTCTCAAGAATCATGTGGTTGCAAGGCTTCATGGCTTCCAGGTAGGGGTTCATACATTTGAGTATTGCTTCTAAAAAAATTCCCTGCACAGGCATAAACTATGTCAAGAAAGAGTGTTCAAATTATCCTTCTTCCTGATGCATTTTTCTATGTAAAATGAGGATTTAGAGAAGACTGGAGGACCTTCTCCCCTCACAGCTTATACAGGAAACTGCCCAGTGAATGTTTTTGCATTAGCCTTGATTTAGCAAGGTATGTACTGATATGAATTAACAGTTATGATGGCACATGGATTTTTTTTCTAATTCATTTGTATTTGGTGAAACCTGTTCTAATGTAGGGATGAGTGCATGTGTCCATTTTGGCATTTCTATATAATAAAAATGTAAGAATGTCATCATGAAGCCCCTGTTGGAGGATATACATGGATTTGCATGAGGTTGAAGCTTGGATGGGAGCATCTGCCCCCATCCATACTTGGAGTCTGAACTCACCTACACTCATGTTTGGGCCCTGTTTGTGGGTTTCCCACAGGAATCTGGTTGGTCATGGTGAGAACAGGATACTAGGCTAGATGGGCCATTGGCCAGAACCAGCAGAGTTCTTCTTATGTTCTTACAAGAGGGTACTTCAGCAAAAAAATCATTGTGGAAACAGGTTTCGGGTGTGTGGAATCTATTTGCAATCTGATGACGTCACAATGGATGCTTTTGGAATTTCAGAACGCATTAGCCATGTTCCCAAAGGGAGGTCTCATTGACAGGAAGGCAGACATGTAATTCAGAAGTGGTGGACCAAAAACAGATTTCTGCCACCTGCTCAAAGGTCAGAAGCACTGAGAATTATGGCCACTAATTAACTCCGCCACACACTGAAACATTAATATAGGCCGCAGCCTGTTGAGTCTGACTCGTCAGCTCTGCCCCTATATGTTAATATTGAGAGGGGGAATTATAAAAATGTAATGAGAAAGCGCTGAAATATGAAAGTCTTGTAATGATGAAATATAACAACCCATAATGAAGAAAAAGCAGCAGCATTTTTTTTTAAAAAAAAAAAATTCAATTCTTCTGAAAGATAGAAAGGGAGTTGGGGGTGGGAAGAAAGCATTGCCTGAAAATGAGTTTTACTTCCTGACTGTTCCAAACCTTCCAAAAAAAGCAATTACTGTTGGGCTGGCATTGCCTTTCTGCACATTAATTCCCCATTATGAGTAAAATTAATGGGTTTTGAAAACGCCTTGTCCTTCATATGAGCTATGCTCTTCATTACTGGGGCTAATAATCCACCTGAGATTGGAGGCCATTGCCCAGTGCCTCCATAGCCTGCTTTACTACAAAATGCTGAAGGGAGCAGGACTTAGATCAAAGAGCTTGTGTCTTCCTTCCTTTTTTCCCACCCCACCCAAGCGGGTCAGAAACAGAGGCTTCCTATTGTTTAGTAATATTATTATTTGTTAACTATGGAACTCACCCCCACAGAAAGCAGAGATAGCTACCAACCTAGATTGCTTTGAAAGAGGATTAAACAAATTCCTGGAGGACATACCCCACAAGTGTCCCATTTTAAGCAGGACATCACAGATCACAGAAACCAATTCCGGCTTCTGTTTGGTTCCCAGAATGTCCCATTTTTGGGGTCCAGTGCTCTGATGTGAGTCCAGAGCATCACTCACTCTGGTGCAAGTCAACAGGATTCTGCCAGAGCACTGAACCAAAAGGTGCTCTGGTGCAACCCTGCTGACAATCACCAGGACGCCTTCTGGTCTGGTGCCCTGGCAATAATTTGTAAGGTAAAGGTAAAGGTACCCCTGCCCGTATGGGCCAGTCGTGTCCGACTCTAGGGTTGTGCCCCCATCTCACTTAAGAGGCCGGGGGCCAGCGCTGTCTGAAGACACTTCCGGGTCACGTGGCCAGCATGACGAAGCTGCTCTGGCGAGCCGGCACCAGCGCAGCACACGGAAATGCCATTTACCTTCCCGCTAGAAAGTGGTACCTATTTATCTACTTGCACTTAGGGGTGCTTTCAAACTGCTAGGTGGGCAGGAGCTGGGACCGAAAGATGGGAGCTCACCCCGCCGCGGGGTTTCGAACCGCCGACCATGCGATTGGCAAGCCCTAGGCGCTGAGGTTTTACCCACAGCGCCACCCGCATCCCTAGGCAATAATTTGTAGGGTTGTGCAAAAGTGCCTTCCTTTCAGCCAGGCTTTCCTCCCTCCCACTCAGGGCTCCTGACACCTACACAGAAATACCATTTTTCTCTTACCTTTGCAGGGGATGAATATAGTCCTGGGAAGTGGAAGAATGATGCCCATTCTTGCTCCCCATCTCTTGACCACCTGCTCCAGCATCTGACTGCTGACCCCCTGACAATATGTTGAGCCAAACCTCGATTATTGCTTCCAGCATAGCACCGTGTCCTACCAGACCTAAAAGGATGCCTGGCCCACTTCCAGTTAATCCAGTTCCCCTGAGGATGACTCCTTGGTTGATACACCAGGAAAAGACAGTTCTCTACTCTGAAGCACTGCCTCTGCTCTCTTCCCCTCAAAGGACCATCTCCAAATCAAAGGGATGAAGCAGTCTTGACAGTCTGTGTTAATTTGTTTCCGCTTTTTGTCATGGAGGGTTTTGCTTTATGGCTGCTTTCTGACCAGCCTAAATCCTGATTGAAGCAGCGTCAGATTCTGAGTGCTTGGAGAAATGTTTCATCGCTAATTGCCTGCCAGTATCAAACTCTCACCCTGATCGTCAACAGGCAGTGGTTGTTAATATCCTTTCATTAAACGCTCGCTGTGTCTTAGCCACCAGCAGTTCTGGTACAAAGAAGACTCTTGTCCTTAGGAATCAGAGCAGTAAGGGGGTGTTTTGAGGAAGGCACCAAGTGATAACCATCCCCATCTAACTTAGATGCACCCACGGGCTCTTTAAGACTGAGGGATATATACGTACCCAGCCAACATGACTGCTGTTTGTTCATGGTTAACAGGATGTCTTTGTGAGACATGAATACAGGACAGAAGCTGAACCAGGACTTCCATCTAGCATTAGTCAGCTGACTCCATGGGCCAATCCCTATCTACGAGGCCCAGAAAAGTCTTACTTTAAAAGCTTTCTCTTCAGGCCAAGCAATTTGACTCTGGTGTGAAGATACTATTTTCCTTTACCTTGGATGATGACTTGACATTTGACTTTATACCTGCCTCTGATCCTTATTTGCTAGCCTGAACTGTGACACCAGCCTGGCCCACCTGGACTAACAGCCAACAGTGTTCTCTGCATCTTAAATGCACATGGCAGCATATACAGCAAAGGATCAGGAGCTGGAGAGTGGCCTGACATGCAAACTACCCGCATCGCAAAACACCTCTCTTTTTCATCCTTGGAGGCTGGCAACAAGGGCAATATGCATCCAGGCAGCGTTAACAGCTGTCTGGACTATCCAAATTGTTCCAACCAATAGGATTTTGCCTTCCATGGCTATCAGTTCAAAGGGTGTTGCCATCATGGAATGGTGAATTTCAGAGCTTTTAAAAAAACAAAAAACAAATAAACCTCCTTGGTTCTCTGAAGCATTTTGCTGTGCTCCGAATTTGCACTTCAGACAAACAAAGGCCACATTCACCCCATACCTTCTAAGCACTATGCTACCACTTCCAGCTGTAATGGGTTCCCCCAAAGAATTCTGGGAGCTGCTAGGGGGGAGGCCTCTTCTCTTTATTGCCAGAGTGGTTATAGGGCTGCCATACGTCTGGAATTTTCCAGACATAGATAGGATTTGGCCATCAGAAACAGTGTCTGGGCAGAAATCGCTGGAATGTCTGGGGAAATCCACATGTATAGCAACCCACATTGGAAGCGTATATCTTGGAGAATTACCTTAAAAAATAGCTCAAAAACTTCATTTTGTAGTTGAGATTTTTCACTTTTTGAAATATGGCAACCCTACTGAATAATCAGGGAATGCTGAGAATTGTAGTTCTGGGAGGTGGAATGGGGATATTGTTACAACTCTCAGCACCCTTGACAAACTACAGCTCCCACAATTATTTGGGGGAAGCCATGACAGTTTAAAGTGACATCATAGCACTTTAAATGTCTGGCTTGCAAGATGAGCTGATGTGTAATGGTGCGTCATGGTCCTTTTCATTTCATTCTCCTCTCAGTGGCGCAGCATCAGAGAAGAGGAACAGTGACCAGATGCTTGGCACCTCTTCCTGCTCCTCCTCCCCACTGCCCCTCATCATGCCACCCCAGAAGAAGATATTTCACCATTAAGTGGAGAGTCAGAATGAACATCCAGCTTCTGCTTCATTTGTGGGAACGATATTGTGCAGTCAGAAACGGACATCTGGCGGAGGAGTGTCAATCTCCCAGCCAGGGAAGCAAAAGGACTCAGCTAAACTATTTCCCCCAAGAGATTCAAGCTTGGGGAAGCCTAATTGCCAATGCAGAGGTCTGATGGAAGACTGTCTGTTAGAAATGGCCTCTGTCAAGCTGATCTGCTCAGGAAGGGCAATATTGACAAAGGCTTTAGTCTTCTTCGCTCCCTTCCCTCCTTGAATGTTATTTTTACTTTCCATGGGAAGCCCATGGACAAAGATGTGTATGTTTACTTATTCTATGGGCAGTGCCTAGTGCTTGAAATATCAGTATAATTAGTATCTGGGTTCTGATCTCAGCTCAGTCCTGAAGTTAAGAACATTAGAATATCCCTGCTGGATCAGGAGAATGGTGCATCTAGTCCAGCATCACCATGGCCAACCAGATCCCTCAGGGAAACTAGCAAGCAGGACATAAGCACAAGGGCATTGTCTCCTCCTGTGGTTTCCACCAACTGGCACTCAGAGACTTCCTACCTGGGCAGTGAAGATAGAATGTAGCCCCTGAGGCTAGTGGCCACTACCAGCCTCACCCTTCATGAATTTGTCTAATCCTCTTTTAAAGCAGGACCTGAGTGCTACACTTCTCTTTCAACTTGTGATTCCCCGCAACTGGCATCCAGAGGCATATTGCCTCCAACAGTGGAATTAGAACATAGCTATCACGTTTAACAGCTCCAGATATTCTTTAAAATTTATCTTAAGAAATATTGTAAAATTAATGAATGCTAAAATGTCGTGGTTATTGAAAGTAAGAGATTACAACTGAAAAAGTTTAAGTAAGAGAAAAGGAAAGGGAACGATTAGATGAAATTAAGGGGAAGGATTTGCTGAAATAAATTTGGAAATTGGAATGCAGAAAGGGGAGGTATGGGGAAGTCAGCGAAATAAGGGTTAAGAAAACTGGATATGAAATTATACATGTTTGTTTTTTGTGTTTGTATGTTTGTATTGTGTATTGTTTGTGTTGATATAAATTGTGAAAATCCAATAAAATTAAAAAAAAATAACAGCTCCAGATATTCACTGAGTGTAGGTGACCACCCTTTCTCGATTGCATCACTTTAGATGGGGGGGGAGGTCACATGCTTGAATGGTGTCTAGTGGTGAAGAAGAAAGATGAAGACTTTCTTGATCTGTGTATTTTGTGTTTGAGGAAGCAAGATGCAGCTGGGGGAAAGGTGGGTTCTATGAAAAAGTGAATTATCAAATGGAAGTTTGGGATATTTTCATCTGTGCAAATAAGGCAAAATGTCAAGCTGTCACTGTGAAGTACAATATTCTATCAGTCAGTAAAATCACTGTGATGTGCATGTTAAGGATTATACAATTTTTAGAAAAGAAAAGAAAGAAGATCTTCCAGGCAGCCCTGCAGGTCTTATCAGAATTGGGTTTTCAGGTTGAAAAAGTGAAACACATTAATCCATACAAGACCTAGGGCACATTTTGCACAACGAGCTGATTCCCCATAGTTTTAAAAGTTGGTTTTTTAGTATAGGAGACTGTTTCACATGGAAGACTTCCCCCTGACTTTTCTTCCATTCAGAAATATATGAAAATATTGTCCATTCAAAACACAACAGAAATTAGGAAGAGTCATGCTGGATCAGGCCAATAGTCCAGTATCCTGCTCTCACAGTGGCCAAACAGGTACCTATGGGGAAACCCCATTCAGCACCCAAACGCAAGAGCCCTCTCCTCTCCTGTGGTTTCTATCAACTGGTAGCTTGACCGTGGAAGCAGAGCAAAGCTGTCAGTAGCCCTCCTCCATGAATTTCTCTAATCCTCTTTAAAAGCCACCCAGGTAGGTGGCCATCAGTGTCTTCTGTGAGAGCAAGTTCCACAGTTTAACTAAGCTCTGTGCGTAGAAGTACTTTCTTTTGTCTGCACTGAATCTTCCAACATCCAGCTACATTTTATAAAGTTCTATCGTGTCACCTCTTACTCACCTCTGCTTTATACCAAAAAGTTCCAGACATTGCAGCCTTTCTTCACAGGGGAGTTTCTCCGACTCTTTGATTATTTTGCCTGCCCTTCTGTGAAGCTTTTGCTGGGATTTTCGCAGTGTTGCTGTTGGCATGATAATTACAAGCCAACAACAGCCTCTTACAACTTTGACAGCAACCCCCGGTTAGGAAAAAAAAATAGGTGATGGGGGAATTTAAATCTTGCCTTACCCATAAATTCATCAGATCACTGCTCCTCAGCCTCAGTGCTCCCAACTGTGATGTGGGGATAATGCCACAGACTTACATACCTTAGACGTATCTATGGAGACCTTTGTGATGCTCCCAGGTGTGTTGCTTCTTAGACAATGGGCTGTGACATTCAGGATTGACACAGGAAATTTACTTTATTTGGCTGCAACATTTACAGATCCTTGATAAGGCTTTTAATGCATGTCTGCAGTGGGGCTGCTCCTAGTCCAAATGAAGAGAGGGTTTGGAGGCTGGGATATTCTTAAGGGGACAGTGTGTAGTTAATTCGTTGTGCTGGGATGCAGCACATCACAGCACAGGCAGCTAATGTGGGATCCAATTCCCTCAAGCCTCAGCCAGCATCATCAGGAATGATGTGAATTGTAGCCCAACATGTTGGAGGGTACCACACTGGCTGCCCCTGCACAAGAGGCTTCTGGAGTTATTTCTGTTCTTTAATGAGAGTGGCACCTGTAAGATACAAAACAGCTCCTGGTGTTCTCAGTCTATACACAACAGAGAGGTATACGGTACTATAAATATTTGGTTTAACAAATGCAGAGAGCCAGTGTGGTGTAGTGGTTAAGAGCGGTAGTCACGTAATCTGGTGAACCGGGTTCGCGTCTCCACTCCTCCACCTGCAGCTGCTGGGTGACCTTGGGCCAGTCACACTTCTGTGAAGTCTCTCAGCCCCACTCACCTCACAGAGTGTTTGTTGTGGGGGAGGAAGGGAAAGGAGAATGTTAGCCGCTTTGAGACTCCCGAAGGGGAGTGAAAGGCGGGATATCAAATCCAAACTCTTCTTCTTCTTCTTCTTCAGATGTGGAAGAGATGGGGGGGCGGAATGAGGATAGAAGGCAGGTTGAGCTGTTAGCTGCCCATCCCTTACCAGTGGTATCCTTTGATAATCCATCCTCCTTCAATATCCATCCTTTGCACTACTATTCTTTTGCTCCCATCTTTTATCTCCTTGTAATATGAAGCCAAGTCAACAGCTAGCCACAGAACAGAGAGAGGAAGCTGGGAGGTGATATAAAATCTCAGCAAGGACCAGTGTTTTCATTGCCAAACATATTTACAAAAGGGATGTTCCTTCAAGATGAGGCTATTTTGCCTTCCCCTGTCTCGTTTGCTCACTCACACATGGAGTCCATCCTGAAAGAGATTGTAAAGCAAATCATGTGTGATAAACAGAGCCAAACCATCACCAGTGACAAATTAAAGTTTAGTAGATGTGAATTGTTAGGGGTCACAATGAGGTCTGAATCCACGTTTCTTGAAGTAAAACTTGGTTTCTGGAGTCTGAAGGTTCCCTGGTTTGTCCTAAAAGACTGCAACCACTGTTCCAGCTCTACCTTTCGGGCCAGAGGTGAAACTAGGGCTGGACCTTGGGGCTAAAGTCCAGGACTCCACAATCCAGGGTAGGATTGCCAGTCTTTTAGGTCAGTGGGAACTTCAAGTTTGGCTGCTGATCCCTATGGAGCATATGTACTTTCAGGGTTACCATAGCTATGTAGCAATCACTTTTTCCATTTAGTAAAATGCTTGAATGGCCCAACCAAGTGGTTGGGTTCTGATCATGGTCCTCACAGTGTTTAAAGGGTCTTAAGTGGGGAACCTGAGTTTGCTTCAATTCATTGTATCAAAGGATGCTTAGCAGAAGGATTGAGAGCTAGAAGTCTGCAATCATACGCCCTTGCAGCTTTGTCAAGTACAGAGGAGGTGGCATTTCGGAGACTGTTAATTGTAGGGAATTGATAAGTCCCTGCAGATCGTCATTCAGGTAGCTTTGCAAACCAGTGGGAAATGAGTTTCTTGCTTAGCTTAGCTTCACTTGGTACCAGCCTGCACATGAGGAAACTGGAATGAGCTTTATTAATGCCTTCAACTGGATAATCCATCATCCCCTCAACAATGCATTTCTGACAGTTAATTAGATGCCACACAGTGGAATCACTAAGGCCGTGTTTGGAATAGTAATCCCTTACTGAATGACAGACCATGCAAGCCATCTCGCCAGCATCAGACCTTGGACATCTTAAGTGCTTTTCATCCCTGAAGTCTTTTTAACCGTGTTTGGTAAATATTTCTGCTGCCTCCTTCCAAATGGCTTCATTAGCAGCGAGGGGACAGGACTGAGTTCACTGGAAGCAAGCCAGGAGTCATTAACGCTTTGAAATTGTCTACTCAAAGATGTGGCAACAACCAGTAGGCGCCATGGCTTTTGAAATGGGGTTGGACAAACCCACAGCAGATAGGTCTGTCAATAGCTATCTGAAGAGAGCCTCCATGTTCAAAAGCATTATAATTCTATCCACCAGGAAGTAGGGGCAAAATACAGGATACAGACCCGTCAACATTGCGTCCTAGGGTTCTCAATCAGTATAGTGAAGCTGTGAACCACCCTCCACCAGTGTTGGTCTCCAGCTCCCATCAGCCTCACCTGATGGTTGGGGATTATGGGACTTGTAGTCCAAAAACACCCAGAAGGCTACAGGTTCCCCATCCTTGTTCTGAAGGTATATTGGTGGCTTCAATTGGAAACAAATTATTACATGCTAGGTGCTAAGTGAATGAGTTTGCAGCTGGCATGTTTTCAAAGACGGATGTGGAGCCTCTGGCCCAGATACTGAATGTGGCCCTCAAGACCTCTCTATTGGCCCTCCTAACTCTCCCCAAGCCACACACCCTCACTGGCCCTGCTTTGCCTCCCAATGGTTTTTGCCAGGCTGGAATGAATCCTTAAGCTCAGATGATTACCTCTTGCCTGTCTGGATGGAGGATACAGAGGTGGGAGTGTGTGTATGTTCAAACGAGCCTACTATCTGATGTTTTTATATGTTTTGGAAGCCGTCCAGAGCAGCTGGGGCAACCCAGCCAAATGGGTGGGGTATAAATAATAAAATTTATTATTATTATTATTATTATTATTATTATTATTATTATTATACTACAATGGTAGCATTTGCATTAGCTGCTCACTTAGAGCTTGTCCACTTTTGCATTTGCCCCATGGCTAGAAAGCACATGTCCAAGTGGTTTTGTGTTTGTCTTGCAGCTTTCCCCTGGAGAACATGCTGTTTGCCACTGAATCAGAACAAATGGAAAATTCAATTGCTATTTGGTCCAATTCAGCAGTAAACCACAGGTTATCCTGGAGGAAAGCAGCAGGGCAAACAGAGGTGTAGATGAACCCCCACTTCTGCCTCTGGCTCCACCTACCATTGGCGTAGAGCCCTCAGTTGGCTACCCCAAAGGGGATGTGTCCCTTTGGTTGTAAAAGGTTTGTTGCCCATTTTTTCCACAAACACCTTGTGGGATATTTACAAGTCAGCAGAGAGCTGACAGCATAAAGCTTTTCTGCCACTGCCCTGGATGTCCATGCAATGCCACCCCATGAGCAAAGCTTTTCCTTCTTATTGTTTCTTCTGCCAGAAATTGGAAAGCTTGGACTTGAAAGCTGCAGGTCTGGTGTTATCGACCAGCTTCTGCATCTCAGGCTGAGAGAGAGAAAAGAGAGTCCTATGGAGAAAACGATGACAACGTGGACTGAGGGCAGAAGCTTAACATGCTCCCATTTATTGCCTGCTGGCTGAAGGCGTGCTCTCAGCCAGTGGGAAAGGAGATGCCTTAACCAACCAATCAGCAATGGAGAAGCAGCAACAGCCAATTCAGCAATGTGCAATTAAGTAGTAATGGATTGCCATCTGAGCCCGCTGCAAAGGGGGCAAACGTGGCACACTCTTTCACCTGAGCAGATGGCACTACAATGCTACACATTTGTCCTTTTTATGAAAACCCCTCTTAAACATGGATTGATATAACCCCAGTAGGCCCCTGTATTCTTGTTACTCCCTGTGCCATCGCTAGGGAATACGCATCTCTGATTCTGCATGTGTTTAACCCGCATTTTGTAATGAAAATCAGCTCAGCAGATTAAACCTAAAAGCACACATCGGTGCTGCATTGTTCACTGGTGATGGCTCCCTGAGAGCTAGACTGCAGCATCAGTGGAATCACATATTGTTTTGCCTTCATAAGACCTAATTCTCATACACAAAGGTTTGCCTATAGGGAATATTTATTCGCTCATGTGATCCCCTGCTCCTTGGCAAACCAAGCAAAGATTGTGCCATGTGACTCTGCTGACCCCACACCCTCCAACATTTCTCTGATGAAAATAGGAATGTCAATATTCCATTATTTTTATTTTATTTTATTTTATTTATACACCACCACCCCCCCATTTTACTGGGTTGCCCTAGCCACTCTCGGCAGCTTCCAACATATACAAAACCCATAATAAAACATTAAAAAACTTCCCTGTATAGGGTTGCCCTCAGATTTCTTTCAGACGTTATATAGTTACTTATCTCCTTGACTCAGGGATCGCTTAACTCCAACCCTCCAGCATTTCTCTGCTAAAAATAGGGACATCCTAAGCAAAAACAGGACATTCCAGAATCAAATCAGAAACCCGGAAAAGCTCATGTAGATCGGGAACTGTCCCTGGAAAATAGGGACACTTGGAAGATCTGCGACCCTATAGCTTAATTCAAAGATGCTACATCTGATGGGCTTTATGTCTATGAAAACATTGACAGCAATAAATGTCTTTGTCTTTCAAGCAAGGACAGGGGACCCTGTGGAGCTCCAGAAGTCTACAACTGTGATCACCCCTGGCCACATTGGCTGGGGCTGATGAGAATTAGAGTTAGCAACATCTGGGGGGGGCATAGCTTCCCCACCCCTGTTTTAGAGTTCCATGAGACAGCCCCCACCCGCATGCAACAAACAGCTTCTCTAGCTGACCTATATACTGAGCATTCCTTTTGATTTTCTTCCGTGAAGCTTACACAGAGGCTAGACTCTGTATGGTCTTTATTGATCCTTCATTATGATTTGTTTACAGGGAAGTTATATAACAATGTGAAGTCATCCTGATTGGTTTCAGTTACATTTGCATGTCTTCCAGTTAATCATCTGTTCATCCCACACTTTTTGGTGCATTCCCCTGTCACTCTCCTTGTTATGTGCTGAACTGAATCCTAGAACAATAGGATCTAGAATGCAGCAGTCTGATTGGTCCATAGGAGCCACCCAATCCAGCTCCAGGTGGAAGTGAATCAGCAACCTGATTGGCCTGCAGGAGCAGCCAATCAGGTTTCTGGAGGAAGTGAATCTGCAACCTGATTGGCCTAAAGGAGCAGCCCAGAATTAGCCAATCACGCAGGGCCCATTGTGTAAGTAATGTATATATAGCTAGACTCCGATTATAGTTCACTCCTAATCCCCAAAAAAGTGTCTCTGTGTTTTTTAAGTGGATTTGCCATGCCAGGGAGTCTGAGTTACTTTCATCCATTTTCATCATACAAACTTCAAGTTCCAATAGGTACGTGAATCTCTCCCACAAAATTATTGGCCACCTGGAAGTGATCTGGCATCACTACCCTTCTAGAAGTTGTTTCAATGAGATACATTCTCCCTGCTTTATCACAAAATAAGTAGGACAGGGATCCCCCCCCCCAAGTCCATTACAAGAGACAACAAGCAATTGTCCCTAGCAACCAGTTTGAGGCACCCAAGTGACTCAATAATTATTTGCGTGGAGAAGGCAAGTTTAAAAGTCCAAGCAAACAAAAGTCTTTCTGTTGTTTTCCCACCTTTATATAACTGTGTTGATCACCCTGATGTGTTCACCTCGCTTTCTCCTCCTTGTGGAAAACCCGCCAGCCCACTTCTGAAATGAACACAATTCATGGTGACTTTTGGGTGGTAGTTATGTTTTTTTTTATAAAAAAGCACCACGCCTTCTTCTCACACATCATTGAGTTAATCATTAAATGATAGATTCATCGTAATGGGTTAGAAGTTACATCTGCCCCTACAGCCGGAATTAAATGAAAAGAAACATATGTGATTGTTTGTTTGTTACTTCCCTGTTAAAGCCCCAGAGACAATTTTCCCCCCTATCACACTCCTTTATTAGATTAGCTGCTGTGTAATCTCTCCCAAAACGTGTCTGTCTGATTGAGAAGGAAAGGGGAAAAGAGGTTGTTAGCTTCAGGAGATAATATTTCCCCATTAAGGAAATGAAGCAAATTAATTAATTTGTATTCAGGCCGAGCATTTCAATGTTTTTGTGAAGATGGTGGATTTAGTAGGGCCCTTTCAAGTACAAGATTGCAATGCCTTCTTAAACCAAGGAATGGTTTGTGTGCAGTTATGCCTCCTTTTGCTTACAAGGATATTAGAAAATAGACTGTTGCTATTATTAGACAAGGCTGAGAGCCCAAATTGCTCACTGGTTTCTATTATCATTTTTGGCAGAGCTGGAAAAAAATAAATTCCCTTTTTCAGCCTTGGGTAGTTGTGGACATTCCTTGCCAGGATGTTTGCTTTAACTCAAGTGTTTCCCAAACTTGAGTCTCCATCTGTTTTTGGACTACAATTCCCATCATCTCTGACCAGTGGTCTTGATAGCTAGGGATGGTGGGAGTTGTAGTCAAAAAACAACTGGAGACCCAAGTTTGGGAAACACTGCTTTAACTTTTTAAATTGACTTCAGTTGCCAGCAATGATGTCATCATTAGCTAAATCTGATTGGTCATGGTGATGTAGCATTGTGTCTTCAGGTCAGAGCTGGGCTGCAATAGGATTCAGGAGCAAAGAGACAGGCCAGTGGTCAGAATTGAAGGAGGAGGAGGAGGAGGAGGAGGAGGAGGAGGAGGAGGAGGGAGGAGGAGTTGTTTGGATTTGATATCCCGCTTTATCACTACCCGAAGGAGTCTCAAAGCGGCTAACATTCTCCTTTCCCTTCCTCCCCCACAACAAACACTCTGTGAGGTGAGTGAGGCTGAGAGACTTCAGAGAAGTGTGACTAGCCCAAGGTCACCCAGCAGCTGCATGTGGAGGAGCGGGGAAGCGAACCCAGTTCACCAGATTACGAATCTACCGCTCTTAACCACTACACCACACTGGCTCTCAGTTGAAAGCAATTGAAAGCAAGGCAGGACTGAAGACAAACCTGGAGGCAGAAGCAAGCCAAGATTCTAGACCAAAGAGCAATCAGGGGTTCAGGTTCTCATGCCAAAACACAATAATGACAGACTAGATGGACCTTTTGCAGTCTGTTCTTATGTTCATACATGCAATGTGGAGCTGGCACACCCAAACAGGGCAAATAAAAATAACTACCCACCTACTGATGTGAATACAAACGTATATCTGTGTCTGGTGTCTATGCCACTCTGTGAACATTTTCTCAGCCTGCTTCTAGTCCCATGCAATTGCTGCACATAGATCCTTAAGGACCAGAAAGCGACATAATATTTAAATGAAAGTAGTGTTCCCAGGGTGACAAATCCCAAACCATAATCCCAATTGCATACATTGGTTCCTGACCCAAGGCCAAATTCTGACCTGCCTCTGCACAGGTAATCTTGCATTGGACCCTGAAGTCTAGAAGGATACAGATTTGGCAGCTGGCAGTTGTGTGATGGCAGCTCAACTGATTCTAAAGAAGGACATCTTCCAAGAAACAGCTGCTAATAAAAATAAGTGCCTTTGTAGCTTTTGCTGCTGCTCTGTGGATCAAAGAGAAAAACTTTGCTTAAAAGAAAAAGTGAGAAGCAGATGCCATCAAAGAGAATCCAAGCAGAAATTGGCAGGAAAGTCAGGGATTGTTCCAGAGACATATTTTATACACCATGGCACTAAAGTGAAATATATTTAGCTATTGACAATGATGCAATTTTGAGAAAATAGACTTTGTCATCTCCCCGTCTCCCCAAGGATTGCTTCTTCTTCACCAGGCGCTAAGAGGGATTCTTGGTTGTTTCTCTTGCCATTTTTTACTAGGACATCTGTTGTGAAATGCCCCCCTAATTGTTGGGTCTGTGTGTAGAAATGGGGGCTTGAGAAAGCTAAGATTTTTGTTAAGCTGTGTTGTTGTTCAGCAAATGTGGAACTTATTGTTGTTGTTGTAGTTGTTTTAATTTATTACTTACCCTTCATCTTACGATTCTAGGGTGGGTTACAACCATTCAAAGTGCAGCATCAAAATTTAGGCCTTTGTCTCTAAGTGAAACACTTGGGAAATGTTGAGGGAAGCTGAAATAAGACTGGGTGGTTCTGCACATTCCTAGGCAGGTTGTGCAGAAGTAGGGGGTGGGGTGCAAACAGGGACAGATTTTCTAACAATAACCCGAAGTGAGCCTATGTCAGCAGCATTGTGGGAAAATTAAATGCTAGCCCCCAAGGAACCACTATTGATTTCCCACAATGCACCAGAGTAGGGCTATGTCAGCAGCATTGTTGCATGGAAATTAAAATGGTTCCAAGGTGCTTGGCCCAGATGGCAAAAGCAAGCATCAGCAGAGGGCTGGATCCTGCTAGGGTGCTGGGAGAGTTCAGGAGATACCCAAACGTGTGGAGAGCCGGTTCTTGATCTGTATAGCAGAAAAACAGTATTTAACAGAACCTCCTCTGTCACTGACCAGTGAAGAGTCACTGAAAAGTTTGCAGGGAGCTTCAGGAATCGGTGAATGTTAGCTTGATAATCCACACCACATAGGCATTATATTAAAGTATTCCTCAGCATTGCAAGGTCAAGGCTTTCTCTTCTTGCTGATAAATTTCAATCACACATTCTCCTAAACAAAGTTTCTCAAGTAAAGATTCAATTTAGATTCTGTTGCGTTGCTCTTAAGTGCTAATTAAATAGCAGATGATTATGGGGGAAGGGGGAGACACCAATATTTATTAAGGTCCTAAAACTTCTTGCGTAACTTTGTTAAGGATCGTGCTAATAAATTGTTTCAGACCCATATATTTTCTCTCCTTAGCCCCTTTGAGCATTTTTTTATTATCCTTTACAGCGGAGGATATTTATGGGAGATTTCCTTTCCTTTGTCTGCTGATAATAGCTTCCTAATCAAAACTGTAAAAAAAAAAGGAGGGCGACAGAAGTAGGAGAAATATGCATTCAGATATTGTAATGTGTCAAGTGTGGCATAATGGAGCTGGAGGTGATGATGCTGCTTAGCTGTGATTGGCTAGGTTGTCCTGTTGTCACAACAGAAGGACCTCTAGATGACCTTGAGTTGAGATTCCTAGAGAGGAAGAGGACAGGTAGAAATACCTAGGAATGGACAGCTTTCTTTCTTTGTTCTTTTTTTTTTTTAAAAAAGGTGGTAAATAACATAATAAAGTTACGGAAAATTATGGGCCGAGTGGAGGGAGTCAATACAACGACCCCCTGCTTTAGTTACTAAGATGCTCATCTCATCTGGCACTCTGCACACGACACCAAACTCCTTTTAGCTTCACTGGGCAAGTGGTTGTGAATGTCACATAGAGGAAGCAAGCCTTGTGTGGCAGAGGCATAGTCCATGTAGGAAATGGAGGTGAAGACAGCGTAACCTTAGGAGATGCAGGTAGCTATGGATTGAGTTAGTGATGGGGTAAGGCCAGTCAGAAGGAGGCTTTTGCTTCTTACTGGAGCAAACAGAGATCCAAAAGAGGCTCGTGCTGGTAGCTAGAAAATATCTCTGTGACTAATTAGGCATTGGAATTCATCTGGAATTCTTGTTTTTTTTTTTTATAAAATTTTTATTGGGTTTTCACATTTTATATAGACAAAGACAAAAACACGAAAAACATAAAAACAAACAAACAGAAAAATAAAACAACAAACATATATAGTTTCCAAAAAAAAACTTATTTTCTAACCCTGGTCATTGACTTCCCCCCACCCCCTCCCTTGCATCCCTATTCCCAAATTTGTATCAGCAAATTGGCATTTCCTTATCCATCTTAATATTAGTCCTTTATATATATAAAAAAAGCAAAATTAAATTTATTCTAAGTTGGACCTCAGTTCCCTTCCAACGATTTCCCATTTTGTCTTAAATAATAATCTTGTTAGCTAAATCCCATGGTCTTAAGTGTTGTTGAAACTAGATTCTTCCCTCCCTCCCTTCCCCGGTTTGTGTCCCTTCCAAAAACATGTCCAAAATAGCAATTATTAGCCCGGATTCCTTACGTCCGAGGCTCTCAAATCTCTTTCAGTCCCTCTCCGCCGGCCTAGTTGGCAATCCTTTATGTCGGTCTTCACGTCTCGAAAGAGTTCTTTCACAGTCAGTCCAAAATCTCTTCCCATATTTGCAGGCAACTGCTGAGGAATTTCCACAAGGCATGAATTTTGAACATAATCAAAGTCAGAGTCTATGTGGAGGCCCCAATTATATTTCTTTATTTTAAATTCCTTGATTTCATAGATTCCCAGGGCCTCCACTTTCATCTTCTGGATCTTTCGTAGATTTGTAGTAGGTTCAGTCCAATAGTCTCCTTGTTTATATTCCACAGATGTCAGCTTCTGGACAATATTTTCCCATTTCAGTTCTTCTCTTTCTTGTTTTGTCTTCTCCTCTTCTTTGGTTATCATTTCCGGCTCAGCTGTGGATTCTTTCTCAGCCAGGTTCTCATTACATTGAACAGAACTACTTGTTTCAGGATTCAAGGTCATCAATTGTTCACTCATAGCCGTAGTCTGCTCTTGTAAGATTCCAACCAAATAAAACATCCTTTCGATTTCTCCCAGTATCTTTCCATCCACAGCCATTGTAATTCCACAGAATTCCCTCTAGAGGGAATCTGGTTACTTAGTATTCTTTTCCCCAACAGTCCTCTGTCTTGTTATTGTTTCTTTATTTCCAACAATTTTAGATCAATTGTAACTCTTTTTAATCCAGAGGTAACTTAGGTAGCAATTTTCCACTATTAACAGTCCGTTTGACAGCTTTGACAGCTGTCAAACTCTGCACTTCTTAAACCAGCTCCAAAGCAGGACGCTCCCGGGCCCGGGAGGGGGGGTTGTTTACAACAGAACATAAAACATCCAACACTCCTCTCTCCTGCTCAAAATTTCCAAATCTTGGAAGTTACTGTCTTTTTTTAAAAACTCACCCTTTACAGGGTAGGCACTCCAGCTTAGTTCTTTTTTCGTTGCTCTAGATCTTCTGCAAGGTAGGGGGTGCGGACTTCCTTTTAGCACATCCCCCGATCGTCTCAAATTCAGTGGATAAATTTCTTAAAAACCAAGTCCAAATTACTCACGGGTTGTTTTTTTCAGCCGAATTTCAAGGAAGGAAGTCAGCGCTCTCCGGTCATGGCTCGCGGCTTCGCTCAGCAGAGGTAGCGATGGACTCTCAGTGCCGCGCCACCCCCCGTATCCCCTCCGCAGCCTTTAAAAAGGCTCTTCGCGAATCAGGGGGGCGTTTAAGGCACCCGCCGAGTCTTCAGTCCGCAGGCATTCCGCGCCTGCGGTTTTAAGGGTCCCCGTGTCGCCGGCACGGCAAAGACCCGTCCCCTGCTGAGCCGATTCCCTCCGGAGCTCGGAGGGAATCCGCCATTCCCAGATCGCGTCAACCCCGGAAGTGGAATTCATCTGGAATTCTTGTACCACTCAGTCCAATGAAGACACGCAAGTGCAGGCTTAAGCATGATTCCAACAGGTTTTCTGCTTCCTAGACATGGGCCTGAGTTGTTTTTCATTTGCCTCACCTCTTTTCCTGGGAAAACCCTCTCTTTACTGCTGCTGCTGTTGTTGTTGTTTAGTCGTTTAGTCATGTCCGACTCTTTGTGACCCCATGGACCAGAGCACGCCAGGCGCTTCTGTCTTCCACTGCCTCCCGCAGTTTGGACAAACTAATTCTGGTAGCTTCGAGAACACTATCCAACCATCTTGTCCTCTGTTGCCCCCTTCTCCTTGTGGCCTCCATCTTTCCCAACATCAGAGTCTTTTCCAGGGAGTCTTCTCTTCTCATGAGGTGGCCAAAGTATTGGAGCCTCAGCTTCACGATCTGTCCTTCCAGTGAGCACTCAGGGCTGATTTCCTTAAGAATGGATACGTTTGATCTTCTTGCAGTCCATGGGACTCTCAAGAGTCTCCTCCAGCACCATAATTCAAAAGCGTCAATTCTTCGGCGATCAGCCTTCTTTATGGTCCAGCTTTCACTTCCATACGTCACTACTGGGAAAACCATAGCTTTTACTATGCGGACCTCTTTACTGCTACATCAGAGCAAATGTCAATCCACAAAAAAACCCTGATTTAGTGGTAAAGAGCAGGTTTTCCTAGAGGGAACTGGTGAGGCAATCAGAAGAGTGAACAAGCTCTAAGCCAAGGTTGACGAAGACTGCTCTAGATGTCTTCTCCTTATTTAACTTTCAGGTGACTGGTACAGGGGCATGGTCTGCAGTGCATTGAAGACCAATCTTACCTCCCATCACATTTGAGACTAATCCTGAAGTGGACCCTAATTCTCTCAACTCCCCCCCCCCACCGCCCCGAGTCAATTCTCAAGTAAGCATTCAGGAAACAGAAAAGAACTATAATCTCTGTGTTTAATATGGCAATATATCCATACATCAATAAAGTTATATTCCTTTATCTCTTTTTTAAAAATGACAAAATGTACGTAATAAGTAGCACATGCATCAGAATTGCAAAGATCTCTTCAGAGACCGACAGTGACTCCTCCACAATGGCAAACCAATGGCACTCAGGGCAGGTGAGTGATGGTAGGGGATTTTAATTCTTTCCCCATTTGCTCTGCAATCTCCTTAATTGCAGAGTTTCCGCGTTATTCAGTGGCTCTTACTTCCTGTTGAATAGTTTTGCTAATAGCAGCGCTATTGATGGGACCATCTTCCAGAGCAGGGAAAAGACCCAAAGCGGTGTAGATTAAAAATGAATGGAGTGTTTACCTGTACATCATTTTAATGGATGGTGAAATCCATTCTCATGATAGACCCATAAATGTCACTTTCTGTCTGCCACAGCAAAATACTTGCGTAATGGATGGCATGCTGTGTTAATACCCAACCAGAAGTCTTTCCACGAAGCCTGACTTGCATCCCTCACCCTAATAAGCTTAAGGCTGAAGCTTTATCAACCTACGCCAGGAGAGAAGGAACGAATTGTATGAATGCCCTGTTGTATGCATGTACGTAGATGGCATAGAAAATGTAGGGTGCTCAGTTAGAAAGATGGATGTGATTGGGATGAATGATCAGCCTGCAGCTGTTCCAGCTGTATAAGGGGAAATTGTTGAGCTTGTTCATATCCTACAAACTCCCATACAAGCACTGGACAACTCCAACTTCCAAATGAGGCTTCAAGAGAGTAGTCATATGTCCATTATGAAATCCAGTGAACATGCCACAGCACCCTAGGCATCTTTGCAGGGGAGGAAATCCCACTGAGTTCAACAGGACCTACACCCTAGTAAATCATCTGAAGATCACTTCAGAAATTAGGAAGAGCCAGTGGCCCATCTAGTCCAGCATTGTTCTAATACTGTTTTTGTTGGTTTGTAATATAAGAATGAGTGTGTGTGTGTGTGTGTGTGCCATGCACACAGTTGTAGTCCCAGATCAACAAAGCCTTGACACAGTTATGCAGACAGTTGTGATGTTTCCAGAAAGGCCAGTGGAGTGTGATAGCTCAGTCGGTAGAGAATGAGACTCTTAATCTCAGGGTTGTGGGTTCGAAACCCATGTTGGCTGAAAGATTCCTGCATTGCAGATGTTGGACTAGATGACCCTCGTGTTCTCTTCCAAGTCTACAGTTCTATGATTCTATGGTGTAGTTATCTCTGCTCCCGACATTGTGTTCAGCAACAGTGAGTGAGATCACCTGAACAGGGATATTATGTGTATACCGACACCAGAACCAGAGGCACACAGAACGCCGTCACCAATCAACCACACCAGACCCAAACCCAGACCCTCTCCACAGACATATTACAGACTCCATCCAGTAGCCAAACTATAGTGGCACCTCCGGATGCTGCACCCCCCTGCAATCCCTACACAGATCTGGCTGGCACAAGGCACAAAACCACAGCTCGCCCCTATACACGAAGCCAAGCCAGAGCACAACTAAATGCAGCACAGCCATCTTCTCAGAAAAACTCTTCACAAGCTTAAGAGGTCAAGACACAAAAGCTTTAGCAACTAATCTACACTTAATGACCCACCCAGTGGTATTCAGAATATCACTCATGAAATCACTCAAGATATCCCTCAAGTAATTAAGGAACAAAAGAAGAAGAGGCACACTAATCTAGGAACTTCCTCTCTGCCCAGAACGTTGGAGGCTATACACCACACCCCTCAACAGTATTTATAGGAACTCAAACACCAGATTCTGCTCTGTTCCAGTAACAAGAAGCCGAAAGCACCAGCCTGAAGATGATGAGTGAGACCTCGTCGAAACGTCGCACAGACACCCCGACTCTTACACGGGAAGACACCCGAAGACACCAAAACCTGCATACCCTGTATTTATATACAGTGGTACTTCGGGTTACAGATGCTTCAGGTTACAGACTCTGCTAACCCAGAAATAGTACCTCGGGTTAAGAACTTTGCTTCAGGATGAGAACAGAAATCACACGACGACGGCGCTGTGGCAATGGGAGGCCCCATTAGCTGAAGTGGTACCTCAGGTTAAGAACTGTTTTAGGTTAAGAACGGACCTCCAGAATGAATTAAGTTCTTAACCCGAAGTATCACTGTACAGGCAGACCTCACAAAGCAAGTTACATAAAATTATTGCAATAATAATCATTACAATAAGCACTACCTTTTTTATAGTGTAAAAAATTTGCAGTAGAATGGATATGGCAACTTGTTTGTTTAGAAAAAGCTGTTGCTGCTTCTCCTCCCCTTCCCTCAGGGCAAGATGGCCGAACAGACACCCTTGTGGTGGCTGCTGAGGGGAAGGAGAGGCCACTAAGGAAGGTGGGTGGTGATATTCCCTCAAGCTCCTTTTATGTGCATCACTTCCTACCATAATCAACAGAGAAGCTTTTTTAAAAAAAATAAAATATGTCAAATGATAAGCATAGACAGCAGTACAACTAAACAACAGGGCACCTGGCCAGATGGGTCTGGTGCAGGGGAGACAGCACCATAACACTCTTGCAATCATTTCCTCCAGTTTAGTTGCTGAACGTTGGCTTTGTTGTCATGTCAAACACGCTTGAAGTTTGTTACAAGTGCAGTTCTTTCCTCTCTTACAGAGAACAAGTATTCAGTGTAAGGCTTTCAATAAATCACACTGAGTTATTTATTTATTTAGCCTGACTCACATCCCCGCACGATCCCCAGGGCTCTATTTTATACTTTAAGAAGGGGGGGAGGGAAGGAGGGGAGGAAAGGACTAAGAAATAGTGCTTTTCTTGTAAAACATTATTTTCCCCCTCCTAATAACTCGTGGCCTCCACAGTTTGGTACCTTTTCCCGGAAAAGCCGGTTGACGCGACGAGTGCTTTTCTCTTGGAGAAAGGGCAAGGTAGATCTGTGGGTGTTGGGGGGGTCATAGTCTACTCCCCCCCACACACACACACTCTTATCTGTAGAGCAACAGGTATGTTGCTATAGGATGCGGAGGGGGTTCCAAACTTTGTAGCAGCATAGCGCTTCTTCCATACTGATGTTTCCAATGAGGAAGCCTCTGAGTTCCTGCAACAGGACCCCTGCATGCCACAGAGAATTCTGAACCATAGTTCTATTTATTTGGGGTATTGGCCAGTGCTGATGTTGTTGTTTTGTGTTGGGCCTTACTGTAGCTCTTCCTCAAGAAAGGAGGTGCACTGGAAATAGGCAGGCTGGTCTGTAGGGAGGCTTGTCTGCCATTATTATCATCATTTATTAAAGTTATATACTGCCCTTCATCTGAAGATGTCTATTGATCTCACTGATGTGCCTTAGGCAACCTTCCATGCAACCTTAGAGCTCAGTGGGACACTATTTGAAAACGACTGCTACAGGGCAACCAGCAACTCTGATGGACAACTGTGCTGAAATATAGGGTTGTGGATGTCCTTTTATTAAAATATTTGGGTGTTAACAAGTTGGCTGCTGTTGCAAAGGGCACCACTTCTTTCTGGGACATAAATTCAGACGGATTAGGAAAAATGCCTAAATTATAGCTGTGCAAACTAATTGTGGAAGGGGAGACTCATTAGTCACTCAATAAATAGTATTAGAGCCCCCGGAGGAGTTTTACAAGATTGCGGTTATTAACCTTCTTCATCTGACTAATTGCTTTTTATCTCCACCCAATCAGCTGGCCTGGCACCTTTCCATCCTCAGTCACTCCGTCTTGATGCCCCCATTTCAGCTGAACTTCAGTGACAGGATGTGTTTGGGGGAGGGAGCAACAAGGCATAAAGCTTCCATTCCACTTTGGATCTGATCTCAAGATCTGCTCCAGATTCCCAATCTGCCTCAACTGCTAATGCTGGGCAGAGGGCCACGGTGCTGGCAGCTTTAGCAGAACTGGAGGCAGCGTGGTACGGGTTAAGTAATAGTACCACTCTATTCTGCCTTGGTCAAACCCCACCTGGAATACTGTGTCCAGTTCTGGGCACCATAGTTCAAGAAGGATATTGACAAGTCCCCACCCTTTCTGCACATGCCTGCTTCTGTTTCCCCATGATTCCCCCCTGAGCAGGAAAGAGCTGCATACCGCCTCCAATTTCATCAGTTTACTCCTGTGATTTTCTGGGTTAACAGGGTTGCAAATGGATAATTTCTGGAACCAATTAACACGGAAATGAAGGCTAAGCTTCCACTAGATTTCCAGACGTGGCTTTTATGTCATTTGGAAGTGCAAATATAATACAGAAATTGACAGTTAGAGAAATGGAATAAACTGCTGTGTGAAAGCAGCCTCAGGCTCAGCAACAGAATGCACTTGAACTGTGCACATGCCACACATTTAAAGTGCATTTATAGTGCATGGTTTCCCAAAAAAGAATCTTGGGAACTGTAGTTTGCCCCTCTCATAGCTACAATGTCCAGCATCTTTAACAAGCTACAGTTGCCAGGATTCTTGGGAGAAGCCATGTGGTTTAAATGTGCTCTTTATATAGGGCATATACTCAGCCACAGTCAAGACCTTATGTTAGCAAGTGAAGTTGCTTGTGCTTAGAAGTGTTGCCCATTTCATTGGAACATGGGTTTTCTGCTGCCAAGTTGCATCCTTTCCTACAGTGGGCCACACTGAGGACACAATGACTCCATGTTGCAGGTTGGGTGTAAAGGTGGACTCCAAGATTTGAAAAGGTGGGAGCCTTCTCCATTAGGGAAATTCATCAGATATCAGTGCTCTGAGACTACATTCTTTTGCAGGAGATATTTGCTACTCATGAGTGCCTTGGCATTCAAGCAGGTAACAGAGAGCACCTTCATAGCTTGCTAGTGCCTATGGATTGGTGCCTGGTGTCTTCAGTATTTTACTGCTCTCAGAATGGCCCTGGGAGTATTCAGGAAGGCCAAAGTCAATCAGCCAATGGGTTGGCTTCACCTTCAGCTTACAGTACCATCCACCGTCCTTGCTCTGGGTAAGGACGGGAGTTATATCAGAACAAAAGGTAATTGACAGACCCTGTTGGCCAAGATCTTGGGTCTGAAGGAATCATCTGCTGGTGGTGGTTTCTCCTGCTGAGACCTTGTGCAGTTCCTTTTTAAGCCTAACCCCCCGTTGCTCCCTTTCTGATGGGCTCTCTGGGCAAAAGGAACACAAGAAAATAGATAATTCTGTTCTGCAGTCTCAATGAGACTTTCTGGAAAAGGATGAAGTATACACGCAATATAGAATAATCCCCCAACATGGTCATTAAAGGCATAAGGTAATCCCAACGCAGGAGGGAGTCCAATTTACCAGTCAACGGGGAGAGAATGGCACTTTATGAAAATACATATCATTGGCTAATAAGCACTTCCTGTCTTGCCCTTTGAATGCTTATCTGCGTCTGATAATCACTGCACCTGGTAAACACAGCATCCCTGCATAGAAAGCATTACATCCTGATAGATCTCTCTCTCTCTTTCACTCTCTCACTCTCACACATTTCCATGCCTTCATGCAGTTCAGAACATATTTTTAAAAAATCACAGGGCGTCATTGTCATCTGGGCTTAGAAAAGCAAAATAAATACAACCATCACCATCCATTCTGACAGTCACTGATGTCGACTGATTGATTGAACAACCGCCCCCCCCCCCCTTTGGTAACTTAGATGCAGTACAGAATATAGACATACCATGTAGCACATTAAAGAGATGAGAGAATACAGATTGTACAACACAAGAAAAGGGAAATAGCGCAATATCAGATATCAAGAGAGTCAAAGGGTTTTATAAGAAGACCCCCATTGTCTGTCTTTTCTATATGTGTAATAAAACAGTGCCATTCCACTACAAATTTGTTTATAGCTTCTTTCTTTCCCCCCCATTGCTATTTTTAGCTTATTTGCAAGTTTTTCATTTAGAGCAATCTGCCATACCTTTTAGAACCATGTCATAACATTTGATGATTCCAATCTCTTCCAAAATCTGGCAATCACCAACCTGGTTCCTGCCAGTAAATATTCAGTTAGTGATTAAAGTGAACATTCAAGTTTTCACCTTGAAATTAGTTGAACAGGGCTAGCTCCCTTGTCTTTGTAGGCATTGGCCAGTAATTTCGTGGATTTATGTAAAGATGGAATCCCAAAATAGGGAGACTCTGTCCCATTTCCACCACATGTGCAAGGCAGTTTCAAGCACTCAAAGTACACAACAGTATTGTGGTAAGCTATCAGAATGGCCAAGTACTTGCCTTCAGTTGGGTTTCTGTAGATGTGGGTGAATATAAGTGTCCATGTGGCCATATATGATGACTTAACCATGGCATGCTATGTATGCAATCACCAGGTAGTCTACTTGCCTAGACTGGGGATGTAACAAGATCCACCAGTTGGAGTCTAGCACAAAATGGTGGCTCAAAAGACAGAACCAAATGCAAAATGGCGACTGAAGGGAGAGGTAAGGAACTGGATCTATCCAGAGTGTTGGACACAGAAGTGATTGAACCTCAATGGCTTTTCACTTTGTTAAGCAAAGCCTTCATGTTCAGAAGCAGCATATCATTCTTAGTATACCTGATTCTGAGAATAGGAGATCGAGGTGAGAGAGTAACGCCTTCATAGCCTGTTTCGGGAGTGAATGGCAGAGAAGCCAGACTGAGGACACCCTGGGCAAAGCAGCCTCTGAAGGAGCTTCTCCTCTGTCAATGTGCCCTCACACCAGGCTGATGCAGATGGAGGGCAGCCTGGTAGACATGCCCCAGTCCTCAGAGGTCTAAGCCACCCAAGGGACCCTGCCAGGGGCCTGCCAGACTTACACTGCCATGCCAAGATCAAGACTCCTGCCCTGGGTGTCAACAAGCTCTGCATGTGCCAGCCTGTCACAGTGCCCCAGAACAATGCTAGGGTGGGGGCACTGTGGGAAACATAAAAGTTGGGTGAGATCCATCTCCCTGGCAGAACTGAAAAGGCAGAGCGACAATAACAATAATAATAGGGGCAGGGCAGGCATCATTAGTAGGTCCTGTAGGGGCACTAGCAAGTGCCCAAGTTTGCTCACTGCTGGTGCCACCTCTGCCAAGAGACATCTAACTGGCCCTTACTGGAAACAGAATGCTACACTAGATGGATTTTGGCCTGATCTTTCAGGACAGAGATAGGCGTGCTTGATGCACGACCCAATCATGGCCTGTCTCATTGATGGCGTGTCCCCACTGACTCCCAGCTATGCCACATTCAGACTCTCTTGGCTGGGGCACCTCTTTCACCTGCATAGTTCCTTTTCCAACAGATGCAGGCAAAGCTGCATCTCATGGCCCCACCTGGAGCCTCCGCGAACCTTGGGATGATAAACATGATGTAATCTGGTTAAACGGGAAAGGGGGAAGCAAACTCATCACCGTACAGTGGGTTCTTTTTCCTTTTTCTTTTTCTTCCTTGCTCCCACTCGCTTCTTCTCTCTCATTCAGGAATGAAAACACCTAATAACAGCTGCTTGTACAGGAGCCGCAATGGCCAATTTTGATTTCTCGTACGAGGGAGCGATGATGTGTGTCTCGGGGAGAGTGGAGCGCAGCTGCAGCTGCCTCCGAGTGTAGCTTTAACCAAGTTTCTGGAACAATGTGATAGATTGGATCTGCATAATCCGAGGAACGCAGAATCATAACCGAGCCAGAGTCCTAATGGGCAATAAAGCTCAGGCGCTAACATGCACGCCACCGTGCGCCTAATCAATTGCACATACATTTATGCAGAGGGTGGAAGGGTACTATGGGTTGCTGCATTCGCATGAAGGATTTCTGTGTCCTAGTGAGCAATAGGTGGAATTGAAAAGTCTCTGTTCACTACAGATAGGCAGAACAGCCGCTTGGGCTGCTTCAGTTGAGTTGCCAGGCTAACCTTGGCAAATCAGGATATAAATAGCCAATTGCCCGGTCGCCTGTGGCGGCTATAAATGCCTCCAGGTAGCCAGACGGAAAAGCTTTCTTTACTTTTAGCCCACAAACAGGGTTACTGGCTTTCTTCCTCTCCAGCTCAGTGGTGGCATTCAAACAGGAATGGCTACAGCGGTCTCTTCAAAAGATGGCAGCCCTACCCACAAATGAGTAACAGGTATCTGGAGGCAGATGCTCTGGTTTTATAAAGAATATGTAAGAACATAAAAAGAGCCTGCTGTGTCAGGCCAGTGGCCCACCTAGTTCAGAATCCTGTTCTTATAGTGGCCAACCAGATGGCTATGGGAAGCCCACAAGCAAGACTCAAGTACAAGAGCCCTCTGCCACTTGCTCTGCCTCCATGGTACACAGAGGCATGTGGTCTAATGCAGTGAAGGTAGAACAAAGCCCTCATGGCCAATAGCTATTGACAGCCTTATCTTCCATTAAGTCATCTAAACCCATTTTTCAAGTCATCTAGGTTGCATCTTGCAGTGCATTAAGATGGGGCAGCTACATACCCTCCAACATTTCGTGGATGAAAAGAGGATATCCTGTATCATCATCATCATCATTATTATTATTATTACTATTTAATAAAGTTTTAATAATAAAACTTTAAACATTAAAAAACTTCCCTCCAGATGTCTTCTAAAAGTTGTATAGCTACTTATCTCCTTGGCTCTGAGGTTGCATAGCTCCACACCCTCCAATATTTCTCTGATGAAAATAGGGATGTCCTAAGGAAAAGTGAGACATTCTGGGATCCAATAAGAAACTTCTGTAAATCCAGCACTGCTCCTGGAAAATAGGGACAATTGGGGGGTCTGCAGTTAATGGGATATATACTGTGTCTTCTCTTTTAGTAATCAAACATTTGCTATTTGCCCCATTGATGACCACCTCACCATTTCTTTTCCTGGGGTTCCCTCTAGAGAGGTGCCTCTTGGAGAGTCTCCAGATTTCCTCTTTGAATTTTGCTGGGGGTTTTTTGACCCTTTCCCTTGTGGAGATGTAAAGGGGGGGGTCAACCAATGGTCTGCCTCGCTTCTCAGTGAAAATTCAACCAGCTTATGGCTTCCAGGGTTCTATTGAATGAATGCAAATGTGCTCAGATGACAGATGGGTATTTCTCTGTTCTTATTTTCTTTTTATTATTTTAAAAGCGGTACATTTATTTTAAACATATCGTAACCACACAGTTCCAGGTTGCAGGCCTGGATCATTACAAGAACATTGTGTGTGTGTGTGTGTGTGTGTGTGTGAGAGAGAGAGAGAGAGAGAGAGAGAGAGAGAGAGAGAGAGAGAGAGAGACATATAGCCCTCCGTATCTTCAGGTCTGTGCAGGGAGGCAGGTAACTGGCTTGTCATTGCCTTAAAATACTTAAGCCCCCAGCTGTTCAAGCATATGCACCCCATCAACAGGAGCACCTTTAAGGCTCTAGGATCCATTAGAGAGGGTAAAAACCTACATTATCTGGGATTTAGGATGTTGGCTTTGCAGAGATTAAAAAGGGAGAGAGTCTGAAAGGACCATCTGTCTGCAGAGCAGGATCCTGTGAATTAAAATTCCCCTGGTCATTTTATCTAATCTCCTTGGCTTTATTTAGTATATTTCTGTCATAGTTCATCCTCTTGGTGTCTGGGGGAAAGCCACCAACTTTTTTTTTACTGCCCCACTCAAGGGCTTTTAAGAGCAGCCTAGCAGAGACAGGTTCTCCTGGAAAAGCTTCATGTGCGAAATGCTTTCATGCCCAGCTAAAAGGCAGAGGAGCATTGCCAGACAAAAAGGTTGCAAGTTCATGGTTCAGAAATAACTCCTTGTGTGCTTAACTCTGACATTTCTGAAACAGACCTCAGACCGAAATGTCCTTTGTGGACATGCATCTTTGAATGCATTTGGTGGCCGATTGCAGCCAAAAAGAAAACCAACAGCAGCGTAAGACAAAATAACCAGGTGGAAACCAGTGCAGGGGGGGGGGGAATCTGGGGAAAAACAAACAGTGTGCTGAATTAGGTAGTGCCAAAGATATCCAGGAAAGTTCAGATGTTCTTTTGAGTTAACTGTGCCAACATAGGAGGTTGAATTAATTGACGACGGGGGTTTTAGGTGCAAATTTCACTGAAAAACAGCTACAGAGCTGTGACCAACACCTCAATTATTTATATGCTGTGTCTTTTCCTAAATATAGAATGGAGGCTTTCAAAATTCAGTCTAGTCTGAGGTGTATATCCTCAATAAATGGAGAAATGGGGTGGAATTCATCATGTAGGGTATGTGTGACCTGTTTATGTACTTAACCTTCCTAGAACTTCCACGTAGAGCATGCACACACCTTCCTCTTTCCTGTTCAGTATAAAACTTTGGTACAAATTGGCCTGCATCTACTTGGGATGCTCTGGAATGATGGTGAGGATAATGGAATGGCCCCATTGTAAAAACCAGAGGGTGGCAGTTTTCCTCCAAAAAGGGCTCTTGAGTCTGTAAGAACTGCATGACAGGCAGAAATCCTGCAGGTGTAGCTTATCCCACCATAGTATATCTGTTTTGGAAATGTGTTGTACCTCTTGCAAGGATCTTGATCAAGGAATGGATAGTAAAGGTAGGAAAAAATGTGCCATATATCTAGATCTGTGGTAGAGGGTGGGGATCATGTATTTTTTGAGTTTGTGCTGAAGGGGGGATTTTGGCAAGAGTAGCTTCATCCCAGTCTTTCAGGACAGTGATTTAACAAGTGAAACATTTCACTTTTCTCTCGCTGCTCTTAAAAGTTACAAGAGCCACCTCATGCAGAAAGGCTCAATTTTTCTAAGTGGGGGGGGGAGTATTCTGTCCTCCAGATAGCAGTGCATCTCCTGGCCAGAAATGCATCTGCCCACAGAACCTTTCCCACTTTCCCAAACAGAAAGGCTCTATAATGAAGTCAGTGCACCCTTGCAGCAAGGGATTCACAATGTCCGTACTATATTCTGGTAACTGAAAGGAGCGATGACATCTTAAGCAGAATATATCTATGGGTGAACCAGACACATCATCAAATGTATATTTGCATTTAACATGCACATTCAAACAAAAATGAAAATAGAAGCCATAAGGGAAGAGGCAGATAATGAAATGGGGAGTTTAACCCTTTCCTCCTTATTGAAATCCTGACAAAATAGTTCCTCCCAAGCTGCTTTTTTGCATTATGAGTAAAATCTTACAGGGACTCTTTTTTTGCATTATTATTTTTCAATGCCCAAGTTAAATGCAGACACCTTAATGTCATGCCTAATTTGGCAAGAAATAACCTTGGCTTTGGCTTACATCACTCATTTGTTATAGCTTAATTTCTCCCACTTCCTTTTTTTCCTTACTAGTAAATTTAGTGGGCAAATTTAGTGACTACATTTCAATGAAAATTGGGCAGAAACACTATCAATCAGATAAAATGATTTGAGGATAGGGGTTAGGGTGGTGTAGAGATTAGAGCAGGGGGTCAGCAAACTTTTTCAGCAGGGGGCCGGTCCACTGTCCCTCAGACCTTGTGGGCGGGGCAGACTATTTTTTTTTGGGGGGGGAGGAATGAATGAATTCCTATGCTCTACAAATAACCCAGAGATGCATTTTAAATAATAGGACACATTCTACTCATGTAAAAATACGCTGATTCCCGGACCATCCACAGGCCAGATTTAGAAGTCGATTGGGCCAGATCCAGCCCCTGGGCCTTAGTTTGCCTACCCATGGATTATGCAGTGGTGTCCAAACTTTTTTCAAAGAGGGCCAGATTTGATGAAGTGAAGGACCGTTGGGGCTGACCAGTGGTGTAGCGTGGGTTGTCAGCACCCAGGGCAAGGCAAGTAATTTGCGTCCACTAACCCGTGGATTTGCGCCCCCTGACCCGTGGATTTGCGCCCCCTAACCCTAACCCCCAGATGTTGCGCCCGGTGCGGCCGGCCCCCCCTGCACCCCCCACGCTACGCCACTGGGGCTGACTAAAGGGCCGACCAAAGTTGTTGACCTTTTTTTAGGATTGAAGTTGTTGTTAAGTTTTTTTTAGGATTTTACCCCAGGAAACAGACTGCCACAAGGACCGGATTAAACCGACTGGCCCCCAAATGGACTTTGGACATGCCTGGATTAGAGTGTTAGAGTATACATGAGAGACCCAGGTTCGAATCCTCACACAGCCATGAAACTCCCTGGGTAACCTTGGGCCAGCCACTGTTTCTCCACCTAACCTACCTCATAGGGTTGCTGTGAGGATAAAACAGGAAGAGGAGAACCAAGTGCACTGCCTCCAACTCCTTGAAAGAAAAGGTGGTAAATACAAATGGAATAAATAAACCTGCCACCCAGCGCTTCTGTTCTATATTATTACTCAAGAAGACCCAGATGCACACTTTGTTGTCTCTCTAGACAGACTGATGCCAACAATTAAGATTCTCAAGGTGGATAAAGGTTGGGACATTTCATGATGACAGTGGCAGAATGTATTTTTTATATACCACTTTCAATTGTTTTATGTGCATTTATTTGATGCAATCTTTCAACCAATACATGGTTGCATGTTATTTACTTGCATTCTTAATTTTTATTTATGCTACTGAAAAATGTGAAATTGTTATTATGGCCATACCAGTTGTTGTGTTTGGTTCTGAATGCAGGGTTTGTATTGTATTTCTTCTATTAGTTTTTCATAAACTGCTTAGAGATTTCCACCCCAGTTTAATGGGAGTTCTCTGGGTGAGTCACCAAAAAAATACTGCAATTAGAATGCAACATAAAGCCATAAAAAAAATATTAAAGCCTGAAAACACAATGAAAACACAGAAATTAATACCATGAGGACTAGACCATAAAACAATACAGACAAAAAGCTTTTCATTGGGTTTCACGAAGATCCTGCCATGCTTTTTTTCAGGGTCATTCAGTGCTAGGTCATCTGTTTCATAAGCAGAAGGTTTCTGGTTCAATTCCTGGGAGAGAACCTTGCCTTGAAACCTTGGGGAGCTACTGTCGGTCAGTGTTCACAGTACTGAGCTAGATAGATCAATGGTCTGATTCAGTATAAGGCAGCTTCCAAGCTCACTACCAAAAAGGCCTAGGATTTTGAGGTTGATTGCCTAAAAACAAATTTTGTGTCCTGAATTTTGCTTCTAGAAATATGGCAACCCTACATTCAGAGAAGGATTTTGAGGTTGATTGCCTAAAAACAAATTTTGTGTCCTGAATTTTACTTCTAGAAATATGGCAACCCTACATTCAGAGAAGGATCTTCCAAGATGTCAGCTCTTCATGTCAGGTTGATAATTACAGGAGAATGTGGTCTTTCGGGTAACCCAGTCCTAAGGCATTTAGGGCTTTAAATGTTAAAGCCAGCACTTTACACTGGACTTGGACACAGAGTGGGATTATTATCCAGATATTATTATCCCAATATTGCAGATAAGACCATAAGAAGAACTTGCTGGGTCAGGACAGTGACCCATCTATTCCAGCATCCAGTTCTCACAATGGCCCACCTGATGTCTCTTCTGGGAAACGCTCAAGCAGGACCCTATTTTCATCAGAGAAACATTGGAGTGTATGGAGTTATGCCAAGGAGATAACTATGCAACCTTTAGTAGACATCAGAAGGCAGCCCAGTATACTGAAGTTTTTAAATGTTCAATGTTTCATTATGTTTTTATATATGTTGGAAGCCGCCCAGAGTGGCTGGGGCAACCCAGTCAGATGGGCAAGGTATAATAATAATAATAATAATAATAATAATAATAATAATAATACTAATAATAATAATAATATAACAACAACAACAACAACAACAACAACAATGCCCCTATTTTCATCAGAGAAATGTTGGCGGGCATGTTGTATATTAGGAGGAATATCCATGAACTTTTGTGAGAATTGTGAAGAACTGAACTTAAGAATGAAAAAGGATAGAAATACGAGACAGACAGATTTGCCAATTTCTCTGATGCAAGGAGAGACGCCAGCTCCCACCATCAAGCCTCCCTTGGGTTCCTCTCCTTCTGCTGCTTTATCTCATAGTCATTTCAACAAACAGGGCCACTTCCCGCCGATTCCCCACTGGTTTTATTATAAAATGGTAGGGATGCCATTAAGAATATGAAAGTCATCAGTACCGCCCAAGGCTAAGCAACTCCTTGAAAAATAGAGTTAAGAGGGGCTGGTTGTTCCAAGCTGGGCATAAGGACTTGAGACTGGAAGTGACAGGGGCCTCCAAGATTAATTCTGACAGGCAACAGTTCTGCCATCGATCGGCGCCTGAGGGGATCTGTCGTCACTCCTCCTAATGGAGGCCGCCACTTGGGGTGAGAGAAGGGTTAGCAAACAGGCAAGACTGTGTGTCTTCGGTGCCTCTGGAAATTGCATAGTGATGGACTGGGAAGCTTGGAATGTCACACAGAATTTGGCACCTTCCTGCTGCAACAGTTGTTTTCCTGAGAATTTAGGAAGTAAATTATCGGCGCCCTCGCCACTAGCTACAATTCTCAGGATTCATTGGGAGAAGCCATCACAGGCCCCATCTGCACCATACATGTAAAGCAAAATCATAGCACTTTATGCAGGGCTTCCCGCAAAGAATTCTGGGAGATATAGTTTGTTAAGGGTCCTGAGAGTTCTTAGGAGGCCCCGATTCCCCTCATGGAGCTACAGTTCCCAGAATTCCCTGGAGAGAGGCATAGATGGTTAAACCCCTCTGGGAACTGTAGCTCTGTGAGGGGAATAGGAGTCTCCTGACAGAATACAGGATTCTTTGAGGAAAGACATCACCGCTTAAAATTGCATGGGGCTGATTTAGATTCATAGTGCAAAAAAAAACCCCACAGCTTAAAATCCAGAGACACTTGTATGGGTACATGAGGGGTGGTGCTATCTTTGAGCCAACTAGGTGCAGACCTTTGAGGGGCATCATTTTATACATAATAGTTTTTGTTGTATCTTATAAGTTTCTGATAATGATTTACTTTTATTATGTATTTTGACAAATTTTATCATTTCTTCAAGGCATCTGTTTTTGAAAATTGAAGTTAGCCTCTTTTTTCAGGGTGCTGCAAGTAGTTAGCCTTGCCCAAGATGCAAAACATGGCATGAGCACTGAGTGCATGGAGTCCTTCTTATAACATTTGCACTTTGGCAAAGTGGGACAACAGTACCATCAATTTCCCAAAAATTGTTCTGGATTGCCTGTTACCAAAACATCTATAGCCTTAACCTCTCACTGTTGCTTTGGTGTGGGTGTGTGGGTGTGTGGGTGTGGGTGTGGGTGTGTGGGTGTGTGGGTGTGTGGGTGTGTGTCACATACACACACACAAACCTGTGTGTCAAGCCTTCCTCAATTTTGGAGACAGTGTATACCTGACGTGCAATGTAAAATGTTTGGGAGTTCTATGTTTTTTCTTTTTCTTTTTTCATTTGGGACATTTACTCTTGTCTCTTCTGTTTCACAACTTGAAAAGTTCAATAAAAATGTTTAATGCTAAAGGGGAGAATGGTAGGAAATCAATATAACTGTGTTGTCCACGTCTGTCTTTAGAATAGAGTTGTGCCAAAAAAAAGAAAAAAAAGAAAAGCCTCTCAAAATCCCCCACTTCTATTTGTGGGCAGAGAAATTGCAGAAAGACATTCCCTGAATTTATTCAGGGGGAGGAGAACTTTTCACTGGTTCCTTGAGCTGCGGGGCTCTTCATGCATTCATTCATTCATTCATTCATTCATGCATTCATTCATTCCTTCTATATTCAACCTTTTCCCCAAGGAGCTCAAGGTGGCATATATATTTAACCCCCACAGTTAGAGTGGGAGGCAGTGACTGGCCCAAAGTTTGTTTGTAAAGGCAGTGGATCCAAACTACATGGATCCAAACTACAAGAAAGAAGATTCCACCTAAACATTAGGAAGAACTTCCTGACAGTAAGAGCTGTTCGACAGTGGAATTTGCTGCCAAGGAGTGTGGTGGAGTCTCCTACTTTGGAGGTCTTTAAGCAGAGGCTTGACAACCATATGTCAGGAGTGCTCTGATGGTGTTTCCTGCTTGGCAGGGGGTTGGACTCGATGGCCCTTGTGGTCTCTTCCAACTCTATGATTCTATGATTCTATGAGTAGGACACAGGTCTGAAGTTTGGGTACAAACTTAGGGACATTTTGCAGCACAAGCTCTGCTAAAATGAATGGAAGCTGTGTGGAGACTCTATCATGCACAACCATTTCAATGGGTCTTGCCCAGGAGAGCATCCTATGGATTGAGCCCATTTTAATTAGTAGAGGGAGATGCCTTGGATTTTTGTCCATAAGTAACAAAATGACTTGGACCAGCCGCATTCACCAGATAGCTTTGGGCAAATCATTCTTTCCTAGCCTCAGTCTGCCAGCATCTGTGAAATGGGAATAATAAATGGCATGCATGCTGGTCTTTTTTTGTTGCTGAACAAGATAAGGGCTGTCAAGTGCTTTGTAGGTACAAGCACAATGATTAAAATTAGAGAGAAATAACTTTCTCTGCTTTAGGGAAATCTTAGACAAGAACCATCTGGCTCTGACAATGAATCCTCTTCAGATATGTTTCAAATAGGGTTGTCAACAACTGATCAAAAGTGTTTTTGTGGGGGCTTTCGTGAAGTAACCGTCTGGCTTTTAAGAGATTAAGCAATTAAATGAATTTCAGGAAATTTGCATATTGCAAAACCTCAATCAAGGCACCTCTTTGAGGTTCCAAGAGGACAAGGAAGACAGCGTGAAATAACTTTCCATTGCAAGCTACTTGCTTGTGCTAGATAGGAGGAAAGCTTTCTGTAAGCTTCTTTTTTCCACCAAATTGGGCACAGGGAGGATTGTTTACTTGACTGCCCTGTGCCCCCCAAGGGCTCAGTACATAAAACCATTTTCAAAGTTTGTGTTTCTGTCAGCCCCGTAGATTATTGGGTGGGTATGAACAGAATTCTAATCCACCATGAAAGCTTTCTCATTGTTATTTATGACTGATATGATATGATTAGCAGTATTATATAATACCATCAGACTAATTACAGTAAAATGGCCAAATGTGCTTATTATGTCCAAAGGGTCCAAAATTGGGAATCTCAAGTTGTTGCAAGCACCTACCACACAATAGAAGCAGGGTTCACCATTGAGTGAGCAAATATGGAACAGGTGGAATGGCAGTGTCTCAGCTGAGCTGGAGCTCAGCCAAAGATGCACCAGTATAACTCACAGGGTTAAAGTTCCCAGAATTCTCTGGAAAGAGAGATTATTAAACCACTTTAATAATTATAGCTCTGAATGGGAAATTGAGATCTCCTGACAACTTTCAATACCCTTAACAAACTACACTTCCCATGATCCTTTGTGGGGGAGCCCTGGCTGTTTAAAGTGGTATGATACTGCTTTAAGTGAACAGTGGAGATAGAGCCTTTCATCTGTTAAAAATAGATGCACTCTGTGTGCCTTTACTTTGTTTGTTTATTTCTTAGATTTATATACCACCTTTCATCATAAAATCTCAGAATTCTGGTTCACAGAATAAAATACAGGATAAAAACAAGCAAATAACTAAAAATAAAACAGCAAAACAATAACCCCCCTTCCCACAGGCATAATTAAAAGGATGTGTAGAATGTTAATCAGCCCAAGAAGGCTTGGTTGAAGAGGAACGTTTTTGCCTGGTGCCTAAAAATATATAGTGAAGGCACCCGGCGAATCTCCCCAGGGACAGCATTCCACAAACAGGGAGCCACTACAGAGAAGGCCCATTCTCATGTTGCCACCATCCGGGCCTCATATGGGGGAGGCACACAATGAAGGGTCTCAGATGAGGAATGCCAAGTCTGGGACAGTTTATATGGGGAGAGGTAGTCCTTCAGGTATTGTGGTCCTGAGCCATTTAAAGCTTTATAAGTTAAAACCAGTACTTTGCATTGGGCCCGGAAGCTAATTGGCAGCCAATGCCGTTGGGCCAGGATCAGTTTAATACACTCAAACTGTCTTGTCGCAGTGAGCAACCTGTACTCTCCAGCAAGACAGTTCTGCCCTTCTTTGATAAGGAATTTTGTGTGATACCTCATGCAACAAACCCCTATCAGCAGTTACTGCTGTGTAACCCCTAGTTTTGTGCTAGGTGCCGATTGAGTGGCATGGGAATGCCCCATGTGGTCCGACTCTTTGACTCAAGCAGAATTGTCGCCAAAGATTTCAACAGGGATGGAAGACACTGCTTGACCCTGAATAATAATGTTGCCTTTTAGCCCGTAACAAATGAAGTGGGTGATACAACAGTCAGATTGCCCAAATGGATACTTATTTGAGGCTCGCTGTGTGCTGTTATTGGACTAAAATGTATCCACTGGGCATCTCCTTTTGTTAATTTAAAAGAAAAATCGATGGCGAGAGGAGCTAAAAGGAGCAAAACAGAAGTGGTTATATGATCGGATCAGACCACTAAATCCATCTGCCATTGTAGGTGTCTAAGCCTACAGTGCTGGAGAAGCAGACATAAAAACTCCCCAAGCATTACTGCTGTGGGTGGTGGGCAAGAGAAAGGCCCATTTATCTAGGGTTTCTCCTTTGGGTTAATGTGCCTGTGTTGCAGCGTCTGCAGTCAACCAGGGAGGGTGGGGGCGAACAGAATTAAATCAGTGCATTGGGACACCTCCGTGGGGCTTTTTAGATGTTGGTAAATCTCTCTCGCCTTATTTACTTTCGGCTCGCTTAAAAGCATCTATCACTTTATCGATAACAGCGCAGGGGTGGTGGTGGTGAGGAACAGATGGAGGCCAGGCTATCAAACAAGAATGTAATTCTGGATCAGCTCAGGAGCTGAACGATGGTTATTTGTTTGTCCCTGACACTGTGATTAGACCAGCAGAGAATGACTTGGCCTCTCTGCTCTGCTTCACACACACACAAACACACACACACACACACACACAGATATACACACACCAGAATGGTAAAAGAGGGAGAAGAATGGTGCCCATATCTCAGTCAGGAGATTGCACTGCGGCAGTCTTTTGGACGCTCAAAATGCTGTGATATGGGTGGCCTATGATGTCCTGGGATACGGGATCCTAGGATATGGATTATGAATGCACACAAAACAAGTGCTGAATGATTGTAAGGTGGGGAGCGCAGCAGAACTCACTCCACAGACACACACACATTGCTGGCAACTCCCATTGCACTCCAGTTTGAAGATACTCACCCCCACAATAGTGTGAAAAATTGATTGTTCTCCATGTCGATTCTCTGAAAGGGCTGATTAGTATTCCCCTCACTTAAGAAGCTTTGTGCTTGCTTTCGACTGAGTCAAAACCCTGCTCCATCTAGCTCAGTACTGTCTCCTCTCCAACTGGCAACAGCTCTCCAGGGTTTCAGGCAAGGCATATTCCCAGCAATACCTAGAGATGCTGATGGAACGCGAGTGGTGTTGTGGTCTAAACCACTGAGTCTCTTGGGCTTGCCGATCAGAAGGTTGGCGGTTTGAATCCCCACAATGGGGTGAGCTCCCGTTTGCTCTGTCCCAGCTTCTGCCAACCTAGCAGTTCCAAAGCACGCCAGTGCAAGTAGATAAATAGGTACTGCTGCGGTGGGAAGGTAAACAGCGTTTCAATGCGCTCTGGTTTCCATCACGCTGTTTCCATTGCACCAGAAGCAGTTTAGTCATGCTGGCCACATGACCCGGAAAGCTGTCTGTGGACAAACACTGTCTCCCTCAGCCTGAAAGCGAGATGAGCGTCGCAACCCCATAGTCACCTTTGACTGGACTTAACTGTCCAGGGGTCTTTTACCTTTTTAGAGATGCTGAGGATTGAAGCAGATGCCCTGCCACTGAGCTACGGCCCTTCCCATAAGATGGACAATTCCTTTATAGGAGGGATGGGGAGCTTTTGGCCCTCTGACTGTTGTTAAACTACAACTCCCAGCATACCCAATGAAAAAGAATGATGGGAATTATAGTCCAACAATAACCAGACCCTCCAGGTGTCCCTATTTTCCAGGGACAGATTTACAGATGGATGATGGGTGGTGGGGTAGCTGCAGTTTCTAAGCTATTTTTAATCTGCTAAATATATATATAAACTATAACCCAACCAATTTTATTTTTAAAACTAACCGCAAAATAGGGTGACTCTGTGCCCTACTTTACAAAGGAAAATTCTGTCCTTGAATTGCTGTCACTCCTGTATTTGAAGCTGTCCTCTTTTTGAATGGTGATCTAGCCCAAGCTGGGCTGAAATATCACAAACCGTAAGAATGGGGAATGGAAGTTTTTCGTCAACTCTTAGCATCTGGACTGTGAGTTGAGCAGCCATGCATAGACCTCCCAAGCACAGTCTCCTTAATTCACCACAGGTTACTTATTCTTTATTATTTAGCACATTTATATACCACTTTTCTTCCAAGGAGCTCAAGGTGGGAAACACAGCTCTCATCCTCCCCATTTTATCCTCACAACACCCCTGTAAGGTAGGTTAGACTGTGACTGGCCCAAAGCCACCCAATGAGTTTCATGGCTGAGTGGGGATTTGAACCCTGGTTCCCCCAGGTCCTGATCCATCAATCTAACCACTACACCACATTGCTGTGTATCTATTCTATATATGTGCATTTCTATTCAACATAGTAATCCTTTTTGAAATTTGCATTTATACATATCAATATAAATTATCATATGCACATTTTATTCAAAGTAGGTTTTTTGAGGGGGTTTTGAGATGCATAAGTGGCCAGCTTACTCCCAAACCCTTCTCTTTAGTCTAGTGTTAAGCACTTTCAAAATGACTGAGGATGCTTGCCATCCTGCCTTGACTGCGCAGAAAACACCTGTCTTCCTGTGATCAGGGAGGTGACGGTCCAAAACTCTTCTCTCCAAGATAATGTGATTCCCATCAGATGTTCTCTCCCTTTTCCAGGTAACTGGTTTTACTATAATAAGGGGTGAGGTTTGCACATTTAGTTTGTTCTCCCCCAAGGAGAAGAGATCGTAATAACGTGTGGAACAAGAAGACTCATCCCACTTCGTCCCCTTTCATCTCTTTTACTTTCTGAAGGACAAAGTGTGACAACTGAAACCATTTTCTCTGTTAATGATGGCCTAGGATTTTTAAAAAACTATTTTCCTGCAACTAATGTGCCTCCTGGCACAGAAATGCCAGGGAGTCTGATAGAATTTATGCTAGAGTCTATTTCTTTCATTTGATCTTTCCCCCATGTTTAGAAACTATGATTTCCTTAACACTTTCTAATTGCTAGTGGTTATTGGCTAGGGGATAATAATTTCACACTCTAGGCCTCCCAACTGTGTTACTCAAGGTCTGGACCCATCATCCCTGGTTACAAGGGTTGCTTTTTTTTTAAGGGTTTGTGGAAGAGATTGGTGAATCTATGCATTTCTTTTTCTCTCTGTTTCTCATTTGTCCAATCTTAAAGTTCTCCACATTTCCACAACAGTTTGCAGATGTTATTCTAAGTCCCAATGAAAATTAATTTGTATTTCTCCTAATGTACACATGTATGCAATTTTGCCTAATATATTCATTCTTTGCAAAAACAATTTTCCGAAAATAATGCACTTTTTTCTTTTTTTCTTTTTTGCATTTTAATGCACATTTCAACCCGAGTATATGAATTTTTGTACTTGCCTGGAAAACTGCTTTCCCAAATTTGGAGAAGTGCAAATTTAGGAGGATGGCTGTGTTTCAGTTTGCATATTGTTTCAGAAAGGGTGAATTAGGTAAGTTTTTTTGGGGGGAGCATAAATAGTATGCTTGATGATATTTGCTTTCGGGAGGAAATGGATATTAGGCAAAATTGCTTACAAAAATCTAAAAGAAATTTGCTGTTGACTCCATGCCCAACCAGCTTCCATCAGATACCAGTCAGTCATTCGATTCCAACCAGTCATTGCAAGAATTCTGTAACTAAGGAGCAATGCTAGTGTTTGCTACTTCTCCAGCCCAATTCCTTTTCCTTTTATACATGTCTTTTAAATTGTAGGCCTGAGGGTAGCAACCATCTTATCACTGAAATTTGTTAGCCGCTCTAGTAGCCTTTGTGGAGGGCTGAAGATAATAATGCTTTAAATAAACAAGGCTCTGATGCCCAGTTCATTCCAGCATCCAGTCTCCACACCCTTCTCACCATAGCTTTTGCATCTTTCTCCTTATAAACCATAGCACTGCATCTTCTAATTCCTGGCCCTGGCTTTGATTTTTAACATCCATCCTAAATTGCTAGGTTCCTAAAGAATAGTCGTTCCCTTGCCTGACTCTTATGACATTCAGTTTAGAAATATATACACACCTCATAAGAATAAGCACTATTATCCATATGTCTATTGGGATAGCAATAAGAACTTGGATGCAATCTTTTTCCTCTCCTTTTCCCCCCCTACTGTGTACTAGGACAATCTAATTTCACCTGTAGTTAATAACTGACGCTACCAGCTGAACTGTCCCTCGAGGATCGCCGCTTGAACTCTTCGCTCAATATTTTGTTCTCCTTTCCAAAGCATGTGTGTGTGCATGCACGCACATCATGACGCCTTGTTGCTTTATTATAAACCTTTGCGTCGCCGCTGCCACCAACAACAACCAGTAATGAGAAGAAGAAACCAGGAGCAACAGCTCTCCCTTTAACGCCATCCCCAAACCACCCCCTGCCATTCTCTGGTGTATGGGCTTCCATTTTTGTCAATGTGCAGGAGTACTTGAGTCAAGGCTTCGGCCTGCAGTGCCTGCCTGAGGACAAAAGACGGAGGCTTGCTGAGAACAGTGCAGAATGATTGATTTCTTCTTTCTCTTTTTTAAAGTGCCTGTGGTTCCATAATAATGCATAGGTAATAACCACCAGGAGGAGGGACCGAAAAGCAATTATAACAGAGAGCAGTAAAGTGGTTCAATGCGAGGGGGTGAAGGTGCTCAGGCGCAGGGTGTGGTAATGATTGAAAGCTTTGTCCCTCAAAGGCAAAGGGTCCCCGAGAAGGTGTGTTGTGTGCTTAATGGCGAAGGTGACTCACGGCGATGATTGCCTTTGGGGAATGCTTAAAGCTCATAATGAAAATGCTGATGATCCAATCTGTGAGGACGATGCTTTATTCTCACAAATTCTCCAGATGGAAACAGTCACTCCATCAGGAACAAGGGATTGACTCCACAATGGCTTATAGAGCCAAGGTGTGGCATAGTCGCCATGTATTGAGTATGGATGTGCAGGTACAAACCCACACATAACTGTGGGCCAGTTCACATTGCAAGGGTCTGCCTTCCTGGGTTATGTGGGCTTCAAAAAGAGAACTGTGTAAACTGTCCTGAGCTCCTGGAAAGATGATGAATGGGAGGAAAATGTGCTAAAGTCGTGTCGCTGTGGGTTAAACCACAGAGCCTAGGACTTGCTGATCAGAAGGTCGCGGTTCGAATCCCTGTGACGGGGTGAGCTCCCATTGCTCGGTTCCTGCTCCTGCCAACCTAGCAGTTCGAAAGCACGTCAAAGTGCAAGTAGATAAATAGGTACTGCTCCAGCGGGAAGGTAAATGGCATTTCTGTGCACTGCTCTGGTTCGCCAGAAGCAGCTTAGTCATGATGGCCGCATGACCCAGAAGCTGTACACCGGCTCCATCAGCCAATAAAGCAAGATGAGTGCCGCAAACCCAGAGTCGGCCACAACTGGACCTAATGGTCAGGGGTCCCTTTACCTACCTTTACTAAAGGTGCACATTGTTGGTGGGCAACTTCAAGGCCTCTTTTAACCTTCCTACTTAGGGTTCTTTATGTTTAAATCAGTCTTGGACCAGAGAGCCCTCCAACTAGAAGACTGCTTCAAACAGAAGATTGTCCTCTGTGAAAGCAGAGCACATGGCCTCCCTACTGAGAGATTTGTTTGAAAAGTTCTGTATAAATAGCAATTTTGATAGAGTTTGCCTAATATTGGCAGTCTGTTCCCCACAAAAAAAAAATTTTTTAAAATGCTGCAGAACTGGGGTATTGTGTGATGCCATATGTCACTTCCTGAGCCCATCTACCGCTGCAGAATCCAAGGTTCTGGAAGCTTCCATCTGACCGGGCCTGTTCCCCTGTGAAATATTGCTTCTAATCCCACGGCCATGACGCTTCCGCTTCTGGATCAAATCCTGCAATCCGGAAACGTTTTTAACACCAAAGTCTTTTATCTGTTGCTCAGCAGACTCTCCTCTGGCTCGGCTTTTAAAATACACTTTGCAGCTGGAAGTCCCAGGCGTGCCAAAGCCCTTCCCAGGCTGCCAAAAAAGGAGGAAAGTGAAAGCCTCCATTGCCCACCCTCCGTGTTGTTGCAATATCAAGCATGAGAGCCGTGCTTTGGCTAATATCTGACATGGAAATCCTTCCAGCTGGGTGAGCCCCAAGTCACGAGAGTTTCCCTTGCCTGCACAGGTTGTAAAGGGGGCAAACGGAGGATTTAGCTGGTGGCTGTCAAAGGTAGTGGCAATCATTGCACAATGGAGTGGCCAGGCTGATGATACAAGGTGCATTCTAATGAAACCAAACAACTGATAGGATCCTTAAGTCTTTCAGTGCTTGTACGAATCTAGCCGTATCCACTTACTGCCCACTTTCCCAAGCATAATTAAGTTTTATACTAGAAACAGAGACACAGTGTCATGAATCCCATTCCTACCAATCCAGAGGTTCTCAAATGGTGATCCACAGACCGCTGGGCTTCATGAGTTCCGTCCAGGTAGGCAGATTCACAACATCCTCCATGATATGCTCCAAAGAATTCTGGGAACTGTAGTTCCTCCCATCACCGAGATACAATTCTTTGCACTTCTAACAAAACTACAGTTCCCGGGATTCTTGGGGGGGCACTGTGTGCTTTAAATGTGCTTTTGGTGTGCTTTAAATGTGCATTTGATGTGCTTTATATGTCCTTTAAAAGTATGGTGTTGCAAGATTCAGCAGTGCTGCCATGGAACCAGAACTGGGCCGCCTTCATGAACGAAATCCATTCCCGCTGCAAAAGGAAGATGCTTCTTCCTTTGTTTCCCAACAACTTTGTTGTCAAAGCAAAAAAAAAGGCAAATCTGGGCTGGGTGTAATTAAAGTTTGCACAGACAAAAGGCATTTGGTGTGGGTATGCTGTGTGGCTGAAACCACAAGGGGCACAATTAACTGATAAGAGTAAACTAATTGTTATTCATATTAAATTAGAGCACAGGTGATTTGGAAAATCTATAGACCCTCCCATATGCTTGGTAATTTTTTAATTCTCTCTCTCTCTCTCCCTCCACCCCCCTCACTCTTTGCGTTGCAGATTATGCTTTTTTAGGGCTCTTTTGGGATTTGGGTTATAGAATCAGCACACGGAGCTATCTCTAACATGAACACTCCCTCCCCTGATTAACTATGTGATAAAAGCATAAATGTGCACATCAGAGGATTTAATCTCTGTTTTTTGCATATTAATTTTTGTGTTATTAACTGCTGGAGATTTTTTCAGGCCTATGGAGAAGGCTGGTAACATTAGCATCAACTGCTTAAATAACACAGTTCCAGTATCTTCATGCATAGTAAGATAATTTGCCATCTGCAGGGTCATGTAGCTACGTACTTGCACCAGTTCCATGTTAACAGGTTTTTCTGCCACCTAAAAATAATGCTGGTTTCCAGACTGAGCTTCTGTGATGTCACAGAATTTTGACCATTTATAATGGATTAGTCAGAAGCAACAGCCTGTTGAAAAACAGTACAGCATCCATGAAGGAAGTGAAAGGTCAGTCTGGAAAGAAGAAAAAGTTAACTCAGGAATAAGAGAAGCTGTATGTTTTTGGCAGGAAACGGAATGAGGGCAAGAAGGATTGGTGCACTGTGTAGGAAGCGAAGCTACAGAAAGATGGCTGTGGATCAATGAGGATAACATGCTAGGGTAAGAGGAGGCAGAGTAGTGAAAGTGGGACAATGGGCTCAGGGTTGGAGGGAAAAGAATATGCCCAGGAGATGGCGCAACTTGTGGGAGGTGGGGAATTCACTCATACAGGAGGCATAGACAAGTGTGTATAACAGGTATGGATAGGTGTAGGAGCTTTGGTGGCTAGAGGACTGTCAAGGAGGCCAATGCAGTAACAGGGAATGGGAGTCTAGATCAGATGGGGAATCTGTGCCCTCCCCTCAGTGTTGCAGGATGACAGCTCCCACAATCCTCGTCCTTTGGCCATTCTGGCTGATGCTGATGGAAGTTGGGAGTCCAACAACATCAGGAGAGCCACTGATTCCCCACACCTGGTACAGATGTTGAGTGCTTCGTCCAGTGCTATTTTTCTAGAAAAAGAAGTGCCAAAATCCAGCATGAACACCTCCCTTGTTCTCTTATAATGGCAAAAGTGCCCACCTGAGAAGTGCTGGAACTGAGTTCCAGTGAGTTCTGGCTGGGGGGGGGGAGCCCTTGATTCTGCACGTTAGAAGGTTAGCATGCTGTCTACTGTGAAGGCATCTGAACTGAAAATTAGGACCACTGCATGGCAGAAGCAGAGGGAGAGGGTTTTTTTTTTTAATTTCAATGCAGACACTATTCAATAGATGCCCATGACACATTCCAGAGACAACTCTTCAAATCTTAGTGTCACCTCTAGCTGGGGAAATAATTGCATTTCCTGAGACTGCATAGCAACACGATTCAGGTGAGAATGGGACATAACATTCCTAGCACAGGGATGGGATGAGATCTGGTCCCCATGCAACAACTACACCTTTAATGGGTTGTATCCAGTGCTTGCCTTGCTCAGAGTAGACTCGCTGAAGTTAATGGCTATGACTAACCTAGACATAGTAATTCCAATGGATCTACTCTGTGTAGGACTTAATTACATACAACCCATTGTGTTATAAACTGGGGGCGGGAGGTGGAATACTCAGTCTCAGGTGCATTTTGTGTGCATGCTGTGTGAGGCTTTTAAGAACCTGCATGATCTTCCAGGAGATTCTAAATCCCTAATTTCCATCTCATTAACATAGCTTGAGAGAGCCATAAAAAGTATTTACAAATAGTGCATTCAGTACAAAATGCTCCAGAACTTTGGCAGCATGGAAATGTTATGGTTACACACAAGCTTGTATAGGTTTTCTTCATGTGAAACAATACCCTTCGAAGTCTGGACAGGACAGAACTGTTTCACCACTGTTCTGATTGCCAGATGATTTTTCTTCTTCCTGTGAATGTTTTGTCGATTTCCAACTATGCAAATCAAATAGACAGTTTCAGCAATTTCTCAACATTCTCCAAAGACCAACTGGCTATTGCATTTGGGCCATGGTGCTCATTATTCATTTTCCCATTCCAAAGCATACACCAAGCCTAATTGTGCAAGGACTTGCAAAAGTCAACTAAAGAATGTAAGAGCCCTGCTGGATCAGGCCAATAGCCCATCTAGTCCAGCATCCTGTTGCCACAGTGGCCAACCAGAAGCCTGGCAAGCAGGACTTGAGCACAAGAGCAACAAAATTATTATTATTATTATTATTATTATTATTATTATTATTATTATTATTAATAATAATACTCCGCCCATCTGGCTGGGCTTCCCCAGCCACTCTGGGCGGCTTCCAAAAGAATATTAAAATACCATAATACATCAAACATTAAAAGCTTCCCGAAACAGGGCTGCCTTCAGATGTCTTCTAAAAGCCTGGTAGTTGTTGTTCTCTTTGACATCTGGTGGGAGGGTGTTCCACCAAAAAAACAACTACTGTATTTAAAACATTCAAAAAAATAATTAAAATCAATGATAAGCTAAAAAATGTGCTTAAAACACATCAACATTCTACATTTCTGGATGGACTTGCCTAAATGAATATGCTTTCAGTGGGTGATGAAAAGAATACAGTGCAGGCAGTTGCCTGATGTCAATAGGCAGGGAGTTCCAAAGTGTGGGTGCTGCCACACTGATAGCTCAGTCAGTAGGACATAAAACACTTAATCTCAGGTTCATGGGTTCGAGCCCCATGTTGGGAAAAAGGTTTCTGCCTTGTAGGGTTGGACCAGGTGATCATCATGGCCCCTTCCAACTCCACAATTCTATGATTCTGTGACCGTGTGACTAAAAGACCAATTTCTTACAAGAGCAGAACAAGTATTATATGGTGCCTGTAGCATAACCAGCGCCAGTTATGATTGGGTTTAATTTTAACTTCGCTCCTCATTTTGGATGGGTTTGTTGTCTAGGTTTCCTTGAAAAAAAATAGGTGGTTTAGGGTTTTCTAAATCAATAAAGAGAATTAAGTGGCACACCTAAGTCCTGCGAGCTGGAATGTTGTCCCAGAATCTTTGGAAACTGTTACAGAACAAAGGAGGATAAGCTAGAATTACTGTACTTATTGCAGATGGAAGAAAAGAAATTCCCATCCACCTCTGTCCCTCCTCGGACTAATGATCCATTGCTACTGCAGCTAAGTCATGGGAACATCTTCAAGCAAATGGTTTACCAAGTCACTAAGAGCTGGCAGGAGTGATTCAATAACCGCTGGGCTCTCCGTCTTCGGCCACAGCTTCTCTCTGATCATTACCTTGGCTAAAGGCCAAGGCAGAGATTGTTTAGAGCCCAGTGCCTCCTTCCCGGTGTTAAATCACAAGCATTTATGAAGTGTCCTCAGTGGGATTTTAATTCAGTGGAAAGCGTATCTCAAAAACAAACAGAAAAACAGCATTTTTGGCGCACTCTGCTTTCCTCTGCAGCAAAGGGCCAGTTTCGACACTCAGCAGAACTTAGTGGTACAGCTTTTCCTTCAAATACACCACCGCATCAGGCTGCAGAATGGGAGTATCCACTAGAAGGAGCCCCCTGACTGAGGGGAATGCTCCCTTCACAGAGAAAACAAGAGCGTCAGGAGGAAAGAAAAGTATCTTTAAGGAAAGGAACAGAAGTGAGTGGTAGAATACACACAGAAGGTCCCAAGTTCAACCCTTGGCATCCCCAGGTAGAGATGGGAGAGATCCTCTGCTGAGAGACCCTGTCAATCAGTGTAGACAATAGCAAGCTCGATTGACCAAGGGCCTGACTCCATATAAGGCAGTTTTCTGTGTTTCTAGTTGCCTGGAGCCTGGTGTTTGCTTAGGGACCTGTCAGGGTGTCATTTATTTCACAGCCTAATGGAGATCCTTTACTTCTGGATGTCCCAGTCCCAGTCTGCTCACTGGAAAGTGCCAGTTTCCTTCTGCCCTCAAACTTCACAGCATGTTGTGCATAGGAACCCAGGAAGCTGCCTTATACTGAGACAGACCACGGTTACATCTACAATGACCCACAGGGGCTTTCCACAGTTCGGGCAGGGGATATTCCAGGCCCTACCTGGAGATACCTTGTGTGGGGCCTTCTGCCTGCATACCACTGAGCTGTGACCCTTCCCCACTTCCAAACTGTCAGCTCTTCCCACTGCACACCCTAAACCAAAGAGCAAACAGAGAATGTGGTCAACAGCAGCCTCTCTGTTTCATTCTGCAGAAAGATGGCTACAGGCGAGAGCTTTGTAATTGCCCAGGAGTCCACAACCTGGCAAGGCTGCCACGCCATCATTTCTACCACCCAGCTCCTGAATATTTGCCCTACACTGTCTCTCTGATGCGCCTCTGCTAATGAGGCAATTGCTCATAAGCAGAGACAAGGTGCCTGCTCCTATCTGCAATGAGCTCCAGACGGGTTGTGAACAGACATCCTCTGGAAAGCACCAGATGGTGAGCTGAGTGTGCTGGGGAGAAAGAGGGGTTGGAGAGTAGCTCAGTGGCTTTGCTCCCTCCCAGAAAAGGCCAACGGAGGCTGAAACTGCCACAGACTCATCAGGAATAGAAGAGAAATGGGCAATAAGAGCATAGCCAAAGCCAAGGACTATTTGATACATGAGCAAACACAAGGGCCTTCCTTGTACAGAATCCATCTAGCCCTGTCCTGCCTGCCTTGACTAGCAGCAGGTATCACCTGCTCTCTGATCCTTGTTAAGTGAAGGTGCTGCAGATTGAACCTTCAGTGTGAAAAGGATGTGTCCTCCTACTCAGTTAAGCAAACTGGAAGTGTGAGTGTTTTCAGAGGGGAACCTACTAGAGGGAGTTTCTGCTGCCTCCAGCTGACTCTATCCATCAAGCATCTCTTTCCACAGTTGACCATGTGTTGCCCGCTCCTCAAATCCATGCACAAGTTCCCCACCCCCTTCTGATCCAAAGACACCTTCAGAGAACTATGTGGCCTTTCTGCCCTCATCTCTCTGCCTTCGCACCCCTGAAAAACCCTTCCGGTCTAGGCACAAGTGTGATCTGTTCTAAATTCACTGGTCAATTGTTTTATCCTGTGTGTTAGCCATCCTAAGACCCGGTGGAATGGAGTGTGGTCTATTAATATCAATAGTGGGTACAAGATAAATATAGACTTTAATTCTTCTAACTGTACCACCCACAGAAAATATTAGAAGTCAATGGCTATTAGCCATGATGGCTATGCTCTCCTACCACGGTCAGAGGCAGAACTGCTTCTGAATACCAGCTGCTGGGAAACTGCAGAAGGGGCAGCTGCTGTTGTGCTCAGGTCCTCAGGTTGGCCTCTGAGAACAGGATGCTGGACCAGATGGACCCTGGGCCTGATCCAGCACGCTTGTCCTATGTTCTAGTGTTGAGTTGTCTAAACTGCACACAGGGACGTATCTGAGTGGCCTTGGTTGTTGTTGTTGTTGTTGTTGTTGTTGTTGTTGTTGTTTCTATACCATCCTTAATCTGAGGACCACAGGGTAGTTTACAATATAAAAACACAAAAATACATATGTCAGGGGTACAGGGACAGAGGCACAGGGAAGGCAGGAAATGGACAGCGATGGAGAGGATGGCAATGACGCAAGGGATTCCATGAGTCTCTCCAGCGAATCAGAGGATTCCCAGAAGGGGGCGCCTGTAGTCAGGGCAAGAGGAGCCTCAGGGGGAAAGTGTCAGGAGCGGGGGGCTAGCAGGGGACCCCAAAGTGGCAGCTGGGAATCAGGGCCAGCTTCCCCACCAGAGCGCAGCGGAGGGGGGGGAGGCTCCAGTGTGTCAGGGGAAACAGCTCCGGCAGCAGAGAAGGAGGAGGGATCAGAGCAAGCCATTCTCCCGGAAGGGGAGGAGGGCAGTGAGGGGAGTAGCATAACTGTCAAAAGGAAGGTTAGAGGTTGGGCGCGCGCGCCAAGTTCAAATGAGGAGGCACGCGGAAGAACAGGGAGCCCGGAGGAGGAGCCAGGTCCCAAAGCCCGCAGGAGGGGGGAAGAGCAGTCTGGCGATTCCGCGTCAGGAGAATCCAGGAGGGGCGGAACACCAGCGGGCAGAAAGACCCTGCAGAAAAGGAAAGAGAGAAAAAGGTGGAGCAGTGTAAGCCTATTAAACTGGTGTAGAGGAGGGACTGATTCAGAGGGGACTTCTACCGTCTAAGGTTAACAGACGTGAGGGCTGCGCGCCTCGGTTGTGGAACTTACTATGAACTGCAATAAACGTCCTTGTATATAAGAAGAACTTGGCGTTGGTCTTTCGTGAGCTGAGACCTGAGGCAGCCCTGACAACATACCATAGTAACAAAACAAAACAAAACCACAATACTTCCCCGTTTTAAAAGGCTTGTTTAATTAGCCAAAGGCCTGGGAGAAGAGGGATGTTTTTGCCTGGCCCTAAAGATATGTAATGAAGTTGCCATGTGAGCCTTCCTGGGGAGAGTATTCTACAAGCAGGGAGCCACTGCAGAAAAGGCCCATTCTTGTGTTGCTACCCTTCAGATTTCTTGCAGAGGATGCACACAAAGAAGGGCCTCAGATGATGATTGCAGGGTCTGGATCGGTTCATATGGGGAGAGGTGGCCCTTGGTAGGTTTCTCTAACAGCTTCCCATAAGGCTGGAAACTGTGGCCCTCTGGATGCTTCTGACTGCAACTCCCATCATCTCTGATTATTGGTAGCTGACTGGGGCTAGATAAGAGCTGAAGTCCTGCAACATCTAGAAGGCTTCTGATTCCCCATCTCTGAGATCAAGGCATTTCAATGAGAAGACCTGGAGTAAGGAATTCTCCAGCTTGGAGCAGGAACCACGAATCTAAACCAGAGCCTAGTCTGGTTTTGTGCCTCTGAATACCAGTCACTGAGAACTGCTGGTGGGCAGAGTGATGGTGCCTATCTGTAGGGCACCACCTCTTCCTTTCCCATTTGAAACAATTCCTTGCACACAGAAAGATCCCCTCTAACACCTACAGATTTCTCCCCCAACAAAGGAGGAGCATGTCAGTCAGGTCAGCCGTCCTCTGGTTCAAAGGGGCAATGTCCAAGACACAGGCTTACTACATAATCTGTGAGAAAACTAGTTTTGAAATCAAGCCTGTGTCTGTGTAACTGCATTTGCACATATCCAGACCCTGTTATGCACTTCCTCCGTATTCCCTTGTTGGCTTCCTCTCCAAATTTAGACTGCAAACTCCTTGGAGTGGAGATTTGTCTTTATTTTTAAACTTATGTTAGTCTGCAAATTACTTGTATGCACTGATAACAACAGCATCAGCAAGAGTCATAATATATCAGAATGGGAAACTGTTCCACTGTCAAACAGCTCTTACTGTGAGAAAATTCTTCCTTCTATTTAGTTGAAATCTCCTTTCTTGTAATTTTAATTGGCTTGAGTCCTACACTCAGGTAAGTTAGGCTGAGGGGCAGTGAGTCTCATGGCTGAGTGCGGATTCAAACCTGGGTCTCCCATCTTCCTAGTCCAACACTCTAACTACTATACCACAATGGCCCTTATCTAGAGTCAAACCCTCCACAAACAGGGCAGTGCTTAAATAACTTGAAGGAAAACATCTGGGTCACCCATGCCATGTACTGTAAGAAAAGACTCTGCCCCTTTCGGCAACAGACCTGCATATAATTAACAAATAGTCTTACATATGGGGAAGTGAGGATGGAGGAGGAGGTACCTTGGGTAGGATTTTTCTGTGGTGAGATTTGAACCCAGTGTTTCTAGCTGCAAAGCTCAAACTCAAACCGACTATACGCCACAGTGGTGTAGTTCAACCTACTGCCAAAGCTCTCTTCAAGCCCCAGCAGACTGGACTGCTCTATGGGCTCTCCAAGTCTCTGTCCATGGTCCTGGAATATGGGCAGCCAGTCACCAGGTATCTGGTCCATAATTCTCTCTCCTTATAAAGCTGCACTTCAGCTCCACCTTCTGGATTCCAGGCTCACATGAAGGAGGTGAGATTTTTGGGATAGGCAGAAACTGGAGGAGGGTGGAGAGAGTCCTTTGCAAACTGAGGGGGACTGATCTTGGAGTGGGCCATAGTGGTCTCTCAGTGGTCTCTCTCAGAACCCCAACCTGGAAAGGAAATTCGGGGAAGCTTTTGAAGATGATACCAATCCATCCCTGTTATGTTAGGGAGATGGGTGCTCAGGCACACAAAAGGGTTGTACAGAGGTGGTCATATTCTGAAGTGGGGGAAACCTAGCTGGGCCACAGTATTTCATGCCGTGCTTTCAAACAATGAATGTCTGAACCTAGCTTTGAACCAGGCAAATGAGCAAGTCTTGTTTTCTGATCTTCCAGTCAGGAAATATGCTTGCCACACTGCTTTCTATTCTGAACCATGCCCATCTGCACAGCTATGCTTGCCCCCTTGCAAACATGAGAATTTCCCACCATGCCCCTTTCCCATATGTTGTCTGTATCCTGTTTTTGTCTCCCCCCACACTAGGCTAGGAGACCATCACCCACTGTCTCTGCCCGTATTCAAGTCTGTGCAGGAGCCGCTATTGCAAATGGGCAAAGCAGAAACCAATTCATCTCGGGGGACATCGGGGAGGCTGGCTTGGCTTTCCTTCCCTCTTGCAGGGAGAACTGCCCCCCCTGCTTAAGTGGAATAAATTGGTACAGGCCATTAGCAGCCACAGAGGTCCTCCTCTCCCTTACTCTCTGAGGGGGGCGGGGGGAGCTGTCACTGCTTCTATAGACACAGACCCATCAGCCACAGATGTGAAGTCAGCCTCAGTCTCTTTCTCTGTACTTCCTCCCACTGCCCTTTCCCCCTTTCCCGTTTCTCTTTCTCTCTCTCTCTCTCTCTCTCTCCTGCACTCTTTCATTCATTCATTCTTTCTTTCTATTAAATGCTGCCCTTTCACATCACGATGAGCCCGGGTGAAGCTGCTGTGGTCTTTGGAAGAAGACAGCAGGAGAATAACTGTTGTGTGCTGTGATTTTTTGGAGAGAGAAAAAGATTATTAATATGATTACTGTCACGGCTTGAAGAAAGAAGACGGGGGGAAGATTCTTGGGGTGTGCTTTTTTCTTGCTGTTGCTTGGAATTTTTTTTGTATTAAAAAAATCCAAAGGAAGAACGTGTGGAAGAACCGCATGCGGGGAGATGCTTTGAATTGTGCTTCTGTTTCCAAGGATTAAAGGATGAATAGACGCTGCTGCGATGGAGAGAGAAGGCGATTCAGGCTCCCAGAATAAGGTACTCCTCTCTTTCTTTCTCCCTCCTGATTGCTTTTGCTGAGCTAGACAGAGTTCCTTTATGTTTGTGGAATCGGTTTCTGGGGTTAGGCAGGGGAGAGCAGAGACGATAAAAGACTTTCAAGAATGCAATGGGCACTCGGTTGCCCATGCTTTTTGGGGGGAGATGAAGAGCAGAAGCAGTGGAAGAGAGAGGGTTTGTTGCAGGAGTTAATTGAGATCTGCAAAAAGGACTTGGGAATTTGCCATGGTAGGTGTGAAGGATGAGTGTCCAGTGAGCCCCTATTGTTTGGCTACAAACCTCTCCATTTCTTGCCTCCCTGGTATCCAGACCCTATTTCCGATCCCCTTTTCTTCTTCACGCTGGACATCAAGGTTTTTCCTTTCAGTGGCATACTGCCGTTCCCTAAAGGAAAAGAGATTTGCCTTTTTGTGATCAACCATTATAGATGTGCAGTGGACAAAGCACTGCAGCCCTCTGCCAGATGCCCCCCACCCTGCTACACACACACACACACACAAATGCATGCATGTAAATCTTTATGCCAAGTGGGCAGGAGAATCCAGAGTTGGTCCACTCTTTTGTTTGCTTCCTTTGCAATGAATAGCATGTCCCATTCTCACCAGCCATACAGCCAACTTCTGGATGGACTTCAATGGAAAGCTTGCCTCCTTTGGGCAAGGGAGGTGGGTGGGTGGGTGGGTGGGTAGCAAAGGACTAGCAAGAAGGATGGCAGGCTTGTGTTGAGGTGGGGGCAGGTGTAGAGAGCGATGTGGTGCTCCTTCTGCAAACAATGCCTCTTTTGTATTTGGCCTCCCTTTGGGACCCATCTCCAGCTGAAATCTATGTTTCAAAGAGAAGAGAAAGAGCCCTTTGAAAACTTAAAGAAAAAAGGGGGAGCATGTAGGACTCTGGACTGAATTTGGTCTGAACTGTGGCTGACACTTCCAGTCTGTTCCATTGCTGTAACTCTCTGTGACTAGCACCTTTGTTACCCAAACTCCTGGGCATCCCAGTACCTTGGATGTCTTTGAATCCCAGCGATAACTGGTCACAGTATAGGTGTGTTTGGGGAACAGGAAGACTGAACTGGCTGACCCATGAATAAATGCTGCCTTCTAACACCAAGAGACCTGGACAATGGGGGCCATGACTCCCAGGCACTTATCCCCAGAACATGACTTAACTGCACTACACTGTCATGTTCAGTGGAGGAGTCTTTGTGCAAAGGAGTCTTTGTTGCTTGACTCAGCAGTTTGGTTGAGTTTTTGATAGCTGACAAATATCACAGTGGTAGAACAATGTGTGTGTCGGTGTGCTTTCACCCTAGTTTTCTTCTAAGTATTAGAAGGACACGGCTGTGTAAATAGCAAAAAGCTGGAGCTATGTAAGTATGATGTGCAATGAGAATGAACTGTGAATTTGAAAACTGACTTGTGCTGGAATTTGGGGAAGGGCTGTAGCCCAGTGGGAGAGCACAGAGTGTGCATGCAAAAGGCACCAGTTTCAATCCCCATCATCTCTAGGTAGGGCTGTCTAAACCCTAAATAACTTTTGCTGCTTAGTTAGATGGACCAATAGTCTAACTTGGTGTGAAAAAGCTTTCTGTTTCCTTTCTATGAATCAGAGAGAGAGAAAAAGAGAGATGGTCTTTATACAACTTTGGACTCCATTCAGCAGGTGGTGATGGATGTGTCACTTCCAAAGGACAGGAGACCTAAACTCAATAAATGTTTCTCCCTCTTATTGGACCAGCTTGCCCTGACATATGGCAATGTGCAAGTTTTTGAGTTCCACAGAGTTGTTCAGATAGGCAGAACTTCAGTTGTATGCAGTCAAAGCAATGAAGAGGGTGTTTTTGGGAAGAACAAGTTTGACCCAGGTGAGCAAGCCTATGCTGAAGGACTCAGATGGAAGAGATACAGATACCAGGAAAGATAAATGGCGATTCCATAACTTTCCTTCCCATGGAAGTAGAGGAGGAGAAGCACAGACCTTTCCCACTTTTTGTTTCTGTTAATTTTGAAGGAGAAAGCATATTTTCACATTTTGTGCTCATCATTAATCATCGCCACAGTGCACGTGTGTTTTGTACTTGGGTATCCTTGGCTAATTTCTATACGTCTTGGAGAAGCTACTCCAAATGTTTTCAGCGTGTCACTGATGCAACAATTCTGACAGCAGATTTTACATGCCTTTTCCCAACAGGACTGTCTGTCTCTGTGTCGGGGAGCAGGGGAAATTGTTTGAAAGAGGGAGAAGGAGGGATGGGTACTTGATGTGTGTATGAGTCAAACATGAAATGGTTGCAGACTTGGTGGAGCTCTCTTATCCCTCCTCCCTCAGCTGGATTATAGCCTCCCCTAAAAATAGGAATGCCTAATAAAATGCTTGCAACCCTTCCGGCATAGCCCCATGACCTGGGATCATGAATAACCCTTAATTAGTCAGTAGGTCGTCTCTTCACTCATAAATGGAGTGAGGACATTGCTACCTGCACAATCTGAGGAACTCTGTGCATGCTCACTTGGCCCCTGTTGGCTATCAGTAACTTTCCTGGCTGAGCCACCTGAGAACTCAAGCATAAAACTCTTTCTTGCACTCCTCTGTTGGTCACGTGACTTTCCCAGGGTGACCTGTGTGAGTTTGCTATAGTTTTCAGGTCAGTGTTGACATCGCATCCTGTAACACAGCAACCCATTGCCCTGTCATGGCATGGCGTTGCTTGGTCCACCAACTAGACCTCTTGGCCTGGAATTTATCCTGGTCTATAGAATGCCAATCTGGGGGTTTTCTACATCACACCACCTTCCTCCATTGCCAGCTTAATGATTTTTTTGATCCAGCAGACCCTGAACCTTACCTGTATTAACTCTCAAGAGCTACTCTGAGAGTCTGTTAGCGGTGGAAACAGTATGTCAAGAAAACCAAGAAGTACAATTGCCACCAAATTTCACCTAAATTGATATGCAGTGTGAAGTTTCAGGTTCCTACTCCAGTGAGACATCTACAGATTCCAAGGTACTGGTGTGGAACTGCCAATATATGGGCCAATTCTGGCCTGGCCATAGTCTCAGTTTAGCCTGTGAGGCTTTTTCACCCAAACCTCACTTAAATCAAATTACAAGAGTCTTGTAGTTCCTTAAAAACTAAGACATTTATTGTAGGAACATAGGAAGTTGTGTCATATGCACTGATCTATCTAGCTCAGTGTTGTTTACTCTGACTGGCAGTGAGTCCCTGTGATTTCAGACAAAAGTGTATTCTAGCCCTGGCTGGAAATGCTGAGGATTGAACCTGGAATCTTTTGCATGCAAAAAAAAAGATGCTGCTCCACTGAGCTACTGCCATAAGCTCTTATACACTATAGTCCAAATCATCAGATGACTGAATGATGAAATAAACACTAAACTGGAAAGCTCATGCCAGTACAAATGTGGCGTCTTTAAGGACTCTGTCATTCTTGTTGACATGGAATAACACCAATCCCTCTGAAAGTTTTGTATGTTAGTGATATCCAGGAAAGAGGTTATAGACATAATTGTGTGTCACCAAATTTCATCAAAGTGAAATTCAAGGAAAGATTAGACAAAAGCCAAGTTCAGATCAAGAATACACACACACACACACACACACACACACTTTAATAGTTGAGAGCCTAAGAGAAGCATGGTTGGCTCAAGACATTTTGGCACCTGGGACAAACTACAAAATGGTGCCTCTCCCCCTGCCCAGGGAAGAAGGGGTAAGTGAAGATCTACTCCAGGAACAAAGCAGGGATAAAGATCTACATTTGAAATCAACGTTACAAACTTCAAAGTGTCCCTATTTTCCAGGGACATCCCTGATTTAGAGAAGCTGCCCCGGTTTCTGATTTGATCCCAGAATGTCCCGCTTTTCCTTAGGATTCATTGGAGAAATGTTGGGGGGTCGTGACCTAAGTCAAAGCTGAAGCGGAAATCAAAGGCTATCATGGGTAGGGGGGAAAGTGGGTCCATTCTGAATCAATCCAGGGAGGTGCAGCACCCAGGAAACCACAGAGAGCAGCCCCCACCATTTCCTCCCTGTGGCTTGGAGGCGACCAGCAGTTAGGGGCAGAGGAAGGGTCCGCCCCGGGTGTCACCACTGAGGGGTGACAAAATGCTGGGCGGCACTCACCACTATGCCTGCAGTACGCCCAAGCCACGTGTCTCTCCTGGGAGTGATACAGTGGCTTGGGCGCCCACAGGCTCCACACTGCCCCAATTGGTCCACCCGCCGCCTCCCCTTGAACTGTAGGGCAGCTGAGAAGGAGGAGGCAGGCAGACTCCTCAGAGGCCATGCGGAGCATCCTGCCCTGGCTTGCCCTGCCCCACTGGTGGCTGGCCCTACCCCCCGCAGGCAGCTGGCCCTGCCCCAGGCACCTAATCGGCTCACTCCGCCACTACCAGCAGTGCCTCCTATTTGCCAAGAGGTCACTATAGAGGCAGCATGGGAGGGGGGAGGGCTGTTGAGGAGGCAGCAGATCCAGCCTCTAAGGAGCGCACTACAGCGTTGCTGTCACTGTGGCAGCAGCATCGGCCAACCAGATGCCTGGAGGAAACCAGTAAGCAGAACATGGGCACAAGAGCACTCTTCCCTTCCATGGTTTCAAGCAACTGGTGTTGGGAATCATTGTTGTCTCCAACTGTGCAGGTAGAGCATAGCAGTCATGACTAGTAGTCATTGATAGCCCTCTCCTCCATGAATTTCACCTCACAAGACAACAGAAGAAAACCATCTTTTAACGGTGCCCCAAATCTGCCACCTAAGACAGCCCCCTTTGTTTAACACCATGACAAGATCAGCCTTGCTGGCTTCCATGATTTGAATGCCCCCTCATCTTGAAGGCCAGGAACTTGTAATCAGAGCAGCTAACAAGCATAAAAGTATGGTTCCATTCTATGACTTCAGTGCACTCAGGGGGAGAAGTGGATTTGGGTTTTTTTATTAAAAACAACAACTAGTGGGTGGTAATGGCTATGGTTCCATTCATGCAGAATGTAAGGGTGCAATATTGTAAAAGTGGCTTACCCTACCAGTTTGTTTGTTATTACACTTCACCCTCTCTTTTCTCTCCCATTCCTTCCTGGCAAGCTTTATCAGGCCGCAAAATTTGTCCCCTCGTCCTCTCCCCCAGACATTTGTAGGTATGTTATTCCTTTATATGTATGGCATTGTATCAGCAGTGATTAGCTATGGCAGCAATAATGGGCGAGGACTGCAATTGTCATAATGACCAAGGAATTGTCATAATGACCAAGGAAAACTCTCAAGAATAGAGGCACTTGCAATTAGATGCCTCTAGATCTGCAAGGATTGGGGGATTTGCCTACCGACCATTCAACCCACATCGATTGTATTTTGGAAATACAGTGCTGCTGAAGAGCAAAATGGCTTTTTTTAATGATGCAAAGGAAAAGAATCGTGTTTTTCAATGCACTACCACCACGACAAATGCCATTCATTGAACTGCCATGTAACGGTGCTAAAGATAGCTGCTGAATAGAGTGGAGGGCATGATTCAGTCTACCCATTCAGCATGATCAGGTGACCAAATTGTGATGGTTAGAATTATAAAATCACAGAATTGTAGAGTTGGAAGGGATCACCAGGGTCCTCTAGTCCAACCCCATGCAGTGCAGAAGGAACCTTTTACCCAAGATGACACTCAAACGCACAGCCCTCAGATTAAGAGTCTCATGCTCTTCCGAATGAGCTATCCCCCCATGTACCATTTCAGTATGTTATTGAGGTATGTCATTTTAATTGCTCTCCTGTTTTAATTTAATTTTTTAAGCCCTCCCTGAAAGAGAGAACCAGCACAAGACAGAGGGGTTAAAAAATAAAAAGCCCAAGTATTGTGCAAGGTAACTTGCACAGCCTACATTTAAGAATCCTGGAAACTGCCACTTACCCATCAGAGAGCTGGACTTCTCACCTCCCTCAGCACGATGCAGAATTCTTTAAGGGGAGTCCTGTGTTTTAAATGTATGGAGTGGATCTGGCCCCAAGTGTCCTAACAGCAGGGAGTATTTCACAGACAACAGCATTCCAAAGTATGATCCAATGCCAGACATCAGAAGTTGTCTAATCCATCACACACACACACACACACACACACACACACACACACACACACACACGTTGCCCCAGTACCTGGTAAACCAAGCTATACGGCCTCTGAAATTGGGGCTTCCATTTAGGTATCGTGAGTAAACACTGTTTATAGCATTAGCTTACACTGATATGTCTGTGTAACCTTTTTGAGCACCTTCTAAGCTAGTGACCATTTGGGGATGGTGAGTGAACTCCATAAATTATCTGTCTTCAGATCTAGCAACATCTTGCAGATCTAAACAAAAGAAGATGGTTTTAAGGATCCCAGTCTTTGCAAGGGAATGTCCTTTTAGTTTTTGAAACATGTCCTTTGCTTTCATCTTTTCTTACAGAAGTAAAAAGGGAAGAGGAAGAGGCCAATAATGGGCTTTTTGGGGAATTGAAATGCTTCATGGCAACATAGATTTCTGGTCCACTAGCCTGTCCGCCTTCCTTCCTGTCTGTGGTGATTTGTTGCTGTTCCGCACAGAGGACTGGAACTGCTTAGTCTCTGCCTGGAATTGAGTTTCAGGGAAATGAACCATAGCTTGGCATAGAGCAAGGAACAGTTTTAGCCAAACAAGAGCAATGTGTCCCAAATGTGCCAGAAAGTTCCCCATTCTCTATAACCAATATGGATTGTGCGAAAGCCCAGAAAATCAGTTTTATTCACCCACGTGCCTCCTCTCAGTCTAGCCCAACCTCTTCATATGGCGTCATCATTGTCACGATTAAGGATGCAAGGAAGCTGCAATTTCCATTTCAACATGCATTCTTCACCATCATCTCTGTTTCCATTCTGCTGCCATTTGGCTTCCACCAAATGCTGTGTTGCTCATCTCACTGTCTGCTATTGAACATAGGATACGTAACTTACACAGCTATTTACACAACTTACATTTATTTCAATGTACCGGTAAACTTCAAAATCCGGAGGTTTTTTCTTACAATCAAGCGGTATATAAAGTTTATGGGGGGGAATAAAAACAAATAAACAGCGTTAAAATAATAATTGTGCATTGTTTACAGACTTTTTAAAAAAAAATTCATGAACAAATGCAAATTAAATTCACTTCACTAAATTCAATTCACTGACCACAGACGAACACACAAGGTGCAGTTCCTTTTCCATTCTTGTTGGAATTCTATGCATGACAGTTTTTGCTGAATATGAACCAAGCTACATGATCAGCAGAAGCTTCCAGTGCAGCTCTCGTTGGACTGCCCTGCTTCAGATTCCCAGTGGAAACTGCATGCCTGAATGCAGCTTGGAGAAAACAGTTCATATATTCACAGAGAACAGTTGTTTGCGTCTAGACAGCCAGAGAGAGCTGCTCAGTGTGGTGGTGCTAGCTGTATTGTTCAGCTTTGAGACTCCTAAGACTTTCAGTGAATTTCTGTGAATTAGCTTTGTTCCTAACAGTTTCCTAATGCATCCAATGAAACAGCCTCTTCTCCACCTCTTCTGCCTTTGTAACCAGTCCAGTTCAATTTCTATGGTGCCAAACAATAACCCCCCCCCCCTACCATTGCATTGGAAACAAGCCACACACACACACCAGTTTTGCTGTCAAGAAAACACACAGCTTTCTTACCCAATAGTCTAATTTTTCTTGCGTCGCTCAAAAATAGAGGTTGGGGTGGTTTACAAGAACGACAGAATGATCCCAAATCTGTGCACCAAATAGCATGTCAAAGATGCATGCTCAAACACAAGTGATTAGGATTTGGTTTGCAAAGGATCTGTTTTTTCTTCACAAACCCGATATTTGTAGCATAATGGAGAGGATTCTAAATGAGAGTTGTAACAGATGTTTGTCAGAAACTGGCGACCATCCCAAATCTTCCCAAGCGATGGATTCCGGCAGTGCAAATTATATGCGCTGCTAAAGTCTGATGATTCAGCTCCTGCAGAAAGCTGGTGTAGGGCTCGGTAGATGTTTGGAACAAGGATGGGCTCTTGTGGGGTGTGAGGTCACAAAGATGAAGACCCCTGAAGAGACCAAAAGCAGCAACTGAAAAGGAGAGATCAGGACATTGGCCTTCATTGCCAAACAGGGGGTGTATCATCAGCACAAACTGGAGATACCTGCAGATGTCATTAACTGGGGAAGGCAGGAGCACCTCATAATTCCCAGTTTTGTACCTAGATTCACAGTTGTCTTTTCAGGAGCTCTGCTTTGGGCTTATACGGTAGGTGAGTTTCAGGACTCAAAAGGACTTTTGTCAGACTGAGCAGGAAGTAGACCGTCTTGTAAGAAGTTAAGTACAAAGTGTCTTGTCATTTGGAGTATTGTCATATAAGGACAATATTGTCTTTGGGTGCTACTACGGGCTTCCCATAGACATCAGGTTGGTCCTCTGCAAAACAGGATATTGCATACAGGTCTGTTTTGATGTTTAAATTGAAGTGGGGTCTAGCAAATATCAGGAGGAGCTATTTAGATGGACAGCAATCCTTCCTAAACTGAACACTGTTGGAAAAGGCAGGGAGTATCACCCAGGCCCTCCAAGTGTCCCTATTTTCTAGGGATGGCCCTGATTTGGAGAAGCCATCCCAGTTTCTGATTTGATCCCAGAATGTCCTACTTTTCCTTAGGACATCCCTATTTTCATTGGAAGAACATTGGAGGGTATGGTAGGATGTCCCTATTTTCATTGGAGAAATGCTGGAGGGTATGGAGTTTTCTACCCCCGAACTGTCTGAAGACAATCCTGTATAGGGAAGTTTTAAAGTGTTTTATTGTGCTTTTATATATGTTGGAAGCTGCCCAGTGGCTGGAGCAACCCAGTAAAATGTGTGGGATATAAATAGTAAAATTGTCATTATGGAATGGGACATCCCTATTTTCATCGGAGAAATGTTGGAGGGTATGGTCACCCCTGGCTCATTATGTCCAGTTGTCAAGTGGTCACCTTGCTGGGTTGTCTGGTTTCACTTGATAGACTTTGACTGGAGACATCAGGGGTTGAATTTGACAACTTCTATATGCAAAGCGGGGACGCGGGTGGCGCTGTGGGCTAAAGCCTCAACGCCTAGGGCTTGCCGATCGAAAGGTCGGCGGTTCGAATCCCCGCGGCGGGGTGCGCTCCCACTGCTCGGTCCCAGCGCCTGCCCACCTAGCAGTTCGAAAGCACCCCCGGGGGCAAGTAGATAAATAGGTACCGCTTACCAGCGGGAAGGTAAACGGCGTTCCGTGTGCGGCTCTGGCTCGCCAGAGCAGCGATGTCACGCTGGCCACGTGACCCGGAAGTGTCCCCGGACAGCGCTGGCCCCCGGCCAATAGATGTGAGATGGGCGCACAAACCCCACAGTCTGTCAAGACTGGCCCGTTCGGGCAGGGGTACCTTTACCTTTACCTATATGCAAAGCAGATTAAGCCATAGTCCCCAACCCATCAGTGGCATGGTGGTCCGGGGCCATGCTTTTGAAGACCTGCTATTACTTCTGCATGAGGGTCCTGGCAGGGGCTCTGTCTCCAGCATCATTTGTTGTTGTTGTTATTTAGTCGTTTAGTTGTGTCTGACTCTTCATGACCCCATGGACCAGAGCACGCCAGGCACTCCTGTCTTCCACTGCCTCCCGCAGTTTGGTCAGACTCATGTTTGTAGCTTCGAGAACACTGTCCAACCATCTCGTCCTCTGTCGTCCCCTTCTTCTTATGCCCTCAATCTTGCCCAACATCAGAGTCTTTTCCAGGGAGTCTTCTCTTCTCATGAGGTGGCCAAAGTATTGGAGCCTCAGCTTCAGGATTTGTCCTTCCAGTGAGCACTCAGGGCTGATTTCCTTAAGAATGGATACGTTTGATCTTCTTGCAGTCCATGGGACTCTCAAGAGTCTCCTCCAGCACCATAATTCAAAAGCATCAATTCTTCGGCGATCATCCTTCTTTATGGTTCAGCTCTCCCTTCCATACATCACTACTGGGAAAACCATGGCTTTAACTATATGGACTTTTGTTGGCAAGATGATGTCTCTGCTTTTTAAGATGCTGTCTAGGTTTGCCATCGCCTTTCTCCCAAGGAGCAGGCGTCTTTTAATTTCGTGACTGCTGTCACCAGCATCATAGAGCCACCAAATCAGCATGAAAGGGGAGCTTTGGGGCCACTGTATACTCCAAAGCTAAACATTTGGTAACACTGAAAACTCAAGGCACTTCTGTTTCAAGAGAATGGTGTGCAGGGTCTGTTCTATACAATGGAACTTCATGAAAAACACAGGTCTCTCCAAAAGAAGATATTGTACTTGCACAGAAAATAGTATATCCAGCTGAAATGCAACACATGGAGATCTGCTTTGATTATTGAAATGCATCCCCCATTATTATTTTTATATAATTATAATATTATAGCATAATCTTAGGAAGTTGTATAATCTTAGAAGGGATCATCGCTGTGACTGCCATGTTGCACTGCTGAAAATCCTCACCAAGCACCTGTCAGTTCCTAGGTTTAGGACCTGCTTTGAGTTCAGTTCCCAATACACTTCTATCCCCCTTCCCAGATAGATAAAGGCAGGTGTAAGAAACCTCCAGATGATGTCAACCTATAACACCCATCATCCCTGTTCATTGGCCCATGCTGGCCAGGGTTGATGGGAGTTGGAGTCCTCCAACATCTAGCGAGGGTTCACAGGTTCCTCATCCCTAGTTCAGACAAGTGTCACCTTTATCCAACGAGGTCAGCCAGCCAGTTGGGGCACGTCCTTTCGGGGCCTTTCTGTCATTCGAGAAATTTCTTGCATGTCCTCGCAGCACTTTTAACTATCCAGGCAGCTATTTCCAAAAGCCATTAATAAAAGTGTCTCATGAGTGGCAGGACTAATTTAATAATTCATTTAGTATGTCTGTGGAACAGTTAGCAATTCCGACAGGCTGTCGTTAGCAGGCTTGGCCCATAACCTCACTGAGTTAAGTCTTTTACTTCCCCCTCCCTTCGTCAGGTAAAACGGCTGGATTTTAGTCGCCGCGTCTGCCTGTAGTTATCCACTCAATGATCCATGAATATGTACAGGGAAACACAAGAGCCGAGCTTGTAATTGCATGCGTGTTAATGGGGCATCTTCTGCAACCATATACCGGCATGCATTAGGAATTCAAGACCCGTTAACACAATCAGTAGAATCACAGTTTCATCCTGGACTGTTGCAAATCAGACTGCAAGAGAGGGTTTGCAGCAAACTGAACCCTTATGTCTCAGAGGCATCATCATGCCTCCAAAAGCAAATCGCTGGGGATCAATGAGTTCTTGCAGGCTGCCCATTGAAGCATCTGGTTGATCACTGCGAATGGCCAGGATGCTGAATGAGACGGGGCTGTGGAGCAGAAGCAGTTTTGGGGTAAGTGCGACCAGTGTAACCACACTGAGTGTCATGTTGCAGTGAGCACCACACAATGCTGCAGAACAGAGCATGAGAAATGGGGGTGGGTTTTGCCAAATTTTAGCATTGCACAGGGTGCCGCTGAAATTTGACAGCACAAAGTCTGCCACCATTTGGAGTGATCCAACAGGGTTCATAACATGTTTGAATGCTCCCCCGTGGTGAATAAACAATCCCTGCATGCAGAACTCCAATCTGCAGGGAAAGACAGTGTTCGACTTAGGGTTCTTCCTTATATGCTAGTTTTCTGTGAGGAAGGGAAATTGCTGTTGTTTACCAGCAACCCAAGCAGTGACAAACCTAGACAGCATCTTAAAAAGCAGAAACATCATCTTGCCAACAAAGGTCCGTATAGTTAAAGCTATGGTTTTCCCAGTAGTGATGTATGGAAGTGAGAGCTGCACCATAAAGAAGGCTCATCACTGAAGAATTGATGCTTTTGAATTATGGTGCTGGAGGTGCTGGAGGAGTCCCATGGACTGCAAGAAGATCAAAGCTATCCATTCTTAAGGAAATCAGCCCTGAGTGCTCACTGGAAGGACAGATTGTGAAGCTGAGGCTCCAATATTTTGGCCACCTCATGAGAAGAGAAGATTCCCTGGAAAAGACCCTGATGTTGGGAAAGATTGGGGGCACAAGGAGAAGGGGACAACAGAGGACGAGATGGTTGGACAGTGTTCTCGAAGCTACCAGCATGAGTTTCACCAAACTGTGGGAGGCAGTGGAATACTGGCGTGCTCTGGTCCATGGGGTCACGAAGAGTCGGACATGACTAAACGACTAAACAACAAGAACCAGCAGCCCAAAGTGGTACAGCGCACTTTAATCTTTCCCATGTGACTCTACCAATTTGACTAAACTTACCCTCAATTTTCGACACATATCCTACGATTTGGAGAGGGGTTGGTGGCACTGTGTTTTGGAACTTCTATAGCAATCTGACTTTCATCATAGGCAGACATGAGATGTTTACCATGACCCTCTAGCCAATACCTGGGCTAGCTCAGTTGTTAGAGCATGAGACTCTTAATTTCAGGGTCGTGGGTTTGAGCCCCACATTGGGCAAAAGATTCCTGCATGGCAGGGGGTTGGACTAGATGACCCTCGTGGTCCCTTCCAACTCTGCAATTCTATGATTCTATGTCCCCTCAATTGAGAATATGGCCAGGTTATTACCATTTTATATCTAACACTCATGTGTCAGTCCGTCTGCGAATGTTGTGGTGCTTGATCAAGTGCTGACAACATTGCTGCTTATATTATCATTGCAATTTATTAGGAATTTAAAAGGAGGATTAAATCTTATATGGAACAGGGATAGGTTTGGGCTTCTATTCCACCTCCTGCCACCCTCCCACAACCAAATGATGTGAAGTAGAATCTGGTCATCAAGAATGGGCTCATAATGAACCGTCTCCATAAATGTTTAATAGGTCTGCCCTTTGGAAGGTCTTAAAATGGAATTTGCTGCCTCACGTTTTTAATTGGGGAACTTTCTCCATTATAGGCCAGCCACCCTGGCAGATAAACAGGTATCCACAGAGCTCTCTGCTTCTCGCATCAAACGTCTCCAGCTCTCTCCCGGGAGCCTGGCGATCCGCTGTCTTCAAACTACAGCAGTCAAGCTGACAGTCTCCTGCATTTCCTGGAATGTGAGGAAAGGAAGAGGGGGAGTGAAACTGTGCTTCAGTATCTCCCTCTCCAGACAGGCATCTCCAAACTGTGAATGGGCTGTAAAACGGCATACAAAATTCAGTGTAAAGTGATACATGTGGGGGGGGGGGACCCAAAACATTTTAATGCCATATATATATATATATATATATATATATATATATATATATATATGCTCATGGAGTCTGAACTGGCAGTGACTGACATGGATTAAGACCTCGGGATCACAGTGGATAGCTTGATGAAGATGTCGACCAAGTGTGTGACAGCTCTGAGAAAGGCACATCTTATGCAAGGGAAAACCTCAAGCACTAGAACACTCTCCCCTCCTGTGGTTTCCAGCAAGAAGTATTCAGAAGCTGTCCCTGACTGTGGAGACACAGCATAACCATTGTGGAGCCTGCACCTCCATGAATTTATCTAACCCTCTTTGAAAGCCATCCAGGTTGGTGACCACCACTCTCTCCTGCAGGAATGAGTTCCATAGTTTATCCATGCACTGTGTGAAGAAGTCATTTCTCCTTTGGCATCCTTTGCTTGTGCCCCAATAAATGTGTTGGTCTTTAGGATGTCACAGGACTCTTTGTCAAGGGGAGGAGGGTTGCAACAACACGCTTCTGTTACGCTCCTTGGTTGCATCTGTGCAACTGCATTGTGAAGGGGTGTGTGCTTGCCAGGCATCTCTTGAGCTCCCCGGTGAGCCCCTTTGCCAATGGACAGAGGATGGTGCAGAGGTAGATGTGCTGAGCAAACTCCAGCACACTCTCTGGCCTCTTGCTGAAAAACCAGAAGTGACAGCTGCACTGCGCCTGGGTTACCTCGCCCAGGGCTAGGCTATAAATACCAGCCTGGCACTCCAGTGCTTTGGCTAAAATCTTAGGACTTCTCCTTTGCCCTCTCCCCACCCCTATCTGCTTTTCGCTGGCAAATCCCAAAGCTGAAAAGAAGCCATCACAAAGCTTAAGTTATTCAAAAGACAGGTGACCCTGATGGAGCCAAGGCTAAAAATACAGGAGGTGACTCAACTCACGCACTACAGAAGGATCCAGCAGCTTCAGAAACAGGGGTGCAGAGGCCTTTGGGGATGTAAGTTTCCAGAATGACCCCTTGGGGATTTCCCCCACTTTCTCTCTGATTTACGCAAAATATGGCAAGGAAACTAAAGGGAACTTATACTGATAAGGAAGAGAGGCAATGGTGCAGTTCTGATATGATCAGGGAAAGTCAGTCTGCAAATCCAGTATTTTATTATTTATCAGTGAAACGCCACTAAAGCAAGAAAAATATTTAACATGCAGCTTGGCATCTGAAGCTCAGAGTTTCCAGGCACTTAGGCCCCCGTTCACACCATACGTTTAAAGCACCATGATACGAATTGTAATGGCTTACACTCCCAAAGAATTCTGGGAGCTGTAGTTTGTTAAGGGGGCTGAGCATTATTAGGCAGTGTCTGCTCCCCACCTCTCCTATGGTGAAGAGAGATTGTTTGCTAATCCACCAGGGGAACTGTAGCTCAGGGAGGGGAACAGGGCTCTTCTGACAACTCTCAGGACCCTTAACAAACTACAGCCCCCAGAATTCTTTGGGGAAGCCATGGCTGATTCAACTGGCACCATGGCACTTTCAATATATGGTGAAGGTGACCCTAAATAAGGGAGAAAGCAGAGAGATGTGACTGGTCTACTTGCTGATGTCACCGTGGCCCATAACTTTGGCAAGGAGAGAGCCTTTCCCTGAGTGTTGTTCCTAGAGAGAGAAGGGAGATGTGCAACATGAAAGGGTGACAGATTCTGCAAAGCCAGGTTTCTGCTGCCTATTTGTCCCTCGTACCTTTGTGATGAAGCAGATCAAGATGAGAAGACACCTGTGCAGGTGCACCGGCAGTGCCAATTTGGCAGCCCTGCCAGTATGCCCAAGCAGCCCTGACCTCTCCATGTCCTTGAGCTGCCCCCGCCCCATCCTGATAAGCAGTATTACTGCAGCTGTTGAAAGCACCATGCTGGCCACTCCTGGCATACTCCCCCCCCTTCCCCATTTAATCCTCACAGCACCCCTGTGAAGTAGGTTCATCAGAGAGAGAGAAAACACATGATTCAATACTGGGAAATGTAGTTTGTTAAAGGTGCTGAGAATTGTAGCTCTGTAAGGGGTAAACTATGGTCCCCAGGATTATCTGAGGGAAGCTATGTGTTTTAAATGTGCGTCAAATGTGTGCATTGTGCTGTGATCCTCTGCAACCTCCCCCTTGTCTTGCACATCAGAGAAAGGGAGGAACCTTGAAATGGAGGCCAAGAGAGAGGCCAGAGTTTGTGGTGCATGCGAAGAACCAGCCTCTGTGGCTGTTATTCAAGCACATTAACCAAATGATAAGGGAGAGGTTTGCTGAGGTGATTAATTCTTGTCTCTCGCAGTAATGCAGCCATAAAATCAGCCACTAAGATCAAAAACTAAGCAAGGAAAGTGCTGTCAATTGACCAGAGCAGGGCAGGGAATGTATTTCTCATCAAAAGCAACTTCAGCATGAAGACTGCCATAACTTTTGCAGCGCTGCAAGGAGCCTTGCTGTGTTTGAGCCAATTGTGGTTTTTCCTTTCCCGGGACCAGTCTGGGGAGCGGAGGAACCAATCCTGCCAGTTGGTAGCAAAAGATGGTTACTGGCAGCCCTGATTAGATCCCCCAGATGTCAATAAGGGTGTCCAGGTGTCCTTTTCATTGTGCATTTATGGCGATTTGGGCTCAGGATGCTAATGGGGCAGTTAGACACAATTCTGCTTTCAATTTTTTTTTTTTGCATGTGCAAAGGCTTTAGGGTGGTCATAAAGCTTCATGTCCAATGAATGCAGGTCCTATAGCTTCCCCTGAAATCCTGAAATGCTTAATACCACAAATATTCTGGGATGGGGTGGAGGGGTAGAGCTCTTGTTACAATGCCTGTGCTCTGCCTCCACAGCTGGAGGCAGCAATGCTTCTGAATACCAGTTGCTGGAAACGGCAGGAGGGGAGAGGGCTCTTGTGTTCAAATCCTGCTTGAGGGTTTCCCACAGTCATCTGGGCAGCCACTGCGAGAACAGGATGCTAGACTAGATGGACCATTGGCCTGATCCAGCAGACTCTTATTGCATACTTAGGTTATTAGGGAGTATGTGTGGCAGCTGCCAGCCACCTTAAGCAAGGATTAAAGAAAAAGAATGGGAAAACTGGTGGCAACCTTCATTCAGACCGCCTCATCAAAGAAATCTAAATCTCAATTTCATGCAGTCTTCACTCTGAGGACAAGCGGAAATAAGGTGGGATGTGCTTAGACTGCCTCATCCATCTCTCCTCTGGTGACTGGAAGTTATGAAAGGGCCAATTCTTCAATGACAGGGAACATGCTTTGTATGTAAAAGGTCCCAGATTGAATCCCTGGTCTTGCAAGTTGAAAAGATCTTAGGCAAGGATAACTGGTTGTTCTTCCGTGTTTCCCAAATTTTGGTCTCCAGCTGGTTTTGGGGCTACAATTCCCATCATCTGCTGGTCTTGCTTGCTAGGGATGATGGGAGTTGTAGTCCCAAAACAGCTGGAGAACCAGGGTTGGGAAAGACTGCTCTAGATGCTCCTGGACCCCCAATTCCCACATGTCCATCAATCACAGTTAAAGGTCAGATCCAATGGGAGTTGTAGTCTAGCAGTATCTGGATTGTCAAAAGTTCCCTATTCCCATCTAACCCATTCAATTTGAACAGAACAAAATAGTTGCCTGAACATTATTATCTGCAGCTGTGCGCCATAGTTCCCGTTCAAAAAGAGCAGACATAAATCCTTCCTCTTGACTCCATTTTAACTTTGCTCATAATAATAATAATAACAGCAACAACAACAACAACTCTCCCCCTGCTATCTGGCTGGCTTTCCCCAGCCACTCTGGGTGGCTTACAACATATTTAAAAGCATAGGGAACATGAACCATTTAACCCATCAAGACTTGATTTTAAACCTTTGTGCAGCAGCTAAGAGGGAAATAGCTCACCATTAGGAATAGAATGCTGCAATCTCTGTGGAGGAATGGTGGGGCACAGTTAAGAATTTGGTGTTATGAGAAAAACTGACCCACGAAGCAAGCTTAGCAGAGCACTGATAAAATCTGACAAATATGGAATTACATGGTGGCCCATCTTGACTTATCTTGCACAACCTGGATGTACTAGACATCCCCTTAGTTGCCACTTGCCTTTTCGATCTGACAATTTACCTCGATCCTGAGCTTTTGTACCTCCTTTTGTGTTCCTCCTACATGACCTTTAGTTTCATGGAGCTAGTTTATGCTATATAAACTTTTTTGTATATACATTTCTCTGTGTGTATGGCCATTTTCTTTAATTTATTGCAGTTTTGTTTTGTTTCATTTTGCTCCTAGTTCTTTATTTTTTACTACTTACGTTGAAAGCATTATTTTTTTCCAAAGCAGACATTTTTCTAAAGCAGGTATAAGGAATCTGTCAACCTCTTGGGGCTGTTGAACTCCAACTCCCATCAGTTCCCGACCAGAAGAGCTGGGATTTATGGTCAGGAATTATGGGATGTCTTTGCCTGGCATCCTGGAAAGCTGCTGTCAGCCAGTGTTGATAATGCTGAGCTAGATGGACCAACAATCTTGTTTCGCAAGAGGCTGCAATGGGGTCAGCTGACAATAGGACAATTATGTGCATTCGAAAGGCCCTTTGGTCCACAGAGCCTAGTTTGGCTGGCATCTGGATGAGGGACTAGACCTTCTGTTTTGCATGCAGAATGTGCCAGGTTTAATCCCTGGCATCTCCAGGTAGAACTGGTGAAATATACTCGGAGTCAAGAGTGGATTTCATGCTCTTTATTCAGCTCATACTGGTGAGGAGGAATGGAAGTTCCCCCAGAATGTCTGCCTTATATATATTATTTACACAATGGGCCCCACGTGACTGGGTAATTCCAGGATTCTCCTGTAGGCCAATCAGGTTGCAGATTCCCTTCCACCTGGAGCTAGATTGGGTGGCTCCTCTGGACCAATCAGACTGCTGCATTCTGAATCCTATTTTTTTAGGACCAATCAGACTGCTGCATTCTGAATCCTATTGTTCTAGGACCAATCAGACTGCTGCCTTTTGGATCCTATTCTACTCAGTACATAACAACTGGGAACAACCCCTGCGTAATATCCCAGAGGGCTGCAGCCTGCTGCCGTTCAGTGCTGAAAATATTGAACTAGATGGACCAACTGTCTGACTCAGTATAAGAATCAGGCAGCTTCCTGTTTTCCTTCTTGACACCCTGGAAACCTGCTGCCAGCATTGGGCTAGAGGGGAACGATCATCTGACTCAGCCTAAGGCTGTTTCATATGTCCATAACTAATGGGCTTTCCTAATTTCCCACCTAGCCAGGTGGCGCTGTGGGCTAAAGCCTCAACGCCTAGGGCTTGCCGATCGAAAGGTCGGCGGTTCAAATCCCCGCGGCGGGGTGCGCTCCCGCTGCTCGGTCCCAGCGCCTGCCAACCTAGCAGTTCGAAAGCACCCCCGGGGGCAAGTAGATAAATAGGTACCGCTTACCAGCGGGAAGGTAAACGGCGTTCCGTGTGCTGCGCTGGCTCGCCAGATGCAGCTTGTCACGCTGGCCACGTGACCCGGAAGTGTCCCTGGACAGCGCTGGCCCCCGGCCAATAGATGTGAGATGGGCGCACAAACCCCACAGTCTGTCAAGACTGGCCCGTTCGGGCAGGGGTACCTTTACCTTTACCTTAATTTCCCACCTAGCCAGGTATACATATTTGGTGTGATGGTGTTTTCCAGCCCTGTTGATTCATCCTCTCTTTCTCTGCCACGTCCTGACAATCTCAAAGCCCTAGGTGGTCACGGATTTGTTACAACATTCTAAAGCCTTCAGCCCATCTTCCCCCGCCAATTTATCTTTTAATAACACTGCCAACATTATTTTTCATCTCCGCTCCACGCGCTGCTCTCTGCTCGCGCTCCGCCCGTCAGCCCCTTTCTTGTCTCGGCCAGTTTCCTCACGCGACGGCACTCTAATGGGAAGAGACACCGTCTGCTGCAGTTATTAACTTATGGTGCAGGCTGAATCATCCCTGTTTCGTGGAGGTTTGCAAAGAATTCGGCAAGCCGCAGCTGGAAGCGGGAGGTAGGCAGATCCCAGAGCCCATCCCTGAGGAACCTCACTCATCTTAATGCATTATAATGCCCTCACAGATATTGCTGAACCTCAGCTCCCAGCATCATAGGAGTTAACTCCTAGGGGCCGGGGGTCTTCAGCCCCCCAATAAAATATTTTATGCCTTCAAAGTTGATGGGCATTGCCATTCAAATGGTGTGAGTGATCGATTATGTGGGGCGGGGCTTTCTTGGGCCCCCCAATTTTTTATTCAAGTTTGCATCCCTGTCCATCATCCCTCACTATTAACTATGCTGAGAAATGGTGTTCAAAGGCACATGGAGGGCCACAACTTCTTCATTCCTGCCACAGAGGCTGATTTTTACCTGTTGGTAACAAAATCTTCATAGAATCATAGAATTGTAGCGTCATCTAGTCTAACCCCCTGCATTCGTTCTTTTATATGGGATAATAATAATAATAATAATAATAATAATAATAATAATAATAATAATTTATTTATATCCCGCCCTCCCCAGCCGAAGCCGGGCTCAGAGTGGCTAACAACAATAAGGGACTTTCAAATTCTATTTGACGACAATTTCCATCATGCCTGACCGCAGTTCATGCTAGCTGTGTGTGGGGTGGGGGGCTGATGGGAATTGTTAGAGTACCAAAACACCAGGCAGGGGAGAGTTGCCTTTGTGAATGTTTTCTTGCCCCATCAAAAGCCTTCAGATGTTTCTCTTAAGTGGGGAATTCCAAAAGGACCTCAACACTCTGTTTTAGGGCGAAACATCCGCTTTAAGCCAAAGTCTTCTCAACTTAGCTGACTAGTTGGAGAGTTTCTTCCCTGGCCATGAGCCAGTTTTGCAAGAGGCTGCGATGGGGTCAGCTGACAATACTTGGGACAATAATGTGCATTCGAAAGCCCCTTTGGTCCACAGAGCCTAGTTTGGCTGGCATCTGGGTGAGGGACTAGAGTCCAGGTAGGGCTGGAAGAAAACCCTGCTTGAAACCCTAAAGAGCTGCTGCCAGCCAGTGTAGACAGTACTCAACTAGATGGATCAATGGTCTGACTCAGTATAACACAGCTTCACACACACACACACACACACACACACACCCCTCTATCTACGTATCTATCTATCATCTATCTATCTATCTATCATCTATCTATCTATCTATCTATCTATCATCTATCTATCTATCTATCTATCTATCGCTATGATAGCACAAACGTCCTGGCCTTAGTCTGCTAATTAATAGCTAGATGAGGGTGAGAATGATGGTGATTTATTTGTCACTTAATATAGAATGTCTCTAGGCAACTTGCATACACATATATTTTTTAAAAAAACAACAACAACCCCTTGTCTCAATTCAGCCACAAGTGACAGAAACTGTTTTTCCTGCAGAAATTCTACACAGCGATCTTCCCTGGAAAATGTTGCAGCTGTGAAAGAGGGACACAGCAAACTTGTTGCACGAGCATCAGAAAGATTAGTGAATGACTAACTTTATTATTTTTAAAAAGCATTGTCATCAGCTTTTCTGGGCAGGGGTGGGGGAAGTTCCCAAAAGAAAGCTATTAGAAACTGCAATCTGAGCAAGGAACGCTGGAGCAAGAGGAGGAACCTTCCTAAATATGCCCTTATCCGCTTGAAAGCAAAGCCCCAATTTCCTTTAGGGAGGTGGGATGGGTGCTGTTCATTTCCTCATTCTGCTGTAGCCTCTAGATTGTGCTCCCTGCGCCTCCGTGCCGAGGTAATGACCCGTCCCTCTCCTGTGCCAGAATCGTAGTGACAGCTGTAATAATAGCGATATAATTTGCTGGGTTGATTTGAGATGTGCCATAATTACTGCATGATTACAGTATTCTTACAGCACCGTACCAAAAGGGGAAAAAAGGGGAGGGGGAGAGAAAGCTACACATGCACACCACTCGTCTACAGTAATTTACAGCTCCCTGCAAGGGCTCATCTTGTTGGCATGTGCCCTGTGCAACCTGCAGGAGTTCATCTGCTTCATTGCTGTCTATCAGCTGTGCTGTCGGATGGTCTCTGCATCTGATGCATTCAGAATTCTTCCCTTGCACCTCTCCTGCCTTAGGAACAAAAAGTGTGGGGGAGGACCTATCAGGACTTTTTTGCAGAATCAGATCAAATCAAGGGTCTGTTGAGTCCAGTTCTCTAGCTCCAGTTAGGACAGCATTTTGCAAAAATCCAAATAAGCTGTTGTTCTATTTCTGCAGATATTCCCGCTTTCCCATAAACAGGCATAAGTGTGTTTGGGGTATGGAACTTGAGGGAGCAGATGCATAACTCTGGCAACCTAGAGCCAAATTTTGTTTGCATGTTGTGTGCGCACATTATTGTCCAGAATCTGTTTAGATGTACACCATGTTCCTCACTGAAAAGCAGAGATCTCTCTCCAATATGAATCAAAAGAACGTGTTATTGTTTAGTCGTTTAGTCATATCCAACTCTTCATGACCCCATGGACCAGAGCATGCCAGGCACTCCTGTCTTTCACTGCCTTTCGCAGTTTGGTCAAACTCATGTTAGTAGCTTTGAGAACACTGTCCAACCATCTTGTCCTCTGTCATCCCCTTCTCTTTGTGCCCTCAATCTTTCCCAACATCAGGGTCTTTTCCAGGGAGTCTTCTCTTCTCATGAGGTGGCCAAAGTATTGGAGCCTCAGCTTCAGGATCTGTCCTTCCAGTGAGCACTCAGGGCTGATTTCCTTAAGAATGGATAGGTTTGATCTTCTTGCAGTCCATGGGACTCTCAAGAGTCTCCTCCAGCACCATAATTCAAAAGCATCAATTCTTTGGCCTTCTTTATGGTCCAGCTCTCACTTCCATACATCACTACTGGGAAAACCATAGCTTTAACTATATGGACCTTTGTCAGCAAGGTGATGTCTCTGCTTTTTAAGATGCTGTCTAGGTTTGTCATCGCTTTTCTCCCAAGAAGCAGGCGTCTTTTAATTTTTTTACTGCTGTCACTATCTGCAGTGAACATGGAGCCCAAGAAAGTAAGAACATAAGATAAGTATATAAGGAGAGCCATGCTCAATCAGGCCAAATTTCCATTCATTTTATAAATTTTTACACCGTTTGATTGCTGGGGGACGATGACACTTAAAGCAGTTTACTAAAAAGATAAAATAACAATAATTTAAAACATTCAATAAACTAAAAACAGATTAGACCATGAATCAGTATTCTAAATTGACAGGCTTGTCTAAACAAGAATGGTTTAGCAGATGCTGAAAATAATAGAGTGAAGGCCATTGCCAGCAGCTAGCCTAGCAGTCTGTTCTCACAGATGCCCCCAGATACCACTGCATTTCTGACCCAATGCGTTCCATGTTGCTCAAAGTGCACACTAGGTAAGTCAGGTGCACATCCAATCAATGTTCTACCCCCCCCCTCAGAACTTTATTTTCAATATTTCTCTTTATTTATTTCACAGAAAACACATAGTTCAATAACAAACAAGTGGGGAGATCAGAAAACTTTGAGGACAACATCTGCATATTTATAAAACAAGGCAAATCTTCTTATGACCGATAGCTCAGTCAGTGGAGCATGCATGAGACTCTTAATCTCGGGGTTGTGGGTTCGAGTCCCACGTTGGGCAAAAGGATCCCTGAATTGCTGGGGTTGGACTAGATGACCCTCATGGTCCCTTCCAACTCTACAATTCTATGATTCTAAAGGACATGTTGCTACCTCCCCGCCGATCATATCAATTATTATTATTTTTACTATTTGTCCTAGGAATTGTGAATGCACCATCCTAGATGTGTGTCCTTTGTTTGTTTGTTTGTTTGTTTGTGTGTGTGCTTAATTTGAATCTTCATGCAATTGCCTTGTTTCCTCTTTATTTCTCCCCTGCAGAGTTGATGTTAATTTGTTGAATCTACTGCCTGTTTGGGACTTTTGTTCCTCTTATGGCTCCTAGAGCAGTGTGTGCTAGAGGGAAAGATGAAGTCACAGGCAGGAGAACCCAGATAACCCTTACTAGTGATGGGGGAGAAATTCCATCCGGTTGAATTTGAATGCAGACTCACCTAATTTAAGGACCATAACTCAGGGGCAGAGAATCTGCTTTGCATGCATATCTCAGGTTCAGTCCCCAGTGGCATCTTCAGGTAGAGCTGGGAACATCCCCTTGCTTAAACCCTGCAGATCCACTACAGTGTGGACGATACCGAACTAGATGGAGCCACAGTCTTTGCCATTCAGAAAACTGCAGACTCTTCCAACATCACTTCACCTTGCTTATCTGTCTCATTCCGTGGGGCATGCAGAACAATAGCTGCCCACATCGAGCATGTGAGAAAGGGGTCTGCAGTAATAGACTAGAAGATGATTGTGCTGAGATTGATTGCAGAGAAAGACGATAAATTATTGTTGAGCTGTTTCCTTCCTGCCTGCCTTCCTGCCCTGCCCCCCTTCCTACCACAGCATGAAATAATCAATCGTCCTCCCTGAGCCCCATTAGCAACTTATAAAGCAGATCACACATCTGACACTCTCCTATTCCCCCCCCCCAGTAATTAAGCAGGGTGGGCAGATAGTACTTGTGAGCAGGGCGGGGGAACGGATGTTCTGCTCTGGCTGGTGTTGAGCAAGTGTCTCCTTCCTCCAGGGTCTTTCAAACCTCATTACAATCTCCTCCTCAAGTGCATCATCCCCTTGTTTGAAGGAGAAAGGCCCAGGAGCGAAGCCTAACTCTCATAAGCAAATGGATACATGGGTTAAATAGCCAGTGTTTTAGCTGAGCAGCACAGAAGTTGAGAGTAGGCATGTATAAATCTGCCAGAGAGACAGAAAGAGTGTGCATGTATACTTTTTACCCAAAGAGATCTGGGTCAAGGTTCGAGCCAGTCAAATCAATCTGAGCCTCAGAAAGAACATAGAGATAAAAGAGGAAGTGAAAAGGAGAGACACTCTTCCAGCTTCCTTCTTCATCTCTATGTCTTTTTCCAAGGAGAAAGGGGCAACCACACTCACCACCTCATGGTTAAGGGACAGTGAGTTGGAGAGCTCAGAGGCTTTGTTGGTGCCAGGAATGACCTCAAGGGTGCCATTGCGCACACACCCCAGTATCATGTTGGCTGACTTCTGCAACAGAAGCTTGTAGTAGAGTTGATTTATATTGATTGCCCATCATGCACTCAAATTGTCTCAAATTGTCAATCCACTCACAAATGTCTCTTGACATGGGCTGACCTGGGAAAGCCGTTAAACCGTCAACCATTTCTCCACACATACATACAATCCATCCATCAAGTCACATTTCTACTCACACAAAGGGCTGTGCGAATGGGCTATTAGGGCTGATTCATGTGGCATCAGACTGCACTGCATTGTGCGTATGGAGGACAGCTCAGTGGAATCGCTCACCACGAACAGAAGTGATTTTTCACACCACTTCCGCTTTGTATTGCAAGTAATGCATTGACATACTCAGAGATAACAAGTCCCATGTAGGCAGCACAATGTGGGCTGAAAGGGAAAAAAGAACCTGACCATGTGCAGAGCACTTACATTACTCAGTCCTAATCTTGGGGTTGCCACATTTTGTTCCTGGCAAGGCTCCTGTGCCTTTAACAATAGGTTGAAATTTAGCAAGGACAACTTCTCTTTGTTGATTTTCTCATATCCATCCCACAGGGTCTCATGGTCATATAGAATCAAGTGCTCTTTCAACTTGACAATGTTTGTGAATTTACAGAGCTGTGAATTTTGCTGCCAATATATTATAATGCCCACAAAGATCCCAATTGGAATGCGTTGCTTTATGAATGGGCAATTTATCCTTCATAACTCATTATGCCAGTGCACAATTAATTACTACAGCTCCTCTGTGCTACCAAATACCTGACTGCCGGTATTAATATCTGCAATTTCCAAAGTCATCCTGTGAAAACTATGAATTGTGATTGAATACGCAGCAATTTCCAATTAGGAGCAACTTGTTCAGTGCACAGTGAAAGCTTATTAGAAGAGGGAAATTCTTATCCAAATGGGGATCTGGCTAGGGGCACTTTCCCTTTAACAGTAGTATTGAACAAAATGGGTTAGATCCAGGCTAACAGTGAAAGCCTGTTTATGTCTACTCAGAAGCAAGCTGTGTCCAATAAGCATCAAAGTGTTTCCAAAGTAGGGATTCTTGAAGCAGTTTGCATTTAAAGGCAAACTGGCCTAATTCACACTTTTGTGAATTAAAAGACAGCCTTCTTTCAAAATTTGCACTTCTCTGAATCTTGTGATGCAATTCTCCAACCAAGTAGTTCTCCAGCCAAGTAATGTGTACAAAAATGCACATGCTAGGTTAAGGCATGCAAGAAAATGCATATAGTTTGTGAAACTAACATATTAAAATGCTTTATAGTTGGGGGGGAATGTTGCAGAAATGTGCACCTTAAACAAAATTGCATAGAAAAATATTGTGAAAAATTCCCACTGAAATGCTGGTGAATTTTCAAGAGAACTTTTTTGAAAAAAATAAATAAATCACAAACTGGAGTAGAACTGTGGAGAACGGAACTTAAGATAAACAGGTTCACCCAGCCCTCCTCTAGATCACTGGACTTCAGGGTCTGAATAGGCTGAAGATACCTGTTATAGGCAAGCTATTTATTGAGCAATTGGTATGACTTGTTTTGCACAAAGTCTGCAGGGAGGTTAGATGATTTGGGCTCTTGATTCTGAATTCATTCTTATTTCTTTGAGGGGAGGTTAGATTTTACATCACAAAAAATGGGGACATGCTGTGGATATGCCCCAAACAGGAAGCAACATGGATCCAATGCCATCCCACTTCCATGATATGCCCCAAACTGGGGAGAAAGCTAGACATGTTTCTGAGTGTATCTAAATTCCCCTTCCCCTTTCTCTCCCATGGTTTTCAATGGGAAGGAAAGCATTGATAGTAATACTTTTTATTCTTATATACATTAGAAAGTAAAGCTGTCCTCATGTGGCCCCCACTGGAGGATTTGTAGTCCCTCACCAGATTCCTGGATTTGCATGAAGCCATGGCAGGGGAGGGGAACAACAGAGTAGCCATGTTTTACAAAGGTGGTACAATAGCAGAGGTTTGAATAAAGCAGGGATGGAGGAACACCGAGGAGCTGTGAGGATATGCAACAGGAAGCTTGAAGAGAACAGGAACTGGAATGGAAGATCATTCCTCTGCCCTCACTTCTGCCCTGTAGAGTATGGTGGTTGAACCTCTTTCAGATTTCCCGCTGCCAGCCTTAGAACTGCAACCTACACTGCCCTTTTGGATATTGTAGCAGGGATGGGGAACGTCAGGCCAAGGAGTTGGTTGTGATGCTCCAAGCCTCTGTCTGGCCCTTGGGGCTCACCCCAGGCTATGCCCCTCACCAGCCCTGCTTCACAGTCTCCTTGAGTGTTTGTGCCTGGCTGGAACTCTGAACTCTGTCAATGCCTCTTCCTTACCTGGATAGAGGATACATAGCGGCGTGTTGAGTGTGTGTAGAACTAGGCACATCCAACATTTACATCCACTGCTCTACCTATTTTTGCCTCTGGACCACTAGCCTGCGGCCCCTGGAAGATCGCTCCAAAGATAATATAGCCCTTGGGGGGGGATGTGCCCCACCACCACCCGTGTATTAAAGGAAGTGTCAAATAATGGAACAAATAAAAGCTTATTTCTAGCCCCTCTCCTTTTAGAAGTTCAACCCACCACCACCACCTGCTTTGACAGCATTCTTGGAATGCATCCCTGAGTATTTTTATTTCTGCAACTGCGAGAGCGTATAGGGCTATGGCAAAGTGCCTGTACCTGCTCCAATCACTTTTGTTCACAGTTTGCCTAGCCTTGGGCTGCTTGGAGGAATCCATCTTGCCCTGCTCTTCATCAGTAGCAGTTCCATTATTATTATTATTATGTAAAGGTTAGTGCCCTTTCTTCAGAGCACAGAGCCTTGCCAATGGAGCTGGTGGGAAACGCTTTAAGGATTTATTTATCTGCGGCAAAATCCTAATAATAATAATGCATTTTAACTCAAAGCAATAAACAGAAAGATAATGTAAACAGAAATACAATATCTCAGAGAATAGCTGGAAAATAATAATTACACACACACACCACCCATCTGACTGAATGAACACTGACCTAAAGCATCAATCCAATCTCTCTACCAGCCTTACCTGCAGATGCTGAGGATTGTACCTCAGACCTTGCGCATGCAAAGCTGATCCTCTGCCACTCAAAACACAGGAGCATAGGAATGTGCCTTACAGCATGTGAGACCATTGGTGCGTCCAGCTCAAGTCAGTTTAAAGCACTTCTGCAAAGGGTTGTGCTTTATGGAAGTACAATATTTTCAACTTAACTGGCCCACACTTCCATTTCCAGTGTAGGAAAATAGAAAATGAGCCTTAATCTGAGCTACACCACTGGTGCATCAAGCTCTGGCTTGTCTAAATAAAATAATAATAATAAATTTTATTTATATCCCGCCCTCCCCAGCCAAAGCTGGGCTCAGGGCAGCTAACAACAATAAAATAATACAACATTCTAAACATTCTAAAGTGACTGGCAGCATATCTCCGAGGGTTTGGGCAATGGTTCTCTCCCAGCTCTACCTGGAGATTCTGTGTATTGAACTTGGGAACCTTGCAAGGCTGAGGTACAGCCTCTCTGTCTCACACATCCACCTGGTTCTGCATCCCATCTTAGCAAACCTCAAGCGAGGGGCTGATTTCAGGTTACAGCCACTTGATACTTGTTTTCTCACTAACATCCCTTACATTTTTAATTCAGCCGAGTTATTAATAAATGTTTAAAATAGACCAAGAGAGGGCTGGTTGGGTTGGGCTTTCCTTGCTCCTTCTTTCTTTTTAGTCTCCAGAATTAAAAATAAATGACGACAGCTGTTAACAGCAACCTCCTATGGAAAAGTGTTTGAGGAAAGCTTCAGCGGTGGCAGCAGGTGGGGATGGGGGCAGGGCATAGACATCCTGCTTCTCCAGGAGGGTAAGATTCCCAGATCGCATCCACACAGTACACTGAAAGCACTAACAGTCACGGTAAATTCTGGGAATTGTAGGTTTTGCAGGGTGTCGGGAATTGTAGGTCTATGAGCTCATCAGCACTTTTAACAAACTACAGTTTCCAAGATTTCCCATGACTATTAAAGTAGTATAATAGGACCTTCAGTGTATGGTGCATGGATGCGAGGGCAGGGAGTTAGGCCCTTCCAGAGATTTCAGCCTTCCCACTTGTAGACCAGGAGGGAAAAAGAGATTGGGAGGGAGAATGAAGTACTAGAAAGATGGCAGAGAAGAGTGAACAGAATGCAGTGCCATCTGGGAGACAAAATTAGGGGAAGCAGACCTGAGCAGGGTGTAGACTCTGTTGATCCTCTTGCACCCTCTGCTTGCCATTCTGTTAGTAGGTGACCCCCATTCTTGGGACATGTTAACCATCCCTTATTTAGGGGATGGGCCGTAACTCAGCGGTTACAGCATGCTTTCCATGCAGGAGACCCCAAATTCAATCCCCAGCACTTCAAGGTAGGGACGGGAAACCCAATTTGAAACCTGGGGGAACAGATACCAGTCAATACAGAGCTTGATGGACCGATTTGATTCAGTATAAGGCAACTTCCTGTGTTCCTATTTAAATCACTGCTTGACTCAGAATCATGAGGGCTGGAGTCTTGCTTTGTTTTTAAAGGAAGGGCTGCAGCTCAGTGGCAGAGAAGCTGCTTTCTGTGCAGAAGGTCCCAGGTTCAATCCCCAACATCTCCAGGTAGCAGTGGAAATGTTCTCCTGCCTGGAACTGCTGCCAGTCAGGGTAGACAATACTGACCTAGATGGACCCAGTGGTATGACTTGGTATAAGGCAGTTCCTGTGTCCCTATTCTGAAGCAGTATACAGTAACCTTTTCTACTGCTTCATCATACTGCGTGGGTAGACCCAGTTTCAGATTCTACTGACCAAGACCAAGACTGAATAATGTGACATGTCCGCACTTAGACACATTGATCCCCAGTGATATCAGGAGCTGACACTGAACCTTCCTGCCACCCAGCTCGTTTTCTGCCATTTATTTATCAGCTGGTAGGGATAACATCTTGCTGTGATGCATGGAGCTATCTCACTCAGTACCACAGAGCCTCCCTCAGCCAGTTCTCCTCAGCATAGCCACTGTATGTTCCACAAGTCTTAAAGGTCTGCCTGCACAGCAAAATGAGGGGGTCAGAACTGGAGGACTGCTCCACTTCATGCTATGTGCTGCTACAAGGTGGAAGCATTCAGAAGAACTAGGCCATGGTGGACTAACCTGCGGCTCCTCAGCAGTGGTGTAGCGTGGGTTGCCAACGCCTAGGGCCATGCAGAGGAGCTGGGTGGGTGGGAGGGAAATGGATGGAGTATGCATGCGCATTCACCTGCCTAATGGCATTCACATCACCTAGGAGTTCACAGCCACAGAGATAAGAAAAGAATAGTTGTTCCATTGTCTGGAGAGGTTACTTCCTGGTTCACATGGAGAAACTGTTTTCAACAGAGTCCATTGACAGAAGCACACAACTGTATTGAGGCAGCACAGAGTGTTGAAATTTTGCATCCCTTACAATTTTGCACCTGGGGCATGCTACACCACTGCTCTCCAGAAGTCACTGGACCACAACTTCCATCATCTCCAACCATTGGCCGTGCTGACTATTGATGGCGGGAGTTGAAGTCCAACAGCATCTGTAGGACCACAGGTTCACCATACATACCTGTTCTATGCATTGAGGGGTAATATAGTGTGAGGTGGCCAAGTAAGATATCTTCCCAACCCAGACAGAGAGGGCTAAGTGATTGCCTTTAGGTGTTTGAAAAACTGAGCCTTATATTTTTGATGCTGAGACAAGAACCAAATGGGAAGTCGAAAGTGAACGGAAGCCTCTTTCCTGGTGGTCTTGCAGTCTCTCCCTCCTTCTCTAAAGGTGTATGTGATAATATGACTGCACCTGCAAGAAAAGGTTCACAGCTCTTTGTTTGCTGTGTTGCCTTTCTATTTGCATGGAGTTTCTTTTTACCACATGGGAACATTTGAAAATGTTAGCTTCCAACTGTAGCCTAAAGTCAGTGTGAAAGGGTGGTCATGTGTCCTGTGTGACAGAGGAAACCCTCTATTTGAAGGGTTGCCCAGTCCAAGTACAGTTCAAAGATAAAGAACTCTAGGGAGGAATAGCAGAGGGAACCTTGATATTGCTCAGCTACGGCCTGGGCAGCAAACTGATGTCCACTATAAATCCTCCAATGGGGGCTGCATGATGATATTCTTATATTTTAATATAGTAGATAGAGATGATAGATAGATAGATAGATAGATAGATAGATAGATAGATAGATAGATAGATACAGTGGTACCTCGCAAGACGAATGCCTCGCAAGACGAAAAACTCGCAAGACGAAAGAGCTTTTGGTTTTTTGAGTTGCGTCGCAAGACGAATTTCCCAATGGGCTTGCTTCGCAAGACGAAAACGTCTTGCAAGTTTGTTTCCTTTTTCTTAAAACAGTTGTGACTTGACTTCGAGGAGCAACTCGTGCTTCGCAAGACGAAAAACTCGCAGAACGAATTAATTTCATCTTGCGAGGCACCACTGTAGATGATACATATATAGATAGATGATATTAAAAGATTTACTAGGTAGAGCTATAAATTTCAGCCTAAGGTTGTATCCAACATAACTCTAAGGAATCAGTTACATAGTCACTTATATCATTCTAACTGTGTTATAAACATGTGACACCAGATGGAGCTATAGGGCACAAAACTTTGTGCAATTTTACATAGAGGTTTTTTTGCTTTTGCTATAACAATTTAATTTATGCCTTATTTGCAACATGTTTTTTTCCTGTTTGTAGATCCAGCCTAAGTTAAAGTCACTTAACAGTATACTTGTTCTGGTGGTGAAATATTTTGCACTAGCAAAACATTGTTGCACAAAAGATTGCACAAGCAGGTGGCTGATAACTTTGTTGCACAATCTTCTGTGCATCTGTTGTGTTGGATTCCTGTTGCATTGTACATTAAAACTCACCCATCTACTAACGCAAGACTCCTTGAGAAGTTTGCATACACCCCATTGTTTCCATATTTGCATCAATCTGTTAACATATGCAACTTGGTGTCCTCTGTTTTGGTGATTCATACACAGCCATCCCTTTGTACACCTCATTCTGTGGTATAGGTAGACCAACTCTGAGCTACTCCCCTGTAACACAGGAAGGAGGGTTCACCGATCACCATAAATGCAATTTGAACGGAATGGCAGCTATTCACATACGAGAAGGGAATGAGTAGCTGTCCTCTTCTACCTGCTGGGAGGCAAGAATGAAGCCAGGCAGAAAAGTTATTATTGTATACTTTGGTTCAGCTCCCCTTTCAAGGCAAGTATCCCCGTTCCTTTCCCTGTACTAACTGCACAGTAATTAGTTTCGCAATTTTGCTGCTATACTTTATAATAGCCTCCATTAAAGTTATGGGATTTTGAGGCAGTAATGGCTTACCGAGTAATTAATGAGCATGAGGCTTTATTGCTACCTTTATTTTTGACGGTTTCCCCCCTTCTTCCCCCCACCTCCCACAGTTTCCGCAAGACGCCTCTGCCAAACTATGAAATCAGATGAAACATCTCTCCTTCAAGTGATAATTTCTGGATCCATTCCCATCTCTCTCGTGGAAAACAGAAAGCTGCCTGATACCTAGTCAGGCCATCGGTCCCTCTAGTTCAAGATTTGCTACACTGACTGGCAGGGCGTCTCCAGGGTTTCAGACAAGGGTCTCTCTCCCAGTCCTACCTGGAGATGCCACTATGGATTGAACCCAGAACCTTCTGCATGCAAAGCAGATGTTCTACTACTGAACTACGTCCCTTCCTTAAATGTGCACAAGTGACTCATTCATGATCAACTAAACATGCCTAGTGTCCCCCTGTTTGCTGCAGTCATACTTGCCCTGGAAGAAATATCCAGGCCTCAGTGTGCAGGGAATGAACTTCAACATGCATCAGAACTGTGCAGTCCTTGATGGACTGCAAATGATCCTTATGTCCAATGGAAGTATTTGCCAAGGCAAGACTTTTCTGAAGGGCAGCCTGCACATTCACAGAAGGAAGGAAGGAAGGAAGGAAGGAAGGAAGGAAGGAAGGAAGGAAGGAAGGAAGGAAGGAAGGAAGGAAAAGGCATCACAATGAAAGAGAGTAAAAAAAGGATGCCTATTTGTATAAAGTGTGCATATGCTCATTTACATGTACTGGGGGGTGGGGTTCAATATTAATTTAAAGGCAAATTTACCTAATTCACACTTTCCCAAACTCTACATGAATAATGACACAGTCAGCCTCCAAATTCATACTTCTCCATATTTTGCAAAGCGGTTTTCTAACCACACAGTATGTACAAAAATGCATATACAGTGGTGCCTCTGGTTACGTACTTAATTCGTTCCGGAGGTCTGTTCTGAAACTGTTCTTAACCTAAAGCACCACTTTAGCTAATGGGGCCTCCCGCTGCTGCCACACCGCCAGAGCACAATTTCTGTTCTCATCCTGAAGCAAAGTTCTTAACCCGAGGTAATATTTCTGGGTTAGCGGAGTCTGTAACCTGAAGCTTATGTAACCCGAGGTACCACTGTACTTGGGTAAATTTTGTGTGTGTGTGTGTGTGAGAGAGAGAGAGAGAGAGAGAGAGAGAGAGAGAGAGAGAGCGCACACACACACATATTATTATGAGCTTGGGCCCAAACATAAGGCAAGGTGAGGCATTTTGTGTTTCACTTCAGAGGCCAAAATGTCTTCAGCCATCCCTGTTGTGGAGGGACAGTCTGGATGAAACCATAAGTCCCCTTCCAAATCTGTGATCCTTTAGCTGTGAAGGTTGAATGTATAACGGAGAAGTTTGCCAAACCAGTTCCTTTGTCAAGGTAATGGCTTTGGCTGGCTAGTTAAGCACCGCCATTTAGCATTTCCAAAGAAATTGTTCTGTTGCCGTAGAGACAAATGGGAGGGGGGTTTTCCCAATAGATCTACACTTATAAATAATTACCATAATTGAAATAGTAACACTGTTCATCTCATCAAAGTGGGGAAATTCCTTGTAGATTTCCCGATGGCTTGTAGGATTGTTTACAAATGTTGTAGAATTTGCTAGATGCATTTTTAGATTTGGAAAATATTTCAGCTGCCCACTTTCAAGGTCTCTTTCAAAAACCTGCAGTTTTCTCTCAAATGTTTTGATATCACAAAACATCCTTGCTGCCTTTTCCCCTACATCTTATAGTTGTTTGTTCAGTACATTGAAGTGTAGAGATGCATTGAATAATTTTATCCTTGTTTGGGAAATCATGAAAAAGGGAATTACTCCCAGACAACACAACCGTTGTTATAATATCCCCATCAGAGAGGGGCTTACCATGTTTTGCTGTTGTTGTTTAGTCGTTTAGTCGTGTCCGACTCTTCGCGACCCCATGGACCAGAGCACGCCATGTTTTGCTATGCACAGTGAAATTTGAAAACTGGCAGCTGTCAGATGATTTGTTCTAGAAAAATAGTTGCAAAAACTCAGATAATGGGAATGATATTCCCTCAATTTCCCTTCAAGAAACTCTTTTCTTTCAGTTTCATCAAGTTGGGCAACACTTTTGTGGTTGGTGTCAAAGTGCCGTCCGACACTTGATGTGCGACACACAACACTTTCATTGCACAGACGACATAACGCTTTCCCATTGCGTTCAATCACTACAAATGACTCTTGCAATGATCTTCCACTCTCTTTCTTGCTTTTATTTATTTTATTTTATTTTATTTTATTTTATTTTATTATTTTTTTGTTTTGTTTTGTTTTGTTTTGTTTTGTTTTGTTTTGTTTTCTTGCTTGCTTGCTTGCTTGCTTGCTTGCTAGCTAGCTAGCTAGCTATATTCATTTTTGGGTGTTCCAGACTTGGAGTCTAGAAAAACACAACATATAAAAAGGAAACCCCCAATACAAATCTATCCCTATGTCTGTGTCACGACAGTGAGCCTCGATTCCTGGCTTTCTAGTAACGAACTCTGGCAAACTCTGTGCTGGGGCAATGGCTCTATGGCGCACATGCCCACAGAGAGGACTGTGAATGCCCCCTCTGGAACGTGTGCCATAGGTTCGCCACCACTGCAATAGGGTAGTCTTCTCGCTTTCCACACACAGAAGCCAACTGGTTTGGCACTTAAATCTTTCTTCATTGCTGGTGATGGGGCAGTATCGTACCACAGTCATGGCTTCCCCCAATTAATCCTGGGAACTGTAGTTTATTAAGTACCCTGAGAGTCTCATCAGGAGACTCCTATTCCCCACACAGAGCTATTACTTCCCAGAGTTCCCTGGGAAGAAGGGTTGGTTGTTAAGCTACTATGAGAATTGTAGGTCTCTGAGGGGAATAGGTGTCTCCAAGCCCAAAGTTTAAAGCGGTATCATAGTGTGCAAAATGTATGGGCCTGGAACTCTTCAGCTCGCTCAGCCTGACAGGATAAGGAGGCCTGGCAAATGATAGCAGAGACAATGTGCTAAGTTAGTTTCATTACTCTGAGCCGCACTTGGCTGGATACCACCCGTTGTATTCAACTATGCCATTCCACTGGTAGAAGCCAGTGCAAGGACTGAACAAAAGGGCTTTGGTCTCTCTTCTTTTTCTTTTTTCTTTTTTAAATGCTTTATTTATTTTGCAAATAAAAAACAATCAACAATAACAATACAAAACAGTACAAAAAGAAAATCTAACAAATAAAACTTGAAATAAAAAAGGGAAAGAAAAGGGGGAAGGGAGGAAGGGAGGAAAAGAAAAAAGAAGAGAAAAATAAAAAATAATATATTTATATTATATATAAATTCATTTAACGAGTACAAACCATACTTTACATATTCAATACATTAGGTTCTTAGAAAGAAGTTGTCTTCATATTTCCATTTTCCTCTCATTTTTTTCTTTACAGTCATGTTCTTTCTGTTCTCCTAGACTGGTTTGCATCCCTTGTATGTTATTTTGACTTCCCTCTAACTCTTTTGTGGTTTCTACCTTCCTCTTACATTAAGTAATCTGTATTCCATTATTAATAAAGAAATTTCCCTTATATCTGTGCAGACACACACACACCCAAATCCTCTCTGGAGGGTTGGGAGAACCCCCAGAACAGACCACAAGAGGGGACACATTGAACTCCTTAGCACTACATTGAATTCCACACCTGGACATTTACTTCCTTGCTGTGCCACCACCCACCCCCCTTCAATGGAGGGTGCCCCACCTTGACTCCTCTGTGCTCCCTAACAATGTAAACTATGCCCTAGCTTGCAATTGCAGCGTGGCTTTGGATTAATTAGAAAAGGCTATTGCCCTGCCTGCCAAACCTTTTGCATTGCAGATGCTAAGTGGCAGTCTATCACTTTCACACATACACACACACACACATACAAACACACTCAAGATTCTTGGATCTGGCTGGTTTGTGTTTGTTTGTTTTTTAATCGAGAGGCTGCATCTTCCTCCTCCTTTCTGGAAAGCTGAAGTCGCCGATGATTGACCAGGGAGCAGTTAAACATTCTGGACCCAATTAAAGGGAATCGATACTGAAGGAGGCCAGGCAGAAACAGCAAGGCCTCCCTCCCTCCCTCCGCCTTGCATACAGCAGGGAGAGAATTTCCCCTCACTTTCTCTTTTGCCTGCGGGAAGCTGCATGGATTCTAGCATTTGCCCAGGCTAGAGTAAGAAGCATCAGCCTTGGAAAAGGCACCATCTAAGAAAAGCTCCTGCCCACCTAGCAGTTCGAAAGCACGTCAAAGTGCGAGTAGATAAATAGGTACCGCTCCGGCAGGAAGGTAAACGGCTTTTCCGTGTGCTGCTCTGGTTCGCCACAAGCGGCTTAGTCATGCTGCCCACATGACCCGGAAGCTGTACGCCAGCTCCCTCGGCCAATAAAGCAAGATGAGCCCCACAGCCCCACAGTTGGCCACAACTGGACCTAACGGTCAGGGGTCCCTTTACCTTTACCTTTACCTTTAAGAAAAGCATCTTTGTGAGCTGGTTCACTCAGATCAGGTCAACAGCCTCTAGGCCAGGGGCAAGGAACCCTCCAGGTGGTCTTCATGGACTGTCCCAAAGCTATGCTCACCTAAGCCACACCCCAGGTCACACACCTCACTGGCTGTGTTCCACGCACTGCTTGACTGCTATTGGCTGGCTGCAACATGTCAATGACTGGAAGGGGCACTTTCATGGATCTGTAGATAACAGAATCTGAACAGGCTGGTACAAGTGAATCCTCTAGTGGAGAGGCTGCAGTGACAATAGTATTTAGACACCTGAAAGCACTTCTCTGTTTATAATCCCATTAAAATAAAGGTAAAGGTAAAGGTACCCCTGCCCGTACGGGCCAGTCTTGACAGACTCTAGGGTTGTGCGCTCATCTCACTCTAGAGGCCGCGAGCCAGCGCTGTCCACAGACACTTCCGGGTCACGTGGCCAGCGTGACAAGCTGCATCTGGCGAGCCAGCGCAGCACACGGAACGCCGTTTACCTTCCCGCTGGTAAGCGGTCCCTATTTATCTACTTGCACCCGGGGGTGCTTTCGAACTGCTAGGTTGGCAGGCGCTGGGACCAAGCGACGGGAGCGCACCCCCCCACGGGGATTCAAACCGCCAACCTTTCGATCAGCAAGTCCTAGGCACTGAGGCTTTTACACACAGCGCCACCCACGTCCCAAACGTAAAGGTACCCCTGCCCGTATGGGCCAGTCTTGACAGACTCTAGGGCTGTGCGCATTAAAATAGACCAGGATTATTATCCCCAAACTGCAGATGGGGAACAAGGGCTGAGATACTGCAGTTTGCCTAAGGCCTCCTGAGAAAGTTCAGAACTGAGATGAGATTTGAACTCAGAACAAACACTTGAGATCCCAAAACATATCCGTGAATAAACTCCTTTGGGCTGAAAAACAGCAAGAGTCCAGCAACTCAAGACTTGCACCTTCAAGTGCAAACAGCAACTAGAGCGGGAGGAGCTTTCATCAGGAAACTGAGCAGGGGACACAATCCAGATCAGGAGCAAATTCTGGCTTGGGACCTCACAGCTTCTTATTGCTCTTCCTTTGGGAAGTGTGAATTGTGTAACATTTGGCCCTGAAATCCAGGAGTGCCTTTGCCAGTGAACAGCACTGAAGTAGATAAACCAATGACTCGATACAAAGCAGTTTCCTATATATTCCTGACTGGTTGGACAGTTGTTCTGCATGCAGAAGGTCTCAGGTTTGATCCTGAGCATCTCCAAGTAGGGCTAGGAAAGGGTTCCACCTGGAACCCCAAACAGCTGCAGCCAGTCAGTCTGATCTAGATAGACCATTGACCTGAGACAGCAGAGACCAGTTTCCTACGACAGGTAACCAGAAAGCTACCTGGCAAATAAGGACCAAACAAGGCTGTGTTGGATTTGATGGGTTGTTCATTGGTGGTTACATGTTCTTATGCAACGTCTGTCCCTTCTGTCCTGAATCAAAGTGGCTTGTACCCCAGCATCTGAATGCTCCAGCCACAGCTCCCAGGTGCCTTTCTCTGCCTGCAATGCAGCAGTACAGTGTTTTGATATCTGCTTCCTTGGTTCCAGAGCTGCATGTGAGCTCGGCAGCTCTTTCCTGTTTGCAAACTGGCGGCCCGGCACGTTGCCATCTAAGTGATGTACGCCGCTTGCCAAGATAACCCCTCAATAAAATACAGCCTGCTTAAATCTTGCGCGTATTCATGTTCACATCAGAGTTAAGCTACTGTGGCAGTTTAATGCACTCTAGCCTTGGATGCTTCACAGTGGAGGAATGGAAGCAGTCAGGAGAGGAGCCTGCACGAAACCAGGGGACAATCTAAGGAAACCTTCCCCAACCTGCTGCCTTCTAGATATTTTGGACTACATCTCCTACCAGCCTCAGCACCATAGGGGGAAAGACCAGTGGTAGAGTATCTGCTTTGCATTCAGTTTCCATGTCCAGGTTAGGACTGGGGGAAATTCCCTGCCTGAAACCCTGGAGAGACCCTGCCAGTCAGTGTAAACAATACTGAGCTAGATGGATCAATGGCCACTACTATAAGTCCATGCTGGACGAGACTGGAGTCCATTTGGCCATGATGCCAGTTGTGGTCTAAAGCAGCTGGAAGACACCTCGTAGGTTACCCTTGACGTGCGATTTCTTGTGGGAGGCGTGTCTGTCATGTAAAGGTGGACTCATGTTGATATTTTTCAATTTTTAAAAAATGTCATGGGATTTCCAAGAATCCTTAGAGGATGGGTGGTGGAGAATCCATTATAATGTCTTTCCCATGAATAATGAAAATCAGAAGAATCTATTTTCATCAGCCACTAGCTATAAGCAATAAAATACAATGTACTGAAAATAGAGGTAAAAACTTAACTCTACAAAATATATTCTGGAGGTTTAAATCGATAATCAAACAATAGGTCTTATTCTAATTGCCCCTGCTAAAAAAATTTGTAGTTTTTGCTGTCACCTTGCTATCTTGATCTGCTAGAAGAAAGGACACCATAGCAATGGTTGAGTGACCTAGTATGGATAGTAGTAGAGGGGTAATAACGTCACCCCTCAAATCTTTATAAAGCGTGCAAGCTAGAAGCAGATGAGGTACTGCTGCAGTAATATCCTGTGAAGATATTATTGATTAGCCATTGTTAAAGAGTTGGCATCTCTTTGAATGGGGATGAGTGAATGGGTCGGTTTCAGTTTTGTTGTTTTGTTTTAAATTTTTATCATTTGTATTGTTTGTATTTGCCTTCCTGCATTTATTCTTTGAGCACGGTAGGCACGGGGAGACTTTTTTTGGCTGAAAGGTGGCATATAAACAAAGAGGAGCACAAAATAACAACATAGTTGACAGTGTACCCTTTGCCCATGTTCAAGGGCACTCTGCTACTTACTTACTTACTTGCTTGCTTGCTTGCTTGCTTGCTTGCTTGCTTGCTTGCTTACTTACTTACTTACTTACTTACTTACTATAAGAGCAGTTAAAATCTGCCAATTTGGGGGGGGGAGGATACAAAAAAAATTGTCAAAACATCATAAAATTATAATATACAGAGCAAATGACCTACGCTGAAGGAAATTATCCAAGAACGTTTAACAGGGACAGAGTGGTGGCTTTTACAGCAGGTGACAAAATATTCAAGTTCTCTGTGTAGTTTAACAACAACCAAATGGGAAGCACACTGTGTACACGCCCACAATTTGCATGTCATTCCTTCCACCCACTCAAGCACTCTGTGTGTGCTTAGATGCACTTGGCCTGAAATGACTTGTCAAATTAAAAAATTTCTCATGCAACCTCTTTTACTGCAGGAGGTCCAAGCAGCCACCATGAAGTCCTACCACCATGTCTGGCTAACTCCCAAGTTTTTCTCATCTTCCCTGGTGCCATTTCACTGACTCCCTTCTCTGCTGCTAAGCTGTGGGTCACCAGTGTAGAGTGGGGCAGAGGCATGTGTGGATCAGGCCTCAGACACGGCCATGGGTCAGTGAGAGCAGGGCTGTAGTTCAGGGACCGGGAAGCTATGGATCTCCAGAAGTTGCTGGATGGCAGTGATGATTTACATTCCTTCATTGCTTTGCACCTAAAATGATGCCTCAGAGTGCCTTAGAAATCCATAAAACACAAGGCAGTTTGACAATCATTTAAAAACTGAGTGCACAGAAAAACAGTCAAACAGTGTTTGTGAAAGTAATTGACTCCCATTATCCCTGGCTCTTGACCAGACTGAGTCCCAAACAACATTTGGGGGGCCTCAGCTTCCCCATCCCTGCTGTAGGTACCCAGTGGCGAAGAAAAGGCTCTTTGCACATGCTCAGAGTTTACCTTCTTGTTAACTAGCAGGTTCCAGGGCTGAGTCAAGACCCAGACTGAGGCTGCAACTCATGAGGCAGGCTTTAGCAAGCGAAACATTGAACCTGCCCAACCCTCAAGCGCTTCTTTCTGCCTCTTCCTTTCTGCTTTCCCTTGCAGGCCTCTGTCCAAACGGGACCCTGAAGTCCTCCTCGCTGGCAGCTCCCGCGATATTGCCTGGAGGAACGTCCCCCGCTTGCAGCGGCCTGTCCTTCCTCCTCCTCCTTCTCCTCTGGCAGCAGCTGTCCCTTCAAACCTGCTTGTGCAATGGGTGGGTTGTGAGTACTGGTAAGACCTACGAGCCGTGCCACCTTCTGCCGCCCTCTCTCTCTCTCTCTCTCTCTCTGCCGTTGTTCCTTCTTGTCCATTTATCTCTGTTCTCCATGTCCTCTGCTGTTCTGTCTCTGGGGTTCTCGCTGTCAGGTAATGAGGAGCTGTGGGTCCCTTCAGCCTTGGAGATGCCGAAGCGTCGAGACATCCTGGCTATCGTGCTGATAGTTCTTCCCTGGACACTGCTCATCACCGTGTGGCACCAAAGCACCATTGCTCCGCTGCTTGCCGTGCACAAGGGTGAGGAGAAAGCCACCAGCCTGGGCCAACTGCGCCCACCTCTTGCTTCCACCACCGCCAACCCAACACCCCCCCCCATGGCTCATTCCCAGTTCTTCCATCATCACCCAGCTCATTTTCATCCTCGGGCAGCTCACAGCCACACAGCGTTCTTCCAAGCTTCTTGCAGGGTGGAAACGGTTTTGGAGTTTATATGGGTTGGTTTTACTTAGACTGTGTACATGCTTTCATTTATTCTGCATCCAGTGTGCGTGCGCACACACACACCCGGAGGCAGCAATGCTTCTGAATGCCTGTTGCTCAAAACTGCAGGAGGGGAGGGTTTCTCTTGGCCTCAAATCCTGCTTGCCATTTTCCCACTGAGGATAGGATGCTGGACTAGGCAAGGCTCTTTTCGTGTTCAGGAAGCAGTGTACACAAGATGTTAGCCTCCATCCACTAGGGCTCCATGATATATGTTTCCCACCTTGGTCAAGTCAAACAGGCAGTGGCTCTCTGGGCTCCTTTGCAGCCGTGTTGCCTGATCCTTTTACCTGGGAGATGCCAAGGATTGAGCCTGGTTCCTTCTGCAAGCAAAGTCTGAGCTCTTCCCCCGAGTTGTATTTCCTTCCCTGTTTATCTCTCTTGGCTTGCGGCCACAGAGATGAGGTTTATCTCCATGACTCTTGTCGAATCTTTCATTTTTAAAGCCCTCTAAACTCCTGGCCATTGCAGCATCTTGTGGGAGCAACAGGGCTTGTTTTGCATGCAGGAGGCGAAGGATAAGATGTCACCTCCCTCAGTCAGGTAGAGAAACCTCACCTTACTTTAGTAATGGTCATCCTGAAGTTCCCTCCACCACACTTAAGGGGTAGTTGAGACAGGACAGGGCACAAGGCACACACAGACCTGTCCCCCAGCCAAGAGAAACAGATGGAGAACTCAGGAAGAGCAGCCAGGATCCAGTGTGACCTGTGACAGACTAAGGACTAGCATTCCTAAACTTCCCATGACTGGTAAGGATAAGGAAGCTGCCTTTTGTCAAGTCAGACCATTGATCCATGCAGCTCAGTGTTGTCTACACTGGCCAGCAGGGACTCTCCAGAGTTTCATGCAAGGAATTTTCCCCAGCCCTACCTGGAAATGTCAGGAGTTGGCCCTGGTACCTTCTGTGTACAACACACGTGAGCTAAGACCTCATCCCTGCCAGACGGCTTCTAAGCAGAAGCCAGGGGGGAGAATGAGACCATCTTTATTGGACACCTAAATAAACCACAACATTGGTGCTCAGTGAACATCCTTGAGGAAGATGTTCCTCCGAAAAGGCATCATCTCCAGGTACCACCCATCTAATTTCTGAAAGTGCAATGCATGGTATATACAGCTGCAGTAAATGATATCAGTGAAGGGTCAGGCTCATGTGGAAACAAGGAGTTGCCTTATGCCCAGCTTAAGCATTGGTCAACTGAGCTCAGCATTGTCTACACTGAGCAGCAGGGGAACTCCAGCATTTCAGAGAAGAGTCTTTCCCAGCTGTATTTGAAGATGCTCAGGACTGAACCCGGAACCTTGTGGTTGCCACTGAGCTACTGCTCTTTGACCTTTCCATAAAGTAGAATGCAATGACACAACCTTTGGTATATGTTTCATTCCTGGAAGTGTATTTTCTGCTAAATTTATATTTGGGTGTATTTCCTTTTTTTTCCATTAAAAAAAATATTTTTGTAAAACCATTCTGGGAGGGTATAAGGTTGGAGAGAGGTATAAAAATGCTGATAACAAATAAATATAAATAATAAAATTTAGTTAGTGCTATTTAGCATGGCCACAGTTATGGAGCTCATTTATTTATTCTAGTTGCAACACCTTTCTTCTAAGGAGTTCAGGGTGATGTATACATGGCTCTCCTCCTCCTCCTTTAATGATGGGAGTTAAGAATAAAGCAACATCTGATGGACTACAAGTTCTCCCCTGTCCTAAACTGATCATCCCTGAGGTCTAATAAGAATCAAGAAAGGTAATCCTTACCAGGTTATCCAGGGTTTTAGTCCAATATACTCTGGATTATGCTGGGCTTTTGATGCGAACCACAATGCAAGCTCTAAAGGCTGGTGTCAGTTATTTTGGATCTCTCTCAAATGCATTTTTTTTTTGGGGGGGTCATAAGCTAGAACAGGCTTCTCCAACTTCAGATATTTTGGACAGCAACTTCCATCAGCCCCAGGCAACAAGGCCAATGGCTGTGGATGATGGGAATTGGAGTCCAATATGGAGGGCATCACCGCAGTCACCTCTGCCATAGAAAATGGGCAGGCTTGTGTGGAAGCAGAATGGTTCTTGGCATACAAACTCAGAAGTAAGATGCAGCATTAAATGTGGGACTGTTCAGTCACAACCTTTGGGCGAATGCTATTAAATGGAGGTTGGGTGGCTTTAAAAAGAGGGTTAGAGAAATCCTTGGAAGAAAAGGCTGCTACTAGTTGTAAGAGCTATGAGCTACCTCCATAATCAGAGGCAATTTGCCTCTGACTTCTGTCAATGGGAATCACGAGCAGGAAGAGTGCTGTTGCACCCATGTCCTGTTTCCGGGCTTCCTACAGGCATTTACTTGGTCACCCTGAGAATAGGATGCTGGACTTAGATGGACCGTTGGTCTGACCCAGCAGTGCTCTTCTAAACAAATTTCTTCATCTTTTGGATGAAGCTATGGACAAAGCATTTCACTACATTAGGATTAAAATGTGGTTGAGCTGCTGGTATGCTTAACTGAAATGGCTCCATGAATCAGCTAGCCATTCCTGGAAAGAGCAAAAAACCTCTGACCTTTAACTGGTAAACAGACTGGTAGGGCAATTCTATTTCAGTCCATTATGAATAACCTTAAAGTATGGGAGAGTGGCCATGGCAGCTAATTTCTTGCAACCACAGGAGAGCATGTCCAATTGTACCTCGAGTAATTGCGAACAGAACAACTTATTATTATTATTATTCATTAATGCAGCTGCAGTTGTATTCATTCAGTGCCATATGTGTACATGTACATTTCACAAGGGCGCAAACAGATGGGTGTCCACCCACAAGGAGCCTACATTCTAAAATAGACCATGCATTATTATTTGTAACATCTTTCTAGGAAACATGAACTGCCACCATAATGTGTTGCCCAAGCATTGCTCTTTCAGGTGTCTTGCAGCTGATGTGCCAGGCAATAGCCCCTTCCAACTTCCACATCTGGATTAGGAACTTTGGCTTTGCTTTGCTTGAACTGTCATGGTTTCCCCAAAAGGATCTTGAGAATTGTAGTTGGGTGACGATGCTGAGAATTCTTTTCCAGAGATGCCTAATGTCATGTACTGGCTGGATGCAGAAAAATGGTGGGAGGCACCAGTGGGGAAATCCCTCACAGGAACCCCAAATTGAAGAAGGCTCAGAGCCAGGGAATTGGCAGTAGGATGATGAGTGGTCAGAGGGAAAAGTGGTAGCAGACTGGCAGGAGGTGGTGTCGGAAGAGATAACAGGTTTTAGTGAGCAGGAAGAAGCTAAGGCAGAGAACAGTCCAGAACCAGGGGCAGGGGAGGAGAGGAGAGCAAATACAGATTGATAAAATACAGGCAAGTTGACAGAGACTCAGATTGCTTGGGAAGGAACCAAGGGTGGAGACTTAGGTAGCTGTGGGCAGGTGGGAATCTTCAGTCCTTGCAACTGTCTCATAGAAGCAAGCTCTGCCAGGAAGAGTGGCTGTGCTCACTAGGCCTGGCCTCCTGGGCTTGTCTTGTTTCTTTGAGTAAATAGTTAACTGAACTGAAGCCGGGTTATTGCTGACCTGTTCCTGGCATCTACCTCTGGCACCTACAGTAAGCACGCATGTCTCCAAGAACTGCAGTGTTCAGGTTTCCCTGGAGAAAAGGAAATAACTGTCCAACAATGGTGCAAACAGGGTTTTCAGGGCACTGTATGTGGATTGAGCCCTCTGCCCCAGCCACAATCCATTGACAAGAATGGGCAACCCCTGCTGATACAGCAGGTTCAACTGTAGCCCCTGTTTAGTGATCCTGTTGTTCACTTGGTATAATCTGTAGTCTAGATACACCAAAAGAGAAGATGCTGCAGGAATCTAATGAGATTGTATGATGAGCATCCATAAACTGTCGGCAGTCACCACCGTGTTTTGGTATACGGTATATTGTTGCACACTCCTTGCTACCCCATTTACTGAGAAGTTCCAGACTAGTTTGGTTTCCTTTGGACAGAAGAGAGCAGTTATGGTGACTGTGTAACATTTTGCTTTCATTTACAAAAAGGAAAGCAGGGCATAAGCAGAAACAAACAGGAGGTCCTCCAAGCTCCTACATTATTTCTTTTAAAAGAAACACTCAAACGAGACTTCTCTGCTACCATGGGTAAAACATCAACAGGCCATGGGTGAAACATCAACATCAAATGTGCTATTGCTCTCACAAAGTAATAATCAGCCAGTAGTCCTGAGGGTAGAGTCATTGTTTTGCCCAAATCTAGCTGGTTCCATTTGACTTCCCCACAGCTCTCTTGGACGCATTAGTTGACAATTGTATTCTTCTAAATGCTACATTCCCCCCCCCCCCGCTATTAAAATTAATGCCTAAACAAAATTCTAAACACTAAAATTTTGGTTCAGCATTTACATTTTAATGCAGACCTACCTAAGTCACCCCTTCTGAAACATCACTTGAACCAAAACACATCTATCCTAGAAATTCACTTTTCTTCAAATGCTGTGATGCAGTTCCCCAACCAAAAAAAGGGGTACAAAAATGCATATGTTAGAGGGAAGTGTGCTTAAAAATGTAGATATCCATGAAAACAGCACACCAAATATATACTCTCTCTATATATTGTATATACACAGGAGATTGCTGACAAAAATGTGTAGATTAGGCAAAAATGCATGTTAAAAATGTGTAGGTTCGGAGAAGCACACATTAAAATGCTGATGAATTATCACGAGGCCTTAAAAATACTGATCTGGAAATGTGGCTAACTGAATTTAAGATTGGGAAAGCAAGAAACTAAGAGAAACCAAAATTGATAAATTTGGGCCTGCATCCTGTGTTACTTTCTTCGTTTTCTATTTTCTTTCTTTTTTTAAAAAAAAGGTGAAAAAATAGATGTTGATAATTATACAGTACCATCAATTTTCCAGAGTATAGGACTCTGTCCCAAGGAGCTTCCAGTCTAAAAGCCAGCATAGTAGGTATGAGAGAAGAGTGAGAGAGCATGCAGGAGAAGACATGCCTGTTATGGTTACGGATTGGAAAATCCAGATTGTCTTGGTGCAGAGCTGTGTAGATCATAAAATCGTAGAGTTGGAAAGGAGCCAAAGCGTCATCTAGTCAACTTCCTGTAATGCAGATGCGTCTTGAGTTTGTACCCTCTCCATCCTTTCCTGCTAGTGTTCGGTCTCTGCTCCAGCCAATCCAAACTGAAAGAGTTTCTTGCTTCTGAGCAGCCTTCTCAGCTTTCTCCAGGGAGACTAACCAGTTGTTCCTTCTCTGCCCTTCTCCTTCCCATGCTCCGCTGCAGAAGATGGTGGAGATGCCCGTCGCGACTTCGTCCAAGGCTCAGACTCCAAGGAGTACTGCCTGTCCGACCGCGACATCGTGGAGGTAGTTAGGACAGAGTATGTCTACACCCGACCACCTCCCTGGTCGGACGCCTTGCCCACCATCCATGTCGTCACACCCACCTACAGCCGGCCGGTCCAGAAGGCGGAGCTGACGCGGTTGGCCAACACTTTTTTGCACGTGATGAACTTGCACTGGATCCTAGTGGAGGACTCCCAGCGGAGGACCCCTCTCGTCACCCGGCTCCTGAGGGACACTGGGTTGAACTACACCCACCTCAACGTGGAAACCCCACGCAACTACAAGCTGAGGGGGGACATGAGGGACCCCCGCATCCCCCGGGGGACAATGCAGAGGAACCTGGCCCTGCGGTGGCTGAGAGAGACCTTTAACAAAAACAACAGCCAGCCAGGGATTGTTTACTTTGCGGATGATGATAACACCTACAGCCTGGAACTCTTTGAGGAGGTAAGCTGCCAAGGGGTGGTCTTGCCTTCTGGGTTAGGTTGCCACTCCTGACCTTCAAAAGAGATGCCTCCATTATTGAGCTCAGTAGGCATCTCCACCAATGTGGTACAGAACGGATGGAAGGTGAGTGAGTACTGCAGCACTCCGTGTATGTTCAGAGACTTCAGTCAGTGCTGAATATGACAGCCCATGCTATTGTGTGTCTGTACATGTGTCCTTTTTGATGCTGGTTTTCTTTTCTTTTTAATAGTTTTTTTTATTAAATTTTCTAGTTTACATTTCAATATATTCATTTAGACAACCTTAAGTCAATGAATTCCCTTCTTCTCTTTCAGTGGTTCATTTTGCATACCGTACATCCCTGCATATTTTACATGAACTAAATCATTCAGTAAATCCATTGTTACACCATCAAACCTTATCTACACTGTTGAATTTATTTTAATGCTACCAGTGTTTTTAAATGCACACAATTTTGAAAATTGTGTAGGAAAAAATGGTGTTGGTTTTCAAGGTGCTAGTTTTCACCTATCCTTTAAAAAAAATATATAAACCTTTATGGAACATATTTCACAAATTTATACAACAATCTACTATATTACAGTTTGTATCCTATCCCATACTAGAAAAAAGAACATTTAAAAATACAAAAAAATAGACTTTCGATTGTTCTCGAAGAAACTAGATCATACTTGTTATATCTTACACAGTATCTTACCATCAGAAAGTTCTTCCTAATGTTCGGTTGGAATCTCCTTTCTTGTAACGTGAATCCATTGCTTTGGGTCCTACCCTCTGGAGCAGAAAGAAAACAAGCTTGCTCCATCTTCTATGTGATAGCACTTTAGATATTTGAAAAGTGCTATCATATCTCCTCTCAGTCTCCTCTTCTCCAATCTAAACACACCCAGCTCCCTCAACAACTCATCATACGGCTTGCTTTCCAGAACCTCAGTCATCTTTGTCATCAGTTTTATTTGTTTCTTACATTATTTGCAAACACTGTTTCAGAGCTCAGTTGAACCCAAATCTCCCACGTCCTAGTCAGTGGTGGCTGATGTCCATTGAGATTGGTGGGGTGGAAAGCATGGAGATCAGTGACAGGCAAACACCCACAAATTCCAGTTTTGCCCTCCTCCCTGTTGAGTTCTACGGTGGCAACACTGAGCCTGTATTCACAAAGCTGATTATTTCATTTTCCTGAGGTTGCTCTCTTATTTTCTACACCACTGTTAAGCTTTCCACATGGCATAAAAGTCAGTTCTGGGAAACCTATGGACTATGGTGCATGTTTAGCACTCCTTTCTGTGTTTTCTGATTCCAGGAAGGGGGGGGTGGGGATCTGTTTGCAGGCCCCTTAACCCAGAAAATGGAGGGAGTAAAGTGACAAAATTGGGGGCTAGCATGTATGCTAGCATGCAGTTATTTCCCCGATGTGTTCATGGGGGAATCATGGGGGCATAGAAACAGGCATGTGCAGAAGGGATGGGGGAATAGTGACATGTTCCAATGTCTTTCACTGTGGTGTCAACCCAACACATGTACCAGTGTGAATGAAATTTAGTGTCATGTGCCTGCATATCGGTCAAAAAACCAAAGTCCCATAACACAACAGGTACTGCAGTTTGAAGGGAATGTTAGAAAACAGGACTGAAGCACTGGCATGATTAGGAAAACAACTAACGCAATATCCCCTACATCTGAATGTACCCTGAGACTACGGAGAAGGAATCTTTGGCAGGCAGTGCCTGCCCTGGACTAGCTGTAAGTAGGTAGGGGGGAGGGCTAAGGGCAGACTGAGGTTGGTGAGGCCATACCCTATTCACCCTCATGGGGACTACAACTCCCATCATCCCTAGCTAACAGGACCAGGGGTCAGGGATGATGGGAATTGTAGTCCCAAAACATCTGGAGAGCCAAGTTTGTCCATGCCTGTCCTAGTCTGACTCTAACCACTACACCATGCTATATTTCTTACGAATAAGGCTGTCACCTCTCATACAGAAGAGGAACACAGCTCACTGGCATCTCCTAAATGATGCATACTCATTGACCGTAGCACTGAGGGCAAGGTTGCTGTTAAAAGAAAAAATCTTCTGGGAGGAGGAGCAGCAGCAGCACACACACACACACCACACACACCCAAAAAATCTTGGCTCATCTGCATACTCACTCCTGCAGCAAAAGGGTATTAACTCTGATTCATTGCCGGCAGTGCGTAGGAGCTGTTAGAGAACAGAGAAATGACACACTGCTTCCCCCGAGGATTTACAAATGAAGTAATTTTCGACGACATCATAATGTTAATTAATTTAAACGCAGGCAAATTAAACATTGCCCATTGCCTAGGCATGGAGTCCAAGCTAAATAAAATTGGCAAAGACCAGCAGGCAAGCTGAAAATTGCAGGAGGGTATGAGAAAAAGGGGGGGGGGGAAGAAACTGACTGATAGGTTTGTAACAGGCCAGGAACCAACCTTCAACTTAGCAACAGGAAATAGAACTGGGGTCTAGTTCACACAACCCAAACGAACAGGAGTTCCTCCAGGTTATTCCTGTGTGCAGGTCAAGCTGTCCTTGACCACATTCACACTTCACTTTCAATGCTCTAAGATGTCACTTGAAACAGTCATGGCTTCTCCCAAATAACTGTGGGAGCTGTAGTTTATTAAGGGAGATGAGAGTTGAGAGGAGGCCCCTATTTGCCTCCCAGAGCTACAATTCTCAGAATACCCTATGAAGAGAGATGGGGCTTATGCTATGCCTAGAAAGCACCGGTCTGAGCAGTTTTCTCCTTGTCTCGCACTTTCTAGGCACAGATCTGAGCATTTCCCCCCTTGTCTGACTCCTTTCCAAGGGAAAGCCCACTCTTTAGTGATAGATCAGAACAAATGGCAATCCAGGGAACATCAAAATTGCTGTTTGCTATGATTGAGCTCTAAAGAGCGGTTTTCCCTGGGGGAAATTAGCGGCACAAAAGGAAGTGTGGAAAGGTATTGCACCTGTCCTGTATAATAGAGGATTGTCCCGTATTTCAATGTGAAATGCTACATCCTGTATTGATACAGTTTTGTCCTGTATTTCAGGTCTTCTCTCTGTGTGTCACTGTCTCTCTCTCCCTGTGAAGTTAGGGATCCTCTCCCAACACCTGTGTGTGAAAGGTCATATTATTTCAGCTCTGGATAGCCAAGCACAGACAAATTTACAAATTCATGTGTAGGTGTAGGTGTGACAAATTCCAGAGGGGTCACCCTGTTAGGCTGCAATAGATTGTAATGGATTGTTTTGAAGTCACTTCAGCACCAGATGAAAAAATATATATCACACACACACACACACACCCCCAAATCACTCCACCCTGTCCTGTATTTTGCCAAAACAAAGGTGGCAACCCTAAGTATGGATAAGCCCACTCTGGGCTCCTGTTCCCATCAGCCCCAGCCAGCATGACTAATGGTCAGGGATGGCAGGAGATGTAGTCCAGTATCATCTGAATGGCACCAGTTTGAAGGGGAAGCGAGAGTACATTCCACAAGCCCACCTCTGCCTCACACCAACTGTCAGTGGTTCTCTAGGGGTCTTTGACCACCTTAGCTGGAGGTGCTGGGGACTAAGCCTGAGACCTGCTGCATGAAAAATATGCCCTCTCCTGCTGGTCTGTAGTCATTACCAACTCTGTTGATATGCTTGCTTGTTCATTAGCTATAAAAGTACCTAGAGTTGCTAAGCACTGTAAAAAATAAATAAAACAGAAATAGTCTAAGCCTTGACCCGAGGCTTATAAGCGAAAGGAAAGGCATTGGCACATTGGAAAGGAAAGGAGAGTTTTGGAGAACCAGTTTCAGGAAGCTATCAACTTATTTTGATAGCTTATTCATCCAGATTTTCTGCAATGGAGGCTGCATGCACACTGCACATGTAAAGTGCATGGCTTCCCACAAAGGATGCTGGGAGCTGTCAGGTTACCCTCCCTTCACCAGCTCTGAAGTAAATCCAACTTTCAGTCTGGGCAGCTTCGGTAAAGGGGTATGCAGAAGCAGGAGGGCATCACCATATCCTTTGCCAAAGGCATCAGAATATCTTGGGGCTGGCCTTGCAGCCTCCCCAACCAGCCTTTTTTGGGCCTTCCTAAGAGGAAGGAATGTTGCATCCTGATATACTTCACCATCTCATTCCTGACTCAGGTCACATCTGCACCAGGTCTCATTTACAGCACTCTGATACTATGTGAATAGGCATTATAGTACCTTGGTTCTCGAACAGCTTAGTTATCAAACAAATCGGCTCCCAAATGCCGCAAACCTAGAAGTAAATGTTCCGGTTTGTGAACCTTTTTCGGAAGCCAAACGTCCAACGTGACTTCCGATTGAGTGCAGGAAGCTCATGCAGCCAATCGCAAACCACACTTTGGTTTTTGAACAGTTGCGGGAGTCGAACAGACTCCCGGAACACATTAAGTTTGACAACCAAGGTACCACTGTAAAGGTAAAGGTACCCCTGACCGTTAGGTCCAGTTGCGGACGACTCTGGGGTTGCGGCACTCATCTCGCTCTATAGGCCGAGGGAGCCAGTGTTTGTCCGCAGACAGCTTCCGGGTCATGTTGCCAGCATGACTAAGCTGCTTCTGGCAAACCAGAGCAGCACAAGGAAACACCATTTACCTTCCCACCAGAGCGTACCTATTTATCTACTTCCACTTGATGTGCTTTCGAACTGCTAGGTGGGCAGGAGCTGGGATGAACAACGGGAGCTCACCCTGTCACGGGGATTCGAAACGCTGAACTTCCAATCGGCAAGCCCTAGGTTCTGTGGTTTAGACCACAGTGCCACCTGCGTCCCTATACCACTGTACTTCCCCTCAAAGAATCTTGGGAACTGCAGCTTTCTAAGAGTGCTGGGAATCATACCTCTGTGAGTGGAGGTCTCCCAACCACTCTCAGCACCCTTAGCAAAGGACTAACATAGTCCCAGAATTATTTAGGGAAAATAATTATTCGCACCATTTCTGTACCACTTAAAATAATCTATCTCTAAGCGGTGTAGAGAAAACAAAAGCAACAGCAGACAACTTAAACAACAAATAATTTTTTTAAAAATACACATTAATGCAAAATTTACTAATAAACATAAACCAATATCAATTCTGTCGCCTTTGGACACACCCTCCTGGGTCTCACTCAGGGTCCAAACAAACTCTCGGTTCCCCTGTAAATATCTCACAAAGCGAAGGGTTGCTGCTGACATCACCCTAGTCCAGGCTCAGGCAAACTTGGCCCTCCAGATGTTTTGGGACTACAACTCCTATCATCCCTGACCACTGGTCCTGTTAGCTATGGATGATGGGAGTTGTAGTCCCCAAACATCTGAAGGTCCAAGTTTGCCTATGCCTGCCCTAGTCTCTCTAGGCTTGCTTTCTATGGGCAAGCCCAAGGCAGATGGAGTTCCTTCAGGCTGCCACAGCAATGTCCCATTCAGCAGCCAGCTGCTCTCTCCACATCCAGTTCCAGGTACAGTAAGTTTGGTGAGTTTCTCAAGGGAATCCAAGGATAGAAAAAGGACACCCCTCTTTCTCTAGCCTCTGCCCCCATTCTCTTCTAGCTATAATTGTGTGGCATGGATGCTACAGCTCTCTCATTCTTCTCCATTGTTTTCTCTCTGGTGAGCATTTTTATTTGGTGATTTCTTCTGCCCCCACATTCCTTTCTGCACCCACTGCCTGTCAAGAACCTTGAGGCTGCTGTCTGTGGGCTTGGGGCATCCATCAGGGCAAGTTTGCTGATGTTGCTAAATTGTCCAGGGTCATTTGAGCAATAAGAGATTGCGTAGAGCTCTAACAGGACCTCTCCGAAAGGAAGGAATAGGCATTAACATGGCAAATGCAGTGTAGTGATGCATATCGGCATAAAAATTCTTAATTCCACATATATGTTCACGGGGTCTGAACTGTCAATGACTGAACAGGAGCAAGACCTTGTGGTCATAGCAGATAGCTTGATGAAGATGTCGCACCAGTGTGCAATGGCCATGGGGGGGGGGGGAGATTCCAAGATAGGGATCATTAGGAATGAATTGAAAATAAAGCTGCCAATAGAAAAAATGTCATTATACAAATCTATGGCGCGACCGCATTTGGAATACTGTGTGTAGTTCTGGTTGCCTCACCTTGATAAGGTTATTGTAGAGTTGGAAAAGCTTCAGGAAAGGGCAATTTCAATGACTGAGGGGGTGGAGAGATGCTCCTATGAGGAAAGGCTTCAGCATTTGGGACTTTTGAGAAAAGGCAGGTAAAACATGACATGACAGAAGTGTATACAATTATGCACGACACAGAGAAAGTGAATAGAGAAAGGTTTATCCCCGTCTCTCATAACACTAGAATTTGTGAGCATCCATTGAAGCTGCATCTAGGAAGATTCAGGACATATAAAAGAAAGCAATTCTTCATGCAGTGCATAGTTAAACTATGGAACTCACATCCACAGGAAGCAGGGATGGTCACGAACGTGCATGACTTTAAAAGAGGATTGAACAGATTCATGGAAGATGGGGCTATCCGTGTTTACTAGCCATGATACCTACGTTCTGCCTCCACAGTCATAGGCAGTGGTGCTTCTGAACTACACAAGGCGAAAGTGCTCATGTGCTCAGATCCTGCTTGAGGGTTCCCCATGAAACAGTGCTGGTTAGCCACTGTGAGAACAGGATGCTGCACTAGATAGGCCATTGGCTCTTCCCGTGTTCTTGTGCTTAAAGTGAGGCCCATCCATCTTACCAGGTTTCACATATTGCTCGCTCAGAGGTGGGCACTGTGAAATAATAGGATAAGGTGATACTTGCCCATGTGGCATCAGGAGATGTTGCACCAGGCAGCACAGCTGGTGTGACCTCTGCCTCCTCCTCTTTTGCCAGCACCGCAGGTGTACTTCTGGAAGCCAGCTTCCCAAGGTGCCACGACAAAAGGAGGAAGAAGAATGGCAGGGTCAAGGTAAGCTTTGGTCCTGAGCTCTCGTGTGAGCCAACTGACTGGTGCGACCAGAGCACGGGAGCCAAAATGGGACATCCTGGATTGGGATCAGAAGCCAGGGTGGCTTCTGACCACCTGGGCTGTCCCACTTAAAATGGGACACTTAGAGGGCATGGACTTTATGCAGGCAAATCATGCCTTCTGTCATAGAGCTTTGACCCTTCTTCCCCTTTCACGAGCCTGTTATTTCACTGGTCAAATAGGAGAGGGCACCAGGTGATCCACAGGCACAGGCTACAGTGTGGAATGGCAGGCCTGGTGGTAGAGTGGAGTGGAAACACAAAGGGAGCATAGCTCTGGGACTTGTACAGAGCAGGGGCTATGATGTCATCATCAGGTGCTGAATGGTTTCTTTACATGTAAAGGTTCATCATTGTTCCACTCAATGTGTGTGTCTTTAAGGGGCCGGAGCAAGGGCCAGAGCAAACTAACGAGACCCAGCTTTACAGCCGTGAAACATAGCAGGTGCTGCTGAGTTGTACTGATTAAACTATGTCAGCAATTGGGTAGAGTATATAAGGAGCAGCACCTAGCTCTCCCATTACCCTGGGGGATGGGTTGGTGGTTGGGTCAGGTTTGTTGATGTATTTAGTGTAAATGGAGTTTTTGTTCTTCTTATTAAAACCTTCTTTAAGTTATTTTTGAGTCCCTTTTTAATGCATAGTCTCCCCAGCAAGCTCTCTGCAGCGCTACCATACTGCAAAAAGCCAACATCAGGTGCTTCAGGCTACCTAATAATAATAATATTATAATAATTTATTATTTATAGCCCGCCCATCTGGCTGGGCTTCCCCAGCCACTCTGGGCAGCTTCCAACAAAATATTAAAATACAGTAATGCATCAAACATTAAAAGCTTCCCTAAACCTACCACCACCTTCCTTGCTACAGCAAACGAATGAGCCAACAATGGAGTTTCCAGCTTTGTTTGTGATGGATTAGCATAGCCGAGGAAGTCAGAGAATGAGGAAGAGAGTCAAGCAGAGACTGGACCCATCTTTCCTTTCCTTCATTGCCACCCCTGTGCCATGCTAGCTCTCTAAACAGCAACACATCTATGCAATGTTGTTTGCATTCTTAATTAAAAGCTAACAGTTGCATCCCAGTTGGCTGAAGATCTTTTGCTGGGGCTGAGTGTGTTTTACAAGGCGAACAGTCAACATCAGGCACCTGTGAGTTCAAAGATTTCTCCCAAGAACACCCCGGATTGCAACCATGCTGTTCCTAATATTTTGCATTTTTTGTTCTCTAGCGTTTGTGCAAGTGCTTCCTATATTTTTGGACCCTCCTTGGGGCAGAGGCTATGGGGACAGTCATGATAAGTTCTTGCACGTCTAGATTCACCAATTATTCATTTGAAAGGCCACCCTAGATTCCTTTGTCTATCTTCAGTCTTTTGGGGTTTTTACTATTGTTTATCCAGCACTTTATAATTTATCTAGCACCATCTGTACCCATGATGCTCATAGCAGCATAAACAACGCATATGTCCTTTCTCCAGGGACTTTGTCATCTAATTTTAGACAGTCTTGGTGGATGGGGGTGAGGGTGGGTGTAGACAAAAGAAGTGAGGTGTGTATGCAAAAAAAGAGAAAAGATCAAAGAAAAGTAAAATCAGTTTCATTTACTTAGCTTTTGTTTCAGTAGGGGAACAAGTACTAAAAATGTATGACTTTATGATGCACTGAGAGACGTGGGAGCAAGATGACAAGAGTCCTGGGGTGGTAGAGCAGACGGTGCCACAGATCAGATGTACCATCCCTAAATGCTCATTTTGCACTAAAAAAAACCCCAACCTTCTATGTAGACTGTATGACAGCAAGAAGCTAGGACAGAGCAACTTGCTACTTGCAGGGAATTGGTGTTTGTGTTTACCTAAAGGTCACAGGGACACAGGTGGCACTAGGGATGTGGGTGGCGCTGTGGGTTAAACCACAGAGCCTAGTACTTGCCAATCAGAAGGTTGGCGGTTTGAATCCCCGCAATGGGGTGAGCTCCCGTTGCTCGGTCCCTGCTTCTGCCAACCTAGTAGTTCGAAACCACGTTGAGTGCAAGTAGATAAATAGGTACCGCTTCGGCGGGAAGGTAAACTGCACTGCTCTGGTTCGCCAGAGATGGCTTAGTCATGCTGGCCACATGACTCGGAAGCTGTACGCCAGCTCCCTCGGCCAATAAAGCAAGATGAGCGCTGCAACCCCAGAGTCAGCCACGACTGGACCTAATGGTCAGGGGTCCCTTTACCTTAAAGGTCACAGGGCGAGTGATACCCACCACCTGCCTACCTCCTGAAGATGCCACACAGTCCTTCATCTCCCACCTGGCCCCTGGCCCCAGAGTCTCCCATCTTAATTTGTGGCACGTGTGGACCGATTTTGAGGAGGACTCTAGAGGAACATATAACTGGGGGAATAGGAATGCCTTTAAGAGGGTGCATCCCAACTGCTATATATTTTGCAAGAGGAACTCAAGAACATACCATAAATTTAGATTTGCACAAATAAAATACTCTAAAATTTTTATTTTTATTTTGTGGTAAGGAAATGCACTGAAGCATATGGGGCAAATGAATGATTAGTGGAAAGACTATGAACATCCTGCAAGCAAATCAGGATAAATGCTCGTCGTCTAACCACCCTGCAAACAAAATGAAATAAAGACTGGCTATTGTGTGATTTCCGTGTTAGCTTTGTATAAGCAAACCAGGATGAAATATAGTACAAGCAGGTTGTCTAAGGAAGGCCTCAGAAAGCCAGAATTTTTTGGGGAGAGCTCAGGGTAACAGCAGACTTGGAAGAGCGCAGGTTAGCAGCAAACAGCTGATGGGAGTCATCCTTAAACAACATTTTGGGGGCAGCAGGTTGGTGAAAGCTGTTGAAGGGGAATGACAGAAAGTGGGCACTGAATGTGGACACATCCAGGAGGGGAAATATAATTCAGTACACAGTGGATGCAGTTTAGAAGCTGCACATGTAATACGGAACTCCCCTCCCCCTTATTTTATTTTTTGCAGGATGTTTCTCAGGCTTTGCTTCTGTTTTTGCTGTTGCTGCCAACAGATGCTCGTGTATGAGGAAAGCCATTTTGCAGACCCTCTGCAAAATCAGGTGGCTGCGTTTTGTGGCATCTCTGTCTCCCTTTCCTGCAAGCGCTCCGCTGCATGGGGCGGCGGGCGGCTGGGGTAGACAGACTGGAAGCCAGCAGGGCTTGCTGCAGAGCAAACCTTTTATTGGTGTCTCTCTCTTCTGCTGGCCCCGTGGGTGGCTTGAGCTCTTAGCAAGTGTATAATGCAAGAGGCTAAGTGCCTTGGACTCCTCCGGGCTCTCTTGCTGTAATTAGCAGTGACGAGAGACTTGATGAAAGATCGGGGAGACGGAGCCTCGTGGAGCAGCACCAAGCAAGTTAAGCGAGCAGCCGCAGCTTCGGCGGAGAGACAGCTCCCACCTGTGGCCCTCTGGTGCGGAAGAAGGAAGAGCGAGCCGTTTTTAGAAGCTGTGGATAATTCTGCAGAAGCTCTTTGGGGAACAGTTTTCATGTCACTTAGGGACATAGGAAGTTGCCTTATGCTGAGTCTGACCCCTGGTCCATTGAGTTCAGTATCCTCTACACTGATTGGCAGTGGTTTCCCAGGATTTCAGGCAGGCGGAATCTCTCAACCCCACCAGGAGACGCCAGGGAGTGAACCTGGGACCTTCTGCATGCAAAGCAGATGGTCTGACATTGATTTATTGCCCTACCCATCATTGGAAGCTGCATTCTGCTGGACCAGATCATTGGTCATTCTAGCTCAGTTCTGTCTACACTGAATGGCAGTAGCTACTCAGGGATTCAAACAGGATTCTTTCCCAGCCCTATTCAGAGATGCTGGGGATTAAACCTTTGTTTTCCTGCCTCAAGACTTGGGGCAACTTGATAAGGGGTGTCCATAAAGAGACTCAGTAGACATGACACATTTTGATTATCGTGTGGTACATTCGTAGTGGGCCTGTGCCACTTCTGGCTGTGTGTGTCTGAATGGTACATCTTGCTTTTTTAAAACAACAGCAACAATCCTCCCCTCCGTTCAGACAACTAGCCCATCAGGGAAAAGTTTTCTCCCATGTGTGCTAGCTTTTCAAATGCAGGGATTTTGGTGACTAAGGAAGATGTAAACACCCACCGACATTTTATCTGTTTTATGACCTGTTCTGCACCAGCAGAAAAATGCAGTGGGAATGAGGTAGTGAAGACCTGAGATGGTAGAGCCAACTGTACAACTTCATACAGAAGACTGAATAGACCCTTTCTTCCTATGCCTACTCTTTCTCTCTTTTTCCTCATTTCCAGATGCGGACTACCAGGAAAGTGTCAGTCTGGCCGGTGGCCTTTGTGGGCGGCTTGCGCTACGAGTCGCCCAAAGTGAATGCTGCCGGGAAGGTCTACGGGTGGAAGACTGTATTTGACCCTCACCGGCCTTTCGCCATTGACATGGCAGGCTTTGCTGTGAACCTCAGGCTCATCCTCCAGCGACCTCAGGCTTACTTCAAATTGCGAGGAGTGAAGGGCGGATACCAAGAGAGTAGCTTGCTCCGGGAGCTGGTGACCCTGAATGACCTCGAGCCAAAAGCTGCCAATTGCACTAAGGTACCATTTTGCTTCCATATATTCTACATCCAGAACCGTTGGTGCTTCTTTACTCAAGGTCTCCTCTGGAGGAAGCAAACTACCCCAGCCTCGTGCTTCTATTTTGGAGGACTTCCACAGGTGGCTCTTCCCCTCTGGTTTGGGGGACCGCTGATTTGCTTTCATGTGGTCCCAAAGGCCAAAAACAAACAAAACAAATTATCAAGAGCCTTTGGTCTTTTTTGCAGTTTGCAGCACAGCCTGAACCTGGGCCTAAGCCATAAGAAAAGGGCAAAAACCCATTTTTATGAACCACAGGGTATGAGACTGGGAGGAGGGAGGCCTGTCTTCTGTTCCACATGCCAGTTGAGAACACCTCTCTCTTGCAGAGCGAAGTGCGCCTTTCATTTTAATGGGGGGGGGGGACCCCTGTATCAAAAGTTGGGAAAGGGAGAAGGAGGAGGGTCTGCCCCACAAGCCGGCAGAAATCCTTTCATCTTCCATAAGCAGCCCTGACTCCCGTTTCCAGACAGCCAGGCCATCTTTCTTGCCAGGCAGTAAAAGGAGCCTACAGCTTTGAGCATAAAATGGGATCGATTGAACATGCAGTTCATTGTCATGGCAACAGGACGAGGTGAGGAGCGTCAAGAGGAAGAGCTGAAGGGGAACGGGAGGGTTTCTCTCCAAAGGGCCACGCTGGTGGCAGCAGACAGAAAGAGCAGGGGGAGAAGGAACCTGTAAACAAAGGAGTCACTGGGCACAGACCTTTGCTTAGGGAGGGAGTTTGCCAAGTTTGAGAATGGGGCCCAGGGAGGTTACGTTCCTGCTTGGCAGAAAGCAACATTTGGTACCTGGCATCTGCTGCTCATACACCTGCAGCCAGCATGATGTACAACAGGGGGCGACAAATCCTTTTCAGCCTGTAGAAGAGTTCAGAGAGCCAAGCAAGGGGACCTGGAGGCCGTATTTTGCCCCCAGGCCAGAGGTTCCCACTCCTGCTATATGAGAGAGAGAAATAATACAGAAATACATTCCTCCCTGTGTGTGCAACATTCCAACTCATTTATGCAAGAGACTATGAGAGGAGGCTATTTTATTTTTAACCATAGACACACTGCCAATCAAACTCTTGTTTCTGGAGCGGATCCTGTTGATAAGTCTGCCACTTTAGGGAAACTTGCACCAATTTTCTCAACCATTGCTTGGACACAGGTAACTGGGCTGGTCTGTACTGCAGAACACGGACAATCTTAGCAGCTCAGAAAAGATTCAGAAGCAGCAATCTGGTGGAGAGATGACTGTGAGTCTCAATCTGGTAACTTGAATACAATAATGGGTACAACAGCTCTTGCACTTGGAGTGACGGCATCTAATGCTAGAGACCAGTGGGTCTGAGCACAATTAAAACTCCACTAGAGATGGAACAAGTCAACCTGATCTGTCAAATTGCACAAGTGATTCAGGTACAGGAGAGATCGGCAGCTGGTGGCTCAGTCACTCAGTTCAGCCCTCAGAGGCTCCCCTTTTTTTCTTGCTCCACATCTGGAACTGAAAAAGCAAGGGGAGAGCAATTTGCCAAGCATCTGTCAGGCCCCAAATCATGGCTAGCAGCACATCTGACTCATTGGGTTGCCAGTTGCACAGATCTTGCCTAGCCTTTGGGCAAGCTTACATGGGAATGGGTTCAAGGGGGGTATTTTCTCATACCTCCACCGAAAAGGTAGCTGGTGTCTCTACAGCAAATCATACGTCACAGGAATATGTAAGGGCTGGCAAAAAGATGGATAAGCCCAAGGACTGTGACTGTTGATAAGACAAGTGCACAGGTCAGTCAGCAAGTGTGCCAAAGGATGGGGTTAATGCCCTGAAACACGATGCCATAAAATGGGTCATTTCTGCCCATGCTCCATTTCCCTGTCTTATTGGCTCACAAGAAACAGAAGAGGAAGGAGGGGAAAAAACCCATAAGGCTTTTTACCAACTTACTCCAAGGTTTTGAGAGTTGGGGAATTTGAGACTTAGCCTCTGGAGGATTTGGTTCGCTGTGCTGCTGGTTTGCTAATGTTCAGGTGATAGAGATCTAACTTCTTTCCTCCCTTCTTCTCATGCAGATCCTTGTTTGGCACACAAGGACAGAGAAACCCGTGCTGGTGAACGAGGGGAAAAAAGGCTTCACAGATCCAAACGTGGAAATTTGACATTGTGTTGCAAAGAGAGAGAAAACAAATAGCAGGTATCATTTTTTAGAATTCCTACATTCACATCACTATGGTCACAAACCATTAGCTGTGGGCCTGTTTCACCATCTCCTTTGTAATGTTTAGCACAACTTTTTTAAAAAATGTGTATGTTTTTTACCCTGCAAGCTGCTTTGAGACACATGGGGGAAAGCAGGGTAAACATTTTTAAAAACATAAATATATATATAGTGTCATTCAGCCACAGTGATGTGTTTTCCCATTTGCTGGTTGGTGAGGACAGGGAAGGAAATGCATAGCATTGTGACATTATGGTGGTACGAATTGTTATAGAAGAGAGTGTTAGAATATGGCAAAAAGATCCCAATTTCATTTAGAAACATCAAGGTTCGGTTGAGGTGTCATTCTAGCCAAAGACTTGATAAAATAATACTTAAATATAAGGTTTGGTCAGAAGCAAAAGAACAGCATCTTGTCCTCGAGAGGCAAATCTGTGACATTCAAGCTGATGTTTTAATCCGCAGCCTCTTCCCTCTCGCGAAGTCCTTGAGCCAGCCAGCCAGCCAGCCTCCAAGAACAGCCTGGATACGTCGAATAGACTGGCTATTCAGCTCAGTTACTCTCAAACTGACCGAAACTGCTCAGACTTACCTGAACTTCCTCGTAGACTCTTGAATGAAGAAGGAAAACAACACAACTGACCCTCTGGAGACAAACCAGTTTTGTTTTTGTTTTAAAGAAAAAGCACAGAAGTCATGGAGTTGGCATCACTTTTGGTCCAAAGCGCAGAGCCTCACAGGTTGTGTGGATGGAAGGCAAGGACGATGAAGGCAAAAGAATGCCTGCCCGGGAAGCTCCCTCCAGGAGTCAAGGATCAGACCAATGGGCGGACTTCCAAAGGATATTGATAAGGACAATGGTTGCCATTTTCACCCTTGATGGATTCCTCTCTCCTGTCCCCATCCTAGCAGGCATGGACTACATACTTGGGCACAACCAGGGAAAAGAGATCTCTACTTTGAGAGGAACACTGCCTTTGGCAGTGGCACCTTTGCTCTTAAATTATATTTATTATGCTGTAAGAGATGGCAGCGTTTGGCCATGATGTGGGGGAAAGGGAAGTAGAAAAAAAGAATGCTAATTTTAAACTAGCAAATAACCATCTGGGCCCCTTTCCTGCAATTCGTACCTCTCCCCTGCTCCAAGAGGATTGAAGAGGTTGTGTCCTCCCCCACCCCCCAGGTCTTGGCTAATTCTACACAACCTAGATCAGTGCTTCCCAATTAGCTAATTACTGAGGACCCCTTATTTTTCAAAAGCCAAGCCATGGACCCCCTACTTTTGAAAATTTTGATAACTCTGTGGTAGTTACTTCTCCAAAGCAATTTCATGAACAAAAAGTGCAGAGGTATACTAAGAAACAGGCTAGAGCTAAGCGATATCCGTTTTTCAACATTGTGATATATCAGCAGCTAAACATTGCAATATTCTGATATATCATGATATCTGAAATTGGGGATCAGGCATGGGGATGAGGGAAGGAGCAGTCACGGAGATCGAATGGGGGGGAGGAGAGGAAGCGGAGTCACCTCCACCACATGGCTTGGGGAGAGGGAATGAGGATGGGGGTGTATCAAGCCGCCCTCAGTGGGGCAGCCAGCGGTGGCACCAGCAAAGATGCACATCCACTGTGGCTGCTGCTGTTTTCCTGCTGACTGAGAAAAGCTGCTCCACCTAAGCTCAGATCAGCAGTGTTATCAGCTGAGATCATCGTGCGATATCGGCAGTGCCTTGAAGCTGGTTGCCCTGCTCTCCCTAACACGAGGAGCGATATATTCCTGCGTATTTCTGGGCACAAATTGTTATTGTGGTGTTATTTCAAAATGGATTTTGGCCAATATATTGAAAAATCCCACGGCTCTAAAACAGACCATAAAATTTGTTGCATTACCATGCAAAAGCAACATAAATTTAGTTGGGGGGGCAAGGGATGAGGCCGCAGCCACAGACCCCCTAGGCGCTTTCCACAGACCCCTGAACCCCTAATTGGAAACCACTGACCTAGATCAAGGCATCTCTGACCGACTTCTTTTGTGGATCATTTGCCCGACCCTTCTAAGCTGGGCCTATCTCACTGCACACATCACTCAAGGCATCAGGTTTTCCCCATATTCGTGTCAACCTCACGTGGGTTAGGATAAGGCTTGTGAGCTGACCACCACCACCACATCCCCAGCAACAAACCGTACAGCAGAAGATCGTTCCCAGCAATGGGCTGAAAATACTGTTTTGACCCCGCTTGTAACTTTCTAGGGTGTAGAGAGAAAAATGAAGGTTTTTTCATATCACAAGTTTCTTGCCAAGGGTCTTCAGAACATATGGCACTGATTTGGGGTGCATCCTCCAGTCTGTTTTCCAACTTTGTGATGTTGAAGCTACTCCATTAGGAGAAATGTGTCACTGCCCTACCAACATGTCTGCCCACAGGCAGCCGGAGGGGGGAGGGCTCTGTCTGACAATGACTCTGGCTCCACTTATTGCTGGCCTCCCTGCTTTTCTCCCTGTCTCAATGGGCATCAGTCAATGCTGCCCAAAGCCATGTGTGATGCTTTGAAAACCACTGAACTGGCTGACCTTGTGAACAGGGGTGGCAGATTGGGGAGGCTATTTCAGCTCGCCCCTCATTTGATTAGACAAAAGGAAACATGTATTTATGTTCTGGGCATTGCACAATGATCACATAACCCTTTGGACCAACTTGCCACTGAATTTCTGGCCTATATATGTTGGTCATCAAGTCAAAAAGCAAATGAGGGCCAAGAAGACACGGGCCAATAGCAAATATTTAGTTTGTTAATCCTGACAACTTCCATGCAAATATGCATGTTTTGTGGTGGAGGGCTGGTGCAAACATCTTTCAAGGCAAGCCGACTCAGGTCTGTACCACTTCAGATTTAGAGGTGTGGGACCCTAAACATCCCCCTATACAAAACAAAAGAAAAACCTCCCTGCATTTGGCAAGCTGGCACATTGGGGAGTCGGCTACACTGAATTTTTATCTCATGTGTTTAATGTCCTGCATGCAGGGACAGTATTATGTAGAGGACTGCTCAACCATACCAGCATACCTCTATTCTGAAGTGCTACAGTACAGAGTTCCATAGATCAAAACATTTTTTAAATGCTCTGGAAATAGGCAAGAACAAACCTCAGACTGTGGTGCCCTGTGGCACTAATGTGGACCACCCCGTTTCAAAACATACTTGTTACCATTGTTCAAAAACGGGCATTTTTGCAACAGAGTCTTGCTTTTGCTTAACCAGGAGGCTGTATTTCTGTGTAGCCCTTATATGAAGGAATGTTGGCCAAATCTCAGTGGAGATAGGTGTTCCTTTGCCTATCTCATGCAATGACAGTTAGAAGTATGGCACTTTATTTTTAAGACAGATCAGCTGGTTGGTCCACCGAAAAACAATTACCTTTCTTAATTTGTTTCTAACTTCCATGCCACAAAGGCCAGCAGAATCATCAAACAATGAATGTGAGAAATGAGTGGCAGGTATTTTTGTTCCTTGGGTCTCTTTATTCTGCCTGTTGGAGCCAGTGTCACGAGGTCAGAGTGAATCAAGAATCATGGAAATGTACTGACAAGCCTGATCTGCACTGGGGTGGTGGGCTGATTTGGGGAGCAAATAAAATGCAAGTTTTTGGTTATGTGCAACTATTGCTTTTCGAGAGAAACAAGTCATAAAAAGTGGGGGGAACACAACACATTTATCCTCTGACTATGCCTCTCTTTGAATCTGCTCAGATGAAGCCGGTTCAACACCACTGCTCCTGCATTGCCCAAAGATCAGCAGCGAGTGCTGGACTCCAAACACAGCAGAGCCCATGGCCCTGGACTATAGACCATGCCAATTTGAAAATGAGGTAGGGCTCAGCCACCAAACACACACCATACCCCTGCACAAAGAAAACTGACCTCTTCCTGAACATCTGGTTTTCTACATGGAGTGTATTTGGGGAATATCTGTATGGCTGTTATGTGGGAACGACAACCAACCAGATTTCTGCACCTGCTTTCTAAAGCGGAACAACTTGACCAAATGGTCTACAGGCAGTTCGTATTGGTGCTAAGAGTTCCACTTCCTGAATTACAGAGGCAGATTCCCATGACTCAGTGCAGCCCTACTTATGGATGGTCAAATAGCCATCCATACTATGGGGTGGGGAAGAGTTGGGTGATAAGAGTAGGAGGGGCTGTATGAAAAGTTATCTGTGGCTGAAATGCATTGCCCTGTGGATATAGACTGTGTTAATCCCCTGAAAATGTAAAAGACCAAAGAAAGATCCACCCATTCTGCCTGCCCCCTTCAAATTGTCTTCATAAATACATTCATGTACAAGGTGCCCTCACTGTCTCTTCACTTTCCTTTAAAAAAAAATATCAAAATGATATTTTGTGATGGTATTTGATCTATTTCAAAAGCACAATGGTATCTGCTAGCTACAGGAAAATAACCCTGTACAGGAAAATGCACTTTTTAAAACCCTTAACCCTAATTAGCTCAGATGCATAGACAGTGTGGAATCAAACCGCTCTTTGGACTAATGACAGATCTCTATACAGTTCCTGATATTTAAAATAATAATAAATGAAAAGGCAAGTTTAGGGTTGTTTTTTTTTCCATTTATGGCACTATTTATCAAAAACAATCAACTGGGGGGGGGAAACAACAAACAAGCCTTTAAACCAAGAAGGCTCTTTTGTTTCCAACTATGAAAAACTCTGCCTTTTAAATTTTTTTATTTTACTAAAATCCAGAACTCAACAGTTGCGAAATCTGAACGTCCAGCAGAACTGCTCATGTAGGGTTCCCCTCTGTGGTGAGGAGCCCCTAGCCTTCATAAATTTAAAACACAGCCCAGATCTAGCTTACAAAAGGTGGGTGGGGAGGAATTGAGAGGCATTTTGCTTAATTATTTTTTTAAAAAAAAAACTCACCAGATTTTAGATTTTACAACGCAGGAGTTGTTTCCAATGGCTGTCCTCTCCTATTTGCATGTGTCTGTTTTATTTACGGCAAAACAATAACCCTGCCAGGCTGCAGCAAATCATGGAGAAAATAAATAAAGGAATCAACAGGATGCATCCCAAGGAACTCCCATCCTTTTCGCTTGTTTCTTGCGAAGTTGCTCTTTGTTGACAGTGGGGACTCGGACCTTGGACACGGATGCAAAAACAGGGGCACGTTGGCTCTGAGAGCTGGGATGGTGGCTGGTGCTTTGAGTGAGCAGCAAGAGGTCCAAATGGAGGATGCTGGGTTTGGTTTTGTTGTTCTTTTTTTCTTTTTTTTTACAGCTGCACTGTCTGTTCAAATTTTAATCCAACTGTATTTAATTTCTTAAATAAAATTAAATATGGTTTTTAACAGCCAGAAGCCCCTTGAAATCTCTCACGCCTGCGGCCGCTGGGGAGGCAATGCTTAGGAAGGGAAGCGGAGCCAGGGGGCTGTGGTTAAATGGCTTCCTGAAATGGCCTGACCCAACCAGCATCTGGGAGGTTGGGTGCCAAATTCCCTCCTCTCTTTTTTTCAATTTGGAGCAGGGGAGAGGCAGCTTGGGAAATGCAGTCTGTTGCAAGCTACCAGCAAGAGATGTCATCCGAGCAGAAGGGAATACTCCCCAAACGGTCACTAATATGGTTGCTGCAGTGTTTGATTATGAACCATGAAAGATGAAACTGAGAAGCTTTTGGGCGGTTTTTGAAAAGGGTGGGGAGAGAAGCAGGCCTCTAAAAAACAGAGTGGATGAAGCATTACACCTTTTCCGAGTCTTCCCTTTTTTAAGGCCAGTGTTCCAGCTACAAAATGCAAAAATGCCAGGGGTCCCGGCTGCAAATGCAGTCAGCCTCTCCCTTGCATTGCTTTCTCAAGCTAAACATCTGGAAACAAAGGGGGGGCACTGTGCTGCAAAGATGAAGCATCCGCTCTTTCAAGTTGACTCTCCAGATGTCCAGTGCTGCTAGAGCCGCACACTGGTGCCAACAGGAGCCAGAGAGGTATTCTAGTTGCAAAGAAACACAGGCTCTCACTCCCATGATGCAGGAGACAACCCTGAGGACTATGCAGAAAGCAGCCCTGTTTACAGCTTCTGCACTGCAACAGGGATGGGGAAGCTGCGGCCTTCTGCACGTTGCTGAGCTCCCAACCGGCCCCTGTGGCAAGGGATGATGGGAGCTGCAGTCCAGCCATGTCTGGTGGACCACAGATTCTCCCCAACCATCCAAGGTAGTATAATTCCAGGATGTGTCTAGGATGGTGGTGGTTGATATTTCAGAAGGCTTCCCTGCATAGCAAATGTCTGCAATATGGTAAAGAGAGAATGGTTAAGGTAGCTACTGCCAGCTGCCCAAGTTTACCACATGCAGGGAGATTGTTCAAAAAAATATGGCACGCACACACAGACCCCTGAATTCTGAAGTGGTACAGTCTCCACCACCACCATTTGGCGAAGTGTGTAGATGGGCTCTTAAAGTTTCCCACAGCCGCCTAAAGAGAGAGCAACAGTTGATACAAATCCCACCCGCAGAATGCTAAAACTACAGGATCGCTGCACTAGTTCCCAAGACTGTATGTGCGGACTTTGATTTTACTGAGTGCATCTCTTTGCTACAACGTCCCCCTCCTCTTTTCCTCAGTCTCCTTTTGGGGCTCTGCAAGATCTGCCAATCGCGTTACATTCACCATTGTGAGGGGGGTGCCCCATGGCAATGACTCGGTGCTGTGTTTCTAAGGAACGCCAGCAACTGGGGGCGTGGGGAAAAGCCCCCCACATCCATGCTTGTCAGTGGCTGCAGGAATTTGTCGCAGGGCAGTGGAGGTTCTCAGTGCAATGGCAGGGATCCACCTAGGCAGGGGCCCCTGGAGTTACAGCAATAGTGTTAGGTGCTCCATGTCCCCAGCAGCAAGAGTTCTTGGCACCCTCTTGTTCGAACTGTAACTGAAAGCATGCAAGTTCATGGCATGCTGCGAATGTGGAACCTTCACCCACTTCAATATGGCTTTCACGGGACTCCCCACCCATGGCTGGCATTTAAAGGACCAAACTGAAAGCAACTAGTCGGGTGCCTTTCGGGTTAACAACATAAGATACCTTGGCTGGAACTCTTAGACTAATGCAAAAATTGTGAACAGTGCCATCCTACCCAGCCAAATGACCACACTGGGAGACTAAAAATGGAATAGTAATAAAAAGATTCCCTTTTCTTCACAGTAAGGAGGTCTTCAATTGTCTGAAAATCCCAGCAGATGAGCGGAGAGGTCGGCTACTTGCAGGTGTCAAAGAGAACAAAAAGACGTCCAACTCAAGCCGAATTGTTTGTGGATCAGCTTCTGAATCCAGTGGATCCCTGACAGGCCTTGCACACTGATCCCGCAGAGAGATTCTCCGCATTTTTTGTTCCAGCCAGGGCAAGAGAACCAGTAGCAGAGCTGAACTCCTCTAGGGAAAGGACTCCTAGATACGTTGGATTTCCTCCCTACTTCCAGTGTTTGAAGTCAGCCTCTTAAATTCATCGACAGTGTGAGCATTCAGCAACCAGACTCCACCCAAGCCCTGGAAATTCATCGATGGAGACGGGGGGCACACCTTTCACAAGGGTTTGGAGGAAGAAGTGGAGCCTTCCCTGCATCCAAGCCCTCCCTGCCTCCCTCCCACAAATCCATTTCAGACGCATGCCCTCAAATGAACCAGCTGGGGTGGGGGGTGAAGCAGTCAGGGATGAGCCCCCCACCCCCTGTCCTGGTTCAGCCCACATACTGGCTCCGTCCGAGGAAAGGCAAGTCTGTGGACTGGATGATTCGCCCTGCAGCACGCTCTTCAAAAATAATGATCTGGGAAGGAAATAGAAAGAAAAGGAACAGTTTGACACAAGTAACGGAATACGCTTGACTCTGCATTCATACAAAGTAGTAGTTGTTGTCGCTGGCATCTGAAAAATGATAGGCGTATCTGCTGGGATTAGTAAGAGCTAGAATACTTCCATGTGGTTCATGTACTTCAAAAACTTTCACAAGCACATTCCCCACATTTTCCTCAGGGACAGTGAAGTCATGGTGAAGGGTGGACAGGCCAGCGTTCTCCTCCTCCCATCATTCCTTGCAAACTCTATGCATGCCCTGGAAGCAATAAACCTGGAGGGAATTGGCTTCTCTACGGCATTGATCACACATAAGGAAAAAGTACTTCTGCAGATCTAATTCAGGTGCCTAGGCTCTGAAACCTGGGTTCAAAACTTCACTCCACCATTAAACTCCCTGAGGGACTTAGTCATAGTCTTGCAGCTTAACTTCCCTCAAAGGGTTGATGTGAGGACAAATAAGGGAGGAGGGAGAACCATGTGTACCACCTTGAGCTCCTTGGAGGGAGTGTGGGATATAAATGCAGTAAAAGAAACCAGCTTTCTTTTGTGTTGTTCGCACACATCCTTTTGTTATAGGGCACATTTCTCAGATTTACACCCAGAAGCATAAAACATAAACAACCACAGGAACTAAGAGAGTTCATAATTCTTCCCTAATTAAGAGTCCACTCCTAGCCTTCCATGCTCCTCTGCTGCTTCAGCAACGAAGGATCAACCTTTTGCGCAAATGCTAATCACATGCCATAGATATATTTTTTAAAATGTGAGCTTAACTCGGAGCTGTTTTTTTATCATGCACACTTCCCCTTTAAAACTGTTTTTATTTTATCTGCACTTTGATCACTATGACTATATCCACGAGTTTTAAAGTCCTGCTTTCGTTGCTGTTTTTAATGAATATATTCTATACTAGAGATACTTTTCGATTAAGCGGTATACAAAATATTGCTAAACAAATACATGATACCTGACCATCAGACATTTTGGTAGGGCTCATATGAGCTGCAGTCCAACAACATCTGGAGGGCAGGGCGATGACCTACCCCTGGAATCTGCCAAGGTAGGTTGTTACAGCTTTTGTGGGTGCCAATCGGGCAACTCACCTCATTGTGCCCTTGCTGGAGCCATGTGGCTGGGAGGTAGAGTGTTCCTTGAGGGCCAATTTTCCAGTAGCGGCCGAGGTTCTGACCATTGACAAAGACAACACCTTTGCTCCAACCCTAGGAAACAGAGATGGGTCAGGAGTGCAGTAACAGAATATGTGGACATTCTAGAATGCAGCTAACATTTCTACAGATGGCCTGGGCAAATATGGGGAAATGGCAGAAAACTTTCACCACCTCCTTCTCCAGACTTGATGCTGCCATAAAAGAGCCAATGTGGTGTAGTGGTTAGGGCATCAGACTAGGACCCGGGAGACTGGGGTTCAAATCCTCACTAAGCCACGAAGCTCCCTTGGTGGCCAGTCATTGCCTCTCAGCCTAACCTACCTCACTGATGCCACACTTTCCTATTCCCACTGCAAGAATAAATAAAAATGCATTTACATGTTTCAGAAAGTGTCCTAGGAAAGTGGAATCTTTTAGAGGAGTTATCGTCAAATCAAACCTAGATCAATTTTAGAATGTGTATACTAGATTCTCCCTGCACCTCACTCCCACGTCCCTCAAAAAAAGGTAGTGACTAGGTCTCACAAGATGATTTCATGTGGAATGCACAACAAATTCAGTTGTCTGTTCCTTTGAATGAGGCTCACGGTGTACAATCCAACCAGCTGCAGCTAATAATGTTGTAATCAGTGCACAGCAATGGTTTGGACGTGCATCACAAAGAATGCATAGATTTCCAACAATGCGATGACAGTGTCGAAGGCGAAAACACGCAGGCATAAAGGAACAGATTCTGCACACCTCTAGCTGTAGCGGATACACAATTCTTGCTGCCAAGGACCCTGTTGTCTAAAAAGAAGCCCAACCGCTCATCAACAAAGGCCCTTCTCTCCAGCATCTCTTCTTAAGGCCTCTGATCCAGCAACTCACCTCTAGCTTCAAGAAAGTGTCCTGAGGCATATGTTGCACCTGAAGGGTTCCCCGGAAGAACGCTGGGCCCATTGCGCTGTCAGGGACGGCACTCCAAGGAGTGGTCCCACGTAGGCTGTGGGGAGAAAGCAGATGATGAGAAGAAAAGAAGAAGCTGCATCCCAGGCTGGATAATTTTGGGGACCAATTTTGATGCAGGGAGAGCCTTACTGGTTGGCAATTTTGCCTTGGGAACGCTTTGAGGCTGCATCCTGGTTCAAGTCCACTTTGGGAAACTGAGATCCAGCCACGCATCAAAGGTCACAAACATCCTCTTCTCCACCCTGCCCCAGTCACCCCCCAGCACACTAAAAGGAAGTTACGGAATATCAACTTTTCCACAGTTGTGTGAACTGGTTCTCATTTGGCTCACAGCAGCAAAAAAACCCAGAATTTGGCTCAAGCCCCCAAGAGCTTATGCTAAGTATCTGGGGGAGCAAGAATTGGGGGGTGACGTTTTCTCAAAGGTTAAAATTGCTCTTCCTTGCACTGTATGGGAAAATTTCAGGAGGGCAGAATGGGAAAGGGACCTCAACCACAACTGCTATAAAATGCTCATATTCAAGGTGGACAGTGTCAAACATGAACCCTCAAGGATTATAGCAACATAAAGATACCATCTTATTATACCAAGTCAAAGTATGTTTCCATATAACCCATATAGCGCAGCAGCACCCCAGGGTTTAGGTACATGACTTTCCCATCACCTGTTATTTAACCCTTTTAAAACCAATACCTCAAGGTAATCGCCTCTCCCCATATCAAGCAACCTGGACCCTGCAATCGTCACCTGGGGCCCTTCTTTGTGTGCCCCATCTGTAGAAGTCTGTAGGGTAGGAACATGAGGCCAGGCCTTTTCAGTGGTGGCTCCTCGCTTGTGGAATGCTCTCCTCAGGGAGGCCTGCCTGGCGCCATCATTACATATCTTTAGGTGCCAGGCAGAAACATTCCTTTTAATCAGGCCGTTGGCTTTTAACTATCTGTGGCCGTTTTGTGTGGGTGGGATGCTTTAATACAGGGTTTTCTTGATGCTGGTTTTAACATTTGTTTGTTTGTGTTTGTTTATTTTTGCTTAAGATATTGTGATCACTTTGAGCTGCTGTGGCAAAAACCAGCAACTATTAAATTAGTAAATACAGTGGTGCCCCGCAAGACGAATGCCTCGCAAGACGGAAAACTCGCTAGACGAAAGAGTTTTCCGTTTTGGAGGTGCTTCGCAAAACGAATCTCCTATGGGCTTGCTTCGCAAGACGAAAATGTCTTGCGAGTTCCTTCGGGGTTTTTTCCTCCCCCCCCCTTTTCTAAGCCGCTAAGCCGCTTATCTGCTTATCCGCTAAGCCGATAAGCCACTAAAAGCCGCTAAAAGCCGCTAATAGCGCTAATCCGCTAAACCGTCAATGGGCTTGCTTCGCAAGACGAAAAAACCGCAAGACAAAGAGACTCACAAAACGGATTCTTTTCGTCTTGCGAGGCACCACTGTAACACCAACGCTATCATAGCCAGAAAAAGTCTCCAAGGATGGAGGTCGTGTGTGTGTGTGCAGGATGAAAAGGCTCCTGTTCGAAAGCTGGCTGGAAGACACCGCAACATCTTGCCGCAGGTTCTATTTGCTCCTTCTGCTGCAGTGAGGGCTAATTGCTGAGTAAGAGCTGCAGGAGGGGGGGGGTGTTCGGAGAAGGCTTCAACAACTGGCATTTCCATGATGTGGCAACTCCCCACCACCTGCCTCCAAGGAAGGCAGCAGCTTTCAACCCTCATCTGGCTGTGTTAGGGTTTCTAGGCACTGTTGCATTGACAGAGCAGAACAGCTATGAAAAATGATCGCCTGCATCCCTCCTTGCACAAGGAATATTCAGCTGATTCGTATACCCTGGGACAAACAAACCCTCACCGGTTTTGTTTGTTTTTTTTCTCTTTACCTTTCCCATTTCTGATTCCCTCCGGCTCACACCTCCAGGTTGCCACCTTGCTATCAAGAGCAGCCTCAGTGTGACCGCTCAAGAGATGAGATGAGCAGTCTTTCAAGATAGGCAACTCCACCTCCCTCTTCTCACCAACCAGAAACCCCAACCTCAAGGACGGCAGGCGAGATGACTGCACGTCTACGGAGAGACGGGGAATGCCAGTTCGCATTCCATCTAATCCCTTCCAGCTCCCCAGGGCTGTGTATATTTTCTTATTAAAAGGCCCCTTTTACATGCCCGGAGGCGACAGCGCTGTAACAAACTCCAGGACCCTAATCCGATAAAGGGGCTTCCTTCAGATGCGCTAAGTCAGTGGCAGCGGCAAACTGGGAGATGCTCTGTGAGAGGTGAGATCGCTGGCTCAGCGGAATTGCGCCTCTGCCCTATACGTCCGCAAGGCAAACAGGTTTTTAATGGCTAATGGCTCATCTAGCATAGTTCTGGAGAGAAGAAAATCGACTGGGGCCTGAGTTCTGTTCAAGATGATCCACACGTGCTGCGTGGGTGGGTGGGACTTCTCTGAGTAAGAGCTATTTTCCGGGAAGAACAGTCAACATTGATCCTGTGCAACTCTCTAAGGACCAGGGGTGTGTGGGTGGGTATTAAAACAATGATGTTTTGTTTTTATCTACTAAGCCAGGCTTTGCCCACCGGGTGCCCTCCAAATGCTGTGAACGACAACTCTCACCAGCCCCAGGCAGCAAGGTAAAGCCTGTACATACTAAGTAATACACACTGTTGTGTTGTATGCAATACATCAGTGGTAAGGATATACTCTGTGTGCAATAAAACATTTAAAATATTAATAAAGGTCTTTCCCTCTCTATTAAATTTTCTTTTCTTTTGAAGCAAAGAACATTTTCTACATTGAAAAGAAAAGGGAAGTAAATGCAATGCTGTGCAGTGGTTAGAGCGCTGAACTAGGATGAAATAGACTGGATTCAAATTCCCACTCAGCCAGAGGTGACCTTTGGCAATCACTCCTTCCTCACTCAGGAGCAGGGAGATGTTTTCTGCCTAGGGATGTGCTTCCTTGGGCACAATCACTGGAAACAGGTCACACCAGCAGTCGGCGGGGGGGGGGGGAGGACAGGACTAGAGTAATGAGGGGACAGAATTGTCTCTTCGCTGTCTCATAGAATTGTAGAGTTGGAAGGGACCATGATGGCCAACCCCACTGCAATGCTGAAATCTTTTGCCCAACGTGTGCCTCGAACCCATGACCCTAAGATTAAGAGTCTCTCGTCTCTCTTTTTGCCACCCACTTCTCCCTCCTCCCCCGTCTTTCTCAGTTATCAGGTGACCTGAGGAGGAACAGATCACTCTTGGCAGAGGTCAGACTTGATTGCCTGAAGAGCCCTTTTGAGATTAGGCTGAAGCCTAATGCACCCAGAGAGCCACAAGATGCCAACCCCAACTTAGCCTAAGATACCTCACAGGGTTGCTGTGAGGACAGAAACAGGGGGGAACTATGTACCCAACTCCGAGCAAACCAGAGAATGGACGGGCCACAAAGGGAATACATGAAAGCTTCCCCAGGCCAAAATGCTGCTGGTGTCCCACAAGCTACACCCAGGTGGTCCCCAGCATGTCTGTCAAAATACAATTTGAAGTCATGCAGGGTTAACCACAGTGGCTTTCAATTGCTACAAGAGGCAGAAACAGCCATTAAGTGGTCTGCGAAGACTGTCATCAGTTTTCAAGGGGAGACTGATAGGAAGAACATCCATAACTAGGGTTGCTTGAAATTCATTTTACTAACATCTCTGAGGATCGGGACAGAATGATTGTTCAGATTCTGTGGGGTGGAGGGGAGGTTTGGGAATCACTGCCCTAGACTGCACGACGCCTCTGCTGCTGTCCATAGAAATTAAGTACAGCAAAGAGTCAACTGGCCTGAATTCTTCCTGTTTAACGCCTACTTTTCTGCACACAGCGAGCTTTATTCAGGCATGCATTCCTCCCTTCCCAAAATGCCAGAATCTGGGGAAAGTCTCACCACTTGAACTTGCTTGCTGTATACGTTGCCCTAGGTGCCATGGATTGTGCACAAGGCAGGACTCCCCAGAAAAAGAAGGATCAAAGGAGACTAGAAAGGGAATGCAAGAAGAACACAAGAAGAGCCAATGGCCCATCTAGTCCAGAACCCTGTTCTCACAGCGGCCACCCAAATGGCTGTGGAAAACCCTCAAACCAGTTCCGAGTACAAGGGCCCTCTCCCCTCCTGTGGCTTCCAGCAACTGATTTTCAGAAACAATACACGGTCACAAAGCCTCTCTAAAGGATGCTATCAGTCTGCGTGGGATGATAAGCCCCTTATGATTCGGGGGGAATTACTGGCCTGGAACAGTCACAGGAACAGCGGTGGCATTATCTGAGCTAAGCTCAGGACAACCACGGTTCAGTGCTGCGCGCTCTGGCACCCCACAAAGAGATTTCCACCTTCTTCTTATCCTTTCCGAAGAGTCAACACCCGTTCAGCGATGGCGCCGCTTGCTGATCTGGTTTTCCTTGCTGCGCAGCACCTCTACGCCTCACGCCCCCCGCCCACTTTTTGCTGGGAACTTGCAACTGCAAAGGACTTTAGCAGGGAGAGGAGGCTGATGGAGCTTGCCCTGGAAAAGCAAGTGCCTTCACAGCAGAAAAAAAAGAAGAGAGAGCTGCAGCTAAACCACCTGCAACCTAGCAAGGGAAACAATCTCTTTCTGGAGAGCTTTGTGACTCAGTCACCAAAGTTCCTTAGGGTCAAAAAACAGAAAGGAAGACCCTCCCCGCCAAAACAATCCTCGGATTTTAGCCAAGAAACAAGCTGCATTTACAAAACAAAAGCAAAATGTGCTTTGACCTGGGATCACACTTTAAAAAAAAGGAATAGCTGGTTTAGAGGCAGAATTTTTTTTTTGGGGGGGGCACTGATGGGAGTTGTAGTCCAAAGTATCTGGAAGGCATAAAGCTTGAGAAGGGAAGCCTAGTGGCAGAAAAGGATTTGCTATTGCCCAGCTTTGCTGGCCGCTGCCTGTGCCATCACTAGCAAGGCTTGTTCCTGGTCCTGGAGCCTGGCATGGTCCCGTGTACAGAATTCAGCATCCCGGAAATCTTAGCTTTCTCTTTCCTTCTTTTAAATGGAAAGAATGGACTTCTTCAGGCAAGGCGCCATTAGGTTGTGGAACTCCCCTCCACAGAATCCCTGCATTGCTGGCTACCACAAAACACAACAATGGTGAGGACTGGGCAAGCACGCTCCACCCCCACCTATGGGAGAGTGCACTCTGCCCATGCCTGATGCATATGCGCACATGCACATGTGCACATAAGCAGCGCTATGCCCCTGGTTTTACCCATCCAAGCAGTTTTGATAGGACCACTGAGCAAAGCTGAGCTGCTGGGCTTGAGCAGAAATAAGAAGAGGCCTGAAATGTAGGCATCGATAAGGAAGGGCTGCTGCAGTGCTCTGTGTGTTTTTGTGAGGTACCTGGTCGTGATTTGCCAGCTCATTCCAGGACCAGATGCTGGCTTGCTTGGCAGGTGGAGTTGCTAACTAGGTCTTGTCCCTCTGCCAAATGCATTTGCTGTAAATAAGGGGAAAAGGGAAACAAGTAGTGACAACGGGGTATGCGGGTGTTGAGTATCTGCACAAACCTTTCTATGAAGCTGGGTTTCATGTCCAGGCTGTAAATCTTGAAGTTCCTCAAGGCGGTTTTGTTGAGATAGATATCACCAATTAAGCCTGCAAGAGAGACAAGAGTAAATGCCGAACTGAGCAGTGAGCCTGATGAATCAACTCTGGAAGCAGAGGGAACGAGCAAGCTGTGCTCAGCAGCAGCTGTCCTCTGCAGGAAGATCAGGGCCCGTAAGGCCCCTACTGGTATCGAAGAGAGAGGGGAAGTTCTACTGTGTCGGCAGAAATCATTCCACTTGTTGCAATGGCTCCCCCAGATTCCAGTCGCTGAATCATTGCTACTGTCCAAAGAGCTCCTTTAGCCCAAAGGGCTGAACACAGCTAGTGGGGATTATTGATCCAGCCCCCTGACACTTTAACTGGCAGATTGCTGCATCGCGTCTCAAAACACAAACTCTGTTTTCATTTCCAAAGCTGTTTGCCACGCAGCACTGGGAGAGCGAGAGGCAGCTGCTCAAGAAACACAAATCCAAATTTCCATTTGCGGCAAGGAGTTGGTTCTACAGTTACTTGAACCTTGATTTCTGGATATTGCATGCTTGCCGGGAGTCTTCACACTATAGGTTACATATGTTAGGAAGGCATCCCGGGGAGGAGAGAAGGTGTAGAGTAGAGTAGAGTAACTGAGGTGAACACAAAGGACATTAGGAAGCTGCCTCATACCATCTAGCTTTGCCTTTGCCTATCTAGCTTAGTTTTCTTGACAATGATGGGCAGCAAATCTCCAGGGTGTCAGACACAAGTCTCTCTCCCCCTACCTGGAGATGCTGGGGGATGAATCTGGGACCTTCTGCATGCAAACCAGAGCTACAAGCCTTCCCACAAAGGACAGGGGTGAGGGGCTTGGGTGCAAATAGAATGGGAAAGTAGGCTTTATGTTGTTCAAGAGAATAAATAAAAAGATTTCTCATAAAAGGCTGTGGCAATGAGGCAAAAAATCCTCTAATCCCCTGCTTTTCAAGCTGCAGAAGAGTTGGCTGATGATGTACAACACAGTGTGAATGGATCTTCCATAGATCAGCTCCCTGCTCCACAGCAAACCCCACACGATCACAACAGAAGCAGGCAAAGAGAGAGGACAGCCAGCCGGGGGGGGGTTGTGCCCAAAGCAGACTCGGGCGAAGGATATTCCAGAAATGCACTCGAGAAGACTCACAAGCAACCTGGCACATTAGATCACACCAAACTGGGCACCGCAACACAAGCTGTACCAAACTCCCCGAGCGAGAGGCTCCATGCGGCTGGCCATTCTCCTATCTCCCATGCATCAGTTTCCGTAGCTGGCTGCAACTGACCAAGCATTAAGGTGATGAAAGCAAAGGAGTGAAAGAGCAAGTGTGTTATGCCTGCCAAATCAAAGCTTCGGAAGCACTAACACGGCTCTGAAATAAATAGCAGGCGAAACGCCACATAATTGTTCAGGTAAGAAATATACCTTCAATGGGCCACTTATGCACAACCTTGTCAAAGAACTCCCCTCCCAGGAAAGATCTGCCTGGCACCTTCTATGTTAACCATTAGATTCCAAACAAAGTCGGCTCTGTTTAATGGGCCTTTAGTAATTGGTTTTGGTGTTAATTCTATTGCTAGTTTTGTGGCGGCTGTGGGTTGTGTTTGGTCAACTTGGTAAGTGTGCTTCCTTGGAGATCATTTGTTTTAAATGCTATTTTTTTCTGTATTGCACAGACATCCACAGGAGTTGGAAGACTCCTCAAAGGTAATCTAATCCAACACCCTGTTAGTGCAGGAAATCTACTACTAGAGAACCTGTTCATCAAACTTCCCTGCTTAAAAACTTATCAATGGCAAAAAAAAACCCTCCATAACCCTTGCTACCAACTGTGGCAGTGAGTCTTATAACTCCTATGTCTTAGTTCTTTGTCAGTAAACCAGTGTGGCCTACCACACAAGCCAGTGATTCCCTTACTCTCAGATAATTACAAACAGGGCTAGTATGTGCTGGCATTCTCAGGGAACAAAGAAAAAACACACAATGTCATATTTGGCACAGAATCCAGCTTGCTAAGGATTTTAGTTTCTTTTTAAAAGCAAGTTTCTAGTCCTTTTGACTGCAAAGATACACTCAGATGTGCATGGGCCCCACCTGTTGAAACCTCAGGAGCCAGACAGATTAAGGTATCAATGGCTTGGGGCAGGATTTTGAAATATTTCCTGCTGTTCCCCGCAACTAGTAGAAGAAGAATAAATTATGCAAAGTAAGAGCAACTATGCAAGATTTGCATAAATTATTCATTTCCTCTAAAGAGGTTACAGAATTCAGTTTCTGTTGGCACAAAAATTTGGAGTTGCCGGAGGGGGGGTATATATATATTTAAAAGCAGAGAATTAAATAGAGTCCTGCTTATTGTATCTTCGGAATGAAGGGAAAAAAAAGAATGGTGAAGCAACCCACTAAAAACATGATTCTTTAGTATTAATGTAACAAGGAGGGAAGTAGCCCAGCCCACCTTTCCGCTGGTTGTTCAGATTGCGCCCATAGTTGACTCGCCCACGATTCTCAACAAGGAGCCGGAGTTGCCTGTATCCCTGCAAGGAACAATTAAGGACAGCTCCTAATCTAAGAACAAGGAGATACAGAGAAATGCAGAAATATGGGCAGGAAGAGAATTTGCTCTGCCTCTTAGGGTAAAGACAGATTTAATATTGGATTGCTCTCAGCATTTCCAGAGCAGCCTCACTGCTCTAATAACGTTGCATCTGTCTTTGCCCTGAGTAGGTAAAAATGCTCCATCTGTCTTTACCCTAGCACACCTATTCCACTCTAGGGCTGAGCTCTAAAAGGCTGCAAGTTAAAGCGGAAGCTGCTTTGGCGCAGCACTTATTGGCTTGTCACCAAGAAATCTCCAGCAATCTCCTACTTGTGAAGCAGTTTTGTACTTAAAAAAACCCAAAAGAAAACACTTATCAGGTGGTTGGGGCTTTTTAAAAATCAAATGAAGGGATCAACACACTGGTCATTTCATCTCTTGCAAAAGTGAGCTGTGGATCACACTGGGAGCTTCCTTTTTCTATTACATCTATCTTCAAACTTGGGAAGTAAAATCAGCAGCAGCAGACAAACACTCGGGCAGCAAGCTTCAGTGGGTTTAATCAGTAGATTTATCATTAAAACCTCTAGCTAATTCGTCTCTGGGGGCAATTTTAATTGGCTACAGGGAAAGTTCAGCCAGTGGAGTTGCAGGTTCAGCCTGCAAACCTAAATACTGTTGTTGGAGAGTGCGCTTTAGTGCATCTACTCTTGGGGCTCATCCATATTTCCTTTTCCATTGTGCTATCTTTCCAGGCGCTATAAAACTCCATGTCCGAGCAAGGAGTTTTTTTTGTCCTGGCACTTTTCCCAGGAAAACTCACGTTTTACCACTGATTTGGAGGAAATGGCAATCCATGTAAAACCTGATTGCGGTTTGCTCCAATTCAGGGGGGAAAAGTGGGTTTTTTAAATGGTGGGACAAAATAATAATAATCAAACGGCTCAGACATGGAGCTTTAAAGGTTGGACTTGTGCCTAGAAACACAGCACAAAAGGAGGTCTGGATGAACCCCGAGAGCAGACCCGCTGAAATTAAGATTCAACTTGCTAGATTCAACTTGCCTGGCATGCCAGCAGAAACCGGTGCAAGGGCGCCCACCAGAAAACATCTGGGAAAGAGATACAAATGGCACTTGTTGCCTGCAACTCACTCTTAATCCTTCCGACTGCTTACCTGCCCATCAGGAATTGACAATTGGTGTTTGACGTAATCAAGGTAGCCAATATGCAGAGTATTAAGAAACACCTGTGGGAAAAGAAACAGCCAGAGCCTCATTTGTCAGTTGTGAAAATCCAGAGGATTAGAAGGGGATTTAGGGGCTGGAGGGAGGAGCAGAAATTCCCCCTCGCCCAGTGGCAACAGGGATGGCTGGGGTCTCTTCCAAGCTTTGACTGTAAGCTTATTATGATAATCATTTAAACAGCACTTAAGAATAGGGGAAAACACGTTCATTAAAGAATCCAGATTATGCAGGATCAACAGATATGTTTGGGTGGCTGATACCTGACGCTATGCCTCTTCCCATATAAACCTCCCTCTGGGTTACAATCTGCTGCCAGGGTACTTCATCGGGTGCTTTTATCTGAGGTACACTATGCAATAACAAAATAAGTATCCAAAGGACCACCTTCTTCCCCAAAGAGCCTCTCGGGTGTAAATATCAGCAGAAGGGGCCCTCTTGGTAGCTCCTCCATCTTCAAAAGCACAGGGATGAGGACCAATGAAAGTCACCATCTCTGTGCCTATTCCCCAAATGGGGAGATTCCCTATCTTCTCTGAATCTTTACAATACAGTTCTCAGCCTGTAAAAGGTACCCAAAAATGCATTTTAAAAAATACTTATTTTAGGATAAAATATGTTTAGAAATGCACACACTGAGATAAAACACCTATTTAAATGCTTAAGTGGATACAAGTCTTCCTACTGATTTTTCTTTTTAAATCACAAACTGATGCAAAAATAGGACATATAAAAGACTTAGGAATGGGCACGCGCGCAAAATGGGCACAGCCTGGAAACATCCCTAGCTTTAAGCACATGTCTAAAAAGGTTTCACAGAGAATGGGAGGGAGTGGTATGTGGAAAGCTAGTGAGACATCAGGGATTTGACACGTCTTCATTCTGAGAATGGCCTTACAATAAAGGTAAAGGTAAAGTTACCCCTGACCATTAGGTCCAGTTGTGACCGACTCTGGGGTTGTGGCGCTCATCTCGCTTTATGGGCCGAGAGAGCCGGCGTTTGTCCACAGACAGCTTCTGGGTCATGTGGCCAGCATGACTAAGCTGCTTCTGGAGAACCAGAGCAGTGCACGGAAACGCCGTTTACCCTCCCGCCGGAGCGGTTCCTATTTATCTACTTGCACTTTGACGTGCTTTCGAACTGCTAGGTTGGCAGGAGCAGGGACCGAGCAACGGGAGCTCACCCTGTGGCGGGGATTCGAACCGCGACCTTCTGATCAGCAAGTCCTAGGCTCAGTGGTTTAACCCACAGCGCCACCCGCGTCCCGGCCTTACAATAGCCTTGTGCTTAAGCCAGGAGTGGCTCACCTGCTAAAGCCCCCAAGGCGTTGTTGGATTCCAACTTCTATCACCCTCAGCAGGCATAGGGAAGGGCTGTAGCTCAGCTCAACATCTGCTCTGTAGGCAGAAGGAGCCAGGTTCAATCCCTGGTATCTCCAGTAGGGCTGGGAGAGACTTCCTGCTTGAAACCCTCTTCTGTACCCAGCACAGAAACCAAGCAGGATGTCAAGAGGACAGCCCTCCCTTCTACATCCAGAATAAAAATGAAACTGGATACTGCAGGAGGGACAGAGTTCTCCACCTTTCCTATTCCAACCCACATATTTTTCTGCATGCTAGTTAACTTTCATGCTCTTATTTACAAGGTTGCATTATGCACTCAGTTAATTAAAGTAACATTAACGTCTTCGCCACCCATCCCAGACCCTCAGCAGAGGGTGTTGACTTAACCCGACTACAATCTCCACCTGTGCTCTGTCCCGGACATGGTCATGTGAATGGAGCTCTCCTCCGCCAGGTATGACAGTCTCGTACAGGATATATCCAAAAGCTTGCCCGTTCCCATTGTTCACCGGGAGGTTCTCCATGTTAATGGGATGCTCGGATTTCAAGGGCTGCAAAGAAGAAATCACAAACTTTCAACAAAATCCTAAGCGTGTCTTAACTCAGGAATATGTTCCATGCAGTTTGATGGTCCTGTCTCTCTCTCTCTCTGCACAGTAAAACAGCTTTATGAACACACACACCCCAACTCTGGGGTGAGCAGACAGAATCTTAACTTGAGTCCAGATGATTTCATCTGGGTTTCTTGGTTCGTGTATTTGTCGGGTTAAACTCCCTTATATGTGGCAAAGGGAATGCAGAGGTGCCAATTTCTCCGTCTCCAGAAGAGAGTCTTTCCTTACTTGACTGCGACTACAAGTCCCAGATTCCTTAGCAGGAAAATGAATTGCCGGGGGCCTTCTCCCCAGTGTGAATCAGACATACATGAGGTCTGGAGTGTGGCAACACGAGAACGGGCCTTTTCTGCAGCGGCTCCCTGTCTGTCGAATGCTCTCCCCAGGGAAGTTCGCCTGGTGCCTTCATTATACACCTTTAGGCGCAAGGCAAAAACGTTCCTTTTTAACCAGGCCTTTGGTTGATCTGATTGACATCCTACGCCCTTTCAAAATGTGGTTGGGGGGCAGTTATTAGGTTGTTTTTACTTTGATTATACATTTTGTGGTTTTGCATTCTGGTTTTGTTCTGTGAGCCTCCCTGAGACTTCCAGGTATAGGGCAGAATATAAATTCAATAAACAAACAAATAAAAGCTATTTCACACTGATGGTGATGAGACCAGAAGTCCTAGCCCAGTACCTGTTGGGAAGCCTTAATCAGGGAAAGGGACGGGCAATGGGCCACAGGATCAGGGAGAGCACAGCCCCACTTACAGCAGGCTGTAAACAGAACTCTGCTTACCCTGACCGTGCTCTTGACCATTCTGTTAGTAAAACGCTTGAAACAGCCCTAGCCATTAGCTTATGCTGCTTTTGTGTGCTTAATTCCGAGTGTGTGGAAAGGAAGGGCTCAATTGCAACAATGAAAGGGTTTTAGGACGGGCTCACACCTGCATGTTCATGCCTTGCTAATTGTAGTGTCTAGTATATATTGGAGACACGGACACATTATATTTGCATGCAAGCAGTCAACAGATATTGCAGTTGACAAGCTTTAAGCACAGATGTTGGGAACTCATGACAAAGCCTCTTTCTGTTGGGAAGTAGTCTTTGCCACACTGTTTTGAGCTATATGCAGCACATTTTGCGACAAGACTAGCCAGAGGTGGCCATGGACTCATGTGGCGTTCCTTCTTATAGGCTGTAGTCTGGGGTCCCACCCAAAAAAATAAAAATAGAAATGAGTACATACCTCTACCAGAGATGGCAGCACCTCCCACAGGGAGATATACTGCTGCATCAGGATCGCCCCATACGATGCCTTGTTTAAGATTATAGGAGGTAGAGGACGAGGCATATCTTTTTAAAAAAGAAAAAAAGTGACTTCTCAAGTGCCCCAAATTGCTATTGGCTTTGAAATTAGCATATTCGCCGCACCTGAACTAACACCACCTGGTGGGAAAACCCCCAGCCCAAACATTTGTGATTTCCCAGTGTGGTTCAACTCCATTTTGTTTTTGTTTTTTGTTTTTTAATGTGTCTTCTCACTATTCTTCTTCACTGCCCTTAGTCTCCCTGGCCTCACTTGCCCTCACCGTGATTTAATCTAATAGGCTGTGGTCACCCAACATGGTTTTGTTTATGGGCAACTGGGGTTACCTAATCTCAGACTCAGAACCTGTTGTTTTGGCATCACTGACAAAAGGCCGCATGGGTCACCACAATCAAAAGCGTTAATAGTCAGTGAGGGCAAATGAGGCAGAGAACACTGAGGTTGGAAATGTAGAAAGATGAAAATAACACCAAGAAGCACCAACAACAGCAGGAGCAGGAGCGGCAGCCCCGCCAAGGGAACAAAAGGTGCTAGACAGCCTCCATTCACAAGGAAGGGGGGATATATGCGAGAAACAGGAAGCAATTTTAATAAAATGAAGACACTTGCAAAAATTAACATCTAGTTAAATATGCACTTTTGGCTCAGTACCGTCTCAGAGCCCGTCTTTTGCCCACAACTGTGCCTCGAGTCAGCCTATTCAAAGACAATGCCTGACGCAGGACTGTGACTGGTGGAAAAATGAAGGGCTTGTCCTCACTTCCTCTTGTTCTGCTGCTTTCCCCAGGGGAAAACACGCTGTTTCAATCGGAGCAAATGGTTTTTTCCAGATTGACGTTTGTTCTGATTTAGAGCTAAAGAGTGGACTTCTCCTGGAAAAAGAGTGGGGCAAGGGGAAAACCGCTCGGGCACGTTCTTAGAAAGTGTGGGACGGGTGGAAAACCACTTGGACCCCTGCTTTCTAGGCACTGTACAAGCAGACGTGTGGCAAGCCTTAAGAGTGGTACATCAACTTGCTGACGGGAGTCCCAAAAATAAATGGGGGTCGGGGGGGAGAGGATATTTGAACAGTTTCCCTCTTTCCAATTTGCATTGAAGTTCCCTGGCGTGGAACGTTCCCCTAGCAGGCAGGCGCTGCTATTAGCGGCCGCACTTTCCCTGCTGCTATGAAGTCGGCTGAAAGGACCATTTCCATAACAAGATGCTCCCCACTCCCTTTGTCTCTCCTCGTGCTTCGGAAAGTGCTCCTGGCTAATCAACAGGATGTAGCTACATGGAGAGCAGCAGGAGACTGGCACACACATGTTGGGGAGCCAATTTCCAAGCTCCATCCCTGTGGCACTGGCTGGCACTTAAGAGGAGGCAGAGACGGTGCACCTCCTCTCGCCCACAGTCACATCGCATTCCCAAAATTACCTGCAAGGCCCATGAAAAGCTCACGCAGTTTGAAAAACTTGGAGGTGTAGTCTCCGGACTCGGTCAGCACGGCATCATAGTCTGGGGGAAAAGGCAGGGTCAGTAGTCAAAGTTAGGAAGAACGCCTGGCTCAGGGGAAATGCCAGGCCGCCTACTTAACCAGGAAAGCTCATTCCTCCTGAGTGAATACTCCTTGCATCTTTAATCCAAGCGAAATAGGACTGGCTGGTGGAAGCTAGAGACTTCTGCTTCTCCTCCTTCCCTAAGCTTTAAGACCAGCTATTAGAGCAGTGGTTCCCAAACTTTTTCCAGCCACCGCGCCCTTGGCTCCATAAACTCATCCCCAGTGCCCTATGCTGCCCTATAAAAAACATTATTCAGAACAGTGGTTTGCACAATCCACTAAGAAAAATAACACAATATAATTCAAAACAGTAATGATTAATTGCACATTTATTCTGAATCCAACTAAAACTGTTTAGTTCAACTAATTCATCAAAACTGATGAACTTGATCCCGTGACCTCCAGCACCCCCCTTACGCCACCTTGCCTCTTAGCACTTCCTTGTAGTAAGTGGTGCAGAAATGGCCTTAAGTAAATAAATAGCACAGCCGTTTTGGGCAAGCTTCCCCTCCACCCACCGCATATCAGTAAAATCACTGCACGAGTGCAAAACAACAACAACCCACTTGTGGAGGGATGGAGCTCAGTGGCACAGGAGCTGAGTGGGAGGGAGAACACACTTTGCATGCAAAATGGTTCCAGGCTCACTCCTCTGACATCTCTCTTAGAAGGGACAAGTGACAGGTGATGGGCGGCAGCAGGGGGGTGGGGGAACCCTTTGCCAACAACCTTGCAGAACTGCTATCAGCCAGAGCAGGATTTGGGCTGGAGGTTTTCACCAGCCCTTTCAGCTGAAGCCCTTCTGCAAGGAAAGCAAAGACTCTGCCACTGAGCCCTGGCTTGCAGGACTGGCTAGTCCAGCATCCTGCTCTCACAGTGGCCAATTGTGATTCCCATGGGAAACCCACAAGAAGGACCGAGCATAAGAGCACTCTCCTCCTCCTGTGATTTCCAGAAACTAGTCCTCAGAAGCATTACTGCCTTTGACCATGGATGCACAGTATAGCCTTTGTGGATAGTAGCCATTGATAGCCTTCTCCTCTATGAATTTGTCAAGCCTTCTTGACATCCAGGTTGGTGGCCAGCAACTTGCCTACCAGGGGAGTGAGTTCCACAGTTTAATTATGCACTGTCAATGACACCTTACCGTAGCTGGTGATGGTTGCCTTGTACTCGTCAAAATGCAGAGCACCATTCATGAAGCCAAAGTTAGTGCCTCCGTGGAACATGTAGAGGTTGATGGATGCCCCCGCTTTGATGGCTTTTTCAATGTTTGCCATCATTTCTGTGCAGGGAAGCAAAGGGTTGAGAGTGCCTCAGAGCTAGCAATTGCCTTGATGTATTGCTGCAGTACAAACAACGAGTGTCCACGGAGACATCGGGAACAGGGAAGTCCCTTCTGCAATGAGGTACTGCTGCCTTGCAAGCGCAGTTCCTGCCTAACAATAACACTCATTTTGCACAGGAGTGCTTCGTCCTTACTTTGCAAAAACAAACCCTGCAGCAAAAACAAACCGATACCCCTCCCCACTCCACCCAAAACCCCATTCCTCTCAGCAAAAGGACCTACCTTCCCCGCTCAGCCTGAACATCCCCAGAAAAAACAAAATGCTAATCTTATTAAAGCATTTTACACCCACCTTTCAGCACAAGATTCTCAAGGCAGCTGATAACATTGCATTAGGATGTAGAAAAATCATTAAACGGCAGCACATAACAATTTAAAAGCAGCAGCACAACGACAGGAGTCATTAAAAAGCTATTCAAAACCATTAAGATGGGAGGTAATTTTCACCTGGTGCCTAACACCATCAGATTCAGTGCCTGGCCAAGAGATAAGGCAGGGGTGAGGAACCAGTGACCTTCCAGATGTTGGTGGTGGACTGAAACTCACAGCATCCTTCACTGTTGACTGTGTTATGGGAGTTGGGAGTCCAACATCCAGAGAGCACCATGTTGGCCTGTCCCTGAGATAACTAACTATTAAGCAGCACCCCTGCTTGGGGTGCCACCCATTTCATCTCACGAGGTTGAAAGAAGTAAAGAGAAAGGTCAAGCTGTGTCAGGCAATGAGCAATTCAGACCCTAAAAGAATAAATAAGAGGAGGAGGAAGGGAAGAAGGGAAAGTAGAGCAAATGAGGGAGAAGGAGCAACTCACCATCTGCATCAAACACATTATGAGGTCCTCCCCAGCTATCGAACCATCCAGTCCAGTATTCCATCACCATCTTGGGCATGTTGTCCTGTTAAAAAAGTACAAGAAATTGAATGGGTTAGATCCTTCCCTCAGGGAGGTATTGACAACTTTTGGGTGTCAGGAGGGGACCTTCCCATTTGCCCAGGCATTTTAGCAGTGTAGCATTACTGCATTTTTAAGGGTTTTGTTCGTCCTCATTTGCCCTTTAGTTTGTTTTGAGTTTCAGTTTGTTTGCATTTTATATGTTGTGGTTGAATTAGTTTTTCGTCACACGTTTGTACACGCTGCCCTGGAACCTTTTGGTAAGCAGGCACTTGACAACAAATCCAAGTAGTATGTATTTGCCTTGCCTGGAAAAAAACACCCAACAACTGGATAAGGCACAACAGCTTATGACACCACCTTATAGCAAGGTCAGACCCTCGGCCCACCTACTGCTGGATTGTCTGCTCAGGCTAGCGGTAGCTTTACTGGGTCTCAAGCAGAATCGTGTTCCACCAAAGATCCGTTAAGCGGAGATGCTAAGGACTGAACCCGGCCCCTGCTGAACACTTTGGCACCGAGTTCCTGCTCCAATAACCATGGGTGTACAAACATGTCTAATTTGGCAAAGTTGTTTTCAAGCATTGCTCGTTCTTCAGCAAATGGGAAAGGGCTGTAACTCAGGGCAAAGCACCCGCTTTGAATGCAGACGGTCCCAGATTCAGTCTCCAGCAAGGTCTGAGAATGAAGTGTCTGAAATCCTGGATGGCAGGTACCAGTCAATATAGACAACACAGAGCTAGATGGACTCTTGGTCTGGGTAAGTATAAGGCAGCTTCATATGCTCCAATGTTCCATGTCAACTTTCATCTGAAGAACTTTCTGCAATGGAATCCACCATGTGGCTAATCTCAAGGAGTTGACTGCTTGAAACATACAGCATGAAATAGGGTCTCATTGGGAGGTTAAGCAGACAGAAGTTGTGTGTGTATGTGGGAGGCTGTTTTCTGTGGTGGCACTGAAATAGTCAAATGCTCTCCCTACACCTGTTTAGCCGCCACCTAAAGGATAACAAGGATGCCACCCAGCCAAACTGGTCCTGTTCTTCAATACTTTAAAAATATTATTTAAGACCCTTTCACTGGTTTTTAGCTGCCGACTCTGCTGCATTTATTTTGAGACTTCCTTGCCACATGCAATTGTATTTTACTGGTTTTACTTTTGCTAATCATCAATCCAAGAAGCACACTCAGTGCACTAAGCCAGACCTAAGGCTAAAACAAGCAAACAAAAGGAAGCTCAACTCTGCCTCGTTTGAGGGAGGGGAACTCAGTATGTGGTGAATTTAGCCCTAAAGTCCCATAAATCCTTGAATACCAATTTGAACACCCTACACACATGCACACACCCACACCCCTCTTCTACACATGTCTCATGGATGAGATCTCTCTGTTTTCCTACAATAATTGTTTATAGGAGGAGCAGGAACCTCAGGCCCGTGACTGTAGCTAGTTCCAGGAATTCTCCCCTGGCCACACCACTCACCAGCTCTGCTCAAATATTTGTGCCTGGCTGCACCTGGGATGCCTTTGGAATGAGAGGTGAGTACATGCAACCCTTAGAGTTTTATGTGGCTGGAATGTAGCCTCCTAATTTCCTCCTGCCACTTTGCAGAAGCTCAAGAGAGGCACTGGCAGAAATGATGCTCACACTCTCCCTCCTGCTGCAACAGGGGCCAAGAACGCATTGCCAATTTCTTCTCCATCCCCAAGGAAAAAGATGGGGGAACTGCCACACCGCTGTCACTCCAAGCTGTGTGCTTCTGTCTCTGACTTCCTCCAGCCCAGAGAAGCTAGTAAGCCTTTCAGGCAGGCCTGCCCAGTACGTGAGCCACCAAGCTGCATATCTGGTGGCCCACCAGGGCTCACTAAGCCCTGCAATGGATCATTAGGCCTGCTTTAAGACTAAAAGGAAACAGAGAGCTGGTGTGCAGCCTGGCGTGGTGGCAGCTAAGTGCCAGATCTCTTGGGCCAGGCACACCAGCAGCTCCGCTTTGGCTTTGTTTGTCACTTAGGTGCTCTCCCCAAGCCCTCATCCCAGGGGAGCAAGCAAGCGGCAAATTACAGGTCTACCAAGCCAGAAGCAGTAGCTAGAGAGAATTTGCTAGCAGTGAGAAAAAGCACAGTGTGTTATGTGCAGCTTACTTCCACCTAAGGTAATTACCTCAAATCCATAATGCTGGTGCACAGTAAAAACAGAAGAACTGGTTTGCTGGATCAGACACAGGTCTGCTGTTCAAACTCCAACAGCAAGTAGTCAAATACCCACAGGTGCTCATAAGAAAGGCATTAAGGCAGTGGCCTTCTATGATTGCTCGGCACAGAGGCTTCACTTAGCTGTTTAGTTAATGTCTGCAGTAGACAGACTTATCCTTCATGCCTTTAATTCCTGCACACGCACACACAGCAAAGTCGTGAAAGCTAGTGGCCAGCTCATCTTGGTAAAGTGAGTTCCTGCTGAGAAGGCTGGAACAGGCCTCCCTGGCGGGTTATGAGAACTGCTACAAGCAGCCAGAGACTTCAGTACACATGGGGTGTCACCTGCTGCAAGATCCGATACTGGCTCAATGCACCACTGAGGCTCCTGTTTAGTGAAGTGAAGTGGAAACCATTCTGTGATCCCTCGAGCCTGGGAAGTCAGGTGAAGATTAAGGGCTAATCAGGGGCTGCCAAATATAAAAAACTTGCAGATCTGGTGACTTGCCTCAGTGCAACCCATTAGTTGCTGGGGAAGGTGACCTGGTTCTTCCTTGGCAGCTCCAGCTACTTTTATCGGGCCTGCTTCTTGCCCTACCTGCCTGTGGTTTGCCAACTTGCCTGGCTACCAGGATCCCCACCAATCTCAAATACACAGCTAGCATATGTGCAACTGAGCCACCTTTACTTTTACTGGGCCAAGGTCTTAGTTTATAAAGCCCTAAACAACTCAAGACTAGGTTATCTTATAGACCTCATTGTCCACTAGATCCCTGGCTAGTCCGTGTGCTGAGCTGATGAGGCCTTACTGATGGTGCCATGCATTCAGCCTGTGGGCCACCATCAACAGGGCCTTCATTGTGGCTGCACCAACACTGTAGAACTCTTGCACCCTTGCCAAATGGACATGCACCTGTGACTCTGTGCTTTAGATATCTCTCTTTTTACTCAGGCCTTTACCAGCAGAATAACTGTTGTTGTTGTTTGCAGCCAACACAATCTACAATGAAGTATTTTTGTTGTGCTTTGCAATTTTATTTTTAATTATTAGTTTTATTTTATAAACAAGATCTCCTGCACTGCACTGGCTTTCCTCTGGCTGTGGATCAATCATGGCAAAGACTGTTATTGTCTGTAGCTAAGACAATGAACTGAGCCGAGCAGGAGGAATAATGGGAGTGGAGAAACCTGGGGCTGGAATAATTAAATTGCAGCCTCCAGTGCAGAAGAGAAAGATTGCCAGCAGCAGGCTTTGTAATGGCCCGCTCTGCCTCCTCCCTGCCCCCAGAACATCCCCCTGCCGCCCCACAAAATAAACAAGCTAGGCTAGGAAGGACCCACCTGCCAGAAAACGGAAATCGCATTGCCTGGCCTCCTCCTGCCAAGTCTTGTTCCCTTTAATTGCTTAATCGATTGCTCAATATTAGAAAAGGAATTACCAGCCATTCAGATATGTTAAGCACTAAAAAGGATAGACAAGCACAGACCTCATGCTGCAGATTCGACTCAGGTGAGAGGAATGATTTAATCACACCTTGCTGGTGGCTTTGTGACAAAGCCAATCTACCATGGAGAGGCTGGCGTTCTGCATTCCTACTGTTCCCCCTGCACCGCTGAGGGACAGACATAGGTTGAACCTCTCCCTGCTGTCCAAATTGCTCAGAAGGGGCCTGAACACACTTGCGACCCACATGCCTGAGCCACCCTGATGCGTATGCTGTCACCAGGACCATCAGTCTGCAGGGCACAACCTGGCAGAGACCTTGCATATGATAGGAATTGAGGGGGGTGGGGGGTTACACACGTGCTTAGAGCAGGGGTTGCTGCACCAAAACGGCCATCGTTCTTGACCACTGCCCATGCTAGCTGGGGAAGATGGGAGTTGTAGTTCCAGAAAACCTGGATGGCACCATGTTGTCAACTCTAGCTTAGAGGTACATTTCATGCATGCAGGGGGGAAAACCCATACAAACTCACATACACAGAACTTTTGGAACTCACATTGGAGAAGGCCAAGCAAAGGAGTGTCAGCAGTAAGTAGGTCCTATCCTTCCCCCAAGTGCATGACTATTACAGCAACCACCACTGACTTTCTCTCTTCAGAGGAAAGTCAATAGATGTACTCAAGTAAGTCCCTGGGGTGGAAGCAAATTCAGCTATATGGCTCTAGTCTTGGTTTTGCTTTTTGGTCATGATAAAAAGTTGGTTGTGAAAGTTGTACAGAATAATGGGAGCTGGCTTTTACAACTGCAGGTTTTACGTTTTTCTGGTGTGCAAGGCGCTTTGTCTGGTGTGTTTACAGACTTGCTGTGTGGGTGTGGCAGGGCTTTTCTTTTTTTTTAACAGAGACGAAATAGAGGTAAGAGAAGAGAAAGGAGGAAAGAAGGAGGAAGGGAGGGTTCTGGTTTTGTTCCAATGAATCCTCTGCAAAGGAAGATCTGAGCTGAGGTATCCCAGTGCCAGGTCCAACACTCACAAGAAGGGCCAGTCAGCTTTTTAATCAGGTTCTTGATGGCAGCTTGGCAGCAACAAGCAGAAAGACTGTTCAAGACAGGAGTGAGGGACTGTCTTCTTCAGCCACATTCCCTTCTGGGCAGCCTTTTTGGGGCCACATCCTGATGGTGGGCGGTGTGAGAAGAAAAAGTGGGTGGAGCAACAAATGCCAATTTTACCTTTGTGCAGTATACTAGTTTCTGCATACACACCTCTATACTCTATAATTTGGAGGGCCAGATAGAGAGGATGGGAGGACCACATTCGACCCCTGGGGCTTAAGATTCCCTACTCCTGGTTTAAAGGCTTTGAAGGACAAAGCCAACTTCCTCAAGGGAACTCTTAGGCACAACTCAAAATATTCCAACTCAAGCAGGCTATGCCTAAAGAGTGCCGGTGAAGGATTATTTATCTTCCAAATGCATTACAGTGGTACCTTGGTTGTCGAACGGCTTGGCTCCTGAACAAATCGGGTTCCGAATGCCGCAAACCTGGAATTAAGTGCTCTGGTTTGCGAACGTTTTTCGGAAGCCGAACTTCCAACATGGCTTACACGGCTTCCGACTGAGTGCAGGAAGCCATGTAAGCCAATCGGAAGCCGCAACTTGGTTTTCAAATGGTTCCGGGAGTCAAACCGACTCCCATAATGGATTCAGTTCGACAACCAAGGTACCAATGTATACTCAATAGCCAGGTTTTCACAGACAAGGAGGCTTCCTCCCTGCTTTTCCAGCACTCTTTTTCAGAGCCCTGAAGCACCACATACAAGGGCAGTAGAATAGCATGTCTACCCTTTGGATGCTTCTCGTCCTTACCTGCATTGTGTCAAGGTATGACAGGATACCCGGGTCCATCTTCTGAAAGTTAACAGTGGCCAGAGCTAAGCAGGGAGGGAGACAGAAGAAGATAAGGAGATTTCAGGTAGGTTCAAATAGCGGCAAATGCCCCTTTGATTCAAAACATGCCTCCCAGCCTAGCATAGACACTCTGGTTGGCGTGAATTGCGGGATGGAATTCTGCCCTGGCTGCGTTCTGCTCATTTTCAACCACACCCAGTTCACACATGCATCAGTTGGCCACTATGCACTTGTTTGACCAGGAGCAGGAACCATCACTGGGCCTGAGGGGATAACAAGCATCGGCAGTATCCAGTTTCACACAACAAGCCGCCAGTCCTCATGCTATACTTGTAGGAACTTCCCACTGGAGAGTTTTAAGCAAGAATGAAATGTGCTTTGCCTGAGAGATGGGACTTATGATTAAAAGGCACAAGAGGCCACTGCCCTGTTGAAGCTAAGGAGGTTTGGATCTGGTCAGTGCCTGGATGGGAGACTGCCTGAGAGCCACCTGTAGGCTGACTTGGGTACCAAGGTGGAAGAATGACAGGATACATGTGTAACCCCCCACCCCAAATAAATTCAGTTTAATCCAGTTTACTCTCTCCCTGCCCCCCTCCTAATCCTATTAATTTATTGGTGAAGGCGCTGACAAATCTCAGTTACAGATTCCTCCTCTCCTCTCCCCACCCCGGCCCTGGCCCCAACTCTCTTCCCAGGGTTCAATTTATGGAAAGGAAATTACTATTAAACTGCTTTGAGTTTTCACTAAAGTCCTTACAATTCTAGCTTCAAACACTTGCAGTATTACAAACCCCCACCACCACTGCTTCACAGACCGGGTGGTGGTTGTAGAAAAAGGGGGATGTCCCAAGGCTTAATTAGCACTAGCAGAGCAATTAGGGATGCTGAGATAAAAGGCCGCCAGTAGCATTTGAAGCTGCATCCCGTTGCGAGGCCCATCTCCAAGGGCAAGGCCCTTCCTAGCCTCAGCAGCAGGAAGCAGACGTAAAACTGGAACAGGAACGAACTGGCCAGCTCTCCCAGGTTGCTTCCAGGAGACCCGTTTGTTGAGCATTCATCCTGACCGGTGTGTGGGGAAGCCAGGTGAAGGTGGCCACTTACTGAGTGTTCATTCTGACAGGTCTGCAGGGAGCTTTTACGACTTTGCATCAAGCAAGCAGAACCCCACACTTCTCCATCTCTTTTCTTATCATGAAACATTCAATTTGGGTGGAGAAATTGGTTTGCTTCATAAGAGCACCAAATACTGGGCAACCTGAATTTGCTGGTATGTGATTGAATCCCACCACAAAATTGCGACAGTCGCTAGAAGCACAGGGGAGGGCGGGGAGAAAAAGAGGAGGGAGGGTTCATCACACATTTGACTGCCCTTGCATAACGAGAAGAGCTTGCTGTATCAGGCCAGTGTCCCATCTAGTCCAGCATCCTGTTCTCAGTGGCCAAGCAGAAACCCACAAGCAGGACCTGAACTCAACAGCACTCTCCACTCCTGCGGTTTCCAGCAATTGGCATTCAGAAGCATTCCTGCCTCTGGCAGTAGAGGCGGACTATAGCCATCGTGACTAGTATCCACTGATAGGCCTTATCCTCCACAATTTAGTCCAATCCTCTTTTAAAGCCATCCAAGTTGGTGGGAATGGATTCCAGTGTTATCTGCTTTGCAGCCACAAATTGGCTGCACAATGGCAGTGGCTCATGGAAGGGTGTGCGGCTTCTCTTTGTGCACCTTGAATGAGTCATGCACGATGCGTGGGATGCGATACATGGAGGAGGCCATCGAATGACACGTTTTGCATGTAAAAAGGTTCCAGGTTCAATTGCTGGCATCATCAGTGAAAAGATTCCATGCAACAGGGCTGCAAAAACAGAACTGAGCAGAGACTATGGATGGGAGACCCTGGGCTAAGGTATGGGCAGCCCTCCAGACCTCTCTGCCTGGCCCTCAGTATTCGCCATAGGTCCTGCCTCCAGCTACACCCCTGATCAGAACTGCTCTGCCCCCTCACAGAGGGCTTTTGCACTATGGTGGCAATAAAAGAATCAGAGTTGGAGGGGACCACGAGGATCGTCTAGCCCAACCGCCTACAATACAGGAATATTTTGGTGGGGCTCGGACCCATGGCTCAGAGATTAAGAGTCTCATCATGCTATACCAACTGAGCAAACCACTGGCAGTTGAAATAGGCAGCAACTCGGCCAGATGAACTAAAGGTCTGATCCACAAACCAGCATCATATCTCCATATATACAAAATGTCTTCTTGGGTAGGTAAATTACAAAGGTCTAGCAGCTTGCTCTTTAAATACAGTGGCGCCCCGCAAGACGAATGCCTCGCAAGACGGAAAACTCGCTAGACGAAAGAGTTTTCCGTTTTGGAGGTGCTTCGCAAAACGAATCTCCTATGGGCTTGCTTCGCAAGACAACAATGTCTTGCAAGTTCCTGCTGGGTTTTTTTCCTCCCCCCCCCTTTTTCTAAGCCGCTAAGCCGCTTATCAGCTGATCCGATCAGCAGATAAGACGCTAAAAGCCGCTAATAGCGCTAATCCGCTAATCCGTCAATGGGCTTGCTTCTCAAGACGAAAAAACCGCTAGACGAAGAGAATCACAGAACGGATTCTTTTCGTCTTGCGAGGCACCACTGTAAAACAAAAAACAAGCAAACGCTGATTGTTAAGAAAGTTGATTTTTTTTAGGACAACTATGTTTAAAAAACTCAGGGCTCTGTCAAAAGATGGCCTGGTCTGCAAATTCCACGGTGTCAATGGGAATCATCAGGAGGACAGAAAAGCCAGGGTCCTTTTTTCACCTGCAGGCAAGAAGACAGGCACCCTCCTCTTCTTTCCTCTTCCAAGCATGCTTTTTATTACCTCCGCTCTTTGTGTGTTCTCACAGCCACCTTGCCTCTGCCGCATCACTCAGAGCCCTAGTTATTCCGCACTCCTGATTACTTGACATGTTGACTCTAATGAGCAGATTGTTGTGACATCCGAAGCATGAGCTGGGATCAAGGCGCGCTTGTCACATGAGCCCGATGGAGGAGACAACTCCAAACAAGAGAAACGAGTGCGCTCTCAGGCAGTAAACACATTTGCACAGGAAGCAGAGCAAAGCTGAACTGATCTCCCCCCCTTACTTACTTACACACACACCCCACTGATCCCCATCTCCCACTGACAGGGAGAGAGTGACCCCGTGTGGACAGGGCTGGGAAGTTCTGTCATTTAAGAAGAAGGTGTCAGGCCTGGATGGGATGCAACAGGATGCTAGCCAATTCCCAGGGACAGGCTGTGCCACCTGTACTTGTATTTATAAACAATTAAATAAGTTTCCTCATAAAATAACATAGTGTACGTACCTGGATTTTAAAAGGGCAAATACTGTACTCCAATAAGAGCTGCTAAGTTGTTATTATTATTTAACAAATACAAGCAAAGAGTAATTGCAAAAGATCAATGAGCAGCAAACTCTGCCATCTTCACATCCACAAAAAAATATTAGAACTAGAGGTGTGCCCCCCAAAACTGAATCAGGTCAATTTGAGTCCTGGGATCTAGCCAAATTGCACCAAGGCAGCCCTAGATGGCCCTAGGTTGGATCGGGTCCACCTGGAGCAACCTGAGATTGTCGGGGGGGGGGGTCTTCTGATGGGAGGGTGCAGAGGATACACGCAGACACCCTTGTGTGTGTTTCCTTCGCCACCCACCAAACCACATGTTTAATTAGGAGTTAAAACCCTGCTTAAATATATGGTCAAGGGGCACTAGGGAGAAAGGGAAAGTCATGTTTCCATCTCCTCCTTCTCCCCAACCCCCCCCCCCCAAAAAAAATTCCAAATCAGTTTAGGACCTGCATCAGGAGCAGCCATGGAGCATAGCCTCTCTGAAGCATTGGGTTGGACCACAGATCAGAGCAGGGGACCTGTGGACAGCCCTAATTAGAACCTTTTGTGTGTTGAGGGCCACGCTTCCTTGGGGGTAATGTGCTGGGGGCCACAGGATTTTATCCTGCTCACCATAAACAACCAGATCAAGCCCTTTTCCTAGAGGGAAGTAAAAAAAATTACAACTCCACCTCTATGAACGACCTTCCCTCTTTTGCTATCCTTGTGGCATTTTGCCTTCGCTTTAAGAACCCATTTAAAACAAAGGGTGAGGGGGTGAAAGGAGGGGGTTCCATTATCAGCCTGCAATTCGCTTGCACAACTTTAATTAAGCCTTCTGGTTTTTAAGCTCCAATTTAATAATGAAAGGGTGCACTGAGTTGTTACAAAAAAGGAAGCAGGGGAAACCAGCTAAGTGGCTTGTACACGAGGAAAACAGTTTTGATTTTTAAAATACAAAAAGCCATTTCAGCCCATTAAACTTAATCCTGAGAGGCTTTGAGTACTTTGGTTGCACCACTAAGAGTTAGCATGAGATGCAGATACAGCTTGTGTTTGGATAAGACAGCATTACACACTCTTTAAAAACACATGCACACCATAGTTTTGTTATCTGAAACGTAACAGTATAATAAAAGAAATCATGTTCCAAAATAGTCTATTTAATTTAATCCTTCTTGTCCCCGATGTGTCCTCATAAAACTATGTCCTCATAAAACACTCCCCTTAAAATGTCCTTCCAGCTTCCCAGAACCCCAATACCAGGATGCCCAAATGACATGACTAGGGTTGTGTATCACACTACACATTCAAAGCATGGAGCTCCCCTCCCAAAGAATTCTGGAAACTGTAGTTTATCACCCACCCACCCAGTGAAAAAAATGTCTCTGTTCCATCATCTGATTCTTCTAGGCCAATCACAAGACTGTGGCGGTGAATGCCAATACGCTCCAGCCATTCAGTGACTCCCAACACTGCTACCCACCTTGATCCTCAATTTCCAAGGGGGCATGAATGGAGAGCAGCAATAACCTTAGGCTTTATTCTATACGGTTGAATGATTCAAATGGCTTCCTCCCCAAAGGGTAAGGGATAGAGAACTTGCAGCCCTCCAGATGTTGATGAAGTCCAAACTCCCATCAGCCCCAGCCAGCCTGGTCAGTAGTCTCAAGGGCCACAGATTCCCCACCCCTGTTTTAAGCAGAAAGAAGTTGTCCAAATCATAGGCATGCAATGGCAGACAAAACATACAGAAGTGTTACACCAGGGATAGCCAAAGTGGTGGCCTTCGGATGTCCTATGACAACCATCATTCCGAACCACTGGCTAAGTTGGCTCAGGATAATTGGAGCTGAAGGCCAATGACATCTGGAGGCCTCCAGTATGGCTACCTCTGAGACACACTTTGACACAGTGATACTGCCAAGCCAAGGCCCTCAGAGGGGAACGAGCACAGCCTCCCATTGGACCAGCCCTGCCACTCAACATCAGCAACCGCCAGCTGTTGACAGAGGGGCCGGCTCTCAATCTTCTATCAGACTTCCATGACTCGTTATCATAAGATGTTTAGCATTTTGATTTGATTTAGTGTTAAGTGGTTTCTGCAATTCTGATTGAGTTAGGTGCCGTGAGCATGCTAATGGAGAAAAGCACATTTAATAAATAACTACCTTTTTTAAAAAATGGAAGCCCACATTACGGAGCCGGAAAGTTTAAATGATATGTTCAGCTTTCATGTAGGGTCAGAAGCCACTGGGGGCAACAGGCAATGCACATGGCATTGAGATGGCAGGTTGGGGCTCACAGTCCACTAATTGAGGATTGGGTCCTAATAGCTATACACAAATTCCCTCTGCTTTTAAGCCTTACACTGACTTGGGTCTTGAGGCTTGCAAGCCTCTTCTACCTCAATGAGAACTAGACACCGCCTTTGACAAAAACAAAAACCTAATAACTCCATAAAAACCTATCACGTTCCTTCAAATAATGTGAGTTCAGCTATGCAAATGTCTAGGCCACACCGTTGGGATTCTAGAGAGCTAGCATTTACACTCCCTCACCCTATTCCCACAAAAGCAGGAAGCAAGAAAGGCTGTGTCAGCTTATTTCCACCAGCTAACCAGACTCAAGTTTATGGAGCATGCACTGTCTCACTGAAGATCTCTAAAATTCAGCAAAGCTGAAACTGTGAAGGAGACTGATGGCCAGGAGAGGTAAAACAATAAAAACCACACAATATGTAGCCAGCTTGAAAAAGCAAAGTTATGAGGCACAGGACACTACAAACTGGAGGCTGAAGAAGATGGAGAAGACCAGAGAGGTATCTGAGAGGTCCAGGGCTGGGGAATGAAGCTGGAAAGTGAGCCAAAGTGGAATTCAAGAGATATCGAGTGCGGGGATTAGATAGCCTTGAAGCAAGAAGTGCAAAAGGCCATCACTCTCAAAACATGATCCCTGCCCCCCGCCCCAAAGAGCTTTAAATCCAAAACATTCCCAGGCCACATGTACAATATACAGTCCAACCCGAAAGAGACAAAGCAGGAGTGGGGACCCTCGGGCATGTGGGGGGGGGGCATTAAATGCAGGCCTCCCTATCTGGCCATTGGGGCTCTTCTCCCCACAAAGTTGCCCATTCCTATAAAGTAACACCTTAAGTCATCCCCTACTCAAGTGCAATTGATAGCTAAGTGCTGCACAACTCACAGCTGCTAATAACACACAAACACACACACACACAGAGAGAGAGAGAGAGAGAGAGAGAGAGAGTGTGTTTGATTGATTCCCATTCCCTATTTGCAGAACTTGCTCTATTAACTATGGCTGGGAATGGAGACTCTGCTAAAGATTCATACACTGGGCCATTTGTGCCCCCACCCCAGGTGTGCTCTAGTCTACCCATTCCAACACACCACAATGCCACGTACCTCCTGACACAAAGCCAGCGGCCAGCCCATCTTTATTGTCAGAGGTCATCAACAGCTCCACGATCTTCCTTTTTAACAGGGCCTGCACATGGAGGGGAAGAAAACACACACATTATGTTGGGAGTCAACACTGATGTACAGAAGGGAGCTTTCATGATGGATAAGGCTAGCAATAGACCTTCCAGTATCAGAGACCGTATGCTTCCAGATACCATTCACTGGGAAACAACAGCAAGAGAAGGTTGTTGTGCTCATCTCCTCTGAGCTTCCCATGGGCATCTGTTTGGGAACAGAACGCTAGACGAGGTAGGCCTTTGGTCAGATCCAGCAGGGTTTCTTCTGAGCTCAGGTTGGAGGGCAGGCTAGGGCTCTTGGTGTTGCTGACCCTGGAGCTGAACGGGACTCTGATTTGAAGTCCCTGGGGTTAGTTGCTGTAGGTGGCAGGCGCCCACCAGAGATCCTGAGACACTCGGGCCAATTCCTGCTTTTGATGACCCAAGCCATAATAGTAGTAGTAGTAGTAGTAGTACAGTAGTAGTAAATGATATAGGGGGAAAGGCATTAAAAAAGTGAGTGGTTTATATTATCAGTGGACCAGCATAGTCAAATTTTCTGGCATCTGAATATATATATTTCTATTAATATTTATGACCATTTTAAACTCTTTCATATGACCAAATCTTATTTAAGAAAAAATGTATGTCTTTTACCCAATCACTTCGTACACTTGCTTAAACCTGCAGCTCTAAACTGAGTGTGTCACATTTTGCCCAGATGCACATAAAAACAAGTTAAGATTCTTTGACATTTGCTAAGTTTCTTAACAAGTGTCAGGACTGGAGGTTCCTTCTGAGCTTCTGCTGCCCCACCCCATTGGCCCTGGCCAACATTGCAGCAGGCAGGGCATTCTCTGTTGAGCAAGAGATACTGATACCTCGCCCTGCAAATTTGTGCCCATCACTGATACTGATGTTGCTCTCTCTCTCTCACACACACACAACTTCAGTGCCACCTTCTTACTTACTTACGAAAGCAAATACACACATACTTAACATAAGAATACAAAAAGAAAACTTGCTAACACCAGACAGCTGATACAGGATTAGTATAGCTTTTAATTTTCACTAGGGGATTACAACATATTGAGTCAAGATGATATCTGCAACTTCTAATGAACAATCTGCTCCTGTGCAAACAGACTCCATTGTTATCCTAATAGGTGACAATTATACAGCTGCCAATATACTAGCCTTCCCCAACCTGGTGCCCTCCACATGCTGTCAAAGTGCAAACTCATCAGCCCCAGCTGGCTGATGAGACTTGTACTCCAAACCTTCTAGAGATTGCCAGGCTGGGGAAGGCTGCTAACAACCACTGATTTGTACCAATTTAATCCGCCCACACTTTCAATGAAGTGCTGGGCAACCTGACGCTCAAGTTCATTATTATTTTCTGCAGGTATGAGGGTGAGAGCATCACACAACGTAAAGTCACAACAAAAGCTGCTGGCTCTGTGCTAAAGCACCAGGCTCCCACCTCATCCGAGCAGCTTATATTGCACACCACTCAGCCTCCAGGCTTAAAATCAAGTGAAGCATCCACCTGCTGCCACGGGAGGAGTCCTTTGCATATTTGCTGCATTGCACCACTTTGTTCCAAGGAAAGAAATGGCTGAGGGGGTGCATTAGTGAGCAAACACCAAGTTCCTCCGTGTCATCTCGCAAGGATCATGGAACCCATGGTTGTTGAGTCAGGTTGACCCAGCTATTAAATCTCCTAAATAGTAATGTGGCCCATCAGGGGCATTTAACACAGAGGGAGGAGAGAGAGAGAGAATCTTTCTACCCTCATCTGCAAGGGGAATGCAGTTGAAAGAGGGGGCGAGAAACTAATGCTGTATGCAACCCTTTGCACTCAGTGGGATGTATCTCCAAGTAGGCATGCATAGGGCTGTGCTGTAAAATGATCTACGGGAGGGGTTTGCAGCTAGCTGGGCCTCTTGGAACACAGACTGGAAACCACTGAGGTACAGCCAATGGTGGAGTGGTAAATCTTGGTGCTAGAGGTTGTAATAGGGTTTCTCATAGTCACAGCCCCTAGGAGAGTCCAAAAATGCAGACAGCTGTGTTGAGCACACACACAGCATAATATCCCATCTATCAGACTCAGCTGAAAGCCACATACTAACATTGTAGTTGGCAAGGTGGCTCTTGGCTTGGCAGACTTAGGTTCACATACCTGAACCTGATTGTTTGCTTTGCCTGATAACAAACCATAGATAACACTCATGGTTTGACCGAAACAAACCACAAGGCCAAGTTCAGACAGTACAAACCAGGCTCTGTTTTGTTTTGACTGCAGTGCAGCCACAGAAGAAGTGGGGGTGGAATGGCACTGGAACTTTTGAGCGCCACACTGCTCATACACATTAAACCATTGTTTGTTTTACACTATAGCTTAACATGACATGTGAAGCGGGCTGCTACCTGAGCCAGACCCATCTCACAGGGTTATTATTATGAAGCTAAAGTGAGATATGGTAAGCCCTGCTCAAGGGGGCTCACATCAAAAAGTTTTACATTTTCAATTAAAAGACACAGCAAAACTTAATTAGTCGCATAAACAATAAATTAAGGAAAACATTTCACATGAATAAATGCACAGCAAAATTAAACAATCCTCTGATAACGGTAATAAAAGTCTAACAAATGCAAGAACATAGTCAAGATGAATAGCGAAACTGATGCAACGCCAAGAATAAATTCTGACTCCAAGCAATAACCTCTAAGCAATATCCCATCCTTGATGGTCTCTAGACATCCTGAACTGCAGAAGCATCCCTTGTAGCTGGAGTCAGCCAAGGTCCCTGCCCTCTCAGGCCAGGTAAGCATGGACCAGATCAGCAGCGAGCGGGTCTTGCAGGGCTCACAATAAGATATAGCCATGAGCAAATTCTGTTAGTTAAAAGAAGTGAAGCATCAACACACAGGGGTGTTGTATTCATGTCATTATCGGGAGTGAAGAGCTGTAGGCTTCAACACATACTTGGCTTGCAAGGCGATGCAAGGAAAACAAAAATAGGAACAGGCAAGAGGGCCCAGGTGTGTGCATGCTCTAATCAACATATTGGGAAGTTGATTTGAATGCCTGCTCGCATATCTTCTGCAAGGTGTAGGTGGCAGCAAGAGATCTCAGCTAGAGAGAAGCCAAGAAATCCAGAAAACGAGAATATCGGGACCAGATTATGTGAAAAATGCCTGGTGCAGCCACAGCATGCTGCCTTGTTCAGATGAATGCTCTTTTGCCCACCATGTGGGAGGAATGGGACAGGAGCTCATTTTAGTTCACATTTATTGTTATTTAAATTATTTCATAAAATTTCTACAACGCTTGATTGTTAAAAAACCTCAAAGCAGTTTACAAAAAGATTTAAAGGCAAATAGTTTGAGAACCAAAGCACAGCCATCCTTCAAAATTTGCACTTGTACAAATGTTACAATGCAGTTCTCCAGCCAAAAAATGCATGTATTAGGGGATGAGAACATGAAAATGAAGATATATTACTGAAAATAAAATACAAACATGCATAAGATTAGTGGAAATGGCTTGCAAAAATGTGTGTGTTAGTGAAGACTGCATAGAAATATGTGTCTATTTAGAGAAATGTGGATTAAAATGCTGGTGAATCTTCATGGATGTTTCTTTTTTTAAAAAAAATACAGAAACAAATTGCTACAGAAATGCGGGGAACTGAATTTAAAAGGGGGGGGGGGAGGATGAGAACCCAAGAGAACCAAAACTGACAGACCCTTCATCACCATTTAGCTCCATGCAGGCAGAGAGAGAAAGAGAGAGACAGAGAAGGCGGGGACAGACATCTCCATGAAAACCAGAGAGACTTTGATTGGTCATTTCAGGCAAAGAATTTACATGCTGGGTCACCAATCTTCAACTATGGACTGCAACAGCCTGCAGTTCTACAGCAGAGGAGCCATCTCAATTAAGGTCTCTCCTTCCTCCAGCTGTGAACAAAATAGGATATAGGATGTACCAGCCTCTGATGCTGAGTGGGAGAGATTGGGAGCCACATCACTCCTATGCAACTTTCCCCATCTGCAGTCAGACAATGGTGGAATTACAAGAAAGAGGATTAGGAGCCTCGCTGTGTGACTCCTTGGCTGAATGCCTGCAGACTGTCTAGTTGGGAGGGAGAGAGAAGGTGATTTCAACCAGATCTAATTGGCCAGGGGCCTTTTAGTGTTACGACACCTAAACTGGTCAGGAGGGAAGATACTAAAACCCCAGGATTTTAGTAGGCTGAATCAGTGAAGGCTGATTCGCGCATTGCATTTTGTGTGTGTGTGTACAACAGTTCACATAAGGAGCTGACAATTTCCCTTGATTTCAATGGGGAAATTTCTAATGCATTCCTGACTATGGAATTTTGGCTGGAAAATGTTGAAAAAACCCGGGAAAACCATCTGAAACCTTGCAAAAAGCAAACAAGGAAGAGAAAATGCACTCTTATTCATCCTAGCTCTCCTTCTCCCTTCCTCCCTTTCACCACAGCTGCCGCAGACCAGCAAAACACAAAATGTAAGGCTTGTTTAAGGCTGCTTGTTTGTTTACAGAACTACACGCAAGTCTGGCTGTTTGGATATCTGAATCTGCTGCGTGTATTGTGAGGTCTGCAGGTACTATTTCCTTGTGTTTGGATAAGTGAATTTTTGTATAACTTGTGTTTGGATAGTGGAACCTGTGTGTACATGCACTTATTAAGAGACCAGTTTTGGCTGCGGCTCCCACTTGTTCCAAGGATGAGTTCTAGTTTAACAGCCTTTTGACATGAGATGCAGCAGGAAACCTGGATCCGCTGCTGCAGAACATGGGGAAAAGACTGTTAAATGGGACACTGAACAGGAGGGATGTATCAGAGGTCCAAAGGACTCCAGAATGGGAAAATGTACCAAGAGGTCGAATCTCTTTAAGGTAACAGATGTCTTTGGGGCAGCTGGCAAGTCTGGAGATGAAAAGGTGGTCACACAAAATCAGGAGTACTCAGCATGGTGGTCTCCTGATGTTGGACTCCAACTGCCATCAGCTCCAGCCAGCATGACTGATGGTCAGAGGTGATGGGAGCTGTCATTCAACAACATCTGGAGGGCACCTCTGAGGAAGACCATCAGAGTCAAAACACACAAGGGATGTCAAAACTGATTCTGCTAATGAGGACAGGCTGTCAATACATAAGTAATTGAATTGCTATGGTTCACTGTATTTTAATGTGAGACTATCATTATTGTGACACGGGTGGCGCTGTGGGTTAAACCACAGAGCCTAAGACTTGCCGATCAGAAGGCCAGCGGTTCGAATCCCCGCGACAGGGTGAGCTCCCGTTGCTCGGTCCCTGCTCCTGCCAACCTAGCAGTTCGAAAGCAAATCAAAGTGAAAGTAGATAAATAGGTACTGCTCCGGCGGGAAGGTAAACGGCGTTTCCATGCGCTGCTCTGGTTCGCCAGAAGTGGCTTAGTCATGCTGACCACATGACCCAGAAGCTGTACGCCGGATCCCTCGGCCAATAAAGCGAGATGAGCACCGCAACCCCAGACTCGGCCACGACTGGACCTAATGGTCAGGGGTCCCTTTACCTTTACCTATCATTATATTGACTTATACCATACTGCCCCCCCCTTTTTTGCATTCAAGTTTCTTAGAGCTAAGCAGTGTTTCCTTTTTTGGTTTTTGTGGTCTTTGTCCATGGATTATAGAACTGAAGGAGGCGGAACGAGCTGCCTTCATCCCACCTCGCTCAGGGTAACAATATCAGACAGGCCTAAGCTGCTTCTGCTTTATGACAATGGCGGGATGTTCAGCAGACAGCTCCCTTGAGCAGCTCTTTTGCGCCTAAAGCAGCCATTGTTTCCCTGAGACAATGCTCGGTAAAGAAATAAAATAAAATAAAAAACTGGCAGTGACCTTAACAAGGCCTCTGGCAATTAACCTTCTGCTGCGGTGCTGCATTGGAGCCAGCCGAAGAGAGAAAGCTGGGTGCGGCTCAGAGAGGATTTGCCAAGCTAAAAATGGTCTTCTCTGGGTGCCTGCCAACTCCGGTGCTTGCCCAGATTGCAGGCAGGGCCTGTGGAAAGATCCGTGCTGGACGAGGCAACAGAGGGAAGCATTAGTAAAATTAGCCTGCCCTGGGCTGAGCTTCAGATTACAGGGGTTTACAAGGCAGTCTAGGTCGGACAGGCAAAATAATCTCTCGCAAGCAAAAGCCCTAAGTTTGTCCACAGTGCCAAACGCTCATTTCACTGCTTTCTGCCCTCAGGCAGGGAAGTGGGGGATGCATCCACTATACAAAGCCTCTTAAATAAGGGGCTTATCCACCCCTTTTCTTCTGCTCCACTTGGACTTTGTGGGCTCCCCACGTTCAAACTTTCAGTACTATTATCATTTATTTCCATTAATAAATCACGTCCCATGAGACATCCCAAGGCGATTTAAAGTGCAATAAAAACATACATGGAACAATTGCATATCGAAAAACACCTGAGACACGTGTATGTACATGTGCGTGTGTTTCGTTTGTTTCATAAAGTTTATACACCACTCGACTGCAAGAAACCTCAAAGCGGTTTATAAAAAGATAAAACAAGAAAATTCAAGGAAAATTCACATCCCTGCTTTAAAGCATACAAGTTAAAATACTAAACAAAATAAAATTTCTAAGCATCTGAGTAGGCTTGTCTAAACAATAATGCTTTTAGCAGGTGCAGAAAAGAGAGCAGTGAAGGAGCCTGCTTGATCTCAATGGGGAGGGAGTTCCAAAGTGAAGCTGCTGCTGCCGCTCTAAATGACTGAGTTTTTACAAATGTGGAAGGGGTATAATTAGGCACCTGCAGAAGTGCCAATTCCAACAACTGAAGCAGTCAAGTGGGCACATATGGCATAGGCAATTTCGTAGGTAAACTGGTCCCAAGTTGCTACACGGACACGTTTTATTTATACCAAGTTGTTACACACATCCAGGACTTGCTGATCAGAAGGTCGGCGGTTCGAATCCCCGCGACGGGGTGAGCTCCCGTTGCTCGGTCCCTGCTTCTGCCAACCTAGCAGTTCGGAAGCATGTCAAAGTGCAAGTAGATAAATAGGTACTGCTCCGGCGGGAAGGTAAACGGTGTTTCCATGCGCTGCTCTGGTTCGCCAGAAGCGGCTTAGTCATGCTGGCCACATGACCCGGAAGCTGTAAGCTGGCTCCCTCAGCCAATAAAGCGAGATGAGTGCTGCAACCCCAGAGGTGGCCACAACTGGACCTAATGGTCAGGGGTCCCTTTACCTTTACCTTTACCTTACACACACATCAATAACACATACATAAAATTGATTCAAATCCAGTACAGATACCAACTAGGATAAATGAAGTGGGGGGGGGGATGCCTTGTGCTACAGCAGCTTCCCCTGGCCACACACATACACACACACACACACACACACACTGTGTTTGAATTGTTTGATTGTGTTGACTGTATTAGCGCTGCATTTAAAATGGATGGCTGTGAGCCATCTCAAATTGACGGAGAGGCAGCACAGACATTTAAAAAATATAATTAGCTCTGTTATTTTGGGGGTTACAACACAGTTGGATAGTTTAGTCACTAAAAAAATAATACTTCTGTTTGATTTAAAAGGCACCCTGATTTAATATAACACAATATCACTATTTGTTTAGAAAATGTATTATTTTCAATGCAAATACTTCCATTAATACCTGGAATGCCACAGGACTCCCCACCCTCCTTTGCTCCATTGCAAGTTCACAGTGAAACCTTACCCGTGCTTACTCAGAAGTAAGTTCAACAGATAAATGTATATAGCAAGGGTAGAGAACCCTTTTCAGTCCAAGGGCCACATTCCCTTCTAGGCAATATTCCGAGGGCCACATGGCAGTGGTGGGCAAGTCTACTTCTCTACCCTCCATCCAGACAAGCAAGAGGCATTATTGAAGTTCAAGGCCACATTCCAGCCAGGCAAGTTCATTCAGGGCTCAGAGCAGATCCATTGAAGGGTGTGACATGGGGAGAGTTCTAAGGGCCAGATACAGAGGGTGGACGGCACCTTTGACCCCCAGGCATGAGGTTCCTCACCCCTGGTGTACAGCAATACAGCTGCAACCCTGTATCACTTATTTAGGAGGAAAGAGGAAAAAGGAAAGGATTGAAGTAAATCAGGCAGGACTAATGGCAGAGATGGGGAGGCTATAGCCAAAGCGTCTAATTTTTCAGCTCATGTTTGCAAAGCGGAGAGGAAGAAAGAAAGGGAGGGAGGGGAGAGAAAGAGAGAGAGATGAGAAGGCACAATGTATTACTATTTATTATGTGTTGTTGTTATTAACAATTGTATACCACCCTATGTACCTGTAGATCTCAGGGTGGTTCACAGTACAGGCAGGAACATTAAAAACACACATAAAAATGAGGCAAAGGGAGCACTTTACCTGTTTGATGTACATCATGTAATCTGGGTCTTCAGCATAGGAGCCATATTCATTCTCTACCTGGATGGCAATGATTGGTCCTCCATTCTTGTACTACCAAAAGAGAGGAGGAGAGAACACATAAGACAGAGGTAGCCAACATGGTGTCCTCCAGATGTTCTTTGACCACAACTCCCATCATCCCTGACTACTGGCCATTCTGGCTGAGGCTGACAGGAGGTGGAGTCCAACAGCATCTGGAGAGCATCATGTTGGCTACCCTTGGCATAAGCCAGGCTTCCTCAACCTCGGCCCTCCTGATGTTTTGAGACTACAATTCCCATCATCCCTGACCACTGGTCCTGCTAGCTAGGGATCATGGGAATTGTAGGCCAAAAACATCTGCTGGGCCGAGGTTGAGGAAGCCTGGCATAAGGTATCCATCTGTCTCTGGCTGGTCTAATCCAACTATAAAGACTTATTGAGAAAGAGAACTTGCAGATAACTGTTAAGGACCTTGCTTGTTGGTTTGATCCATTGGCTAGATTGGCTCTGAACTGGAACTTCAAACCACGACTTCCAGGGCCAATCTGGGGAAGTCCCCCTGGTTTTGCACCACTACAGATTGGAGGAGGAAAATGTATATCTAAACACTCCTTAAGTCACAAAATCCCTCCTTGAACACGTGCAAGCACGTGCGCACACACACACACATCCCAGAGAAGTGCATTCTCTTTGTATTATCCTTCTACATGCAAAGAACTTTAGACACAGGAAAAATCCAAACATGCCATGCTGAAGTGGTGTGTCACAGAAGAGCTGCACTACATGCCTTTCCTGAATGTGTAAGCTGGCTCTCTGCCATGAATGATAGATGGTTGTGGAATGATCAACTGTATCTCTGCCTTGGTTCTCTATCTGCAAATGAATGAGACTCCCTTAACAGTCTCCCCTGCTGGGCTGCTGAGTTTAATGCACAGAGGAGTACAAAGTGCTTGGCTACCTCCCAGGCTTGTTGTGAGAATGAAGAAATTAAAGTCCTACACAAATGAAGCTTCTGCACAGCCTCCGTCACATCTTACTTGTGTGAAAGGGGCATCAGGTGATTATCTGGGAATGAAACCATGCTCTTGTCCCTACCCTGTCGGCACAGGGCACGTTGCCTGGGCTCTGCCTCTAGATGTCCACGAATTAACTACCTACTTCACATGAACAGTACATGAAAACAGTTACAGCAAAAGTTGTACAATCTTTCAGCTCAGCTATGAACACTACAGTAGCTTTGGAAAAATCATATTCCCCTAGCCAAGGCTCTCCAAGTGTGAGATATGCAGGTTATGAAGAAAATTAAAAGCATCACAGGGCATTGCACATTTAGAAGTTATTGCACAATAATAAACATATAGGTAGCACAGTTGCATTGATTGCAAAGGTGTTTCAAGCACAGAACAATGCAGGACTTTAGGACAACCTTGTTTATGCTGTTTGCTCCCATGGCTTACTATGGTGGAAGCAGCTGGGAAGCAGCTGCCTTTTGATCTCTGCACAATACCCCAGAATGCCTGACGCAGCTTTGCCCTAGAGCAGCCTTTACCAAACTGGTGCCAGCCAGGGGCTGTTGGACTACAACTCCCATCATCCTTGACCACTGGCTGTGTTTGTTGAGGCTGGTGGGAGTTCCAGTCCAAAAGGTCTGGAGAAGACCAGGTTAGGGAAGGCTGTTCCCGAGCATGGCCAGAAAACCAGAATGGCAGAGGCAGCTTCCCAGACTCCAATCACTGTTTCCAGTGGCTTAGCAGCCGCAACGTAGCCCATGATCTGATTTACCTGAAGATGGACTACCTCACGCATCAGGCGATCAAAGTAGTCATCCACGGCCTCTGTGAAGCCTTTGTACGTTGTCCTCAGTTGCATTTCGGGGTCTTGGAGCAACCAGCTATGGAGGGAAAAGGACCAGAGCTTGTGAGAAGGTAAGAAGAGCTGTGCTGGATCAGACCAAAGGAACATCTGTTCCTCCAAGCGGCCAATCAGGTATCTTTGGGAAGCCCAAAAGCAGGCTAGGCCACATTTGGTCCCCAGGCCTAAGGTTCCCCGCCTCTGCTCTACAAGCTAGAGCGCAGAAGAGGGACAAATTGTTAAAGTTAAGGATGGAGAGCACAAGTGGAATGTTGGAAGCAGGAGGTGGCATGCTGGGGAAGATCAAATGCAGGTGGCGTGGAGCACGAAAGGATGGATATGTGTTTAAATTATTACTATTTAATATTTATTGATACCCTGCCCGTTTCCCTTACAGGGAATGAGTGGAGCAGGTCCATGTGGGGGAAATTAAGAATATTTGAAAACTGCTAGCCTTCCTATGACTTAAGGCATCTTTGTACTGCAGAATCTAAACGGGTTTAACAGTTATCTTCTCTCCCCACCGAGCCCTGGGGTTGGTAGTTCAGGGTAGAGGGGTGGGGATGGCAAGGATTCCCAGCCCTATCCTGGTGCCCTTTGGATGTTGTCAGACTCCAACTCCCATCAGCCCCAGCCTGCATGGCCAAGGGTCGGGGTGATGGGAGTTGTAGTCCAACAACATCCAAAGGGCACTGGGTTAGGGAAAGACTTCTTTATGAAAGGCAGTTTGGAGGTTCCATCCTCCTTACAAATCCTTTTAGAATGTAGAGGAGGTGGGTCTGAGGAATGGAGAAGGAACAGTTGTCACAGGTACTGTTAAAAACACAATGAGAGTCATGGAGACAAGAATTAGTAGTGGACAAGGCAGTGGGATTGGGAAGGGGGAGGAATGGGGATGTGACAGTAGATGAGCTGATGCAGAGTGGAGTCAGTAGGAAGGAGTCTAATGTCAGAGTGTTCCTGTTACCACCAGGAATAAAAGGAACATTTGTTCGTGGAGTCTTCTGGTTTCAGTTATTCACAGGGAAAGAATTTGCAACCCCCCCTCCCCCCGCCAGCATTATGCACAAAAGCAGTTGATAGCGTTCCAGAGAAAATGGGTATAGGCACCCATAAGAGGAGGCAGCGAAAACAAGGCATATTTGTTCACACTTTGCATAAAAAAGAGGAAAGAAAAAATGTCTTGCTCTGAACGCTAAGCATTTTCCTCCTCTCTTCTCTGCAAAATAATAAAGGGTGCAAAGCAATAATTGCCACACATATGATACTTTGTGGGTTTTTGGAATAAGTCTGCAAAACTTGCATGCTTTAATATGAACATCCTAGTTGAGGGAGAGGAGAACCGTACACAGTGCCTTGAACTCTATGGAGGAAAGATGTGATTTAAATGTAATAATAGTATTTATTTTAAAATCAGCTAGTCCATTCACCCCATTGCTGATGCATGAAATCACTGTTCAGATTTCCTGCACTGGAAGAGGGTTGGACAAGATGACCTTTGAAGGTCCGTGCGACTGTTTCTGTTTCCTATGTAAAATACCATCCGTGTAGGAATATTGCTATGTACTAAGTCAGGGAATTCAGCAAAGAACCCTGGGCTGACTTTACCCTGTGCCCTGCTTTATCCTCAAGGTGCCTCTCTCAGCACCTCTCTCAGCCTCCCCATGTGCAGGAGCGAATCTCTAACATCCTTGAGCTGTTTTCTGGGTTTGCTTTGCATGTGGACTTTCTTCATCTCCTACCTCACCCCGTGGGAACCTCCTGTTGATGCAAACGGGAGCGCAAATGAGAGGTTTCAAGAGCGCAGCATAGCCGCTGGGATCCTCTCCTGGTTACCAGATCTCGAGGGAGCTGCTGTCACAAGCTGCTGGTCTCCACCTATTTATTTCCTCCAGTCATCTTTCCCACCAGAGGTTTAGCCTCTGCAGAGAACCTTTCGGGTAGCGGATCTTCCTTCGTTCTGCTCTCATGTCTTCTCTCCCCCTTTGTGGTAAACTGGCGTGAGACATTTATGTCTATTTTGATGCTGCTGCATCTTTTATTTATTTAAAATATTTGTGTACCCTGTCTCTCCTGCTGTCTGACGCAGCTTACAGATTCAGTTAAAGCAAATCTCTTCAGATCAAATATGCAAAACCAAACTATATTTGAAGTAACTCCATGAAATTGCTCCTACCCATCTTTATTATTCTTCTTAATATTGAAATGGTGTTCAAAAATAAGAGGTAGAAACCCAGTTTCCCAGGGGCAACAAGGGAAGTACAGGAAGGAAGTGTGCATCAATGCCAGCCTTCAGCAACCAGCGGCCCTGTATTTTGGACTGCAACTAGCCATTTCAGAATCGCCAGACTTTCTTCATTTTCCTAATTAAGAGTCTCTTCCCTGAAGTCCTAGTGGGCAGTAGGAATTGAGAGCCACAGAGCCAGGGTTGACTGCCATTCCAAAAGACAACCAAAACTAGATAGTTTTATCTGGGCAGTTTTACCTAGATAGACTTACCTGGGCAGACCACCAAGGTCCCACTCGGAGCAAATATAAGGTCCTGGACGCAGAATCACCCACAGCCCAACTTCTTCAGCTGTCCTAAGGAAAGCCCTGGAGAAGGAAACAACGTTAGGCAGAGTGAGGGAACCACAAAGCTGGCAGGAGATGTTGTAAGGAACAGCAACTAGCAAACCTTACAGATCTGGAGAACAATGATCTAGAAAGATCCCACAAGCTGTAGTGATAAAAGCATTGGCTTTTAAAACTGGTTGCTTCAAATCAATATATGAGAACGTCACTCCATGTTTCTCCAACACCGACTCCCTTCTCAACATGTTCTCTCTCCCATTCCGCTCTCACCTTTGCTTTTTCTTCTTTCCCTTCTTTCTAAAGACTACTTCCTCTTCTCCCATCTAAAGTCTATTATAGCTGCTAGCCCACTACATTTCAAAACTTTATGCTTGTCTTTGCCTCTCTTCCCACTGGCCAGTTTGTCTGTGACATTGGAGCATCTCAGCCAATTACAGCCCAAGGCTTCACTACTACCACAAAATCCCTTAGATGCTTAGCACATTAAAATGTAGTTAAACTGCAAATGAACAGCAGCAGTTTATCCTTGCCGGACATCAACCATCGGATGAGCCCATATGTTTTGCATTCTGCCTCTAGAAAAGGCCAGCCAAATGCCTTGGGAGCTCAAATGCAAGAGAAGACCCCTTTCCCAAACACTTTAGCTTGGAAAAGAAACAAAAGAGCAGACAGGAAATACGGTGCAAGTACAGCCATCTGATGGCTTTGTCACACTTTAACTGCATGCTCAAATCTCTGTTTCTCCCCAGATTTTTTTACCACACTGCCACAGCCACATCCCAAGTCTGGAGCCATTGATGTGATGGAAGGTCACATCCCCTAGAACATCACCTGTGACAGGGTCTGATCCCCTCAGTGGAATCAACAAACATAGGTAACATTAAAATCACAGACCACGCCCCAGTAGAAGTCATTGTTAAAATAGGAGAAGGAACACAAACCACCCCATCATGGTCCTTCAGCCCCATCCTAACTACAAACAAACAAATTAGAGAGAGTCTCACAAAAACCCTCCAAAACTACTTCAAAGAAAACTATGTAAACAATATAACAACCCCCCTCCTATGGGACGCAATGAAAGCGGTCACCAGAGGAGCTTGCATAAAAGAGAAAACATTCCTTAAAAAACAAACCTCCTCAAAAATTAGCAAAACAGAACAAGACATCATAGCCCTCTCATCACGCTACAAACAAACAGGATCTAAAAAACTCCTCAAACTTATAGAACAAAAAAGGAGAGAACTAGACTCCCTAGAAATTAACAAAACAATGATCAACATTCTATACTCTAAACAACGTTTCTACGAATATGGAGGGAAAAACTCCAGATTACTAGCAAATAGATGTAGGAAAAAAGCACTCAAAACAAGAATACACTGCATCACCAAAAAAACCGGCAACATAACATTCTCCCCTGAAGAAATAACCTCAGAATTTGCAGAATTCTACTCCAACCTATACACCTCCCATAACCCACCAGAGAAGGAAATCAGAACATTTCTAGCAGGACTAAACATGCCTACCCTAACTGATGAGGAACAGGAATTCATGGACAGCCCTATCACCCCAGAGGAAATAGATGCGGTCCTCAAAAACCTGAAACCACACAAAGCCCCAGGCCCAGACGGCTTCACAGCAGAATTCTATAAGAAATTCAAAGAACCCTTGATGCCCTACATGACCCGCCTATTCAACGACATCATAAAAGGGGGCCCCATCCCCAAAACCTGGACCCACTCCAGAATAGTCTGCATCCCAAAACCACTAAAAGACAGCCTCAAAGTCGAATCATACCGCCCAATCTCATTAATAAACCAAGACTACAAGATCTTCACATCAATCTTGGCCAACCGCCTAAAAATCTTCCTACACAAGTTAATAGCCCCAGACCAGACTGGCTTTGTCCCTGGCCGCAATATAACAGACCCCATCAGGAAACTACTGAACCTGATCGAACACAGCAAGGCAACCAAACTCCCATTGACAATTATGTCCCTAGACATCCTCAAAGCCTTTGATTGCTTGGAGTGGAAATACATACTAGCAGTACTAACTAACATGAAATTTGGTCCCAACTTCCTACAAACCCTCAAACAAATATATTCCCAAGCCTCAGCAAAATGCAGAACTAACAATATGGATTCTAACACTATAGCTATCCAAAGAGGCACAAAACAAGGATGCCCACTGTCTCCCTTCTTATTTATCCTGGCTCTGGAACCCCTAGCAATCCGCATCCGAGCAGCCGCAGACATCAAGGGAGTGGAAATAAAAGGCAGAACCTATAAATTAGGGCTCTTTGCAGATGACCTAATGGTCACAACACCAGACCCCATAAGCACAGCAACCTCCCTAACCAGAGAACTCAACACATTTGCAATGGTGTCGGGCCTACAGGTAAATTTTACAAAGTCAGAAGCTATGTGCTTCAACACCCCTCCGCACACCCAAAAAGAACTCACGAAGGTAACCAAAATAAAACTTTGCCACACCAAGTTCAGATACCTAGGGGTACAAATAACCAGAAACCTCAATAAATTGTACCTCCACAACTACAAGCCCCTGTGGCGACAAATTAACAAAGACCTAAAGAGATGGAACAACATGAACTTCACTCTCTCAGACAAAATAGCCCTGATCAAAATGATCACACTCCCAAAACTAACCTACCTATTCCAAACCCTCCCAATCTGGATCCCTTCAACCCAACTTCGCAGTTGGCAGAGAAAACTACACTCTTTCATCTTCTCACATAAAAAACCAAGAATAAACCCCAAATATCTGCACCTCCCCACCTCAGAAGGAGGATGGGGAATCCCCAACATAGAAACATACTACAATGCCAACCAAATACGCCATATAATCCCATATATACTAGAAGATGAGACAAAACAATGGGTACACCTAGAGAGGGACACAATTGAAAACACCTGCACCACAGCATACCCACTCCTCCCAAACAAACTAAAGAAAATTCCCACAACACTTAACAGGTACACACAGACCATGCTCAAAGCATGGAAAACACAAATAGGCAAACTATCCCCAACCCCATCCCCACTAATCCCCCTGGCGTACCACCCATTATTCCACCATGCAGCACAAAACCTCAAGATAAAAACCTGGCGAACCAAAGGCTTATATCGCCTAATAGACTTTTATAAAAATAACAAACCCTTGTCAACACAAGAAATACAAGACAAACTAGAAGAAACCCAAATGCCCTGGTTAACAAAACACCAACTACATGCCCTCCTAAACAACCCAACAGTAAAATCAGCAGCAACTAGGCCCCTGACAACTTTCGAAAACCTCCTCCTAACAACAAAGGGAAACGGTAAAGGGACGGTATCCGCAATATACAAAATACTACTCCAAAATCCCGCAAATCCCCTAGACGCAATCAAAAAACAATGGGAGAATGACATAGGCTATGAGATTAACCCCACTCAGTGGACCAGAATGTGGTCTAAACCCCCCTTTAAATCCATATCAACGAAAAGAAAAGAACTCACACTGAAACTCACCTACAGGTGGTACCTAACACCAAGGAAACTAGCGCTAATACACCCAGGAACCTCACCAAAATGCTGGAGAGGGTGCACCTCCACAGGCACGTACCTCCACATGTGGTGGGAGTGTCCCAAAATCCAACTATTCTGGACAACAACCATACAAGAAATATGTAAAATAACCAAGCAAGTAATAGACATCACCCCAGAATTGGCCCTACTTAACATCTTCCAAGACAACAATACCCATTTACACCACAAAGAACTCATAACCCACCTACTTTCAGCAGCCAGAAACACCATAACCAGACACTGGAGAGACCTGTCAGGAGTAAGCATGGACCAATGGTACCAAATAGTATGGGAAACAGCCCTACTAGAAAAATTAACTAACAAACTGAAACTGACACGGGGACAAACAGAAGAAGACGCCTTCACCCCGGTATGGCTCCCCTTTATCACATACACAGCCCAACAGGACAGTGACAATAATCCACCAACAGCATACAAATCAATATGGCTAAACTGATCCAAAACACCCACCCACCTCACCCACACACAAAAACAAAGATCACCACAGCCAATCGCAAGCAAACAATCACACCCTAGGCCAACCCCAACCTCTCTCACCACCAAAGGAACACAAGTGAACAACACAAGCAACGCTGACACCAAACTCTACATACATTAAACATAATAGAAACACCGCCACCCGACCCCACCCCTATCCATCCTCCCTCCCTCCACCCCCTCTCTTTTTTCTTTTTTCTTTTCTTCTCCCCCTAATGCCTCAACAAAAGAAATGGATTTGTAAAAATGTTACATGGGGGGGAAAAAATACGAGGCACTACACTCCTGTAAAACAAGAAAATCCTGAATAAAAAAAAACAAAAAAAAAAAACATCACCTGTGACTTGGGCCAATTGCAAAACAATGATACAAGCTGTACGCCAGGGACTCAGTTCAGCCTACAGCAGTCATTCAAAGTTGGGACTATCAGTCGTCAACCATGTGGACCTTCTCTTGCCAAGGATGCAATCAAAATTTCAGACCGACAGAAACTGGAAATAATGAGGACTGAAGCATTCTATTCTTGGGCTTCTATCCAAAGTAGCCCCAGATATGTTTCTCTGTTACAAGGATTTTTCCTTCCCCAGTATGCCCCCTAAATCTGTTGGGTTTTCCCCAACACTTTGTAAAAGATTTGGGGAGGGCACAGAATATATGGCAGGGCAGGGAAAAGAAGCAGGAGAAGGAAGTTCCATTGCACAACTATAAATACAGTGGTACCTTGGTTGTCAAACTTAATCCATTCTAGGAGGTGTTCAACTCCCAGAACAGTTTGAAAACCAAGGTGCGGCTTCCAATTGGCAGCAGGAGCTTCCAGCACTCAGTTGGAAGCTGCAGAAATTGCGCTGGATGTTCAGCTTCCAAAAAAAGTTTGCAAATTTACTTCCAGGTTTGCACTGTTCGAGAGCAGATTTGTTCGGAAGCCAAGCCATTTGACAACCAAGGTACCACTGCACTTGCACTAACAGAAGGAAGGCACTGAATACCTCCTGCTGTATCCTGCGGTATTTTAATACATCCTTTGTAAACATCCTAGCCTGGCTAACATAAGAAACAGCCCAAGATTCCTGCAACTACTGAATGGAAACCAAAGCCATATGAGAATGCCGTAATAAATTTATAGAGAACTTGGAAACCTTTATTAATTTTTGACACGTTAGACTGCACCCTTCAAAAGGTGTAAGAGGCTTAACTGAAATGTTGCAAAACTATACCAAATTGTACAGATTATGATTTGGGGAATGCATAGTGATATCCAACCAAGTCACATTCCGGTGACAATGGTGGGCTCATGTTACTTAAGAGTAATACTCTATTATGACTGCTGGATATTCTATGACTAGTGCTAGATATTACACATGGAATGAATAGGCGCTTTAAAAAAGGATTAAATTATAATTTATTATTTGTGATTGTAAAGAAAATTAAGTTAATTTTTAAAAATGTAAAAAGATTTGAGGTAGATGCAGCTTTGGTCTGAGCTGGGAAGGAATGAACACTGAGCCTTAAGCAGGCTTTATCCGGCACAGAGACAATTCAGCACCTGTTATTAACAAATGCTGACTCGCCATATCTTTCTTCCTCTTACTTAGTCCCTTATGGATAGGGTTGGCAGACTCTGAACAAGCTTTATTGTCAAATGGAGTGGAGAAACAAAAGATTGCTATGCAGGGCATAAGCCTGCAGAATTGCAGGGCAGGAATCTCCTTATTAACTCATCTTTAACTCATAGAGCTGGAGGGAAACTATTCATACTGCTCCCTGAAGATCCTTCCTCTCAGCTTAATTCGTGTCTTCACAAATTGAGCTTTGAAAAATTTCCACTTCTAAAGGGATAGAGCACAGCTCCCTCCCAGTCTCTCTCCCCGCCCCCGGCCCCAGATCTTCTTCTAGCATTACTAACCCAAACAACAAACGCCCCCCAATGTCTAATGTTTTGTAAACTACAAACCCCGCTCCAATACTCTGCAGCCAGGACAGAGAAATTGTCCCAACTGAATAACATTATTTGTTTACAATAAATTTGATTTCTCCGGTTGCAGAATTTACTTGTGTGTGGGTTTGTTTCAGCCATGGACTGTGAGATCCATACTTCAGATCAGGATAGATACCTCAGATCCAGGTTTCCTCGGAAGTCAAATTTCCCTCTTACTTCCTCGTGAAGATTCCATGGGACATACCTGAAAGACAGAATGAATTAGCTGCCAGTTTCAACGCTGGTTTTGGGGTCAAGCAAGGAAATCAGCTGACTATCCCCACTTCACATCCCATAAATCTTTCAGAGCAACAATAGCCAACTGATGGTGTGTGAGGTGAATTGGGGCCCCCAAAGCAATTTTATCTAGCTGCTGGAGGCTTTGCATAATAATAATAATAATAATAATAATAATAATAATAATAATAATAATAAAGTGTGGTAAAAAGTTTGCCAACAGTTTTGCTCTTTTGGAAAAGAAAACCAGTGATCAAGTTGTAAAAAACATAAACATTACTCTCCTATGAATTTTGTATGCAATATACATGCAACCCACTCGAAGAAGCTGTTAAGTCCTTAACACCAGGTGACATCAACTTTTAGTATGGAAATCAAGACAAGGGAGACGTCAAAAGGTGCACACAGAATGACTTATTAGCCCAAAGTTTATAAATCAGTTGTTCCCAAGGAAGGCTTAACAGGCAAATAATATTTATAACTGAAGAATGATGGGTGAATCTATCCATTTCTACTCCGTGTTGCAGATTTTTACCCATAACTGTAGTATTTTTGCATTAATCTGTTGATATTTTTTGAATCCTCTCAAAATATGTATTTAGTACGTATTTGTAGGCACATTTCTTTCAGAATACCTGTTTAAATACATACTTTTGGTATAACTTCCAAGAACAGCATCACAACATTTGGAGAAGTACAAACTCCAATGGACAGCTCATCTCTGATCAGGAAAAAAACTATGAACTGTTTTGTTTTGGAATTCACAGAGATTGGATTGCTTAAGCATCCCCTCTTTGAGGTCTTCTGTCTTTCTCTTCTTTTTGTGCACTGGAATCTTCCTTCCTTTCCTTTCCCAGCTCTATCACAAAGCCTGCCTTTTGGTGAGGGTGGTTGGCTTGTGTGACAACACACGCCCCCACAGTTCAGTGTCCCCAATTTAGAGAAGAGAATTTAAGGGAAGGGCTGTAGCTCAGTGGCAGAGCACATGTTTTGCAAGCAAAAAGGCCCCAGGCCTGGGAGAACTGCTTGTCTTAAACCTTGGAGAGCCACTGCCGGTGTAGACATTGGTACAATTTCATGTGGGTGGCATGGAAAGGAAAAATGGGGTAAAGGGTGGCAGAAGAGAGAAAGGGAGCAGCAGGAAGATATGTGGCCTCATACACATTGGGTACTTGGCCTTCAAAAGTTTATGCCAGTGGGAATGTGACCCTCAAAAGTGGGGGGGGGGGGGTAATTCATCTCTGGTGTAGAGAGATGCCACCAAGCTAGATGCTCCGACTCTGTGTTAAGGCAGCTTCCTATCATGTTCCCATGAAGTCAGCAGCTACAAACTGGACTGAGCCTGCAGTAAGGGCAGCACTTACGTCGTGAGGGTGTTCAAGCCGCAGGCCTTCATCTTAATCAAGCGGTCTTTCCAGTATTCACGGGGGATGCGGAAATAGTGCATTGAGCCTCCAAAGATGCGAAACTCCTTGCCCTCCAGCAAGAACTTAGAGTTCCTGGCCTGCAAGCCATGGATCCTGCCCCGCAAGCGCATGGGGACCAGGCCACTCCAGTTAAACCTAGAATGGGGGGAAAAGTTCAGGGGTAGCACAGCCAAAGTCAAGACATAGAGACTTCCTGGAAAGTGACAGCTAGTTTGACTTCTTGTCAAAGCGAGCTGGGGAACACTACCAAGTCAGATAACAGAGAAGGGTTGTGTGGGTCTTTTAGGCACTCTTCGGTATAGTTCTTGCTGAAAAGGCAAGGCTGTGCCTGGGCCATGCTACTTTGAACTGCATGTTTAAAAACTAGCTCTTCAGGAAGATCAGGAAATAACCCTTGTCCCTTACATCCTGGTTTTATATGTACAAATAATTATACTGGATGGCAGGTGGGGCTAAACCTTTGGTCCAAGGTTCACATAGTTAGTTAGCCCTCCAAGGATGGGATGCCAGCAGGGTGTGTGGCCAAGATATATACAGACAGGCAAGCACACAAACACATTTAGACAGCCAATCAGCAGATGAGCAGATGGCAACATGGGGCTGGTAAGAGAGGTTACTCACCTCCTAGCCCAGAAATGGGAAGGGAAACCACACTCTCTTCTGCATTTGCCCCCAAGCACAGTACTGGGTTTCCCCCCTTCTCCTAGCTCAGCACTGCGATGAAAGCAAAAATGAAGCAGAAGAAGCAGGATCCTGCCATCTTAGTGCTGCAATGGAGAGGAAAGCCCCATCTACTCTGCAAAGGTCCTCTTCTCCCGAGGGAGACACTATTGCTAGGAGGTCTAAGAGCAGAGGGAGAAGAGGTGCCTTTGCATTGGGAGATTTTGCTAGAATCGAGCAGGCTGTAAGTGCCTTTGATAGCTGCATCTAGCATGTGTTATGGGTTCACCAACCCTGTTGTATGGATGATGATGATGATGGTGTGTGTACACACACACACACACACACACACAACTCAAGTCTAAGTTTAAACAATCTGTGACCCATCAGTCAGTCAGTCAGATTCTTATCCTTATGTTCCTCCAAAAGGTTACAGAAGTGACCCTGCCTTATCCTCACAATCCTGTGGACTACATTACAGTGAAAGATAGTGTCTGGCCATAGGTAACCCAGTGAGGTCCATAGCTAAGGAAGCATCCAACACGGTACAGCACTGGTCCACCAAGGGCTGGACACACACACCCCTCCGCATCTTTTCAAGAATCCAAAATAGAAGTTTTTTTCTGAATCCTTAGTGTTCAGCTTTGGGGTGGCGGTATTACTTATGTAACCTGGTGGTCTAATTCAGTGTTTCCCAACCTTTTTTGGGCAAAGGCACACTTGTTTGATGAAAAAAATCTCGAGGCACACCACCATTACAGCCCTGTGACAGTCAGCGCGCAGCGACACGCCGGGAGGGACGCATGAAAGTGTAAGTTTCAATTTTTTTCCCTCCCCCTTGCCGGGGAACCTCCAAGCTTTGGGGGTGGGGTGGGAGGAGGCAGCAAAGCGAGGGACTCAGGGGCTCCTCCAACGACAAGGGTTGGGGAAGAAGAGAAAGGGCCGATGACGAGCCGGCGCGTGCGTGCAGCGGCTGGCCTCGAGCTCGGGAAGCTGCGCGCGGCGATGTTGACGCGGGGCGCGCGAGAGCTTGGGGGCGGGGGGGGCGGGAGAGAGAGAAAGAGTTGGCAGCACCAGGCGCTGTTACTTATTGCGCTGCGGACGCTGCCAGCAACTGCGGTGGTTGTGCGGCGGCCGCCGCCTCAAAACGTCCTCGTCAGTCAGCTGAGCTGCCTGGCGGCGTAGGGAGCCGAGGGGCGGGGCTTCCTTTCTGAAGGAGCTGAGGGCGGGGGTCCTTCGGCGAAACGGCGCCGGCCCAGAGCGCTTCTAGGAGGCTGCCTTTGTGCGCGACGTAAAGCCCTCTTTCCCTCCCTCCAGCCCCGTGTCACCTGTGGAAAAGGGGGCTGGATCCAGTGACGCAACTCGGAAAACTGTTAGGGAAGCCAGAGCAGGAAAGTGAGTGGGAGGCGGCGTCGCCGCTTTAACCCACGTTTCCTTTTTGAAAGAGAAACTTAAGAAACTTACATGGTGTGTAAGTATGCAAGGACAGTCCAGTATTGGATGCTGAGAACCGGCTCGCGCCAGTCCTGCGCTACGACCCTTCTGTTAATCTCGCAGCAGGTTGCACGCGGGATCGTGGAGTGGTTTGGATCCCCCAAACTCAGAATCCGGAGTTGCAAAACGCCGCACCGGTTGCAGGAATGAAAGTCGCTTCGGTAGCGTTGTGCCCTCCCGGACCAGGGCAGAGTTTGCGCCCATAGAAAACGGCGCATTTTTAACGTCAAAACCAAAGTCCCAGGAGATTTTGAGGGAGATTAAATTGTATCAAACACAATATATGGAATTGATGAACCAAGAGATAGAGTGGAAAATAAAGCAAATGAGACAAAAGACATTTGAGTCGGCAGACAAATGTGGCAAACTCTTGGCATGGCAACTCAAGAAAAGACAGAAATTAAATACAGTTTCAAGTTTGGAAGTGGATGGAAGGACCATATCTAAACCAAATGAGATAAGAAACTGTTTTGTGAGTTACTTTAAAAAACTTTATTCCCAAGGATTACAAAATGAAGAAGACATAGATAAATTCCTTAATAAACATGGATTACAAAAAATCTCTCCTCAAAGTAAGGTGGATCTAAACCAGAGAATAACAGAACAAGAGATAGAGGGTGCCATTCAGGACATGCAATTGGGCAAATCTCCAGGGCCAGATGGACTGACTTCCAGATATTACAAATCGTTAAAGGAATGGTTGATACAACCGCTAAAGGATGTCTGTAATGAGATCTTAGAGGGAAAAAAGGCACCTGAATCGTGGAAAGAAGCATATATTTCACTCATACCAAAGACAGAGACTGAAAAGACTCAATTGAAGAACTACCGCCCAATCTCGCTACTCAATGTGGATTACAAAATTTTTGCAGACATTTTAGCAAAAAGATTCAAAAGAGTATTGATGGAAAAGATTCATAGAGACCAAGCAGGCTTTCTCCCAAAGAGACACCTCTCAGACAATGTTAGGAATATAATAGACATTTTGGAAAAGTTAGAGGTGAATATAAATACTAAAGCAGTTTTGATATTTGTGGATGCGGAGAAAGCCTTTGACAACATTTCTTGGAGTTTTATGAAAAAGAACCTTCATGGGATGGGGGTAGGACAAGGTTTTGAGAATGGTATGGGTGCAATATATTCCGAACAAAAAGCTAAGTTGATTGTAAACAATGTAATAACTGAGGAACTTAAGATAGAAAAAGGAACACGACAGGGGTGCCCAATTTCCCCATTGCTTTTTATTTCGGTCCTGGAGGTGTTGCTGAACATGATTAGAGAGGACCAGCAAGTTAAAGGTGTACAGGTCGGAGCAAAACATTACAAGTTAAGGGCTTTCGCAGATGACTTAGTTCTGACTTTACAAGAGCCATACACTAGCACGAAAAAGGTGTTGGAGATAATTCAACAATTTGGCCAGGTAGCTGGATTTAAATTGAATAAACAAAAAACTAAAGTCTTAGGGAAAAACCTGACAGATATGGAGAAGAATAAGTTTCAAGAAGAGACGGGTTTGATGGTGGTTAAGAAGGTGAAATACCTAGGGGTTAATTTAACATCTAAAAATTTGAATTTATATAAGGACAATTATGGAAAATGTTGGTTAGAAATTAAAAAAGACTTAGAAATATGGTCAAATTTGAGATTATCAATGTTAGGCCGGATTGCAGTAATTAAGATGAATGTATTGCCTAGAATGTTATTTTTGTTTCAAACTTTGCAGATTATTGACAAGATGGACTGTTTCAAGAGGTGGCAGAAAGATATTGCGAAATTTGTCTGGCAGGGCAAAAAGCCCAGAATAAAATATAAAATATTAACAGATGCAAGAGAAAGAGGGGGATTTGCCCTGCCGGACTTAAAATTGTACTATGAGGCAGCAGCATTCTGCTGGCTGAAAGAGTGGATGCTCCTCGAGAATACAGATATCTTGGACTTAGAAGGTTTCAATAACGCATTCGGTTGGCATGCATATTTATGGTATGACAAAATCAAAGTGCATAGTGCCTTTAAAAATCACATTGTAAGGAAAGCGTTGTTCAATGTTTGGATGAGATATAAAGACCTGTTGGAAAATAAAACCCCTAGATGGTTGTCACCCTTAGAGGCGAAGGCCCATAAGAAAGTTAATATGGAGGTCGGATGGCCAAAGTATTGTGAGATTTTAGAACAGGATGGAGAGAAACTGAAATTAAAGAGCCATGAAAAACTAAAACCCAAAGTACAAGATTGGCTCCACTATTATCAAATAATGGAGGTTTTTAAACAAGACAGGAAAATTGGCTTCCAGGTGGAAAAATCAAAACTCGAGACAGAACTGCTAGAACCCAATACTAAGAATTTGTCAAGAATGTATAACTTGCTGTTGAAATGGAACACACAAGATGAAATAGTTAAATCAGCTATGATTAAGTGGGCACAGGACATTGGTCATAATATTATGTCTGCTGACTGGGAAAGGTTGTGGAACACCGGAATTAAATTTACGGCATGTAGTGCCTTAAAGGAAAATGTGATGAAAATGGTATACAGGTGGTACATGACCCCAGTTAAGCTAGCAAAAATTTACCATTTGCCTGACAATAAATGCTGGAAATGTAAGGAAACTGAAGGTACTTTTTATCATCTTTGGTGGACATGCCCGAAGATTAAGGTCTTCTGGGAGATGATATATAATGAAATGAAAAAGGTATTTAAATATACCTTTCTTAAGAAACCAGAGGCCTTTCTCTTGGGCATTGTCGGCCAATTGGTGCAAAAAAAGGATAGAACATTCTTTATGTACGCAACAACAGCAGCAAGAATATTGATCGCAAAGTATTGGAAGACACAAGATCTACCCACCGTGGAAGAATGGCAGATGAAAGTGATTGACTATATGACATTGGCGGAAATGACGAGCAGAATTCGAGACCAGGGAAAGGAGACCGCGGAAGAAGATTGGAAGAAATTCAAGATTTATCTTAAGGACTACTATAAACTTGATGAAGCTTAGAATGTCGAGATTCTATAGAGAGAAAGGGTTGCAGTAATATAAGATTAGAATAAGAAAGGACTATGATGAATTAGAGTTGGAAAAAACATTTATAAGTTGCTATAAAATTTGGACATGAGGATGCAGAAAGGGGAGGTATGGGGAAGTCCGAGGAAAGAAGTTTATGAAATGACATTATGAAATTATACTTGTTTGTTTGTTTGTTTGTTTTTTTGTGTTTGTCTGTTATAAAAACTTTTGTAAAACTAATAAAAAATATTATATAAAAAAAAAAACAAATAAATCTCATTCTCACTCGAAATTAAAAGACTCAAATTAGAAAGATACATCTGCTTCGGGGATGGTTGCGCCTGATGCTCAGTAACAGGCAGGGTAAAATCCTGGGATTTCTCCATTGCTTTCTATGGGCTGTGCGCACGAGGGCGTTTTTATAGGTTCCTGGGCACCATCCATTTCCTCCTCGTGTCATTCTACCACATTTCCTATCTCTACTAACGGGCCCGGCAGATGGTAAGAAGATACCCTGCATTCCCACCTTGCCGCCTCTCTTGACTGACAGGAGCGCTGGGCAAATGGCCTCTCCGTTCCCCGCCCACTTCCCTCTGATCGACAGGAGCTCTCAGCCAACTCCCGCCGCCATTTCCTGGGACAAGAAATGGGTGCCGGTGGAGTTGAGGGGGGGGGAGAGAGAAAGAGAGATTAATCCTACCCCCGAGCCCCGCCTCTTGCCCGTGAGTGACAAGCCAACGAGTCAATGATTGCCCCTCACAGCCGAAAGGACCCGGCTCACCTATTGGCTGTGGCTGTGGGCGGGCTTGCAGCCGGAGCGGCTCCTCCTCTTTATGGTGGTTCTTTAACAGCAGGTAGGTAGGGAGGTGGTTTTCGGTGCCCTGGAGCGAGTGGGGGAGGGGGAGGCGAGTTCGTCCACCCTCCGGCGGCGGGAAGGGAGGCTGCCTGAGGTGATTCCTGCCTCGGGGAATGGCGGCGGCGAGGGGCGGCGCCAGGGCTGGGGGTGAAGGGGGCTCCTTGGCCTTAGCGGGCTCCTTCCCGGCCTAGGGCAGTGTTTCCCAACCTTTTTTGGACTCACCCGCCTCCCTCCAGGCAACATCTCGCGGCACACCAGGCAACATCTCGCGGCACACTCGTGTGCCGCGGAACACCGGTTGGGAAACACTGGTCTAATTATGCAGTGTGGCTTATTACTCTTAAATGCAGGTAGATTTAATGGCCACGGCATCACAGAGCATAATGCAGTTGTGTGCACTTACATTGCCTCGAGCAGGAGATGCTCTAGAAGTATTACTTAGCAAATCAAAGATGTGCAGAGTCCTTGCTACATAGGAGAGAGGGGCTCTAGGCAACGGAGGGGGGGACTGCTGAGGACATGGGCATTGCAAGATACCAGTACATTGAAGGACTCGGGGTACTCCATGATACAACCTGGCATAAATGCAAATTTATATGTAAATATGCCTCTGGGAAATGAAGATGATGGGTGGCTGGCATCTCACCAGAATGGTGTTTTGCAGCAAACCCAGTCACCATAAAAGCAACTTTTTTGCAGTTGTTGGTTTATTAAAGTGTAAAAACAGGTGCAGGAGATCTGGGGCCTGCTGAAAACCCCCTAACAATGACCCTGGCTGAGGACTAGTTAAATTGGGATGAGAATTCCTCACACAGGTCACATTCACACCATGTATTTCAAACACTATGATACCACTTTAAACAATCATGGCTACCCACAAAGAATTCTGGGAGGTGTGGTTTGTTAAGTGTGATGTGAGTTGTTAGAAGGCCCTCCAGACCCCTCCTAGAGCTACAACTCCCAGAGTTTCTTGGAAAGAGGGACTGATTGTTAAACCACACTGACTCTTGGTAGCTCTACAAAGGGAATAAGGAGGTCCCCTAACAACTTTCAGCATTCTTAACAAACTATAGTTCCCAGAATTATTGGGCGAATATCAGACTTTTTAGGAGTGCTTTAAATGAATGGTTTGACCATGGCCATAATGTTTTCTTACCACTTTGGTCACTGTTCACCTGCTTTCCTTTTTGCCTTCTTATTTGCCTTATCTGCCCACATCTTTATCATGCCACCCTGCCTACTGGCCTCCCGGTTCACGAAGCAAGTTGCCCAGTTTCTCCCATCTTGCCCGTCACCGTCTTCCCATTTCATAGATGCAAGGAACCTTTCGTTTTATTTTTCGCTCTGCACTCATTACTAGAAAACAACTGTTTATGATACTGGCTATGAAAGCATTTCCCAAACATGGTGCCCTCCAGCTGTTTTGGGCTGCAACTCCCACCAGGTCAGAAGACCATCATTCCCAAGCTGTAACAATAATAACAATAAAGGCAGCTTGAAGTTGTAGGAGTACCATCTATCCAGGCTCCAGCAACATTGAGAAAGGCAACTTGCAGCCCATGGAACAGGAAGACGGTTTTCAAAATGGCAGGCCTTTTCAAGCAGGTTAATGGGAACATTGTTTTCAGACTCCATGAAAATACAGAGGATGTGGCGGGAGTTTGAGTTCTGGGATGTTCATTTTCCTCACACAACTGAACAGTTTGCTTCTCCCCACTCCCACTTCATGAGACAATGAGATAATACTAGATAGCTAATAAGGAACTTGGATATTGAAACAAAAAACTGTCTAGCTGTAATAATAGTATAGATAAGCAGGGATCCTGAGCGCTCCATACAGGCTTCCCCGTTTATACCACAGCATCAGATGCTCTGTGGAAAATATCTTCTGAAAGAACCCACCAGGTTGCCATCCAATGCAGCTCAAGGTGTTTATACAAGCACTTCCCTTAAGTATGCAGTGGATTCTCACTGGCAGTCCTTACAATGCCCTATAACAAAGCAGGGCATTCAGATTATCCCCACAGTGAAGAAATTTATGTTTGTGGGGGAGCTGAGATTTGAACCAGCGGCTTCCTACCACCCAACCGCCATTGAGATCAATGGAAATCACAGAGGCCACACATAACTGGACTGCCTGTGTGGGTTCCCCACTCCTCTCCACTCACAGTTTAGTTCCTTGAATGTTACCTCCCAAGTGACGGTGGGAAGCAGCGTCAAGCATGCTTGCTGACTGTAAGCCAGGTATGGGGAACCTGTGGCCCTCCGGATGTTTTTGAACTCCAGCTCTGGTCAGCCCCAGCAAGCATGACCAAGAGTCGGATATTATGGGAGTCCAACAACATCCCCAACTCTACAGTGGTGCCTCGCAAGACGAAATTAATCCGTTCTGCGAGTCTCTTCGTCTAGCGGTTTTTTCGTCTTGGGAAGCAACCCTATTAGCGGCTTAGCGCTATTAGCGGTTTAGCAGCTATTAAAGGCTTAAAGGTAAAGGTAAAGGTACCCCTGCCCAAACGGGCCAGTCTTGACAGACTCTGGGGTTTGTGCGCCCATCTCACATCTAGAGGCCGGGGGCCAGCGCTGTCCGGAGACACTTCCGGGTCACGTGGCCAGCGTGACAACGCTGCTCTGGCGAGCCAGAGCCGCACACGGAACGCCGTTTACCTTCCCGCTGGTAAGCGGTACCTATTTATCTACTTGCCCCCGGGGGTGCTTTCGAACTGCTAGGTTGGCAGGCGCTGGGACCGAGCAGCGGGAGCGCACCCCGCCGCGGGGATTCGAACCGCCGACCTTTCGATCGGCAAGCCCTAGGCGCTGAGGCTTTAGCCCACAGCGCCACCCGCGTCCCTAATTAAAGGCTTAGCGGCTATTAAAGGCTTAGCGGATTAGCGGCTAAAAGGCTATTAGCGGCTTAGCAGCTTAGAAAAAGGGGGGAAGCGGAAAAAAATCGGAACACTTGCAAGACGTTTTCGTCTTGCAAAGCAAGCCCATAGGGAAAATCGTCTTGCGAAGCAGCTCAAAAACGGAAAACCCTTTCGTCCAGCGGGTTTTCCGTCTTGCGAGGCATTCGTCTTGCGGGGCACCACTGTATTATAAAGGGCAAATGAAAACTGAACTGGACAGATTCCAAAAATGCTTTCCCACCAGTTGTAGGAGAAGCCATAGAGGAAGTATTTACAGTGGTGACTGCATGGGTTGGGATCCTCTTTCCAGACAGAGGGAAAGGAAGACCTATACGTAGCGTTGTATCTGGCCTCCTAAATCTCAGAATCTCAAGTTGAACACCCACAACAGGAACAAGCTACACCATACAGTGCTAGACCCAGGACGATATATAAATACCATTTCTAGGCTAAACACACAGGGTTTGGGGAGAGACATCACAATTCAGGGTAAAGGGGAAGAAGCCTCTCCCTTGCTGGCACAGTCTAGCGAAAGGAGACTAGCAAAGAGTAAAAAAGAAGCATTTGGTGAGGAAGGGATATGAGTTCTGAACTACAACACAGCATCAAGGAAACTAAATCTGAAACTTGGAAATCCTGACCACACAGATAGTATAGATAGTACCTCTGAACCTCCTCATCCCTACAGGCCTCCGAAACAACAGGCAGGCAGGGGATATACCTGGAAAAAGAAGTTCGCATTAAATGTGGCATGTCTGAATTGGGAGGTCCAGCAAGAAATGACAAGCTAGCATTCCCCGGTGATAAGTTTAAAGTCCAGCATTCCCAATGCTACAGATTTTGCTGCTTTCCTTTTTAAAGGGATTGTTTCATTGGTGGTGCCACAACTCCAGGATTCCTTCTCCAGGGACATCCAGCGGACACCTTCTTGATGCATTTGCAGAGAAGCTGTAGAAATGCTTTTATGTACACAGGCATTTTGCCATTTTAATTCACTTGCCTCGCCGCTCACCCTGCTGCTGCCTTTCAGTGTTGGTTTTATTGATTGTCTGGCTGCTATTCCTAACCAATTTGTTTTACCAAAAATGCCAGAGGGTGCACGTGCAGAAAAACGGCCCACGGACTATATTAAATAAACAAATAAATAATAAATTAAGTTTGCCAGTTCGGGTTCAGGCTGGGGCCTCTGCCAAAGCATGAGAAACAATGGGCTGGATCCAAACTTAGTCATGTTTAGAGGAGATGCACGGAAAGAAATGGCACTTAAGTCCCATTCTCCATGTTTCATTGGACAAGACGTGATTGCTATGCAAGCAGGGCGTGAGGAAAAATCATTTAAGTCAGATGTACAAAAAAAATAAGCTGATCATGTAGCCACAAAGTAAGCAACACCACCCGTCTAATTTGTTTTTTGTTATATATTTCCTTATCCCCTTCTGTTTTGCGCAATATAATGCCTGATTTAGATCTGCCCCCAGCTGAAATACATGTAATAGTTACCCTTTCCTATCCTATTTTACTCTCTTTCTATTGTCTGTTGAAAACTTTTAGATTTGAAGTCCCGTAAAGGCAGCAACCTGGTTTGGTGGCGGTGTTTTGTTCATGTGCTACTATTAGCAACCTCCTGCCTGGTATTGTGTAGGAATTCTAAGAAACAAACAAAAAGAATCAGTGAGGTTTTGACATCTGGGGTAAAAATCAGTGCAGTCTGGAAAGGCTGAACCCACCATCTTGATTCAAAATGGCCTCCAGTTGTATCCAAACACAGATGCAAACCTGCTCCTCAGTCCCAAGAACCATCATGGAAAAGTTGGTTATAGTATCTTTACGAGGTATACGGATGCATAGTGAACATGCAAGCAACTTTCCAAAATATACAGCAGATTTTAAGCTGGGATGGTCAAATAGCAGCTTGCAGACTGGATCCAAGATCCATCAAGTGGTCCTAGCTGAGTCAGAATAAACTGCCCACTGTTCAAACAAGTGTTTTGAACACTTGTTTAAAAAAGGTCAGGCAGGGCAAGTCTGTTTCCAAAAGTATGAGGACCTACCCTCAGCAGGCCACTCCCACTTTGTACAATGCAAAGGGAAGAACCACACAGCACAAATAATAGGCTTAGTCAATTGTTACTTTGGACAAGAAACTCTCTGTAACCTCCAAAGTGACTGACTTATGCTTTCTACTTACACGAGGGAGCATTTAGCAGAACTGTGGGTTTTATAAAGGCTTCTGCTCACCTTCCAGGAGACACAGAGCAAAAATAAACACGAAGCAGCAGAATCTCAGCACAATTAAAGCACATCAAACCATTACTTTATCTCTCTCTATATATATATATAGCAGGTGTTTGGAAGGGGAGTGGCATATGGTTTCCCCACCTTTCAGGATCCACAGGTTTCTCAAATATTCCAAGCCCCTTAAGAACAGACACCCAAAAATCCCTGCAGAGATGAAACACCCTCAGGAGAGCTAAAAAGATACACCTGCAAAGACCGGCTTCAAAGTCAGGTGGGATCCAGGACACAGAATGAGTTATGGGGACAGGCTTGTCATCCATCAGCGCTTTGATGGATATATATCTAAAAGCAAAACAATCCCCCACCCACCACACTAGCAGCACCAAGGCTGACATGAGCTACTATTAGCCTGACACAGGAACTGATTTATAGCTCTGGCGATCCATCTTTCCTTGCACATTACTTTTTATGATCGACAAGGAGTGGTTGTATTATGTGTAGCGCTTATTTTAAAGCCTTTAAATCATATCCCGCTAGATATGGCATCACTCTCCAGTAATGCCCACCCCCCCACTCCCACCCCCCACTGCCACAGCCACCCCACTTGAAGTCTGCTTAGGAAAAATTTCCCCTGGCAGTGACTGCCTCAGCAAAATTCTGGCTTTCTCTTTGTTTCTGTGCTATGAGATCTCAGCTCTTACTCGGTAAAACACCCACAGGGACACATGAACATCCCCAAACCAGTCTCTTGTCGTCTCTCCCATTCCATCTTTAATCTGTATTTATGGGTTATTATTATTTTTTAATGCTATTGCGTTATATCCCTCCTTTTCCTCTACAGAGCTCAAGACGGCATAAATAGTTCTCTTCCTCCCCATTCTATCCTCACAACAACCCTGTGGGGTGGGGGGCCTGAGAGTGAGTAACGTGGGATGCAATCGGATTTTCGGCGTTTCAAAGGATAGGGAGAGGAGAAAGTGTGTGGCAGCAGTAGGAGCAGAATGTCACATAGGTGAGGATGAATTGAAAGGGACTTGAGGGGTTCACAAGCCACATTGAGCTAAGATATGGATGGGCCCTAATACTCGGCAGTGGATCCTACCTCCCCCCCCCCCCCGGGACATAACATCACAGATTACCGTAATTCTTACTTAAACTCCTGTAAACCTTGACCAGAATATACATTACATTTAAAGGCCTTATTAAAAACCCATCTCCCCACTGACCTTAGGGCTATGTTTATTACTCAACTTTAACAGGTCACAGATAAGAATAGCTGTGACAGCGTTCTTTGGAGGAGAATGAATCTACAAGCAAGAGATGACGACAGGCAGACAAGAAAGAGTCTGAGCTGGTTGGAAGATGACTCTGGAAGAGGAAGAATTAAGAAGCAGGACAGAACTGGCTCTTGCAGGAAGAAATATATGCTGATATTTGTACACACGCACACCAGCCAATCTCCCTAAGGAGGTGCATCTGCGTAAGCAGATTTATGCTCACAGATCCCTTGCTGAATCAGGAGCAGTAGGCACAAATCAGGTATGCACCTCGATATATGTACCTGAATGAGGTTGCAGCATTGATAAGGAACTTGGCAGCATTGGTGAGGAACTTGTGGCCCTCCGGATGTTGCTGGACTACAACTCCCATCATCCTTGACTAGCAATCATTCTGGCTGATGGGAGTTAGGAGTCCAGGGACATCTGAAGAGCCACAAGTTCCCCACCCTGGGATATGAACTATATGGCTCTGAATGGGACTCTTACAAAAGTTCAAATGTGCATCCCCACCAATGATCTCAAGCAACTACTCACACAATGGCATCTTGCACAGGTCCTATTGGTGTTCAGTTCTTGGGAGAACTGCAGTAGGTCAGACTGTGCCATATGCTAGATTGCATTGCTAGCAGCCTCTCTATGTTCCCATTCTACTTATGAGCAATAAACTTCTCTAGCCAGCAACCAGGTCCCATGAGTCTCCAGGTCTTAAAAAGGAGACAGCTAGCAAATTATTTTAATAAAAAGGGGTGGGGAGAACTGGAAGGATGAATGCAGTTTAATGCTTTCACCCAGAAATGAAGGTAGGGCAACTCTGTGCAGCCCAGAAGGCTGGAGTAATGGGCAGGAACCCAACTTTTTCTGCTTTTATCACTTTGCAAACCCCCATCTACATTGATGGAACTAAATCGACATCAGCCTATTTTGCCTCAGGCTCAATTCTGCCCTTTTCTAGTAGCAGATGGCAGGTTTAGAAAGGCTATCTGCTACTTCATAAAATCACAGCATTGTTTGTTTTAGAATTGCTCTTTGTTTCTTTGTGTGCATGCCCTGTTTCCTAGATTCCTTCATGCTTGCTTTGCTGCTTTGTTTGCACTGTGCAGGGTCAATGACAGATATTGTCTACACCTTGCTGGAGAAGATAGTGCTTTGTTTGTACCTCACAAAGCGATAACAAATTAACGACATTACATTACTACTGCTCTTGCTAGGCTTTTAGTGGTGGCTGGGGGAGTAATTAAAACATGTGGGCTCTGAACAGCACCAAATCTGCCAGATGTTAGAGCTCCAAAGAACAATACAGTGGTGCCTCGCAAGACGAAATTAATTCGTTCCGCAAGTTTTTTCTTCTTGCGAGTTTTTCGTCTTGCGATGCACAGTTTCCCATAGGAATGCATTGAAAATCAATTAATGCGTTCCTATGGAAACCGCCTTCAGACCAGGTCCGGGGACAGTCTGTCCCCGGACCTCTTCTGAAGGCTGGGGGGGGGGGGGACCAAGGGCTTTTCTTCCCACCCCCAGCATTTTAAAAAACCCCGGGACAGCGGAGGACTTCTCCGCTGTCCGGGGCGATCTTAAAATGCTGGCGGGCGGCATTTTAAAATCGCCCAGGACAGCGGAGGACTTCTCCGCTGTCCGGGGCGATGTAAAAGCCCCTGGGAAGGCAGGCAGGGGGGACAAAGACTTTTGCCCCCTGCCCGCCTTCAGAAGAGGTCCTGGACCTCTTCTGAAGGCGGGCGGGGGGCGAAAGTCTTTGCTCCCCACCGCCTGCCTTCCAAAGCCGTCCGGGACAGCGGAGAAACGTGCTGCTTTTCTCCGCTCTCCCGGGAAGGCAGGCAGGGGGGAGCAAAGACTTTCGCCCCCCGTCCGCCTTCAGAAGAGGTCCAGGACCTCTTCTGAAGGCGGGCGGGGGGCGAAAGTCTTTGCTCCCCCCCCCCGCCTGCCTTCAAAAGCCGTCCGCGATAGCGGGAAGCGCTTCCCTGCTATCCCAGACTGCTTTTAAAATGCTGGCGGTGGGGAGCAAAGCCTTTCGGCCCCCGTCGGCCTTCCTGGACCTCTTCTGAAGGCCGGAGGGGGGGAAAGGCTTTGCTCCCCACCACCAGCATTTAAAAGAGGTCCCCGGAGATTTCCCTATGGGCTTTCGTCTTGCGAAGCAAGCCCATAGGGAAATTCGTCTTGCGAAGCGCCTCCAAAACAGAAAACCCTTTCGTCTTGCGGGTTTTCCGTCTTGCGAGGCATTCGTCTTGCGAGGTACCACTGTACTAGCCTCTACTTTGTAGTGGACCAGCCTCCTATTTAGCAGCTCACCTGCAGGTGACCAGAAATTTCACATAGGTGACTGAGTGGGCTGGTGCAGGAGGGACAGGTCATTCCATCCCTCCTCTATCCATCCTTTCAGTAGAAGACTCATTGTTTACGAGCCTGCTAAGATGCTGCCTTTCTATGCTGGTGGCCAACACAAGCTACCAGTCTTTTAGCAAGATAATTTGTGCTACCCATTTACAAGGCTGTTACGTATTTTAAAATGAAAGTTTTATAAATCACATAGAATTGTTCATCTGGCAGAACATGTATAAAACAAGGGAGGGAAATGGGGTATATTCTGGGAAACCCAAAGGGTTGTGTCACATGCCAATCCATCCAAATGTGTCTTCAGTATAAACCATAGCTTGCTTGTCCTGTAAACAGTATCCCAAAGGAAACAGAAAGCTTACAAGCATTCTACAACTGCCCATAGCTTTATCCGAGGGCTGAATTACACTTTAGTCATGATATTTTGTAAAACCAGATGCCAAGTCATACAAAAAAGACATGGGGGGGGGCACTACTGAAAGGATACCAGAAATAGCAGGATGACACAGGGCCCCAGAATGCCAATGTTTCAAAATGAAGAGCAAGCGGCAGTCTTTAGTACACAGATTTCTTTCTATCACCTCTGCTACCTGGAAAGTTATAAAATCTCAACCATGTCGGTTCACTGCTAGCACTGAACATTGTGCAGCCAGGGAATAGACGATTATAAACCCACATAAAACAACAAAGGAGCATAAACTATCAGATCATAAGTAAGCAAAGACACCCCTCAATCAGCAGTCTTTTCTCCCACAACCACAATGGTAAGGGGGGGCTGTCTCTTTGGAGCCACATACACAATCACACCCTTCAGGTTAATTTAAGGCAGAATACCTACCACCATAACCTAATAATGTTGCTTAGAGTCACACTCTATAAGCATGATGTGAAAGAGAGGGAGGGGGAAATCCTCTCCTATTCCCCACTGTGATTATCAAAATGGAACAGCAGCTCGTCAACAGGTCTGATAATCAAGATGTTTCTCTTCCTTAATTTATAACTAGTATCTTGTAAACTTTGACTTGACCTTGCATTTGGCACTGCCTAGTGAAGTGCTCAGCCCAGCCCAGCTTCATGCAGCCTCACAGTTTAGGGGAGTTAGAACCATAAAACAGTGAGATAAAACAATAAATTAAAACAACAAAACGAAGCACTAAAAGGAGTTAAGAAATAAAATGGAAGAGAGGATAAAAACAAATGCTAAGGGTTGGTTATAGAGCAGAAACTTGCCTTCGAGTTGGCCTTACAGCTCAAAACCCTGCTTCAAGCATTCAGCAGTGCACTAACATCTGAAGTGTATTTAATCTGAGACACACACCAGGAGAAACTGACTGCTTGCATTACCTGGTTGGCAGTTTCTAGAAGATCAGCCTGAATTGTATATGTCTTGTTTATGCGGAATTTTTCTAGGTTTGACTTGGGTTAAAGCTGATCAAGGCTGTAATCCTAGACACACTTGAAGTGCAAGCTCCATTTCTCGAACCTCACACATGGGGTACCTGTGGTCGTCCGGATGTTGTTGGTCCCCAATTTCCCTTAGCCTCAGTCAACAAGGCAAAGGATGGGAATCAGAGTCCAACAGCATCTGCACAGCCACAGGTTCCCCACCACTGCACCAAGTAAACATGTTTAGGTTTGTGCTGCAAGTTTTATAGTGACACAGTAAGTGATCATGTAAACCGCAAAATGCAGTTATTCATGACCTAAAAAGAAAAATGCACTCAGGTACAATAAACCAGTACATTTCCTCTCACCGGCTGCCAGACAAGCACTTGAGAAATATTGCTTGTCTCTTTAAACATGCTGATGCACCGGAAGGATATAAAGATGCTGAGATGCCGAACCTTTCCCCAGTCCCTTTGCTCACCTTCCCTGCCTACTGTTCATAGAACTGAAGTCCTACTTGTTACACCAGACAGGAGAGGAGAGTGGGCTAAAAGGCCAGTGCAGGATCAATGTGAGGAATATAGTCAAAAGAGGAGATTAGAGACCAAAGAGGATTGGATAAATTCATGGAGTATACGGCTATCAATGTCTACAAGCCCCACAAAAGCTATATTCTACCTCCACTGTCGGAGACAGTAAGCTTCTAAATATGTTGTTGGGAATCACCAGTGGGAAGAGTGCTGTTGTTAATCAGGTTTCCCACAGGCATCTAGTTGGTCACTGTTAGAAAAGGATGCCAGACAATATCAGCCACTGACCTGATCCAGCAAGATTCTTCTTATGCCCAGGGGGTTGTAGCCAAAGTAGCACTAAGTTGCTGGTTTCATCAATGCTAGGATTTCTCAGTGCACAACAGAACATTCTCCCTCTCTCTTCCCTAGTCCTGAATCTATTATGAGTTTTCCCCAGCCCTGGACAGCAGATCTGGGTGGAGGGGACATGCATGGATAATGCTGGGATGGGAAGGGAGAGACAGGGGAAGTCTAATTGAACTAGTGGTGATTCTTGCAAATGCACAGCTAATTAGTTGAGCATCGCCTTTAATGTTTAAACGCAACAGGATCTCTGGGCTGCATTGTGGCAACTCCGCGTTGCTGTATGGAAACAAGGGTCTCGTAACAATGAAAGACAGCCTTTTATCTAACAATGAACCTGGTAGCCATAGGTGACAAGGAGTTCTCTGAAGGCCAGTGAGCGAGTTAGTCGTTCCATCCAGCCTGCTTAGAAGGCAATGTTTTACTAGCCTGCTAAGAAGCCACTAGTCTACATTTCCATGCTAGCCTCAGAAGGCAGGAATGTGCTTCCCCTTTTCTATGGAAATGCAGGCTATTAGTCTCTTCTCAGGCTAGTGAACATTTTTTTTTTTTTAAGGCTAGTAATTTTTGTGGGTTTCGTTTCAAGGGTGCATAAGGGGTCTTATACCTTGCAAAAGTGGGAGGTTACTGGAAAACTATTTTTTTTTTAATCAAAAATTGCATTGGTAGTAATATAAGTGAGGAGCTGGATTGCACCCTATGACCAGACTCACCCAAATAACATTAGAAAGAAAAGGCTCTTTCTACATGCACGCCAAGAGCCTTTGGGCAGTCAGGTTGTTTCTTGACTGAACACAAGGAAGAGCTGTGCATGCATAAGGCCCTTTCTTGCTTGGCCAGTGGGCACAATCCCAGACTCCCTCATATGTTCAGTGCTGTACATGTGTCATGTGTAAACATGGCTCACTATCTTCCTGTTATAATGATTTACAACTTCTCAGAGTTCTTAAGACTGAATTTGTGTCCTGTAAACTCTTGAGCTGTGTACATGCCGTACATTTAAAGCACATCCCCCACCCACCCCCAAAATCCTGGGAAATGCAGCTTACCCTTCACATTGCTACAACTTGCCAGCACCCTTAAGAAACTACAGTTCCCAGGATTGCTTGGGGATTGGGATGTGCTTTAAATGCCTTGGTCTTGAGCTAAGGAGAGAGGTAATGAGAATCTCTGATGGAGGGCTGAAGGACAAACTGCCTAGAAAAGCACAATCAATCAAGCCAGGCTGCTTACAAATGTTCCAATATTTCAGATGAGAACAGGACACACTCATATCGTTGTTAACACTCACCCACCCTTCTGCATATTGCTAAGAGTTCCTTCTTCCTCTCTGAACTTGTTTACCTTGGAATTGCCCATCTGACACTGTTTTAAGAGGATGGAGGAAGTTTCTCATTTTGGTTAAAGATATACTAGAAAGCTCTGAGTTCTCTCTCCTATGATTCTCAAAAAGAACTAAAGTGCACTGGAGAGCACCTTCCTGTCTATGTATGCACCCTGGAGTGACTATACATGCCCCAGTTCAATGATTTAATGGTTAGAGACCAGGGTACAGGCAGCAAGCTTGAGAAATTGCAAATGGACCTTCTCAGACATTTTTAAAAATGCAGTTTAGTACACCATGTTTTTAATAAGTCACCCGTAAAATCAACTCCCATCATTCTTCACCACTGACCTTGCTGGCATGGGCTAATGTAATATCTTTGCCCAACCTGGTGCTCAAACCCACAACCCTGAGATTAAGAGTCTACTGCTCTACTGACAGAGCTAACCCTTCAGACTCTGCTGATTTTTGAACCAACCAGCTGGTCATTTCTAGTCAGTTGACGAACGTGCCTGTCAATTAATATGGTTGTGTACAATTCTGAGGGGAACTAGACTCGCAGATCTCCTTAGAGAAGTTCTACAAAATAGGTCCTGCAACTTGGGGTGCTGTTTTTCCCCCCTATCTCTAAGATCATTGGCATCACGCTGGCCACGTGACCCGGAAGTGTCTGCAGACAGCGCTGGCTCCTGGCCTCTTAAGTGAGATGAGCGCACAACCCTAGAGTCGGACACGACTGGCCCGTGCGGGCAGGGGTACCTTTACCTTTAAGATCATTAGAGCAGTTTGATTTGCAGAGACAGAGCATGTGAACAGGGAAAGCTTCATGATAGCCATCTTCAAATACCTAAAGGGCTGTCACGTGGACGATGGAGCTAGCTTGTTTTCTCCTGTTCTGGAGGGTAGGACCTGAACTTCAAGTTGCAAGAAAGGAGATTCCCACTAAACATCAAGAAGAACTTTCTGATGGGAAAAGCTGTTCGACGGTGGAACTGACTCCCTTTGGAAGTGGCGGCCTCCCCTTCATTGAAAGGTTTTTAAACAGAGGTTGGATGGCCATCTCTCATGGATGATCTAGTTGTGCAGGGGGCTGGACTAGATCACCCCTGGTTCCAGTCCAACTTGTCCAATTCTATGAACAGCCCTGCAAGGTGGGTTCACTCTCTTTACAATTAAAGCAACCTTATGCTGTATATAATTTGGAAAGGTGGGGTGGGGGAGGCAAAAATGGGGGGAAGAGGACCATGGTGAAAACATGTTCCATTGAAGGTGGGTGGGGGGCACCCTAGGAGTAAAAGAGGAGAAACCTGGATTTAACCCCTTCCCACTAGAATGGGGCTGGGAGGAAGAGGGATGAAGGGTCCATGGGCGCTCCAAAGGGTGAATGGAATGGGGGTCGTTTTGCCCATATATGGGCATGGGCGGAGCCCTCCTCGGGGAAGGGCGGGGCTCCGCCGGCAGGAGGCGGGGTCTGATTAGCATATCGCGTCCAGGCCCCGCCCCTTTCTCCTCAGCGGCTCCTCTCACCTGCTCAGCACGACGATGGTCAACACCAGCAGGAAGGCGCCCGCGAAGAGACGCCGCCGCCGGCGCCCCCCGCAGCTCCACATGCTTTGGAGATGGCCCGGCGCAGCCCCGACTCCGTTACCAGGGACTCCGACTCTCGCTACCATTGGCGGCGCCGTTACTAACACGGGCGCCTCCCATTGGAGGGAGGGAGGCACCTTCGCTCGGTTGTCGTTGGCCGCCGCCGAAGCGCCGAGAGCGAAGGGCGGGAGCGCCGGCCCGGTCCCTCCAGGCGATTGGCCGGTGTCGCTCCTTGGGAGGCGGGACCAGTCTCTCGTTCCTGATTGGGCGGGCGTTCTCCCGTCGATCATGCTTCGCTCCCTGCATTCTAAGGCTCCCGCTCTCCCACCTGTTCCCGCTGGCGAACGCCTTAGCCTGGCGAGGTGCCAAGCCGTGCAAAAAGCAAAGGGGCGAGAGGGGGGGGCAGAAAGCGATGCTGGATCTGCACATGCTCAGAGGCTGCAGAGGCTGAGCGATCCTGGGCAGCCGGCTTGCCCGTTGGCAGCTGGCCGCCTGCACGCTCAGAAGTGGAGCTGGACTGAGCAGGTCACTCTCGCTTGGGGTAGCTGCCGGAGTGCACTTTGCACATGCTCAAAGGCTCCGTGCACCTGGGCAGTTGTCTGCCAACATGCTGGACTGAGCAGGTCACTCTCCCTTGGGGGTAGCTGCCGGAGTGCACTTTGCACATGCTCAAAGGCTCCGTGCACCTGGGCAGTTGTCTGCCAACATGCTGGACTGAGCAGGTCACTCTCCCTTGGGGGTAGCTGCCGGAGTGCACTTTGCACATGCTCAAAGGCTCCGTGCACCTGGGCAGTTGTCTGCCAACATGCTGGACTGAGCAGGTCACTCTCCCTTGGGGGTAGCTGCCGGAGTGCACTTTGCACATGCTCAAAGGCTCCGTGCGCTGGGCAGTTGTCTGCCAACATGCTGGACTGAGCAGGTCACTCTCCCTTGGGGGTAGCTGCCGGAGTGCACTTTGCACATGCTCAAAGGCTCCGTGCACCTGGGCAGTTGTCCGCCAACATGCTGGACTGAGCAGGTTCGTCTCCCTTTGGGCAGGCGCTGTAGTACACTCTGTAGGATGTTGCGAGTGGCTGAGCAGCTGCCTGCCCTTTGGCAGACGGTTGCCAGCATGGTTCAGAAGTTGGGTTGGAGCAGACTCTCCCTTGGGATCGGTTGCAGCAGTGCATTTTCACATGCTTGGGGAACATGGGCCCGACTGGAGAGGGCGACTTTTCATCCCGGTGGTTGCAGGAGTGCACTCTGTACAGGCTCAGCAGCACCCTCTTTATCAACACCATCAACACAGTCCTGCTAAACAGGTTTTCTAAGGCAGAGCTCTGAGGGACATGCACACCTGGGTGACTCAACAGAACTGACTGATAAGCTTTTCTTGGATAAGTCAGGAAATTGCAAGCGAGGGGCTGGGATGTAGCCCTCCAGAAACAAAGCTTCATGCACACAGAAAGCTAGCATAGAAACCCTCACCGTTAGGTGCTAAATTTCTCCATGTACATAGTATTTTATGCGAGTGTGTGTGGATTCGGGCATATGCACAGGGAAAACATTCAGATATGCAAACCCTTAGCTCCAGTCTGAAACCGTATCTTATCAGAAAAGCTGCTGCTACTTGATTTCCTGTGTTGGTACTGAGTACTCTTAGACTCTGAACTTAATAGTACATCCCATCCCTGCCTTTTTGAGATGTTTCCTAGTTCACCTCAAAGTACAGTAAACCAACTCTGCTGCATTTGGGGCCCTGAATTTTTGACCCCAATCCTCCCTTGTTGGCAATGCTGTTGATTTCTTCTATTTAAACAAAGTACAGTGGTACCTCGGGTTAAGAACTTAATTCGTTCCGGAGGTCCGTTCTTAACCTGAAACTGTTCTTAACCTGAAGCACCACGTTAGGTAAAGGGGCCTACTGCCGCCGTGCCACCGGAGCACGATTTCTGTTCTCATCCTGAAGCAAAGTTCTTAACCGGAGGTACTATTTCTGGGTTAGCAGTCTGTAACCTGAAGCATCTGTAACCTGAAGCGTCTGTAACCCGAGGTACCACTGTAATCCCTGCTACATAGGAAGTGTACAGTACTTAGGATGGCAGGCCCTTTGGTTATCCTGCCAGAATTAAGAATAAAGGTAAAGGACCCCTGGACGGTTAAGTCCAGTCAGAGGCAACTATGGGGCATGATGCTTATCTTGCTTTTCAGGCCAAAGGAACTGGCATTTGTCAGAATATAAGGAGAGCCGTAGCTGGATCAGGCCAGTGGCCCATCTAATCCAGCATCCTCTTCTCACAGTGGCCCAACAGATGCCAGTGGAAAAACGGCAAGCAAGGCCAGAGCTCAATAGCACTCTCCCTGCCTGTGGTTTCCAGCAACTGCCATGCAGAAAAAAATTAAAGTATATCTTCAAAAATATTGTAAAATTAAGGACTGTTAGAAAGGTGTTGGAAAAAGAAAATTAGGTAGTTTTGGTAGATATGAGATAAAGGATTAAGTAAAAAGGAGTTGATGAAAGTGATGAAAGAGAGGACGTTAAACTATATTATTTTAAATTAAATTACTTAAATGAAAATAAGGTTGGAAGGATTTGCTGAAAAAACTATTTGAATTAGAATACAAAATTGGGAGGTGAGAGGAGGTCAAGGAAATAAGTAAAGGAAGAAAGCTATGTAAAGGTTTAATCTGTTCTTTTTCGTTAATTTTTTTTTTAAATTGAATATTTTTATACCTTCTATTTCTTTCTTTTCTGTTACTGTTGTATTCTTTTTTATATTTTGTATTGTTCTTTTTACCTTTTGAAACCTTAAACTTTGAATAAATTATATATATATATATATATATATATATATATATGCTTTCGTAGATTTTCACGGGTACAGGAATGCAGGTTTTGGTGTCTTGGGTGTCTTCCCGTGTAAGAGTCGGGGTGTCTGGGCGACGTTTCGACGAGGTCTCACTCGTCATCTTCAGGCTGGTGCTTTCGGCTTCTTGTTACTGGAACAGAGCAGAATCTGGTGTTTGAGTTCCTATAAATACTGTTGAGGGGTGTGGTGTATAGCCTCCAACGTTCTGGGCAGAGAGGAAGTTCCTAGATTAGTGTGCCTTTTCTTCTTTTGTTCCTTAATTACTTGAGGGATATCTTGAGTGATTTCATGAGTGATATTCTGAATACCACTGGGTGGGTCATTAAGTGTAGATTAGTTGCTAAAGCTTTCGTGTCTTGACCTCTTGAGCTTGTGAAGAGTTTTTCTGAGAAGATGGCTGTGCTGCATTTAGTTGTGCTCTGGCTTGGCTTCGTGTATAGGGGCGAGCTGTGATTTTGTGCCTTGTGCCAGCCAGATCTGTGTAGGGATTGCAGGGGGGTGCAGCATCCGGAGGTGCCACTATAGTTTGGCTCTCTTTTCCAACACATGAAAGAAACAGGACACGAAATTAATTTTGCAGATTCCAAATTGCTCTTTAACATGGAACATCACCACAAGAGAATAATCATGGAAGCCATCGAGATAGAGAAACACCCTCACAACATGAACAAGCGTGACGACACGTCCCGCCTGCCAGACATCTGGAAATTAGCCCTCCCCACAAAAACCGACACCAGAACCAGAGGCACACAGAACGCCGTCACCAATCAACCACACCAGACCCAAACCCAGACCCTCTCCACAGACATATTACAGACTCCATCCAGTAGCCAAACTATAGTGGCACCTCCGGATGCTGCACCCCCCTGCAATCCCTACACAGATCTGGCTGGCACAAGGCACAAAATCACAGCTCGCCCCTATACACGAAGCCAAGCCAGAGCACAACTAAATGCAGCACAGCCATCTTCTCAGAAAAACTCTTCACAAGCTCAAGAGGTCAAGACACGAAAGCTTTAGCAACTAATCTACACTTAATGACCCACCCAGTGGTATTCAGAATATCACTCATGAAATCACTCAAGATATCCCTCAAGTAATTAAGGAACAAAAGAAGAAAAGGCACACTAATCTAGGAACTTCCTCTCTGCCCAGAACGTTGGAGGCTATACACCACACCCCTCAACAGTATTTATAGGAACTCAAACACCAGATTCTGCTCTGTTCCAGTAACAAGAAGCCGAAAGCACCAGCCTGAAGATGACGAGTGAGACCTCGTCGAAACGTCGCCCAGACACCCCGACTCTTACACGGGAAGACACCCGAAGACACCAAAACCTGCATATATATATATATATATATATATGCAGGTTTTGGTGTCTTCGGGTGTCTTCCCGTGTAAGAGTCGGGGTGTCTGAGCGACGTTTCGACGAGGTCTCACTCGTCATCTTCAGGCTGGTGCTTTCGGCTTCTTGTTACTGGAACAGAGCAGAGTTTGGTGTTTGAGTTCCTATAAATACTGTTGAGGGGTGTGGTGTATAGCCTCCAACGTTCTGGGCAGAGAGGAAGTTCCTAGATTAGTGTGCCTCTTCTTCTTTTGTTCCTTAATTACTTGAGGGATATCTTGGGTGATTTCATGAGTGATATTCTGAATATCACTGGGTGGGTCATTAAGTGTAGATTAGTTGCTAAAGCTTTCGTGTCTTGACCTCTTGAGCTTGTGAAGAGTTTTTCTGAGAAGATGGCTGTGCTGCATTTAGTTGTGCTCTGGCTTGGCTTCGTGTATAGGGGCGAGCTATGGTTTTGTGCCTTGTGCCAGCCAGATCTGTGTAGGGATTGCAGGGGGGTGCAGCATCCGGAGGTGCCACTATAGTTTGGTTACTGGATGGAGTCTGTAATATGTCTGTGGAGAGGGTCTGGGTTTGGGTCTGGTGTGGTTGATTGGTGACGGCGTTCTGTGTGCCTCTGGTTCTGGTGTCGGTTTTTGTGGGGAGGGCTAATTTCCAGATGTCTGGCAGGCGGGACGTGTCGTCACGCTTGTTCATGTTGTGAGGGTGTTTCTCTATCTCGATGGCTTCCATGATTATTCTCTTGTGGTGATGTTCCATGTTAAAGAGCAATTTGGAATCTGCAAAATTAATTTCGTGTCCTGTTTCTTTCATGTGTTGGAAAAGAGAGGAAGTTTTTTCTTCTTTTTTGACGGCATTCTTGTGTTCTGCGATACGTGCATTTATTCGTCTGTTTGTTTGTCCAATGTACGTGGCTGGGCAGACTTTGCAGGGTATTTCATAGACCCCTTGGTTTTCCAGCTGGATTTTGTCTTTTGGGTTTCTGAGGATATTGGCTATTTTTTGGTTGGTGCAGAAGGCTGTTTTGATATTGTGTTTATGGAGGATTTTGCTGATTTTGTCTGTAGTGCCCTTGATATAAGGAAGGAGGGCCATGCCATTGTTTTCTTCTGTGTCTTGGTTTTTGGGGGGTGTTTCTTTTTGGATTAGCTTCGTAACCCTGTTTTTCTGGTATCCATTGGCGATTAACACATTTGAGAGATTCTGTAACTCAGTTGTCAAGTGGTCTTTGTCAGCCAGGCGTTTGGTTCTGGAGATGAGAGTCTTGGCTACGGAGTTTATTTGTGCAGGGTGGTGGTGTGATTGTGCATGTAAGTAGCGGTTGGTGTGTGTTTTTTCCCGGTAGATAGTGTGTCCTAGGGAGCCATCAGGTTTTTTGTAGATTAGGACGTCAAGAAAGGGGAGTTGGTTGTTGTCTTCTATTTCCATAGTGAATTGTATTTTGGGGTGTAGGCTGTTGAGATGTGTGAGGAAGCTATCTAGTTTTTCTTTCCTGTGTGGCCAAATTACAAAGGTGTCGTCAACATATCTGAGCCAAAGTTTGGGTTTGTGTTCTGACTTGTCTAAAGCATTGGTTTCAAAGTGTTCCATGTACAAATTTGCGATGACCGGTGAGAGGGGTGATCCCATAGGTGTTCCTTCTATCTGTTTGTATCTTTGTCCATTGTGGATGAAGTACGTGTTGGTTAGGCAGTGGTTGGTCAGGTCCAGGATGTATTTGGGGGGGTTGTATTTGTTTTGAATGGCTGTCAAGGCTTCATTAATGGGCACTTGAGTGAAGAGAGATACAACATCGAAGCTCACAAGTAGGTCATCGGGATGTAGGTATTGTTTCTTTATTGTTTCTATGAACTGGAAGGAGTTAGTAACGTGTGAAGCGATGGATTCTGCATAGGGCTGAAGTTGCTTAGCGAGAAATTTAGCGAGATTTTGTAGAGGTGAGCCTATGGAGAACCAGAACTTAACGCCTGGCTGACAAAGACCACTTGACAACTGAGTTACAGAATCTCTCAAATGTGTTAATCGCCAATGGATACCAGAAAAACAGGGTTACGAAGCTAATCCAAAAAGAAACACCCCCCAAAAACCAAGACACAGAAGAAAACAATGGCATGGCCCTCCTTCCTTATATCAAGGGCACTACAGACAAAATCAGCAAAATCCTCCATAAACACAATATCAAAACAGCCTTCTGCACCAACCAAAAAATAGCCAATATCCTCAGAAACCCAAAAGACAAAATCCAGCTGGAAAACCAAGGGGTCTATGAAATACCCTGCAAAGTCTGCCCAGCCACGTACATTGGACAAACAAACAGACGAATAAATGCACGTATCGCAGAACACAAGAATGCCGTCAAAAAAGAAGAAAAAACTTCCTCTCTTTTCCAACACATGAAAGAAACAGGACACGAAATTAATTTTGCAGATTCCAAATTGCTCTTTAACATGGAACATCACCACAAGAGAATAATCATGGAAGCCATCGAGATAGAGAAACACCCTCACAACATGAACAAGCGTGACGACACGTCCCGCCTGCCAGACATCTGGAAATTAGCCCTCCCCACAAAAACCGACACCAGAACCAGAGGCACACAGAACGCCGTCACCAATCAACCACACCAGACCCAAACCCAGACCCTCTCCACAGACATATTACAGACTCCATCCAGTAACCAAACTATAGTGGCACCTCCGGATGCTGCACCCCCCTGCAATCCCTACACAGATCTGGCTGGCACAAGGCACAAAACCATAGCTCGCCCCTATACACGAAGCCAAGCCAGAGCACAACTAAATGCAGCACAGCCATCTTCTCAGAAAAACTCTTCACAAGCTCAAGAGGTCAAGACACGAAAGCTTTAGCAACTAATCTACACTTAATGACCCACCCAGTGATATTCAGAATATCACTCATGAAATCACCCAAGATATCCCTCAAGTAATTAAGGAACAAAAGAAGAAAAGGCACACTAATCTAGGAACTTCCTCTCTGCCCAGAACGTTGGAGGCTATACACCACACCCCTCAACAGTATTTATAGGAACTCAAACACCAAACTCTGCTCTGTTCCAGTAACAAGAAGCCGAAAGCACCAGCCTGAAGATGACGAGTGAGACCTCGTCGAAACGTCGCTCAGACACCCCGACTCTTACACGGGAAGACACCCGAAGACACCAAAACCTGCATTCCTATACCCGTGAAAATCTACGAAAGCATATATATATATATATATACAGACACCCCGACTCTTACACGGGAAGACACCCGAAGACACCAAAACCTACATATATATATATATATATATATATATATATATATATATATATATAAAAGCAACTGCCATGCAGAAACATTCCTGCTTCTGACTATGGAGAAAGAGCCTAGCCATCATGACTAGTAGCCATCAATTTCTCTCTCCTCCATCAATTTGCCCAGACGCACACACACGCCCTGGCTCTTTAGAGCCCATCGACTTCCTTCCCTTCCGCCTCATGGCTTTCAAAATTAACCTTTATATCATTGCGTTTTGTACATTTTCCAATTCTAATTACACTCATTACAAAATAACTCAAACTTTAAATAAATACAGAAAGGTAGAAAATTTCTCATTGCAAGTCTTCAGACAACCCTGCTAGTGATGTTAATTGCTTACAATAATCTTTCAGATGTCATATAAATTAACTCCAGTCCTTTTGGAATACTTGATCTTGCTGGTTCCAGATTTTTCCTGTCAGCTTCGCCAGTTTTGCAAAGTCCATCATCTTCAGCTGCCACTCTTCTTTCGCTGGTACCTCCTGTTGTTTCCATTTTTGGGCCAAGAGAATTATTGCTGCAGTTGTTGCATACATAAACAGTTGTCTATCTTCCCTTGGTATCTCTTCACCCACTATACCCAATAAAAAGGCTTCTGGTTTTTTAACAAAAGTATTTTTAAACATTTTCTTTAACTCATTATATATCATTTCCCAGAAAGCCTTTACCTCTTTGCAAGTCCACCACATGTGGACTAGCATTTCCAGCACTCATTACCGTCCAGCACTCATTTTTTGCTCCATAAGACGCACCTAGTTTTTAGAGGAGGAAACAAGAAAAAAAAAATATTCTCAACGAAACAGTGGATGTATGATTTTTGTGGTTCATGCTGTGGCCACAGACATGTGATCTGATGGTGAATTTGGGGTGACCCAATGTAAAAATCCTGAGGATCCATATATGAAATTGGATAATATTTATGAAAAAATCAAAGTTTAAATGGGTAAAAATGATAATGTGTTATATTTTTAGAGTAAGTGGAAAATAAGAGATTTAAACTTAAACTGCAATTGAAAGTACGAAGAAACACATGAAACAAGGTTATAATTTGCTGATAACTTTATTGTCAAGAATGCATTATGTGGGAGATGTGGGGAAGTCCGATAGAAATTTGAAATAAGTTGTTGAAATGGTTGTGATTTTTTGTCTTTTCTTTCTTTCTATTCTCTATGTTCTTTCTCTTTTCTGTTTTATCTGCAATTTGGAAAAAAAATGCAATAAAAATTATTATAAAAAAAAAAAAATCCTGAGGATCCATGTGGATCCGTGCTTTGTAACCACATTTTTGCACCATTGCAGCCCCAGGAAAAAGTGCATGCATGATTTTTTTGGTGCAGGCTGTAGCCATGGACATGCTATGTGATCTGATGGTGAATTTTGGGTGACCCAATGCACAAATCCTGAGGATCCATGGGCTTTTACCTCCCCCCGCAGCCTCCGCTAGCGTCCCTTATCTCTCTTCCGATCCCACCGATCAGCTGTTTCCTTTCAACACTCCCTTCCCTCTTGTTTGCCTTCATGTCTTTTCCTTAGCTGGAGCAGTGTTTTGCTCCTCCTTTTCTTCTAATTTCTCTCCTTATTGCTTTAGTCTTCCTGTTTCCCCCCTTGGCAAGTTTGCTGTCTTTACCTCCCCCCTCCCAGGAAGCCTCCTTTATCTCTAGTGTCCCTTATCTCTCTCCCCAATCAGCAAACAATCAGTGGCTTTGTTTCAACACCCACTTCCCTCTTTCAAAAAATAAGAACACGATTTGCTTTTTGCCCCTGGGCATTTCGGCTCCAGGGACCACGCATTCACTCCATAAGACGCACAGACATTTCCCCTTACTTTTTAGGAAGAAAAAAAGTGTGCCTTATGGAGCGAAAAATACGGTAGTTCTTGTCTTGTACACAGTTTGCCCGGTCTTTTAAAGCCATCCACTTCCATGGCCATCCCTGCCTCCTGTGGGAATGAATGCCACAGTTTAGCTATGTGTTGTGTGAAGAAGCGCTTCATTTTATGTGCCCTGAATCTTCCAACATTCAGCTTCATGGGATGTCTCCCGAGTTCCAGGAAGAAAAAAACCTTTTCACTATCCGCTTCCTTCATGCCGTGCATAATTTTATGAACTTCTGCCATGTCACCTCTTGCCCAAATTTTCTCTATACTAAAAAGTCTCAGACACTGCAACCTGGCCTCTTAAGGGAGTCACTTAAGGTTGTAAAGCTCTCCCTTCTTGTACAGAGCTCTTCTCTAGACTCTCTGGGTGTCTAGAGAAGCTGTCTGGGGATATACCCTGCAGTCACAACAGGGTAGGAAGACTGGTGTGGCCAGCTCCACAGTTGGGAATGGACTGTTGTGGAATTCAATGGCACTGTCCTAAGGCAGCCATTCCAGAAATGAAGTTGGAGCAGGGAGATTTTTAGGTCCTGAAAATATTCAAGGCATAGGCTTGTGACACAAACCAGAGAGCCACTGATGGACCCACTTACAAGGAAAGGTGTTGCCCATAAGTAAGTTGAGGTATTTCTTTATTTTTATTTTTCGCAGTGGCCCAACTGTCAGTTGGAAGACACTGGAATGATTGGGACAGTAAGATGCCAGAATGTTTGTACCTGAAAATCTAGAAGGTCACTTTAACAGGGAGATTAACTAACCAGATGCAGACCCTACGGAATCAAAAAGCAAAGGTCACATTTTATACCATTTGACAGTGTTTTATTGCACATATAGCTGATAAGGAGCATGACCGTCAGCCGCCATCCTTAGGTCACTTTGGGACACTCCTGCGTGAGACACATGGCCAATAAATAGCAGCAAACAATGGTTTTGGTTTGGTTCTATGTTTGTATCTCGCTTTCCCAGCAACAAACACATTCTTGCATTGCAGGAGGTTGGAGTAGATGAGCCTTGGTACCTTCCAACTCTTATGAAGATGAAAGAGAAGTGTAATTCCTTGTTCCTTTGTAAATATAATGATGCAAAGGAATATCAGCAGTTTGACGTAACCAGGAGAAAGCCAATATGCCATGCTGCTTATTTTTTGCTGATCTGTTTGTATATTATCTTCTAAAAAAAAGTAATATATATATACAATTTTTAAAAACTTTTAAAGAAAAAATAGAGAGGGAGGGGTAGGAGGAAGAGGTCTCACCCCCTTCTTTTGCTCAGATTTTTGCTGGCATTCACAATCACACTGGCCCTGCACACTCTTACTCAGAAAGCACAGGTTATACTTCCCATAATTCGGGGGGGGGGGGAGCCATGGCTGTTTAAAGTGGTATCATAGCTCTTTAAAATGTATGGTGAGAATGTGACCAGAATGTCGGACTAGGACCTGGGAGATCAGGGCTCAAACCCCCACTGGGCCATGAAGCTCACTGGGTGACTTTGGGCCAGTCACTCCTACCTCGCAGGGTGGTTGTGGGGATTAAATGAAGGGGGGAAGAACCATGTATACCACCCTGAGCTCCTTGGAGAAAAAGGGGAGATATGAATGCAAAACATAAATAAATGAATATTTAAATTATGGTGGTTGTTTATAAATTGTCACCGATATATAAGCGAATGCAGATCTGCCCTCTTTTTTGATGATGCATAAGCAGCCACTTTGTGGAGGGCACTTGCCTGCACAGGTCCTTCTGATGGCATTGAGAAACCTAATGCAAGGTGGCCTCTCATCCCTGCTTCCTTCCCAACACCCCTCCACCTGAAGACCACCTCAATCTGCCAGCCTTGCAACGCTCTTTCTTAAGGCTGAGGCACAGGAAAAAGCAGCAAAAGGCACATCGGCAGGATTGTGCTCTTAACCAAAATAATAAGGGGAGAAATGACAATGCAAACCAAGTTAGAAAGAGCAATTTATTGATTCCAGCATGGAGTAGTAAAAGAAAATGACCCGGATCAGCACTCTCGACACTCTTTGTGCTATTGGCCAACTGGAAATTGCCAGATTGAGACCCTATTGTGCGTCAAAAGGCTTTCCTGCTGCAGCCAAAATGATCTGATGGTGAAGAGGATTTGCACGATCTGAACGATGGTGGGAGACAGAGCGAGCTTTGGTGGAAATCGAGGGGGTTGCCATGAGGTTTAATAGACATGGGGAACCTGTAGTCCTGCAGGACTATTAACTCCGACTTCCATAGCTCTCTATTCCTGGCCATGCTTGCCAGAGCTGATGGAAGGCTGCAGGTTCCCTCTCCTTTGGGTTTACTACAGATATTGCAGAACTACAACTTCCACCATCCCTAACCAATGGCTATACTGACTCTAGTGCTGAGGGGAGATATCAGCAACATCTGAATTTAGCCACCCCTGATTTAGCAAGGGAGGAGAGATCTTGACCTAAAAAAAGAGGAGGACCTGTGTCTTGAAAGAAAAGGCAAAGCTTAAAAGACCTTCGTGGTTTTCCCCTGGGGAAAAAGGTGTAATCTCCAGGAAATAAGGATGTAGCAAGATTATCCCTTTCCCCCAACATGTGCAAAACCCAGAACGGATTTTCTCTTCCTTCTGCCCACCCGCATTGCAAGGCTCTGGTATCAAAGCCCATCAAAAGACTGTAGCTCCCGCATTCAGGAATTGGAAGCTAACTTAAAATGCTGGAGAGGATGCAGGCTGTTCAGTTTCGGCCAGTGCTGTGTTTCTTTTGGAGGAGCAGAGAAACAGGGCTGCAGCTGGCCTTTCGAGGGCAAAGACTCTGCATTCACCACCTGCCACCTGGTGGGTTTTGAGCTGTGCCCATCGGGGCAGAGATCGGTGGGTGGGTGGAGTGCTGGTGGTGAAAAAGAAAACTCTCCTCCAAACTCTCCTTGTTTCAAATTCGTATCCAGCAAAGCAAAGGTCTGAAGACCAGCTCCTGACGCTATGCCTGTAGCAAATTCCTGGCCACGATCATCCTCATCACTTCGTTAGTGCCTTATGGCCAGTGAAGCCAGATGAAAGAGAGACAGACAGACAGACAGATGGACAAAGAGAGAGAGAGAGAGGTATTTGTTAGCAAATCACAGAACTGTGTGTATTTGGTGCATGCACTGTAAGTACTGGGGATCTAGACACAGATGGGGAATTCTAAGAACCCCCGTTTTCTTCCTTCCATGGATAAAGCAAGCAAGTTTATAGTCCTCATGGATGCAAAGGTTGAAAGTATGCAGGCACTACCTGCTTACGACCGCAATATCCTACCCAGGGAAAGGGATGTAGCTCAGGAGTAGAGCATGCCCTTTGCATGCGGAAGGTCCCAGGTTTAATCTCCAATGGCATTTCCTGGGGATTTCCCTGCCTGAAATCTTGCAGAGGTGCTGCCAGTCAGTGTAGACAGTACTGAGCTAGATGGACCAATGGCCTGACTCCGAATAAGGCAGCTTCCTATCTTCCCTATGTTGATTTTAAAAAGCAGCAGGTTTCCTAGCTATTTGTTAACTTGGGACCAAGTTCCCACAGCTTGCAGCATGAGATGTGGTCAACCCGTGCAAGTGGGAGACACTGGTGAAGCCATTATGCAATCAGCTCATTGTAGCTTAGCAGTTAATGAACATTAATGTGGGTCTCAACATAAAGAGAAAACTACAGAGCAGGGGCTGCAGTGAACCATCAACACAGGAATCTAGGGACATAGGAAAGTGTCTTAGAATCATAGAATCATAGAGTTGGAAGAGACCACAAGGGCCATCGAGTCCAACTCCCTGCCAAGCAGGAAACACCATCAGAGCACTCCTGACATATGGTTGTCAAGCCTCTGCTTAAAGACCTCCAAAGGAGGAGACTCCACCACACTCCTTGGCAGCAAATTCCACTGTTGAACAGCTCTTACTGTCAGGAAGTTCTTCCTAATGTTTAGGTGGAATCTTCTTTCTTGTAGTTTGGATCCATGCTCCGTGTCCGCTTCTCTGGAGCAGCAGAAAACAACTTTTCTCCCTCCTCTATGTGACATCCTTTTATATATTTGAACATGGCTATCATATCACCCCTTAACCTCCTCTTCTCCAGGCTAAACATGCCCAGCTCCCTTAGCAGTTCCTCATAAGGCATCGTTTCCAGGGTGTCTTACACCGAGTTCAGACCACTGATCCGTGTTGTCTGCATCTGTGTTCTTCACCCTGCTGTTGGACTACAACTCCCATAATCCCCAGCCAGTCTCGCCACTGGTCAAGGATGATGGGAATTGTAGTCCCATCTGGGTAACCCAAGGCTGACGTACACTACATTGGCTGGCAGCAGCTCTCCAGGGCTTCAAGGGGGAACAATCTCGGGCCTACCTGGAGATGCCAGGGACTGAAGCAGGTTCCTTCTGCATGCAGTCACTGGAATGAGGCAGGCAGCAGCCAAGGCTGCAGGGCAGCACCCCACACAACTCACCTTCCAAAATCTGGTGCACACGGATGTCTCGTACAAACTGCTGCACTGCGTAATCCTTCAGGTACCCGTAGCCCCCGTGCATCTGCAGGGCTTGGTTGCAGATCTGCGCAAGACAGAATCAAGTAAGAGTTGAGCCCTAGAGCCTGGAGGGTCGGGGAAGAAAGGAGCCAGTCCACAAGCCAAATGTGGCCCCTGGGACCTCCCCATCCAGTCTACAGTGCTCTGCTGACTCTGTCCCACTTTGGCTTCTATTTGAACAGACAGAAGGCTCTTCTCCAAGTCCAGGGGCCTGGGATTTTTTTAAGGGGTGTGTTTGCTATAGCTGGGGTAGGAAAATTAACCCTCCAATACCCATTTGTTGCATTCCTACCCCCAAAAAAACCTCACCCCCCCCCCCGTGCCACAACTGAACTTGAAGAAGGCCTTTTATTGAACCAATAGGATGCTTTTCTTCAAGCCTAACTGTTGGAAGAAGATCTAGTGCATGGGTAGGCAAACTAAGGCCCGGGGGCCGGATCCAGCCGAATCACCTTCTAGAGTTGTTGTGAGGATAAATTGGGGAGGACTATGTACACTACCTTTAGCTCCTTGGGGAAAAGCTGGGATATAAATGTAAATATTATAATAATAATATTAATAATATTATTAATAATAATAGCAGCAGCAGCAAAGTAGAACAGGGACAATAAACAATTGAGTTTAAGCACCAGTCTTTTAAAAAAACGAAAGCAGAGAGAAAGCAGACACAATAGCCTTTAAAGGCTCACAGAAGCCTGGATTAAAATACAACATTGCCACCTAGTGGTTGAGTGAGTTAACCACTAAACAACGAACCTTCCCTTGACTTGAATAGTCGGACCTATAGATTTGGCTTCCGTTTCTACTCCTGCTCTGCTTTCTGGGATAACAGGAGCAGCAGTCTGCAAATTGCCATTCCTTGTGCTTGTTTCCCAGCTGCTGCTGCTGCTTCCTTGCAACAGTAGCTGCTGTGAACAGCAGCAGCAGTACCACTAGTGAGCTCTCTGGGCAGACTTGCTCGAGAGAAAGTGGGTGAGCTGCCGCAGCAGCTAATACTATAGAAGTCTTTTCCCAATTCCTTTGGATCGTTACCTTTGACTTACCACTTCTTGATCATTTCCCGAGATGGCGTCTTTTAAATACCAAGGAAGAAGCCTTAAACGTTTGAAGATGCAAAAAGCGCCACCTTTGCAACTGCAGTAAACATGCATGTTTTTGTTTTTTTAAAAAAGGGGGCTGGAGGAGGGGGGATTTGCCTACCGCAAAGCATTCGTCCGTGGCAAAGAGCTTGGCCATGGAGCAGAGGGCCACGGCATCCTCGCGTCCCTCCTGCAGTGCCTGCGCCGCATTTCGCACCATGAGCCGGGCAGCCACCAAGCGGGTTGCCATCTCTGCCAGCTGGAACTGGAGGTACTGCCAAAAGAGAAGCAGCAAAACAGGTAAAGGCGTACCCAGAGGGCCAACCCAGCAAGCGGCCCCAATTTTGCTGCTGCTGTGAGGCTGCCCTATTCCCCCATTTCTCCCCAACAAGGGAGCGAGGGGGCCTGCCCAAAGCGGGGGCCAAATGCTTGCATACAGAAGGACCCAAGTTCAGTACCCCATGTGTGCAGGTAGGGCTGGGAACAGACGCTTGTGTGGAAGCCACCGCAGAGGGGCTGCCAGTCAGTGTGCAAATGGTTGGCAGCTCCTTGTTACGTCCCTCCTCGCTGGATCACTTGTAGACCACATTCACATCATAAAGCTCTGCGATACCACTTTAAATAATTGGTGCTTGCAAAGAATTATGGGAGCTGGAGTTTGTCACAGGTGATGAGAGTTGGGAGGGGATCCCCTATTCCTCTTCCAGACCTACAATTTCCAGAGTTCCCATGGAGGAGGGATTGATTTGTTAAACCACTCTGGACACTGTAGCTCTGCGAGGGGAATAATAATAATAATAATAATAATAATAATAATAATAATAATAATAATAAAAAATTGTATTTATACCCCGCCCTCCCCAGCCAGGACCGGGCTCAGGGCGGCTAACACCAAATATAAAAACGATTGAAATACAGCTTAAAAAACAAGATTAAAATACAACATTAAAACATTAAAACGCAACCTCATTTCAGTGGAAACTCAATCAAAAACTTTTTGGGGGATAAAAACGTCAAGTCTTCACCAAAGCTAACTATTCAGACTGGTCCAGACTCAAAACAGGACCTCAAAGGACCTCAAAACAGCTCTTGGCACTCTTAACAAACTACAGATCCCAGAATTCTTTGGGGGAAGCCATGATCTGAAGCACAATGGGTCAGGATGCCTGGCTGTTAACTGGAAAGTTGCCAGTTCAAGCCCATGCAGGGACAGCGGTGGGCAGTATTAGAGCATTGGACTAGAGAACCCTTGAGAACCTAGGATTCTAGGGATATCATTGTGCTTTGAATGGACGGTGTGAATGTGGCCTTAGCTTCTGCCCTGAGTGCCACAGGAGGCGTGGAATCACTCCCAACCCGACCTGGAGCTGCTGGGGATCAAACCCGGGACCTTCTGTGCGAAAGGCAGGGGCTCTAACCACTGAGCTGCAGCTCTCATTTCAGGAGTGACAGGCTGTTGTGAGATGAAGTCACCTGATTGTTAGCCAACAGCTCCCCGAACTGCTTGCGGACATTAAGGTGATCCCGAGCCAAAAGGACTGAGGCATGGGCGGCACCTAGAGAGCAAGAAGCTGCAGAAGGAATGGGGAAGAAGACTCCATTATGCACGGGAGGCCTGGTGTCATGTGTCCCCCCCCCCCCGGGCAGCCCAAACCTCCCACTTTCCCTTCCACTCTTACCAATGTTAATCCTCCCTCCATTCAAGCCCTTCATGGCGATGTTGAAGCCCGTTCCTTCCTCTCCCAGCCGGTTGGCAACTGGAACGGCACAGTCCTCAAATATCACGGCACGTGTCGGCTGGGAGTTCCAGCCCATCTGCAAGGGAGGGAAAAACAGGAGAGCCTTTTTTGCTAATGCGCTCCGATGCCACTGCTGTGTCTTAAGCCCAGTCCTGTGGAACACTCCGCCACTAGAGATTCAGCGGGGTGCCTTCACTGCTAACCTTTAGATACCAGCTGAAAACATTTCTGTTCTGCTGGGCCCAGGAGCCAACCTGAACCCTGCAATCGCCTTCTGAAGCCCTTTTTCGTGTGCCACCTCCATGAGAGGTCCAGAGGTTGGCAACACAAGACGGGGCCTTTTCTGTAGTGGCTCCCCGTTTGTGGAATGCTCTCCCCAGGGAGGTTCAGCTGGCACCTTCATTATGCACCTTTAGGAAACAGGCGAAAACATTCCTCTTCAACCAGGACTGTCATCCGATGCACTTTTAAATGTGATGTGGGACGGGGAATTATTATGTTCTTTCCGTTCTTACTTTTATCATGTATTTTGTGTTTTTTTAATACTGTATTTTTATATTGTGAACTGCCCTGAGATCTACGGGAATGGGGCAGTATACACATATTCAGTGCTTTTTTATGGGGGGATGGGGAGGTACGCATACCCCTAAACATTTTGTGAAGCTCTGTACTTTTGTCCATTTCCTGTATTTATTTTTCACAATTGCAACTATAAAATGGTGATTTTCTTGAGTCAAAATGAGAGCACCCCTAAACATTTTTTTAGAAAAAAGCACTGCACATTTTAATAAGCAATAATAATAATAATTTTGTTGGTGGTTTGTTGGTGTTTGTTTTTAACTTTTTATGGTTTTATGTTTCTATTGCTGAAAACTGTTTTGATATTTTTTCTTTTTTATGATGTATAAATAGGATATATAATTTTTTTATAGCTAAATAAAATATACTGGCTGGCCACTTAAGCAAGTCCCCACAGTGGCAAAAGTGGCATATTTTTAATCGGAATGCAGCATGCACCCCAAAAGCCAAGAGTGTCTCCTCACACACACACACCCCGACCTGCTTACCTTTTTCTCCTTTTTGCCAAAACTCAAGCCGGGAGTCCCCTTCTCCAGAACCAGGCACGAGATTCCTTTGGGGCCTGGCCCTCCCGTCCGGCACATCACCACATACAGGTCTGTGTCGCCGCCACCGCTAATGAAGGCCTAGGGAGACGAGAAAAAGGATGGCTCAAGGGGAAGGGAGGGAGGGAGGGAGAGTCTACCACAGCCCAGACGACCTCAAGAAGCAGAGAAGTTGTCCCTGGGAGGCCTGTGCATCCAAGGCCATGCAAGGTCCAGGAAGGAGAGAAGGGCTGGAGTGAGAACAAAGGACAGGGGAGAAGATTATGATGAAACGAGGGAGGATAAACAGGGAGGGCAGAGTGGCAACATGGAGCTAAGAAGGGCGCCGCTAGATCAGGCACCAGTACCCTGCCTCCAGCAGCACACAGGGAGACGCTTTGAGGAAGGCCACAAACAAGGGTGCGGACATCAGCCTCTCCCACTATATCTGAAGGAGTGTCTCCACCCCCATCGTTCTACCCGGAGACTGAGGTCCAGCGCCGAGGGCCTTCTGGCGGTTCCCTCACTGCGAAAAGCCAAATTACAGAGAACCAGGCAGAGGGCCTTCTCGGTAGTGGCACCGGCCCTGTGGAACGCCTTCCCACCAGATGTCAAAGAGAACAACAACTACCAAACATTTAGAAGACATCTGAAGGCAGCCCTGTTTAGGGAAGCTTTTAATGTTTGATGTATTACTGTATTTTAATATTTGGCTGGAAGCCGCCCAGAGTGGCTGGGGAAGCCCAGCCAGATGGGCGGGGTATAAATAAATTATGATGATGATGATGATGATGATGATGATGATTGGAAAAGGATGTAGTGGGATGGTATCCACCTATTTTGCATGCAAAAGATCCCTGGTTCGATCCCACATGCAATCTCCAAGTGTCCCTATTTTCCAGGGACAGTCCCGGATTTACAGACGCTGTCCCAGTTTCTGCTTTGATCCCAGAATGTCCAGCTTTTCCCTACGACATCCCTATTTTCGTTGGAGAAATGTTGGATGGAATGGGGGTGAGATGCTCCCAGGGAGCAGGCCCCTCTCTCTTCCTTGACACTGACACTCCTGGCCTTTTCCTCCAGGCCCAATCCACACAACGAACCTGAAGGAGAGTGAAAAGCAAGAGCAGCAGCATCTCCGACTCTGGTCAATACCTGCGCATCTGGAGAAGGGAAGGGAATTGGGGGGGGGCAGGCAGCTGCAAAGCAGCAGGAGCCGGGGGGGGGCTAAGGATTGGGTCCCCTGCTTTGTTGTTTGTGGGCCCTGGCAGGTATCTGACCGCTAGCCCACAGCACACATCTGGTGACAAGACTGCCCCTGAAATGTGGGGATAACCATCACCTGACCTAACACACTGCAAATTTATCCACTTCCCTTTTCAAAGCTAGCTTAAGCCAGATAGCTGTAAGAAACACAAGTGGAATCCCCAAAGCAATCTTCAGAACCAAATAATTTATGTGCAGAAGGCATTGCGGGGGGCAGGGACTGCGGAAGGGAGAAAATATTGCATTCTGGACATCTGCAGCAACGACTGCTTGGAGCACTGAAATAGCCTAAGGAAGGGGAGGTAGTTAGTTCTGCACGAGAAGGAGAATATTTTAGAGGGTTCGTTGAGGCGAAGATGAAGAGTGGGTGTCAAAGAGGAGGATGCCTGGTACCTTGGAGCCGTTCAGAATGTAAGTGTCCCCTTTCTTCCGGGCTGAAGTTAGCAGGGAAGCCGCATCACTTCCACTTCCTGTTTGGGAAACAAGAGGCAGACAATTGCAACTGAGATACCGTTAAAAGAGCAATAAAGAGTAAGATTCAGACAAGAGAGGCCCGGGTTCCAATTTTTGGGGTGCTCACAGGGTGGCCTTCGTCACCTCAGATCAACAAGGATATTGTAGAGCCGGAAAAGGTTCAGAAAAGGACACTCAAAATGAGCAAGGGAATGGAGTGACCCCCCCCCTCCGCCAGGTGAAGAAACACTGCAGTGTTTGGGACCTTTTAGAGAAAAAGCAAGAAAGAGGTGGCATGATGGAGGTTTATAAAATTAACCATGGCATGGAGAGAGTTGATGAAGACAAGTTTTTCTCTATCTCTCATAACACTAGAACTCATTGGCATAAAGGGAAGTTGAATAATGGAAGATTTTTATTGATAAAATAAAAAATAAAAGGTACTTTTTCGTACTATGCATAGTTCAACTATGGAACTCACTCCCGCAGGAGGCAGTAACTACAGTGGTACCTCAGGTTAAGTACTTAATTCGTTCCGGAGGTCCGTACTTAACCTGAAACTGTTCTTAACCTGAAGCACCACTTTAGCTAAAGGGGCCTCCCGCTGCTGCCGCGTCGCCGCAGCACGATTTCTGTTCTCATCCTGAAGCAAAGTTCTTAACCGAAGGTATTATTTCTGGGTTAGTAGAATCTGTAACCTGAAGCGTATGTAACCTGAAGCGTATGTAACCCAAGGTAGCTTGCTTTGAAAGACTTGGATACATTCATAGAGGGGTCCTCATTTTCCATCTGCAATCCTGAGACTGTAGAACACTGTCTGAAGTGGCTTCTATCCTCTGCCATTTGGACTCTTAATTTCATCTTCTCTGGATATCCTCAAAAGTTTTTCAACTGCTTTCTTCTTCTTCTTCTATACGAGGGAGCGGGGACACTTACCTGTTTCTCCATTGCTTCTGCTGCTTTCCCACGAAAAGCAATTCAATATAATTTGATGAAAAACTTTTAACTAAATGAACAAATCTCCCTCACCTGGCTCAGTCAGACAGTAGGAGGAAAGCTTTTCCATGCTGCAAAGCGACGGGCAGAACTTGTGCCTCTGTTCCTCTGTCCCAAAGGTGTCAATCATCCAATTGCACATGCTGCAGCAGCGACAACCACAAGAAAAGGCGTCACAATGCAGACCCTCTGCCTGAAGCCGGCCTTCCTGGCCGAGCCCTTCTGCCTCCCATTACTCACTTGTGGATGCTGATATAAGCTGTCGTACTGACACAGCCCGTCGACAGAGCCTCAAAGATGATGGAGGTGTCGAGCCGGGACAACCCAGACCCCCCCACGTCCGGCTGCACATAGATCCCACCAAACCCCAGCTGAGCTGCTTTCCGCACTGTCTCCACAGGGAATATTTCCTGCAAAGAGAGAGAGAGAGATAGGAAACAGTTCTTCATTTGGGTTTTCGACAAATCTTGAGGTTTTGTCCCCCCCCCCTTTCTCTTCCTTTTCTCAAGGACAACTATTTCTTTGAAGCAGCAGGTGAACACCCCTCACCCACCGACCACAATACAGTGGTGCCTTGCAAGACAAAAAGAATCCGTTCTGTGATTCTCTTCGTCTAGCGGTTTTTTTCGTCTTGCGAAGCAAGCCCATTGAAGGATTAGCGGATTAGCGCTATTAGCGCTATTAGAGGCTTTTAGAGGCTTTTAGCGGCTTATTTGCTGATCAGATCAGCTGATAAGCGATTTAGCGCTATTAGCGGCTTATCTGCTGATCGGATCAGCTGATAAGCGGCTTAGTGCTATTAGCGGCTTTTAGCTGCTTTTAACGGCTTATCTGATCGGATCAGCTGATAAGCGGCTTAGCTGCTTAGAAAAAGGGGGGAGGAAAAAAACACAGCAGGAACTCGCAAGACATTGTCGTCTTGCGAAGCAAGCCCATAGGAGATTCGTTTTGCGGAGCACCTCCAAAACGGAAAACTCTTTCGTCTAGCGAGTTTTCCGTCTTGCAAGGCATTCGTCTTGTGGGGCACCACTGTATTGGCTTACTAGCTGATTGAGAGGAGCTATCAGAGCCATCTTCAAATATCTAAAGGGCTGCCACATGGAGGATGGAACTCTGAACAGGATGACTGAAACCAATGGTTTCGAGTTACAGGAAAGGAAAGAGTCCAGCTAAACATTATGAAGAACTTTCTGAGGCTAAGAGCTGTTCGACAGTGGACTGGACTCCCTTCGGAAGGTAGTGGACTCTCCTTCATTGGAGGTTGTTGAACTAAGGTTGGATGGCCATCTGTCCTGGGTGCTTTAGTTGAGATTCCTGCATTGCAGGGGGTTGGACTAGATGGCCCTTGGGGTCCTTTCCAACTCTATGATAACATTTTAAAACTGTTATAAGCTTCTTAAAAATCACACGCATCCAAAATAAATTGAAGAACACGCCATGTGTCCAGACAGACCCACCAAAACAGATGTTTTTCAGCAGGTTTCTAAAAGAATATAATGACGGTGCTTACCGAATGTCAATTGGCAGAGAGTTCCAAAGTTCCAGGTGCTGCCACACAAAAGGAATTACTCCTTACAAATGTGGAGGGAACACTGTGTGGCTTTGAAATGATAAAACCTGATGCATACATACTAAAACTGCCACTGAGGTGCCTTTCAAAGCATAGGGTAACTTAGGTAAAGGGTAAAGGGGACCCCTGACCATTAGGTCCAGTCATGGCCAACTCTGGGGTTGCGGCGCTCATCTCGCTTTATTGACCGAGGGTACAGCTTCCGGGTCATGTGGCCAGCATGACTAAGCCGCTTCTGGTGAACCAGAGCAGCGCACGGAAATGCCGTTTACCTTCCCGCCGGAGCGGTACTTATTTATCTACTTGCACTTTGAGGTGCTTTTGAACTGCTAGGTGGGCAGGAGCAGGGACCGAGCAACGGGAGCTCACCCCGTCATGGGGATTCGAACCGCTGACCTTCTGATCGGCAAGTCCTTGGTTCTGTGGTTTAACCCACAGTACCACCCGCGTCATAGGGTAACTTACCGGTGAATAAACAAGCACTACGACTCAGAAGCCAGGAAAGGTCACCTTTAACATTTTATGTTTGCTAGTGAGTAGCAGAAGCGAGCAGCCCCAAGCAAACGAACCAATTAGCAGTAGCAAACAGCGGCAGGCTTTCCCCACCTGCTCTCTTGGTAGGGCACTTAAGCATTGTCATCAGATCTGGTATCTACACACCTAGTGGATTCCTCACCTTTTCATCCCACTCAGCCATGTGGGGGGCCATCTCTTTGGCAGCAAAGTCAAAGGCCACTTTTTGGAACTCCTTCTGCTCCTCGGTCAAACCCACTGTGGCTGGGAGGCAGAAGAAAGGGGAGAAGCTTTCAAAGCAGAGACAAGGAAAAAAGGAGGAAGAGCTCCTCTAACAAACAGGCCACTTTAGGTTAATGAAATTAATATTTATTTGCTGCATGCCACCCAATCTCCAAGTAGTGCGAGGTTCCAGGCGCCGACCCAGGGTTTGGAGACAGTAGAGACTGTGGTGTCTTTATGATATATGGTTTATTTACACATATACACAAGCTGAGCCTATGATGGAGGGAATCACACCACTAACACCCCAAGGAGGTCTTGCTCTTCCCTTGATCATAGTTTGGATTTAAACAGAAATCAGGCATGGCTCTGGCCCAGAGCTGCTTCCGTGGTTACTTTAATGACATACTTCAGCCACTATCTCGCCAAGAAACTGGCCTGACTCCCCAGCAACTGAATCCTTGCCAGGTCCAGGAATTAGAAGGGGACTTGGGGATACGGCCCAACTCACAACATTATTTATTTGGAGCATTCCTGCTTTGCTTCTGAAACAGCTTGCACATAATCAGCTAAAACAAGACAAATTTTCTGCATGCAGGCTTGCAATTCAAAAGCCACGGCACAGAAGGAAAAAGGGGCAGGGAGAGGGGGGTTGGATATGCCAATTGTTAAAAATTAAGTAATGGTTCTTGTAATGCATAACTGGAATGGCCTCATAGAGCTGATGGAATGAATTCTGCTTCTTATCTCTCCCACTGAGGCATCCTGCTGAGAGAGAGGCAAACAGGCAACCGTTGAGGGAAAGGAGAACTAATAATAATATACCTAGGAAGCACGCTCAAAGTTACCTGAGATTTTAGGAATGTTTAAGACGTTGCAAAATCAGGCCAAGTTCAGCTCCACCCTTTTCCCCATCTGGGGCATGCATCTGGTTGCTCTGATGGTGCTCAGCACATGAGGAACAAAGGGGAAAGCCTCAGCTCATTGCCAGAGCATATGCTTTGCATGCAGAAGGTCCCAGATTCAGTCCCCAGTGGCATCTCCAGGTGGCCGTGCTGACTGGGATCAATTGGAAGTTGTGGCCAACAGTATTTGGAAAGCCAGAACCAACCTGCCTCTCCAGCAAGAATCTTCCTTAATAGCGTCATTGCAGACAGAAGTCCAACAGATGAAGCATGACCCAAACAGCACATCCCCGTGCTGAGAACGGCAAGCAACCTCCCCTGCGATCATCTCCGTGCAAAAAAAAAGGAAGAATCCACTGCTGTAGCAGGATAGTTGGCAGGAGTTCAACCGGTGGTGGTTTCCTCGCCGTACATTACCACGCGGTGGCCAACGCAACCCGTTGGATCTCTGCCTGCCGCACCTCCGCTAAAGGCAAGGGAGTCCGGCTGTTTGCTTTCCCCCCAGCTAACAGACGAACTCCGCTCTTCCCCAGAGGACTGTCCCTAACCCGAAACAGCAGACTGTTAGGTTATCTCCCCTTAATCTTACGGTCTATGCAGGAGGCGATGTCTCGGCGCCCCCATGCGTGCCTCCGTCCAGGAAGCCTCCTCAGTTGGGCCCCCAGCCTGCAGCACACTCTCCAAGCCATGGCCAGCACCACCGAAGTCGCCCGGGCAAGTGAACGAGGTCCGGGTGGCCGCTCTGCATTGTGGGAGTTGTTGTTCTCAGCTCCACAGGCGATGGTTACTTTTCTTTCTGGCTCCTACCAGAGAAGACTACCATCCCCAGAAGCCATTGCAAAGGGCTTGCCCGGGCTTCTGGGGTTGTGTTGTCTTTCTCTCCCCAGGGTTCTCCAGCTGTTAGTTTTCCGATTGGCTGCGACGTCTTAAAGGCATAGCTGCGGTTTGCAAAACGAGTATTTAACCTCCGAACCAAACAGGCATTTAGCAGCGGAAGCGTTTCTGATTATTTTTGTGTGTGTGTGTTGCAATCAGGCGCGCCAATTTATAAAGCTGGAGAGACAGAAAGGACTCTGTTAAGAGGAAGGAAAGTTGGACAGTCGCGTATCTGTGCCACCACCACGGCACCAATTTTACAGGTACAGGTGCTATTCCATCCCTATAGTCTTTAACTTTTGATGGGCTTTTATGTAATACATGTATAACTTACGTTTTGAGAGCAAAAAGCAGCGCTCATTGTTCTCCCTGCCCCCCTGATTTAATACTCAACAACACCCCTGCGAGGTAGGTTAGGCTAGGTATCTTCAACCTTTTCAGACTCAGGAGGACCCCCTTGTAGCCCAGGCATGCACGTGGGGAACCATTTCTTAATCATTTACCATGTATTTTCATGGTGGCTATGCTCCAGTTATGGGACGCGGGTGGCGCTGTGGGTAAAACCTCAGTGCCTAGGGCTTGCCGATCGCATGGTTGGCGGTTCGAATCCCCGTGGCGGGGTGAGCTCCCGTCTTTCGGTCCCAGCTCCTGCCCACCTAGCAGTTCAAAAGCACCCTTAAGTGCAAGTAGATAAATAGGTACCGCTTTATAGCGGGAAGGTAAACAGCATTTCCATGTGCGGCGCTGGTGCTGGCTCGCCAGAGCAGCTTCATCACGCTGGCCACGTGGCCCGGAAGTGTCTCCAAACAGCGCTGGCCCCAGGCCTCTTAAGTGAGATGGGTGCACAACCCTAGAGTTGGACACGACTGGCCCGTACGGGCAGGGGTACCTTTACCTTTACCTTTATGCTCCAGTTGCAAGCTATCTTGGATCAAGCTGTGACCCACCATTTGAAGACCAGTGGGCTGAGATAAAGAGAGTGACCTTTTGATAGCAAAACTGGGATCTGAGCCTTGATTCCCCCACCCCAAAGTCCTGGAGTGATGGAGGCACTGCCAATCAAATCGAAAAATACATAGGAAGCTGCCTTATACTCAGTCAGACCACTGATTCATGTAGCTCAGTATTGTCTACACGGATAGGCAGCAGCTCTCCAGAATTTCAGGCATGGAACCTTCCCAGCCCTACCTGGAAATGCCAGGGACTGGACCTGGAACCTCCTGCATGCTTAGTGACAGAGAGGCTCTGTCACTAAGCTCCAGTCCTTCCCCAAGTCTGACCTCTCTTGTTACGCTTCATATAAGGAATCATAGAATTGTAGAGTTGAAAAAGACCATTAGGGTCATCTAGTCCAACCCCCTGTAATACAGGAATCCTTTGCCCAACGTGGGGCTCAACCCCATGGCCTTAAGATTAAGAGCAGGCATAGGCAAACTTAGCCCTCCAAATGTTTTGGGACTACAACTCCCATCATCCCTAACCACTGGTCCTGTTAGCTAGGGATCATGGGAGTTGTAGTCCCAAAACATTTGGAGGGCCGAGGTTGCCTATGCCTGATTAAGAGTCTCGTGCTTTACCAACTGAGCTACTGATGCAAGAAAGGATTTCCTGCTTTGCTTTCTCTTAAGATTCTTCCTCCCTTCTTCTAGGCAGCTGGATAAATGCCTCCGAAAGGGAAGAAAAGAGGCCGAGCAGCCTTGAAAGGTCAGTGGGGGAGTCAGGCTCAAGCAATATTATCCAGAGTTCAGTTTACTTAAAAAAAGTAAAAACTAGTGATAAAGAAAGAGCCAACTTGGGCTGCATCTTCTGTGTGCTGCTCTTTTTTTGGCTATATACACACTAAGGGATGTTGAAATGTGAGCTACTCAGCACCTGTAGTTAAAGATTTATATCAGGAATAGGGAACCTGTGGCCCACCAGAGATCGCTGGACTACAGTTCCCATCATTCCTGACCATCAGCTGTGTTGGCTGATGGGAGTTGTAGTCCAGCAACATAGAGAGGGCCACAAATGTCCTCTCCCCCATTGAATGATGGATTTGATAGTTGGCCTATTTCTCTGACCCCTCTCCTGGCCAATATGTCTGGTTTCACTCATCCTTGGTCTCGCCCCCCCGAAAACGCCCTCTCGCCTGCCTGATCCAGCAGCCTTGTAAATAAGGCTGCAAAATTACTAGCCTGCCAAGGAAGTTTAGTAGGTGCTAGCAGCTTGCAGAGGAGAAGCAATGGATGGATCTCTCTCTGGCACCCTGTTTCATTAGCATTGTGAGTCAGGAGGAAAAGGTCTCTCTTCCAGATATACCTGGAAAAAACAGAGATTGAGCCTGGGACCATTTACATGCAGCCCCTCCCTTATAAGAAGCTGCCTTATACCAAGTCTGAGCATTGGTCCATCAAGCTCAGTATTGCCTACACTGACTGGCAGTGGCTCTCTGGGGTTTCGGGCCAGAAGTCCCTCTCAGCCCTACTTGGAGATGCTGGGGACTGAACCTGGAACCCTCTGTACACAAGGCAGATGGTCTACCACTGAGCTGTAGGGCCCTTCCTCTTCACTTGCCTCCCAGGTCTGAGGATAAAACCCCTGCCCTGAACATTTGGAATGTTCCTATGTATTTCATGACCTCAGAGAAGCACAGCCAATGACAAATGTGTCTAGGAAGTAGCAAGCAAGCAGCTGCTGGTAAATGTAAATGTGCTGTGTCTGAGCACAAACAGGAGAAATCAGCAGAAGGTTCCAGCAGGCAAACCACAATATCTAGAGATGGACATTGTGCATCCATTTCTTCCCAGTTACTTATGAATCATTTTCCAAAGTGACTTTTTAAAATAATTAGCTGAAGCCCACCAAGCTGACATTATTATTTTCTCCCCTTCCCACTTTCCTCATGTCCTTTTAAAATTCATCTTCCAAATACCATATGAATTCTTTGGATCCTTCAAGCTCCAAAAGAACCTGATTTTAAAGAGGCCAGATCTGAGCTGCAGGGGGAGAGCAAGAGAACCAGATCGCAGAGAGTCGAGATTAAAAGCCTTGCAACCGGAAATGTTGCGGAAACCTCCAAGGTAGAAGCCCGTGCTGAGCAGGACAGAAACAAGAGAGCCCACACCCATTGGCTAATGAAATCTGAACCTGAGAGCAGGTTTGAGAAGGGTGTAGATGTGAAGGTAAGCAAGCCATCTTCTATGGGAGACGTGTGCATTTCGCTCTCGCTTTTATTATAATCATTAATAGTTTTATGTACTAATTACACACAACAAACATAACAATCCCAAAGAAAAAATAAAAACAAAAGGTTCTCTCGAACCTTCGGACTACCCTCCCTCCCTGGGTTCCATTTTTAAAATTTATTCCTGCATCTTTTACTGTAATCTATCATATGTCCAGAGTATCTAAAGTTTATGTTACTTTACAAGAGTTATTGTATTCCTGCTAATGATTTCAACTGCTTACAGTGGTCCCTAAGATATGTTATAAAATTATTCCAGTCCTTAATAAAAATTTGGTCTTCCTGATTTCTTATCTCTCCCATCATTTTTGCCAGTTCGGCATAGTTCATCAACTTGGTCTGCCATTCTTCTCTGGTTGGGACTTTATTGTCTTTCCATTTCTGGGCTAAGAGCATCCGTGCTGCTGTCGTCGTGTACATAAACAGTCTTTTCTTCTCTTTTGGTAATTCTGCACCTACAGTTCCTGACAAAGCTTCTGGGATGTTTTTTTTAAACAAAAGTTACCTTAAACGGGGTTTTTTTTTAAAAAAAAAATCATTATATATCATTTCCCAGAACTCTTTTACTACCCGACAACTCCACCACATATGGTAAAAGGCGCCTTCTTTATTTCTGCATTTCCAACACACATTTGAAGCAGTTCTATACATTCTTGCTTGCTAGTTTACTAGGTGTCAGATACCAGCGGTACATCATTTTCAAATAATTTTCTTTCAGTGTATAAAAGGTAAAGGTAAAGGACCCCTGACAGTTATGTTCAGTTGCAGACGACTCTGGGGTTGTGGCGCTCATCTCGCTTTACAGGCCAAGGGACTCGGCGTTTGTCTGCAGTCAGTTTTTCCACGTCATGTGGCCAGCATGACTAAGCTGCTTCTGGCGAGACCAGAGCAGCACACGGAAATGCCATTTACCTTCCCGCCAGAGCAGTATCTATTTATCTACTCGCATTGGTATACTTTCGAACTGCTAGGTTGGCAGGAGCTGGGACTGAGCAATGGGAGCTCACCCCGTCACAGGGATTCGAACCACCAACTTTCTGATCGGCAAGCCCAAGAGGCTCAGTGGTTTAGACCACAGCGCCACCCACATCCCTATTTTCAATGTAAAGGAAGCTGTAAATTTTAAATCTTCTTTCCATAACTTTTCCCATAATAAAAGCTGTATATTATAACCAAAATATCATGCCTAGTGTAACATTCCAGATTCACTCTCTGTCTATCTGTCTGTCTGTCTCTCCCTCCCCGAGGGGCTGCTCCATCTGCACACTCTACTCACCAACCCCTTTGCTCCTCACACCTGACCAACCTCTCCTTCCTTTATATCTCGCCCGCCCCCAGAAATCACCCCAAGCCCCTTGTGCCTCACTTAGGGCAGACCAAACCTTTCAAAACTGCACAGATTTTTTTTTTGGGGGGGGGGAGGGTCTTAGAATTCCCAAGCAATGCCAGGTACAAACGAGGCTGCCAGTAATAAATGAAATGCTGAACTTATTTTTTCTTTTCTTTTTTAAAGGCACAGTTAGGCATTTTGGGTAATGTATGTTTATTTTATTTTATTATTCAGTTTGGCATTGAAGATTTAAAAGCTCAACCCAATCAGACAGCATGCTGGGACGGAGTCAGGAATTACCAGGTAAGTAAAGTCAACTGTAGCAACAGCATTGATCAATAAATTTATTCTCACAAAAAAAAAAGGTTTCTGAGCAGCAAATGGATGGATGTGATACTGCGTAGATCCTAATCAACTTGCCTTCCAATCAAAGCTTACAGTGGGAGAACACAGATATGCTTTGGCACTTTAAAGTTCTGCTGTCCATTTCCACCTTTTATTTTTGCCCGTGCTGTTGATATTTAAGACTAGTTGTGTTGCAAATTCAAACCATACGTACTTTCTAGCATTGATGAGAATGAGCCTAGGCTGGGATGTGTTTTTGAACTCTGATGATGTTCCGTGCTTGCCTGGATGGGAGAGGTGAATGTGTCGAAATCAGTCAAGCAAAGAAAGGTAAAATCCACATATTTTGCTCTGCCCACTCTTACCTCTGGCCCCACCCACCACTGGCATGTGGCTACTGGAAGGCTTCCCAGAAGAGAATGTGGCCCTTGGGCTGAAAATGGTTCCTTTTCTCTGGGTTAGCATGACATCTGGATTGATGAGTAATGGTTTATAATCAGCTAGCAAACCAGAACCAGAAACCATGGTTTCTTATCCATTGTTGGCTCTAACTATGGTTTGGTGCAATGTCTAAACTGACAGATCACAGTCCACCTCTTGCTTTGCTGAGGAGGTCCTGTGGAAAAGGAAAGCGATCAAATAGTTCTAAAACTATGGTTTGCCTGTCTGTGAGCTTTGGCTCCCTGCATCGAGTTCTAAACAAGGGTTAGCACAACCCATGGCTTTATATAAGCAAACTGAACTTTGAGTCCCCGGCTTACCTCGCATCCTCTCCTCCAAAATATGAGGCATGGTGGCTATAGTGCTAATTACCTGCAAGGAGATACGGATTATCTGTAGCCCTTTTGTCTGGTGGTGAGAATAAGCTGAACCCTGCTCTTCTGTTTTGGCAGGCACGGAATTTCCTGAAGGATATGAAAGCTGGCCAGGAAGCCTTCTTCTATCACAGCAACTGTAAAGAGCCCGGGATTGCTGGCATCATCAAGGTGAGAGGTACCAGGGGTGGTTCACAACTGTGTGAAATAACAATATTAAAACCCATTTAAAACTAATTAGTCTCAGGAATAGGGCTGGCTCCCAAAAATAGACATATATCTTAGGTGTCAAAGAGAAGTGCATCTTCAGTGTACAATGTGTGCAGTTCCTAACACCCAAGAGGGTCTGCAGGGAAGGAGGTGGTCTTCCAGCTATTTGGGGCCTAAGTCCTGTTGTTACAGAGGAGAGCTGGAAGTTCTGATATGGAACATACAGTTGGCAAATTGACTCAAATTGCAGTCTTTTTCAGTTGAGTGGGTCGCACATTTGGATGTGAGTGCCAAGTCACAAATGCTGATGACTATCTCAAAGCAGTGTCTACTCCGTGGCTACTCTCAGTTTGCGAGTCGTGTTCTGGTTGTGCTTCTCTCCCAAATTCTAGATAGTGAAGGAGGCGTATCCCGATCACACCCAGTTTGAAAAGAAAGATCCTCACTACGATGCTTCCAGCACCAAAGAGAAACCCAAATGGTTCATGGTAAGATTGGTGGTGCTTGGCAAATGGGTTTTCAAGGATCGGCTCTGGTTAGGCACGGCTGGCTCCAATCTCATCATGCGTGTACCAGGGTTAGGGAAATTCTTTGGCAGAGCAACAGACTTGACTCTTCCTTCTGCACACCAGCCACGCAGGAGTTTTCTAGACAGAGCACACAGGGCCGTCTTAACCATAGGTGCCAGGGGTGCAGGGCACCGGGCTCTCAGGGGCGCCAGGCCGAAAGTCTGGGGCCCAAGAGTTGGCATCTGGGGAAGAGCCCACCTGTCAGTCGGAGTGCCATGGCGGCCTCTTCTGCTGCGGGCAGCTCTGTGCTGCGAATTCAGGAGCAAGCGAGCCAGCGAGACATTGAGGTGGCCAGCTGGCTCTGCCCTCCTGCATGCCTGGGATTGGCGCAGGACCATGGAGAGGCCCGTCAAGCGCATGCTGCTTACACCATGAGGCGCCCGGCTTCGCTCAGATGCCGACGCCTCGGGCTGGTTTGTTGCACTGGGCTCCTTATGTTTCCTGTTTTCCTTTCCTGAGCAGATAAGCATGGTATCAGCAACCTAAGTTGACAACTTTGGGGAACCTTTCCTAAAAAAAGGTCAACAACTTTGGGGTTCTCCCCCTAAACAAAGGTCAACAACTCTGGGCAACCGGGGGCAGGGCGCCAGGCGGATCTTTGCACCCCAGCACCACATATGCTTAAGATGGCCCTGAGAGCACAGCTCTCTGTATCCTCCATCCAGGCTAGCGAGAGGCGTCGCTTGCAGTCCAAGGACACATTCCAGCCAGGCAAAAGCATTTGAGGAGGCTGTGGAACAGGGTCAGGAAGGTTTAGCCTGAGGAGAGGCCTCAGAGGCCTCATATGGAGATATTGTGGGTCACATTTGACCCTGAGGGGCCCGATGGTTCCCCATCCCTCGTGTCAAAGATGGAAGTGGGACAAATAATGCTCCTTTTGTTCTTCTTTAAAACAGCCACAAATGAGTTATTTTTGTATATGTGGGCTTGTAAACAAAGCAAATGGTGCATTACAAACTTGTGGGGTTTTTTTGCAAGGCTGAAAATAAATCTCCTTCCATTGCAGTAAGTCTCTCAGCTAAGTATATCTCGCACATGATATATACTATCGGTCTCCTTTTCTAAAGCATTAATTAATGGATGCTTTTCTTCCAAAAGAGGGATGTTTCGAGCAGTCTTCTACTCCTACTCATTCTGCTTAATATTTCACATCACCCGGCAAGATGCAGAGACAAATCCTTCCATTTCTCTCTGAGCTTCTCTCATTCAGAGTGTTAATGACTCTTCACTCATTTCTGAATAAGTAACTGCTCTGCACAGCCAGCAAAGGGGAGGCAGAATCTTCTTGCAAGTGCCTCACAATACCAGATAGCACAATCTTGCCAGCCGCAATTCTGCAGGTAGAAGAGCAAACGTTGCAGACCCCAAGGTCCGACTCCCTTCCCTGACGGATGCTCCTTCCTTTGTGCTTGCAGGTGGACGTCCAGTTTATGCGAATGGCTAAGCGGTTCATCCCTCTGGCCGAGCTGAAACTTCACCACCAGGCGCACAAAATCTCTGGAGGGCCCCTGAAAGATGCGGCTCTTTTCACCAGGCAGAGGCTCTCGGTCCAGCCCCTGACGGATGGTAAGACTGTTTGCCGCTTTGCTAGATGTTCACCTGCACTTTTGCATCTTCAAAGCATCACTTGATGCAAGGGATGGCAGCTCTTCCCTATCCTGCCAACCAAAACAACAATAATAACCCAAATCAGGCTGCCCAGCCATTCAGCCCTTGGAGGCTAAAGATGCAGGAATGCTTAACTCGTACCCCACCTTAGCTTTACCTGCGTTTTAACTTGCCGGGTGCCCCCATCTTGGGGAGAGCATAAGAGCAGCCGTGCTGGACCAGGCCAGTGGCCCATCTAGTCCAGCAACCTGTTCTTACAGTGGCCAACCTGATGCCCCAATGGGAAGCCCCAAAGCAGGACCCAAACACAGGAGCACATTCCCCTCTTGCAGCTTCTGGCAACCTGGGACTCAAAGTAAAACAGGTGGGGCCGTGTCCTTGGCAAAAGACTTTCCTTATCCCAGGTGCCTCCAGATGCTGCTGAACTTCATCTCCCACCCCCTGCCATCTGTGGCTGGTGGAGTCCAACATCTGGAAGGCGCCAGGATAGCTACCCCTGCCTTATCGCACCTTTCTGTTTCCTTTTAAAGAGCAGTTTGCATTCATTTTGAGCCTGGAAGAGGAAAAGCACTGAGAGCTGCACTGAACTGCTATTGCTTTAGCTGAGCTACTGCTGCAAAAACAACCACCAGTTTGCTCCTGAACAACGGTATGCTTTTTTGAACTTTGAAACTCACCAAAGCCCGGTTATAGCTGCATTTGTTACCTGTGGCCTTCTGTTTTGTTTGCTTTAAATGACATTTTTAATATATGTGTGCCTATTTTTACCTAGGAGTCTTTTTAAAAAAATTAACTCCCTGCCATTTGGCTCTCACAAGGACCCTTGAGGTGGCTTATGCATACAAAAAATTCCATAGCTGGTACTGCGGAAGTCAAGAGCTGATAGCTGGTGCAGTCACTGGGATGAGAATCTGCACCTTAAAGTAAAAAAGGGACATGATTCAGCACCAGCCAGCCACCTGGCCAAATAAGAAGGTCTTAACAGGTGTAGAACACGTGAGATGTGGCTAGCAGAACCTCTCTTGCAGGGCAGGGGGCTGGTTATGCACCGTGCCTTTAAGGCACATTCTTTCCCTCAAAGCATTCTGGGCACTGTAGTTTAAGGGTTGCTGGGAACTGTTCAGTCTTGCGAGCTTTAAACTACAGCACCCAGAATTCTTTGAGGGGAAAGAATGGGCTTCAGCCATGTTTTAAAGGTAATAGTGCCTATGCACCCTCAGCTAATCAGGTTGGTTCTTGTGTCAGTAGGTGGAACACAGAGAGGACTGTCTTTTCTGACTGCTGACCTAGAACTTAATGGTGGGTCTTTGAGTAGCACCTCTGTGGATGAACTTTGGGCCAGCGAGCTTTTTGCAAGACAAAGACACTTCACTGTGCTATTTTCAAAGGGCGGAACAAACGGCCAGACATATAAAGCACAGGCTAAAGGTCACATCTAGCTAACGTAAAGACTAGAATTGGATAGAACCCCAATTTAAGTGTTACTGGATTCCAAAGCACTAAGCTGCAACCCCATAACATCTGGAATGCCCCTGAGTATATGCAGAGTACTTTTTATCCTCCCCCTAATTACCTACACCCACAGGCATGGGTGCAAGGCTGGAAATGGAGACTCACAGGAAACCTTGGATTTACTCTCCCACCCCACTTTTGTGGTTTTTTAAATCGTTTTTAGATGAATAGAAATACCACACAACCCAAGAAAAATAGCTTGACGCTCAACCTTTGAAAGCCTAGAATGGCTTCTTTTTTAATTGGGAGAACAACCTCTCATCATTTAAAAATACAACCATTTAAAAGACAATGAATTAAGAAACATGTAAACAATGCAGAGGCTTAAATTTACAAGTTGCCCAGCTTAATTCAGTACCTGTGGATTCCCCACCTACCCATCCCTGCCGGAGCAGGGCAGTCAGATCCTCGTGGGTGGTCTTTGCTTGGGATTTTTTTTCCTTCTCTTGTGTCTCACACTGGAGATGAACGTTAAACATGGCTTTTTCCAGGGATGGCTAGGTGCAAAATGGGTATGGACCGTACTCTAGAAGGCTTAGTAAAAACTGATCCAGGGTGTATGATGTACCTTACAAATACACCGGCAGTTCTATGCTGCACAGCCCCAACTGCCTGCATAAAATTATGCAAATCAGCAAACTACTTTGCATAATTTAAACCCCCCAGTTTTTAATAATGTACTATTCCTAGTCATGGGGAGATGAGCACTTGTGCCTTGGCTGAAAAAAAAATACTGGATATTGTCTAACTAGCACAAAATTTACAACCCCACACAAATTTCAGGCTTTTCCTTCCCCACACTCCGTTTGTTTTGGGGCACTACTGGAGATGTGGGAAAGGGGGAAGGAAGCCCCCCCTGCACAAGCAGAATTCTTTGTGCAGGTGGTCCATGTTATTCAGCGCTACTTTGGAAACAACCCTTTATTTGGCCCACCCTCTGGCTGCTGTGATCTCACCAGGGACTAGTAGCACAGCTGGAAGCATAACTCTTCAACCATTCAACACAAGAACCATTTGTCCTGTCATAGGCTTTTTCTTTTCGGAATGAAAACTTATGGTTGTCGAGAAACTTGGTTCTCCAACTGTTACATCTTGTGATTTGTGCTTCCATGATAATGTGGGGCATATATTGCTCTGGACCCTTGGCCTGGAAAACAAAGAACACACACACACACACACACGGCTCTTGAGATCTAATGCCAAGTTCTTTCAAGTACCCCCTCATGCAGTTGGTGCGGGTCACAAAATGCTGTGGTCCAATAAAGAGCAAGCAGATCCAGACAGCAGCCTGAATGCTAAAAAGCTTCAAAACCACTAGCCTATATCCAATGCCAGCACATATTATATGGCTTTACAAGACTAAGAATTCATCACCACCTGTGGAGGAGGTTTGTCTTTTAGGTCCGAACAGCCACCAGCCATTATGTGCAGCTGGAAAACATTTACACTCCTCACTTTACATCTCCAAACAGGGAGAAACCTATTGACTAAGTATCCCCTAAATAGGCAGAAAACAGCCTCGCAGCAGGAATCACCCGACAGCAGGCCAGGAATGATCACCAGAAGCTGGTTAAAAACTAAGAAGATGGTTTCACTGCTGTTCTGGCACAGCAAAGGAGCTGTTGCACACAAGAATGAGGGGTGGCATAAACTTAGGAGCAGCACCCAGTCTGCTTTGTGGTGAGAGCCCAAAGCATCATCTCTCCCCTTTGCGGACCCAACACATTTGGTGTTTTGTTTCAGCCTGGTTTCTTCTTGGTGGAGCATCCTTGGCCTTCATATGTGAGATGCCAGTTCTTCACCACTTAATGTAGGACTCCCAAGCTCTGGGAGAGGGAACCTTTGGTCGTCCAGACATTGATGGAAGGAGTTCAGCAACATCTGGGGGGAGCCACAGGTTCTCTGCCAATGTATTTGTCTGATTCTAAAACCTTCAAAGTAGTAGACAGCAAGCATTAGCAACAAAAAAAAACTTGAGAAGGGGGGAATGTCCCCATTAGTTACAGCTGTCAAGAGCATTGGTTTCCTGTCTCTGTGACGTAAGAGAATCGGCTTTGAAATCTTTGCTCCAACATGTGATCCACTGGTGGGGGTATGGGTGTGGCTTGTAGCTCAGATAGCCAACTTTGTGTCCTCCAGATATTTTGGACTTTAGCTCCCATCATCCTTATTGGCCATGCTGGCTAGGGGAGATGGGAAATAAAAAGTTTAGCCACACCCAGAGGGCACCAAATTGGCTATCCTAGGCATACAGCTTTCATTCCCAATCTGTCCAAATGGGGGTTAATAGTGACCTATCTCATAAAGGTGTTGTCAGAATAAAGATAAAAATGTTATTTGCATGGATCTCACTAGTTAGTACCAGATTCTGTATCTCTGCAATATAAAAAATTCTAAGGATGTCATCATGCTACAGTTCTCTTGGCTACAGCCAGATGGTGATGAAAATGACAGTGTGACAAGCTGCTCAGGAAAAAAGGGGGGGGGACTGGAGGGTGGAGATTCCAGCAGCCTAGGCAAGGTGAGCGAACCAGAAAATGGATACATAGGCAGTGGGTGGCACAGAAGAACCATGGAGAGGAGGGATTTTTTTGGTGATGTGTAAAGCGAGGGGAGGAAGGTTGGCAGGTGAAGTGAGCAAGGGCACAGCCCCTGTTTAAAAATACATTTGCAGCGGTATTCTTCAGAATACAACTGCCAGAGAATATGGTTTTATGCTCAAGCAGGACTGCAAGATCTACCTACACTTTACAGAAGGCATTGTATTCTCTCCCCACCCCCGCAAGCAACACGCAATCCTTGAACTCTTCCTACGTGGGTCGCAAAGCAACAGGGAGAAAAAAGCTTTCCAATAATGGCCGGCTTGGCTGTGCCCCTCCAGATGTTGCTGAACTCCAACTCCCATCAGCCCCAGCTAGCATGACCAACAGTAAAGAATGTTGTGATGTAGAGTCCCGACAACATTTGGAAGGGCACAGGTTCCCACTGCTTAGGGACTCTAACCCCCATAAACCCCACTCAGCATGGTCAAGAGTTAGGGATGATGGCAGTTGTAGTCCAGAAACATCTGGAGGGCTTCAGATTCCTCATCCCTCATGTAAAGGCTGGATTATCCAGAGAACTGTATTTCCAAATAGGTGGGGGTGTTTTCAATTCAAACATGACAGGGGGATTGCTCCAGATGACCCTTCCAACTTTACAGTTCTTTAATTCTATGAAAGAAAGGTAGTTCTGCATAAGGACAACTGAGAAAACTGAAATACGTACCCTGCACCAATTTTGCAAATTTAAGACAATTCTGTGCAATTTATTCTGCAAGCTGTTAAAAAAAAATGCACTTTAATCACTTTGATACAGGGAAAGACACATGCAGGCCACCAGAAATTTTATTCAAGTAGCCCCTCTGCCTTCTGAAATTTCATCAGGCATAGCCTACACATTTTTAGCCATCACATGCACACAAGCAGCCCACATGTCTCTTTCCTAAAATAAAAGCTGACAATTGTCATGTCCTCTGGTGCTTTTACAGCGATCTGGTAGAATCTCTGCATAGATATATCCTACTGATTAAGAAACGGAATGAAGGTGTGGGTGTCTTAAAAACAAAATGTTTGCTTGGTCCCAGGAATCTGTTAGAACTGCAAGTAGGTTTCATTTTTGTGGAGGCAGCAGCTGTGGTGCTCAAGTTTCTAGTTCTCACTGATTCACGGTAGGGAAATAAAGAGAGAAGCTTAAAAGAAACATTCCTAAAAGTGCTGATGTCAGAAGGCAAATCAGAGAAATATTTATGCTATTAAATTACAAGTAAATGGTTTGTTTTAGAGGGAGAGCAACTCAACCAAAAAATTTCTGAATATTTTGAGGTGACATTCAGTCTTACGCCCACCTCTACACCAGAAAGTGCATATTTATCACAAAATGGGCTTGGAGGGAAGAAAGTGACTGTGTTTGCTCTCCTTAGTCAATCTCAATGGTGAAGACGAATAAAACCAATTCATGCTTACAGAACAAGACACATCTATTTAACTGTACATTTTTAGTGTTCAATTAACTTTAAGCTTATCTCAGGCTTTTTCGGGGGGGGGGGTCTGGGGAGATGAAGCTTTGGCTGCAGGGTGTGTGTGGTCTTTTATAGGATGTGGGGAAAGATGTCCAAGAGCAGGTGTCTCCAGCACACTTAGGGAAAAGCAGCCCAATTCATCAGTGCTTTCCAAATATCTAATCCTAAGGGACGCACTTTTAGACACAGCTTGCCATTCCACCTCCCCGAAGGTTCGCTTTTAGGATGTGAAAGAGCGCGGATCACCTCAGCGATCAAGGAATGTACATACAGAAGGTACCAGGTCCTTGGGGGTTTTTCCCTCACGGAACAGTTTGGGAATGGGCTGTGCTGATCCAACTTTTGGAATAGCAACAGAGTGCATGCGGACAGCTTGGGAAACAGGAGAATGCTATTGGGGAGGGTATGTTTTAAAGTGGGCTACAACAGAAACGGGGTGGGTGAGCTTCCCTCCCTCCCTATGTCTTTTTTTTTTAAGGCCCCCAAAGTGCAGCTTTCCTCCTCGCAATCCAGTTTTCAACGAAGGAAGTCTCAACAGTACACAACTGGCTTGGTGAAAACAGTAGTGTTGTTTTTCCAGTTCTACAAAAGAAACTCAAAAGACGGAGGGTAAAAAACAATTCCCATGCCACAATCAGCGTTAATTAAATTAACGAAGGGTGGGGAACCTGTGGCCCTCCAAATGTTACCGGACCACAATATCCATCAACCCTGCCCCTTATCGATACTGCCTCGGGCTGATAAGGAGTTGGAATCTAATGACATTGGATGGCCAGGCTACCAGGAACCCACTGCACCAACCTAGCCAAAGAGGCTCCCTGTCACCTCTCTGCGCGATTTACCAGACACACCTCTCCAGCCAGTCATTCAAATTACAGCCAGTGCAGATCTTCCTATGGCTGCCTTCAGAGGAGGCTGTCCACTGTGTGCGTCTGCAAGAGATGCTGTTCTGTGCCTGCTTCTAAGCAGGAGCTGTGCTCAGAACACAGACTCACTCAGGGACATAAGATTTACCTTAAAAAGTAAAACCGTTTTGGGTGTAAGAATGAAGCGAGACTCCCAGATTTTAATTTGGGAAAGAAGCGTCCCATCAGCTTTCATGAGTTTAAGAAACGCTGGGGAAATTTTTATTTTTTTTACACTTGAATGCTAAATGAGCCTCTCTGGTGCTACTTATGTACACATATGAATAATACCACCGAGGAAGAGAAAATGGAGCGCTCCTAAAAAAAAAATTAAAAACCCAAATGTACAGTAAAACCGATGGGGGTGTCTTTACATTTTTTGATGGGGGGGGGAATGCTTTTAGCATCATGTCAGAACACAGACTCACTTTTCACCAGCCACCCTTCCCTTCGTCATGCCTTCTAAAGCCACTGAACCAGCTCCCCGCCCTATCCCCAAGGAATATTTGAATGCAGAGGGAGGCAAACCTTGTCGCTGTCGCATCTGTTGGCTCCCTCCCCATTCCATTAAGTTGCGAGTCCTCAAGGGGAAAGGAACAAAGAAAAATGAAGAAAACACACACACACAACCTGACAAGATAATTTGTGTTCGCAAGTCTCTGGTGAAAGATCCGTTCTGCGTTCTCTTTCCTCGTCGACGTCTTCAAGCCTTGACCACGGAAGCGCTTTGGAACCCCTCATCCCGCAACCCCATCACTGCCGGCCGTTGTTCTCTGAAGGCTGGCTGGGCGTTCTGCTCTCTGTCTGGGAAGACGTGCCTTCGAACCGCTGAGAGGCAATGGCAGCTTGGTGGGACATGCTCTTTCTCACAATGTCACCTTTGCGCCATAACACCACCTCCTGCTCCCGCAAAAGGAGAGATGGGATTGTATTATTAATGGGCTGGTACCCCCGGTATGTGCCACGCATCAGACCAAAAGTTCTGTCTAGAACTGCAGTTTGTTAAGGGTGCCAAGAGTTGTTAGAAGACCCCTCTTCTTCCCAGAGAGCGACAATTCCCAGAGTCCCCTGGGAAGAGGGGTTGAATTCCCTTCCTAGAGAAGCCAGACTGGATCCCTCCTTGTTGTCCTTCTGCTGGCAGGTGAACACGGTTTAATTTGGGCAGGCTTTTGGGAGCTGTTTTGTTAAGGACTTTCAAATAGTGCTGCACTGTTTTTCTGATCTGTACTTTAATAGATCTGTTTTAATTTTATTATAGTTTAATTATTTTTTTTGAAATAGATTGCTCGCCTCTTCTTCCCTTTGGCAAATGACTGTACTGTTGAAATGGCGACAAGATCGCACTGGCCTATTTATTCTGAATGTTTGTATGCGATGCCAATAAAGGTTTGATAATGATGATGATGATGATGAGTTACTTTTTAACTATTACATGCTATATGTTTTCAGTCTTCTGTATTTTATCTGGGTAAAAGGCAGGATATAAATAAATTTAATAGTATAGTCAAACCACTCTTGAGAATTGTAGCTCAGTGATGGGGAGAGGGGTCGCCTAACAACTCAGCCCCCTAAGCTACAGTTCTGAGGATTCTGGCAAGTGGGGAGGAGAGCAACCACGAAAATCTAAAGAGGTATGATATCATTTTAACTGCATAGTGCGGATGGGGCCTGAGTATTGTCCCTGGTGACAGGTAGCAAGTCTCCAGGAGTACAAGCAGGGGGCATTCCCAGCCCTACTGGAGAGGCTGGGGACTGAACCTGGGACCTTCCACACGCCAAGTACATAGTCTGCCACTGAGCTACATCCCTTCCTTGTCAAAGTCATTCACGTGCATGTGTCCGTTTCCCCCGAAATACAGGCAATGGCACTGCGTGTTGAAGTGAAACCGTGCATATTATAAACACCATCATAAAAGCCTGCATAACACCTCATTCCGTCCCTTTTGGTGACATTTTCAGGTTAGTTTAGCATGAGGCACATGTGCGCAATCACACACATATAGTGGTACCTCTGGTTAAGAACTTAATTCGTTCTGGAGGTCCGTTCTTAATCTGAAACTGTTCTTAACCCGAGGTACCACTTTAGCTAATGGAGCCTCCTGCTGCCGCTGCACGATTTCTGTTCTCACCATGAAGCAAAGTACTTAACCCGAGGTACTATTTCTGGGTTAGCGGAGTCTGTAACCTGAAGCATTTTTAACCTGAAGTGTCTGTAACCTGAGGTACCACTGTATTGGATGTGCCTAAAATGGGCACTGCCTGTGCACACAACACCCTCAGGATCCAGGCAACAGTATCACAAAAGGTGTCACTGTAGGGTGTGTGTATGTGTGTGTGTGTTTGAGAGAGAGAAAGAGAGAGAGACTCAGTTCTTGGCCTAAACCGGGGCTGGAGAATTCATGAACTCCCATCAGCCCCCACCAGCATAGCCAAAGGTCAGGGATTGATAAATTGCAATCTGGAAACATCTGGAAGGTTACTGGTTCCGCATCTCCTAACTATGCAGCAAAGGGGAGACGAAGGCCCCACTGTCTGCGTCGAACTTCCCATAGCAGGCCTGCCCGCTTGGGACCTCAGGCAGCTGCCCCGGTAGGGCCCCACGCCACCTCACCTGCTGTTTAAAATAGCGCCGCTCCTCCTCGTCAATCAGCACGAGGTTGAGATAGTAGCGCACCGAGAACTTCTTATTGATGTCCCTCATGGTCGGCGTCAGTTCGTAGCCAGCCAGGAAGAGCCTGATGGGGATGGACTCCCCTGCAAAGGAGGCCAAAAAAAGCAAAACAAATTTTCCAAGCTGGAACACACTTATAACAGCAAAGCGTAAGATGAACAGAACTTCCCACTGGTTTTGTTTTCGTGTTTCCACTGGAGCAAGAGAAATGGTGCAACGAATAGGTGGACTGGGCAGGGATACAGTACCTGCAGCCTTTGAGGCATTGCTGGGCTACAACGCCCATCAGCCCCAGCCAGCAGGGCTAATGGTGAGCGATGACAGGAACAGTATCCAGGAACATCTGGAAGCCACGCCTAGTGTTGGGTTCAGAGCAAGGAGACCAGAGTTCCGGTCCTTGTTCAGCTACCAAGGCCAAAGTGTGAAATTGAGGGGCCGTTACCCGTTTCGAACTGTACAAATTCCCCAAATCCCCGTTCTGATATGCTCTTATAGCACAGTTTTAATGCTGCATTTTTGTGTTCTTGTGATGTTTTAAGTAAATAAATGTGCAAAAAAAGTGGGTGGGGGAAGAGGAATTTAAAAGAGTGTTGTGAAGAGGGGCTGCAGCTCAGTGGTACAACTCATGCTTTTTAGCATGAGATGCCAGGTTAACCACCTGAAACCCCCAGCTGAGAATGACCTTTAGTACAGGGATGATGCACTAACAAATGTTGCTGGGACTACAACTGCTGTCATTCCTCACCATTGGCTATGCTGGCTGGGAGCAAAATATCCGGAAGCCACCAGGTTGGGGGGGGGTGGCTGCCTTGGGGCATCCTTCCATGGAATCCCTCCTTACCTCTGACAGGTGCCCCATCCATGATCTCATATTTAGCTATTGTATCGTTTTCATGGTAAACATTAGGGCCGGTCCCCGTGGTCTCCCTCTTGATGATGTCGATCTCCATGTGCTTGATCTTGATCCGCACTAGGAGGAAGTAGATCTTCCCAACGATCACGTCTTTTAAATGGTACCTGGGGAGAGCCAGAAATCAGCAGAGGAAGTACAGTCATACCTCGTTACGTTTGCTTCATGTTACGTTTTTTCAGGTTGTGTCCCGCGGCGACCCGGAAGTACCAGAAAGGGTTACTCCGGGTTTCACCGCTTGTGCTTGCGCAAGCGCTAAATCGTGCTTCGTGCATGCGCAGATACGGCGCTTCAAGTTGTGGGCTTTTCATGTTGCAAACAGGCCTCCAGAATGGGTGCCGATTGCAACCATAGGTACCACTGTAGACTCAACAAATCAGTAACAACCTTTAAACAACAAAATAGAATGACAGGTCCCCTGTTGGGACTCTAGGGCCAGGTGATATATTGTCCAAAACTAGTTTCAAGTCCATATTATGCTGTTGCAGGCATCCCCAAACTCGGCCCTCCAAATGTTTTGGGACTACAACTCCCATCATCCCTAGCTAACAGGACCAGTGGTCAGGGATGATGGGAATTGTAGTCCCAAAACATGTGGAGGGCCAAGGTTGAGGAAGCTTGTGCTATTGCTTTCCTAAGTTTTGCCCTGGCAATATACTGGGACTCATGATGTGTGTTTGTGTGCTATGCAAAAATCACAATGCGGGAAAAACTGTGAAGCCAGCCAATGCCTCTACATAACTCCATCCTTATTTCAGACACTGTGATATAATAGCAAGCCTATCACGGTGTTTAGCTGGTGATATATCATGAGGTTGAAAACCAGCTCCATCCTTATTTCAGACATTGTGATATATCATTAGATCACAATGCTTAGCTGGCGATATATCACAAAGCTGAAAACCAGGTAACACCCAGCTATACTGTTCGTCTCTACATAGCTCCATCCTTATTTAGCTGATGACATATTGCAATGTTGAAAACCAGATATCTCCCAGCCCTGTTGGACTTCTGTCTCTCGTAAGTTCCAGCCAGGTCAAGGACAGATGTGGGGAACACTTGTCCCTTCAGATGTTGCTGGTCTACAAACTGGTTCCCCAAAGCCAGTCTACACTGACTGGTAATGGCTTTCCAAGGTTTCCCAGGCCTACCAGGACATCCAAGGGATTGAACCTGCAACCTTCTGCATGGATACTACCACCAAGCTATTGCCATTCTTTAAGGAAAGTGTGGGGGACCTTGGGCTCTCCCAATGTTGCTGAGCCCAACGAGCATGGCCAAAATTGATGGGAGTGGTCACTCAGCAACCTCCCGAGGGTCTAAAGTTTCCCCCTGCAC